>NC_086332.1:73840716-74483529 GCF_032445375.1 Bacillus rossius redtenbacheri
AGAACACAAGAATAATTTCATGTCTGTCGTCAGTCTGAGATACGAAACCTCGTCTGGCGGTTACGAAAAGGAAGCATCAACCACAAATCAGTAGAGGAAGTTCAAAGGAAAAAAAATGTGTTGGCAAAAGTTATTGGATATCCTTCGTTCCAAGTAACACGTGTCTACGCATAAGCTCTATTTTAAATGGCGTATGTTAAAATTAATGATTTGAATAATTCTTTAGCGTTGCAAGAATCAATAAAATACATAAAAAACAAGCTCAAGTTTTAGTGAGTGATATAATTCGTCTATTTAAACATTCAAAGCTTCTGTTGACATTAAATTTCTCCTAAATTTCTGCAATATTAAACTTAATATTTTCGTTTTATATTTTAATTAAAACACAATTTTAATAAACTAATTTTGAAAAAACAAATTTGTTAGGACCCCCGAACCACTTGGTTCAACAATATATATTTTCTGGAGCGGAAAAGGCAGGGGGGGGGGGATATGTATTCCTGTACCACGATGATCCTTGTTCGGTTCCCAGTGGAGTCAGTCCCGGACGTCTCGGTGCTGCCACTACACCGCTGTGAAACACCGCAGCAGCCCGTGCAAGAACACATCGTTAGGAACCTGCACAAGTAGCGCCATTATTTGGTATCATCAGGATAAACTTGTACACAAATAAATTGGTGACCATCGTCCACAGGTGGCTTCCAATTTTACTTCCCAGTCGTAATGCATGTGATTGGATCATTTTAATTATATATTGTTTTTATTGGTTTCTTGTCCTTTGGGACGTAGTAAAACTACCCGTGGTCCAACGAGAACGCGTTTCAAGTGTATAATGGTATGCATTCCAGCCTATCTTCCACATACGAACGCGAATTTCGCTCGACTCTGTACATAGTGTATAAATGTTGATGTAAGACGGATTTCCTTACAGGCATGTATCCAGAAAATTATAAAACTTACTTAGGAAGTTTAATCTCCTTTCTTTTATTTTTGTGACGACTTCGATTTGACCAAAGTTGTTTCGACATGCCCTAATGTATAAACAAAATCCATGAACTAACAGAAAATGTCGTTTCTAATTCAGGCCATTCAAGACTAGAATGTTAACTTTTGACTACAATGACAATATTGATAAGAGCAAAGAGCCTCCATTATTACAAAGGCTTCGTTTTGCTGTAGGATTTACATTACTTGCATATGACTGATATGTGTGCTCAATAACCGTTTACCATGCTTAAATAAAACACTAATGGACCACAATTAATTTGTTTTGTTGCCACCGCAAACATTTGGTGGGGGTCAACATTTAAATGTAAGGATATTTAGCGGTGGCCACAAAACTTATCTTTTTTCTAGTGCATAGTAAGAGATATTTTAATACTTTGCAGGGTCAATGCTTATCCTCTCTGCTCATGGCTTGACCAGGGCGTGTCGAAGAAGCGCAGGACGTGATCTGAATGGGAGAAGAAGAGTGAGTGTTTGTGCTTCAGTTGTCCGCGCGTCGCTGCTGGACGAAGAAGTGGACTCCTTGCTCTCCGCTCACGGGCCGGCGACCGGAAATGCGAGGAACAACGGGCAGAACGCGCCGTGGGTCTATTTCCCCTCGAGGCTCTAGCGACGGCGGGGGTCGCTGTCGCGCCCGCGGGGTGATGGATGTCTTCTGGGCGCCGTGCCGCCACACCTGCGCCTTCCGTCCACCCCCCTCTCCTTCCCCCGGGCATGCCCTCCGCTGAGATTCTCCGCCCGCAGTCTTGAAATACTGCGAGGGCCTTCCGACCCAGCAGCGCTGCAGGCGGCGTCGAGCGAGACGGCGAGTCGCACTTCGTTCAGGCCCTTGCACAGGCTCCATCTTCACTCGCGCGACTTAAGGCCTCTCACTACCTGGCCACACTTGCGGTCTAAAACTGCTCAACATAAACAGAGTGTGGTCGGATTCAAGAATGCGCTGAGGTCGGATTATCATTTCTATTTCCATGTTCCGTATTTTTTAGGAGACTGAAAAAAGACTAAAACAAGTGTTTTCATTCAAATGTTCAGGCATGAAACATCCGGTATGGATTCTTGAAAGGACTGAAGGGACTTTCATTGCACTCATCTTCATTTCTCCGCTACATGATGTCATGGTTACCGCTCAAATCTCAAAGTTGCTCCATGCACGGCGAGAATACTATGTGCGCAAATCCAAATGCGTTGTGTTTAGAGGCGATAACGTGTTGCAAGCACCAGCGATGGTTCGGTCTCACAAGCTGACTTGGTTATTTAATTTTCTTGCCATTACTTTAATTTGGGAGCTTTACTGTTAATTTATTCCTATAGCTCCATTGTTTTCCCCCTCATAAAATAGGCGGCACTGGGACAACACAAAGCAAAAATTCCCTGGTAAGAACCCGAACCCAGTATTACTGCGAACACTGTTTTGTAGTTATGT
Organism: Bacillus rossius redtenbacheri; assembly: GCF_032445375.1. Classification (NCBI taxonomy): domain Eukaryota; kingdom Metazoa; phylum Arthropoda; class Insecta; order Phasmatodea; family Bacillidae; genus Bacillus; species Bacillus rossius. Next base: position 73,843,145 of record NC_086332.1, read on the forward strand.
AATTGTTTTCATGTACATGTACAAATTTACAAACATATTTAAAATTTTACATTAATACTCCCGTTCCATTTACAATACAATTACAGTGTAAGAAACGAAAATAATAATCTTTGTCAAAAAAAAGATCTATTCGAAAGATGTGTTGTCAGTGGACCGACCAGGGCCGCTGGCTCGACGGGAGTTGTTCCGCGAGGCGGGGACCACCCCGAGCGCCGGCGAAGAGAGACTCTGCAAGACTACAAGCCCGCACACATCGAACTCCCTCGGATTCCAACCTCGTCAGGGCATACTCGAGTTAGAGATAAGTGGGATCTTTTACATGTCCAAATTCTGAAAACAAAATATTGGGAATGGGTTCCGAGAACCGGGAAATAGATTCGCCATTTCCAATCGCGGCATGTTACTGGACAGCGCCCGGCTAGGTCGAGAGGTTGAGGAGACCCATCCCAACTTCGGCCCCACCGACCCGCCCCCAGCTCCGCCGTTAAAACCCCAGACCACCTACAGAGCCAGCCCCCTCTGTGGGATATGAGTTGCACCGACACGGAACCATACCTCTCACATCCCTGGGACCCCTCGGTCACCCAGTTACTCGTGATCCAGCTGAGGCCTATTCAACCTCTACTAGCTCAGCAGGCTAGTACCCGAGCTTAAGTAGCTCAACACTTCCACTCGTCAGCAGGGCGGGGACCCCTCGGAGTGTTCTCCAAGCATAGGAGGACCACTTCCACCACGTTTTCCTACTGGAAGACAGCTGGAGTGGCGCGGAGGTTCTCTCCTCGCCCGCGGCTGGCGGGAGCGCAGGGGCGGTGGGGCGGGGACGCCGCGCCAGGAATACGCCACTCGGCGCAAGCTTCATTTCCTGCAGCGCGATCAGGAAATTGAAAAGTGCGCAGCCGCTGCCTCGGGCCGGTCGCTCCGCCGAGGATCCGCCACGCCTCGCAGCGCCGGGAGAAAGGAGTGGGCGATCCCGCCACGTTCGTGCGTCTCGGCTGGGACCTGCCGCACGTCTGCCTCCAACACCCCCTCCCCCAAGGTTCGTCTGCAAGAGAGGCCGTTTGTCACGTGCAAAAACTGTATTAACGTAACAGTAAAAATATAATGTAACAGTAAAATTACAATGTAACAAAGGAAAACGGGAATTCTTGGCAAACAAATAAAAATAGAATACATGCAACAACACAAAACTTTATTGGCAGTAACTTAACCATTACAACTTGTCTTTTAAGGAACAACAATCAAAACTATAAATTATATTTTTCGGTTTATGATTTTTTTTCTTGTGGGGCTGCCTCAAGAGTCTGCCAAGGACACTGGATGAATTGAAAAAAATAATTGAAGATGTAATTCGTGTCATCCCAGCTGAGATGGTGCAGCGATCCATGGGAAACCTGAACAAAATATTAGAAAAATGTATATTTAGACAAGGACGCCATCTGCAGTACGTAATTTTCATTGTCATAATTGATAATTGGGATTATTGTTCCTTAAAAGGAAAGTTGTAATGGTTCAATTACTGTGAACAAAATTTTGTGTTGTTAAAGTGGTATTATATTTTAATTTGTTTGCCAAAAGTTCCAGAACTTCTGTGTCACCTGTTATTTACACATCCTGGTTTTACGTTACACTAAGTGTAACAAGTCTTGTTAAATACTACACTATCAAACCATACGCAATAAATAAAGCCAGAAAGAAGTACTTGCTAATTAGTACCAAGCAGTGGTAGGGTGGCGTGACGGGCAAAATGCCAGGGGACCAGGCCCGCGAGGGCCGTGGGCACAGGAGCATCCTAACATTTATTATTACAAAAATATTCAGCAAACCGTATTCTTTTCGTTTTCAATTAATTTAAGTTACCTACTAAATTACAAACAAAAATTAAACAATTTTTTTTATCGAATTTGAACGCATTTGTAAGAAAAAGTTATCGCCCAGTTCTAGAACGCATCCGGAACGCAGTAAGAAAGACCTCGCCACTTGTAGACGCGGTGCTGCTCTCAATGGAAACAAATATATTGTCAATTTTTCTCATTAGTTCATATTTTCACCGCGAGACTTCGTTCGTAGCACGGGCTCTAGTAACATTGACGTTCGGCTTTCTGTTTTGTAAGAAAGGCTCCACTACACGCAAATATCATTTGATTGTGATGAGAATTTGTTGTTTTGTTTGTAGTTCCTTTGATGAATTCGCCACGGGCCTCAACGGTGTAATTACGTCACTGGAACCAACTTTCTTTAAATCGTACCTGTAATAGAAAATATCGATTCAGGATGTTATTTTAGACATACACCAATGCTTGTTACACTGTAGACCATAAGAAACCTCAAAAACAATACTAAAATTTCGTATGACATGCAGTGTAACTAGCAGTGGCGTTTGACCAAAATAAAATCCTACATACTTCCAACACGTAGCAGTCGTTAAAAATAATTGCTCATGTATACTTTGTTGGGTTTGTATTGTATAAAATAACCTCTGTTTTCAGTGTTTTGATTTATCACTTTTCTTTTATAACAATCACAATAATATTAAGTATGAAAGCATAATTATTTTATACGCCATTCTTATTTAAGGCGGGGAGTTAAGTTTGAGAGGACAGCTGATTCTTGAACACAATCGTTTCTTTCTTATATGCCGTATTTATCAAACTAGGCAATGAACAGAAAAACCTTTTCATGGTACAATATTGGCTAATAGGCAAGTTGGATTACACAGCGACACCACACGTTATTAAGGGAAGAGGTTTTAGACTGTGCCGCAGCACAGCACTGTGCGACGGGTTACATACATGGGCTCAGCAAGGCGCAATCACAAATTAGCGCGGACGTTTAACCAATACCATATAAAGACCATTACAGGCCTATTCTCAAACTTTCGGTGGATTTATAGCTACTCAGTCACAGCCGTATCAAAAAATTATAATGTTTACGTATTTTACTCTAATTGTATGTAGGCATTTCGCGTTGGACGGGATATACGTAACAAAATATTGTTTCCGTACTAGAAATTATTTTTCTATTTTTTTTTTACCTCTCCCACATTAAAGCCTGCGTAATCAGTTGGAAATAGCTTGCATACATACTTATTTACTAAACTAACCCTAATAAATCCAAAAGTCTATGAAAATCTATTTTTGTTCCTCGGAAATTAAATAAGTTATACTTAATAATTGCGCCGTACATCTAGAAGGGCGTCGTATTGAACCATTAGGGCTGTTTTTTATTTTTTTTTTAAAGGGAGCACATATAACTGCGTGACATGAAATAATATTCTAGAATTCGTCTTCCATGCTGTTGGAACCACTGTTAAACGTATTTTTGGGAGAAAAAAAAAAGTACAACATATAACTGTGTGACATGAAATAATCTTATAAAATTCGTCTTCCGTGTTGCTGGTACCACTGTTAAACGTACTTTTAGAAACTTCAACGTAATATTTCACAGTGATATTTGTATATGTTGGCAAACATTTATGAAAGATTATACATACTACAATGGGCACGCAAATTCTGCAGATAAACTTACAGCTTGACTCAATAAAAGTAACATGACCTAACTGTTTGTATCATACGAAACAATGAATTCTACTGTATAGGTCACTACCGAGCTGAACTGTGTTTTTTTTTTTTACAGAGATCACTTTAACTCTGATCAAATTTACGACTAAAAAATGTTATTATCCATGTCTCTTAAACATATTTCATGGTTAAAAAAAATAGTTATTTTTTAAACTACCTAACTTAATCAAAAATTTCAATAAAGTAAGACATTTTTTATTAAATATTTTTCACGAAAATTTAATGTTATAAAAAACTTTAAGGCGTCTGTCCCATTTAACGGGTTTAGTACCAATTCTGAAACGTAACTGTAATTATGTGCCGTTAATATATTTACTGTCAGATTGGGTAAACGTGTTATTTTGCTCTCCAGTCATTTACCGATCACAGATTCGGTTACATAGCTTTCAATAAATACCTATTATAAACCATTTTATTTTTTTGTTCCGGACCTAAAATTAAGTGTAGTTTTCCTCCCTCCCCCAGTTTAATCTGCCTTTTCCAACCATTCTACGTTACAGTCATGTTAGATAAACTTACTTAAGTATTACAATATTCCTGCAATATTGCAGAAATTGTCTGAAAGTTTTGGTCGGCAATTGAAATTGCAAACAAAACACTCATTAAAATCTACCATATTTATCACAGGGTTTCTTAGAGGCACATTGAAATAAAATGGACCAAACATTTTACTCTTATACTTTATGTTGCAAAATAAGATAGGTACGTTTTTAAAATACAACCTTTCACTTATACATTATTACATTACCGAGTAGTTTCCTTCAATAATAACTGCCATCGATACACAGAGTAATTTTAAATATATTTATATTGCAGTGAAGTATAAAATAATTCCTAGAAAAAATATCTAAATTAAACAATTAAATTATGAAAACGTCAGTAAAATAATACAATAGCACATAAATTAAATGAGACTCCTCGGAAAAAAAATGATTTTTCTGTTATTTTTTTTTTTTCGGGCAGGTATCTCAGCACGCAATCATGCATCGTCCACGTCATGGACTGGCCCCTCCAAGGCTGCCACCCCTCCATCCCCCTTACAAACTTCCTTTTCCCTCCCTTCGCAACCTCTCCCTATCTCTCTCTCTCTCTCTCTCTCTCTCTCTCTCTCTCTCTCTCTCTCTCTCCCAACCCTTCCTGACGTACAGCTTCATCGCCGTCGAAACAAACACACGCGGCGAAATTTCGATAGCGCTAAAAATATATGTACGTATATATGTATGGCTGGTTTTCAGGCGATTTATCGCGCCGCTGAAAAATTGGCCGCGCGGACGAGGCTCTTCCAACCCAGAGGACGACATTCATGGAGCGCGGTGAGTGATGGGAGCCCGCGAGGAGGCGCGGGGGCGGGGGGGGGGGGGGGTCGCTGCGGTGGGCGGGGGGGGCCGGAGGGGAAGAGGGTCTAGCACAGTTGCCTCGCACGGTCCACCCCCCCCCCCCCCCCCTCTCACGGCCAGGAATAAGGGCATTTATGCTTCCTGTTTCGACAGCTGAGAACAATGGGAAGTTTACAGTCTACGAACTCACCGCAGATTTTTTTTTTAAATTTTTAATCTATGGCCAAAGAACATGTGTCCCACAAACAGAACGTTAATAACAGCAGGAGAAAAAAAAATCCAAACAAATCAAGCACAAAAATTGGCCACGAAATATTGTACTTACCACTACAGTATTTGCCCGGAGTGATTGCACATAACTATGAAAAACGAAATCAGGATTGCTGGACCCGGGTCTGTTGTTTCTGTTATTTTTAAAGATAACATGAGTCTAAGTTTACCTCCAATACAGAAGAAAATTCCGACAAAACATGATGACTTTCCAGTGGGTCGTATTGAAACTAAAATTTTCTTTGTTGTGGCGTATAAAGTATTAATTTTTTTTTATGAGCCACCGGTAATTATTGGCAATTTTATTAAGACTTCTTCTCAAAGATACCGAACACAGCTGCAGTGGTTTTTGCACACATTGTTGTGAAATTATTAAATGTTAAGTGGCTATTTGTCACGGAACATACTTCAATGCGAGAGTAGGGAAATATCGAAATCTTACTGCTTTAAATCTCATAAATGTAATTCCTAGGAAATTATAATTATAGACTCAACGATGTGCCAATTTTCTCCAGCATGACACGCGTTTTCGAATGTCCTTACAATAAATAAGCCGTTATTTGTCAATACCACACAGTTGGTGATTTTTAAGTGGCGCGTGCAGTTCAAATCACAGTAAGTCTTCGCTCGCAACCCAGCTCATCTTCGTCCCCATCTTAAAGGGTGGGGATAAGAACTGAAAAAAATCATCTTGTTTTCAAAGGGTTTTGGGTCTTAATGATTTTCTATCATGTATTATTACAAGTTTATATTGAAAATGTATGCATCACGTAATACCTACATTTTTTGTTTCTAGTAATTATCACTATTTTACTGAATTGTAATTGTTCTTTGCCTTAGTCTGTCTCTATAATTGTTCGTGTTACAAATGCATTATGTCTATATGTGTATGTATTTCAATAGTTTTTTCTCTCTTTGTTTTATGTTTTGTGTAATTTATGTATAGTGCCTACCACATAGGCTTATCAGTTGTTGACAGACATGTTACAAATTAAAACAATAAATAAATAAAAATTACTTAATTATTTATTAGCGCGTACAGTGGTCGAGAGGTCAAGCGATCAAAAGTTAGTGGGTTTGATATTCCGCTAGTTAACTTAGTTCAAAGTAATGGTTCTTTAATTAAATTAATAGGTATTAAATATTTAAAAGTATATGTTGATTACAGAACTTGCTAAAATATAAAATATATTATTTGGAAAAAGTACAATTTTACATATTCATAGTTTGTGTGACTTTACCAAGAAACTTTTATTAATACATTGATTTTTAAAATGTAAAAACCATTTTATTGAAATTTTCGTGATCGGATAACGCATGAAACTAGATTTTTCGCACTGATTTGTTGCTCTATTAAAGAAAAATACAAAACTTGTTATAAGGATTAATTAGTATATATAAAATATCGCGATATTTTTAACTCAAGCGTAAAGAGCCTATGCCTAGAAAATGGAAATTTGCGAAAGTGATATCGATACACAAAAAATGTAGCAAACTTAATGTTTTAAATTATATAGGATGATAACGTCTATTAAAGGTAGGAACTTTAATACCTCTATTTTCAATCAAACAATAACAACCAAATATAGATTTGAAACAGTTACTTACAAAAATTGCATATAAATGTACATCTGAATGTATATCATTAATGGAAACATAAAACATCTTTCATTTAGGTAACTAGAAAACCAACTTAAGTATTTCTTGTAAATCCTAGATTCGAAAGTTTTTCAAGTAATTTGTTATGATTATTGTGTCAATAAATTTTGCGAAAACAAAATAGCAGGCATCCATTTGACCTCGAATTATTCAGAATGAATAGGGTTAAGAGTTAAAAGGTTAGTAATTGTTGTTTGCCCAGTTCTTAAATCATGCTGATAGTCTGTGAGCTTATTTTAAGTTGAAACTAACACTCTTAAACAATATTTTATCAAATACTTTAGCAAACCCACTTAGAAGTGATATAGGCCTATAGCTTAAAACATCAAGTTGACTACGTTTTTTGTGTATTGGTATCACTTTCGCAAATTTCCGTTTACTAGGACAGCTCTTTACGCTTGAGTTAAAAATATCCAGTAGAAAAGGGACAAGTAGTTCTGAACATTCTTTTATAATAAAGTTAGGTCTACCATCCGTACCAGTAGACATTATTTCCCCAAAGTACTAGGCTCTCTGAAATATTAACCAAAGAAATGGAAAATTCAGATGTGTTAGAAGTTGAGAATTTGGGGATATTATTTGGAGGGAATATAGACACTAAACAAGTAGTTTGAAAAAATTTAGTAGTATTCAAGTAATTATACATCAGTGATAGTTCCATTTATCTTCAGAGATAATTTATTTTTAAATACATTTATCATGATTTTTACATAGCGCCAAAATTTCTTAAATTATTTTTAATATTGCTGTTTATATTTTGAATCCAGTATCTTTTATCCCAAGCAATGAGTGACTTAGCTTCTTAACGTTTTTGGAAGAACAGAGCATACCAATTAATATTAGTTCATATTGCCATTATAACATAGTTTTTATTTTAATGTATGGATGAGTTGCTTAGAGTACCATTGTGGAATGACAGTTGTGGTTTTCTTAGATGCAGGTATAAAACATTTAAGTTTATAACAGATCAAATTTGTTAAGTAATTAACCATTTTACTGATACTAAGCTAAATATGTGTTGAACTGATGTTATAAAAACAGTAACCACACGTAAATTAAAAAAAAAATTGTTCATTACGCACGAGAAGGCTTGCTGAGACTCTTGATCGTTGTAAACTAATGTTTAGTGATAAAAAAAGGGCCATTAGTTAACTTGAGACTTATGTTTGCGTTTTTAAAAATTTATACACCAATAAAGTATAATAAAAAACTTTAGTTTTTTTAAATTTAAGGTGTAAATTCGACAAAATTTAATTGCGCATTGTAATTGAATTGAAAACGGGTGTAGATGCGGTTTTAAGATAAAGCATATAAAAATATATTGGGTACCAATTATAAACATACACAAATTCAAACTTAAACTTTATTATATTCCGAAATTGAATCCCTAATAACCAAACCTAGGGTTGAATATGGGTAAGTACAACTTTCCTAGAAACATTTGTGCAATAATTAAACAAATTGTAATTTTTTTTAAAATTGCATGACAAAAATCACTAAACATTTATAAAAGTAAGTTTTGACCGTGTAGGAACACAGTGCCTAATAAGGGAGGCCCTCCTGCCCATTCCTCTCCCCAGAAATCGTCTCCGCGGAGGAAGGCCTTATTAACGTCGTTCGCCGGCGCCGAGTCCCAGCGCTGGCCACCGCCGACGTAGCTCCTTCAAACATCCGCAACGTTAATTTACCTTAATTCTGTTTTCCCTCCCCCTCCCCCCGCGCAGTTCCGACCGTGAAGCTGCTCGCGGGAGCCCCACGAGCTGCGGTCGATACAGCCGGCCGGCTCTTCCTTACGTCCGTCGCTGCGGCAACATCCGCTGTCCGACCCACCGTCTTGGCTTCGAGCTTTGAATATATGTACTGTATAGAAGTCGCCAGCCCAGGTTAAATTTTATAATACGGTTTGAGGTAGTTGGTTAATTCACCGCCGCAATCGCCACCATCTCTGGGGCATCGACTTGTGGTGGTCCCTAGCGGACAAGTGTCGAACTCTTCAAACGCCCCTTCCCTCTCCCTTAGAACGACCTTGAGCTGCAGTGAATGATGGGTGGGGGGTGCGGGGAATGACAGCGGGCGACAGTGCTGCGCTCTAACGTGTAAATAACAACCTAAGACGATACAGGGCGTTACGGTAGCGCCCTGAAGCGGTGAAGTTCCCAAGCTGCTCACCATACGCCCCTGAAAAACGTAGAGTAAATCCTATCCACTCGCGACTTCTATACAGTATATATATTCAAAGCTTCGAGGGACGGTTAACTGCAGCGTCATTTCGCTCCGCGTTCCGGCAGACATCTTCAGGTTTTCACGTCAGCTGCAAATATTCCTTCGCTTGAGCCTTGGCGTCCTCTCTATTGGGTTTCCGTCCAGAGACTTCGTGCTGTCTTTTTTTTTTCGAGTGCCTGATCCACCGGATCTTTCTTTACCTCTTGCCTATGTGAACCTGATTTAAAATTTAAAAAAAACACGCGAACGATTCTTTCAGTACTCGCCAGAGATGTGTAGCATCTAACCACGGTAACGAGCTAATTCATGTGTTTGCATGTTGCAAAAACACTACTTATAATACGAAAATCGGACATTAAAATTTAAAGTAGAATTTTTTTAAAATAATGCCGAGCTTGATAAATAACGTAAATTGTGTTTTTTGACTGCATTTCTTGACGCGAATTACACGCAGTCTCACAGGCACCCACCGCTAGAATTCGTTGCTGGAGCAGATATGTCGATTATCGAATCATTCAATTTGCAGAGCGAAAGGTTAAATTATATATAATGAAACGGCTCCGATAAAAATGAAAAAAAAGGCTTGAAAAAATAAACTTAACCCCGGTTTTGGACCTGATTTTGGACAAGGAATTTTATAAATTTTCTGCCCGTATTGTTAGAAACTGTTAAAGAGTCATTACTACAAAGTTTTCCTTTGTGCCTGTGTTTTCAAACAAATCGTGTTGGATAAATTTTTAGTGAGCGCAATACAAATCACGGACGAAACAGACTTTTTTGATTAGGAATTTTTTTCTTTTCTAGTTACATCGTGTTGTAAGTGCGAAGTTACTGCAATGAGCATCAGAGTTGTGGTTTCTTATGATGGTTAAACTGATACATTGGTTAGTATAATCATTATTCATGTTTTTTTTTAAATTTAAGTCACTGAAATCGTTTGTGAAATAATATTGTTAGTACAAAGTTTTCTCAAAACTTATTTTTTTTTGTAAACACTTATGCGTGTCTTATAAATAGTGCAAATGTAAAGGCAAGAAAACTTTTGTATCTAGTTGTTTGTTTAGAAGCTGAAAAAAAAAAACATGTTTACAATAGTGCAGTGTTCTGTTGTCGCGTCGCGTTCTTCGTCACTCCACTTACTACTCGTCCACTCTATGTTGTTGGGAAATTTGTGAACTTCAAGATGATGACTTATCCAATTATTTTCCCTCCAGCTACTTTATGTTCTACTTTTGAAGTGATACAAGGAAAGGCAACGGTCATCTGAGGACCATAGCTGCGTCCATAAATAGCTACATATCGTCCCTGCGGTTTTACCGTGGCCATGGAAGACCTGGTGAAGTCATTCATTTTCCTGGTACTATTAGGTTTTGACTGTCTTCTGTTTAAAATTGTGCTGTGACGTCAGTACTGGATGTCCGCAGACGTCATATAATTCTTATATGTCTACACATACGGCAAACAAACCAATAAATAAAAGCAATTGTAGTAGGAAAATTTATAACATTTTTGGTTCTTGGCATTTAGCCACCGCGTCCTTCAGTTTTCTCTTGCGCTCAAGTAAAAATACTGCAAAAGATTAAAATGTTCATGCAAGTGTAAATTGACAACAACTGGCGGTTAATTTTCCTGCATCATTTAGTAAATTTACACAATCAATGAATGTGTAAATTTTATCTATTTCCAGAAATACCTTTTTTTTTGTAGCATATAGCTTTCGATGGGCACTGTGTACTTTAGAATTTGTTTTTTAATTTTATCACCTGAGTACATAAGCTAGTGGAATACCGTACACACGAAATACTTATTAACATTCTAGCATCTTAACCTCTCAAACATCGTATACACAAATAAAACATTAAATAATGTGAATACCACTTTCATAACGACGTGTTAAACTAGCTCTTTATATCGTAGTCCAGAAACCAAGAAGTAGTTCATGCCATATACTCAATAACATAATATAAATTAAACGGGTTTCATCAGTATGGAATTTTTTTTCAATTACTGGGTATTTTTAATTTACCATGACAAATGTTACGAACTTTTGTAATGAGGTAGCTAGGTATTGTATACTTTACAATGTACTAATAACACATTTGACATTTATTAATTCAACACCTGTGTGTTAAATTTCAGATATGCAAACAAATATGTAGGTCTAAGTTAACGCGTTAGTTATAGAATTAAAACATGTTCATTAGTTTGTTTTTAGTTTTTTTGATTTAAATTACAAAATAGTTTTTTTCTAAATAACCTAACAAAAATTTAAAATTGTTTAATTGATGTAAACATAACTTTACAATTATTTTTACTGTGCTGGCAGCACTTCGGTACTCTCATGAAGGCACTAAAACTACGGAATTCGTTCAGTTACGTATATCAGTGATGAGACGCAAGTTGCGCAGTACTTAACCTAAGGTCCCAGAATTTAAAATATTTTTGCCATTAAAGCATGATTGTATCATTACGTTTGAAGTTAGCACATTCTTGACGTTAGAAAATATTATGGCACTTTGTATTTACTATTGCGATTTGGTAGGTACTTCGTATTCAGTGAATATTACGTTAAAATATGAATGCTGCGTTCAATTACAACTTGATACATCTGACAGTTAGTGTAATATTTGCAAAGAAATGCTGGTGTGATTGTTTAGGTCATTTCATTTAAAGTCTTTATTTACTGATAAGCCTACGTGCATTACGTTAAAGTATAGCCGATTTTGGCGTGTTGGAGAAAATAATGCAAGAGAAGCTTCTGCCTTATATTGTCTGGCCATTCAGGACGCTTTCGCTTAAGCACAAATTGGAGTAATTCGTGCGCTGACAGTAGATATAAGCTATTGCTGTAATATTAACTGTGAATGTCCTCACAGCATCTTAGGAAGTTCTATGGAAGCATGCCAACTAGGCAAATAAACTTGCATGTCTTAAGTGAATATTTGATGCTGTATTAACAGCCGGTTAACCCAAAAAATCGTTTCTGTTCTGCCAAAAACTTGCGCCTTATGACGCCAAATTGTGAATTTGTTTGGTCGAATCCACTCTCAATTTATGCTTAGTACTGGCCAGGAGTAGAGACACAGGCCGTAGAGTGATGGTGTTTCTGCTTCGCGCGCAGTCACACAGTTAAGGTATCGGGACACGAGTGTTTCAGTGCACATTATTACGAAAAACTGAACGTCATAGACTTGAGTGGGCTCCGTAGCACTCGGAAGTGAATCGTGCCGTAGTCGCCACGGTATTCAGGCTCTTCGCCACTCGAGTCTGGCGCAGTGACGACCACCTCCCTTGATGAGATCGAGGGAAATGCGTGCGCAATACGGCGGGAAAATATTGAACGAGCCAGACCTGCATTGAGAAGATACCAAAAGGAAGAGGAATACCTGACAAGTGTGTAGATTTCAAAAAAACCTTCCGTAGCAAAGAACGAAAATCATACCTAAAACTTGAAATACTTATGGTTAAATGTTTCATTCTGTTATTTAGCCCTAAAATTTTGGCAAAATAAATTAATTATCAGTAATAATATTCAAGAAAATAATTGTTTTTGGGTTTAAAAAAAATGTGAGACGGGAAACAGAAAATAAATTCTCATAACGTTAGTAATTTGTAATTACAAATTCCTGCCACTGCATGGAGATGTTGGTTGCCAGCACAATTGTGCTAAAGTAGTTCCTGAGCGCTGCCTCTGGAAGTGCTCGTTTGAGCGCGAACCGAATGCAAACAAACCCGCCAACACGGGTAGAAGCAATAATGGCGGCGCGGCGGGTAATCGCAGCTCCGACAGCCGTGATGCGGGCGGGGTGGTAATTGCAGCCACAGCACAGCGGGGCAGCCCTCGGCAGTCTGCGGGACCTCCTCCCGCGCGTGGAAGGGAGGTCCGCGCTTTCGGCGAATTGCTTCTGTGGCCCCCCCCCCCCCCGGGGGGGGGGCGGTGGATTTGGTTTCTCGTAACCGAGACCGCTTCTGTCGGCGGTGACATGCCAGAGTGGCCGCGGCACAAGCGACCAGCCTGGCCGGCGAGGGCAGCTCTCTGAACGACCGCGCCCTTGCGGCTGCCACCGGACCCTGAGGGCGCTTGCTGCCTGCTTCAAGGGCCCGGGTCGGCTCACGAGGACTTGTGGCAGCACTGACGCGTGGTCGTGACCAAAAAATAAACAAACATTCTTTTGTCGCCAGGACATCAGAGCCCATTGTTTTAGGTTAAGTGGCTGTCATTAGATCATCAAATGTGAAGATATGACGGGGACGTATATATATGCATATTTGATACGTGAATGTAAATATGCTTTAAGACGTAGAGAAATAATATTTCAAAGTTAATATTAAATCCATGAGTTATGCTGAAGTGTATGTGCCTTAAAAACGTTTTTCCAGCCCACCGAAACCAGGTGTCAATGCTACTTCAGTGTTCTTCGTTTAGCGTTAAGGATCCTTGAACAATGCGCCTTACAGGATGCCTGCCATTATTTTTGTCCTCTCGAATAGTTGCAAGGATTGTTACAGAATCAATGATGCTCCTGTCGTGAAAGGACGAGTCCCTCGTGTCCAATGCATTCTTCTGACAGAATGAGTTTATGGCACTATACAGTATGTCCATAAAAGAATGTCCCAGTTTCAATGGCATATTATAACAGTTTGATTTGGAATATTTACAACAAATCATACATTAAATTTAAGGTAAACTAACCAAGTTTTTGTTACTAATGTTCAATAACTGCATCTTTAGTTATACGGCACACATTCGACCTAAAGTACCATTCTTACAACACTTACGTTACGACGTCCGGAGAATGGAAGCAATCGCCCCTTCAACTTTGTGTCTCAACTTTGGCAAATCATTAAGTAGAGGCAGAACGTAGACAAAATCTTTTATAAAGCCCCAAATGAGAAAAAATCGCATGGCATTATGTCAGGTGAACAACAATTACGACCAAACCAACGGCCAGGGACTTCGACAAAGATATTACAAAGGGGAGGGCTAAAGTTACAGATTAAATCTTGGAAAATTGCAGAACACAAAATGCTTTATGCTCAAGAGTCACCACTTTGAGTAGGTAGCGCTGCAAGCTAGAAAACAACAAAGCAGTACCCGCGCATGAGGTTATCTAAAACTTTTTGAGTTACTCTTTAATTTTGACCTTGAACCAAAACTCTACAACGCTTACAGTTGATACTATTAGAATTTATAACTGGGAAATTTTTTTATGGAGATAATGTATTTTGACAAAAATGTAACGGTAGTCTGTTGCTTAGCCAGTCAACTGCTATCAGATGATAAACTTAACACGTAAAAATTGAAAATTGACTGAAGGTGTGAACGCAAACAAACTGACTGACGATATATAACTTTTTTAATAAACCAGGTGGTGTTAGCGTGGAAAGTATTCGGATATCCGTTCACGGCTAATCTTTTGCTCAGTACAGCTTTTAAATTAAATGATCCTTGGGTTAAGACTGAATCGGTAAAGGTCACATACGTACTGTTCAAGAACAGCAGTAGACGAACGCTACATCAAACAGCATGTATCCGCAACACCGCTACCGACCTCAATGGAGGCGACCTTTAAGCGCAGTTCGGCTTTCGGAGCGAGGGGTTCCGTATACGAGTTCCGATCTACGCATGGGAGTAAATGTTGGAATTATATGAATAAAATTACTAATCTTTCACAATCAATGAGTTATCAAATTTTAACCCCTCCCCTTATCAGAGATGACAGAGTGAGGCACAAGGGGGTAAAATATGCTAGAGGTTGCATACACAGTGTTAAGTGATAAAGAACACATGTTTATTACAAATTCCACAGAACCCATTTACAAACTGGCAAATCCTCGAAATATGTACACTATTCTCTTAATGGTTCTGTTATTAAAGAAGTTCTTCCAGCATCTAAGTCCATTCAGTTGTTTCTGCGAACCTAAAAATTTATCAATTAATTATTAGCCTTAATAAATATGTGGTGACTGCCCTTTATGCCTAAAATATGTAATTTGCAAAGCAAAGTGCCGCTTCAGCAAGCAACTGCCAGAATCAACGTCGTTTAGCATTTAGCCTGTTTACACTGTCAAAAATGACCAAGTATTAAGTTACTATGGAACTTATGAAAACTTTCACACTTTTAATGAATAGCCTGAAAGCCTCAAAATACGGAAAACTACACAAAAATTAATATATACACACACGTACGAATTTAAATCTACCGTAGAACCTAGAGAACAGCAAGTGTATTATGGTATACATATATAAATATTCCCATATAAACTCTAAAACATCCCTAAAAGCAACATTATAACATAGACACCTATTGGAAAAAGGACTTTACAACTGAGGCCGTCATGTAAATGAACGCCCATTGTTCTTAACGGCAAAATTAAAATACGAATGTTAAATGAGCTTATGAATTAATTTACTACAATTTCTTATGCACATCTGTAGCGTACAATAAATGCCAGCACACTTATAGTCTCATGTTCCGGGACAAACTAGAACTGACCACCACGAAGCAGAAGTGTGTGAGATGAATGAAACTCGCCTTAAATTATTTATTGCCGTTCGTCGCCTCCTCTACGTGGCGTGATGTCCACTGGTCACGGGACCGTTGTCAGTTCTCAGACGCCCTCAGCGACAGGAGACTGGCGGCGTACCGGGAATCACAACTCCGAGAGGCAGAAGGCAATGGGAAGCCACGCGGACTCCAACCCGTGACCACTGCGGCAATCTGGTCAAAGTCTCAGATCGGACAAACCATCAACCGTCACATCTGTACATGTCGCCAGTATGTTGCCTCGCCAACTTATTGCTCGCAGTTAATTTTAAACGGCGGTTACGACGACAGGCCAAGTTCTTTCAATTGCGACGCAGATTTATCAGCCAAAACTTGGTGCGAGAAAAGTATGCAATCAGGAGCTCATTCGCCCAACAAACTCGTGTGCTCCCAACCTCGCTGTCACCACACGCAACCTCTGTCAGCCACAAACTACTTAGTCCGAAACGAGTATCAATTACCACTCGCTTCTCCGACTCGCCAATTACTCCAAGTCCTCGCATCTGACAAAAGGACAAGTCCTACAGTTCATGGCGGCTGCCAGTGACGAAGAGGGCTTACCGCAGTACAAGTGGCCGAGCTTCTTGACGGTGTAGGCCGACTGCAGTTGTTGTCTCGTGTGCGTCCGTCGCTCCCGCTGGTCCCGCTGTGCTGCTCTCCTCGTCTGCCTCGCCGAAAGGGGGCATTCATACCTAACATTCCTCCATCGACCAGGAACCAGAAGCAACCATACTGTTCCCCGCAGGAAGGAACTGTCGACAGCAGTCCCGGTTCAAAGTGCGCCATTCCAACGACAGCCGAAGGCGTCCGAGCGGCTCCGAGCAGCTCGCGCGCGCACCGTGCACTGCGGGTGGCGTCGCCCGGCTCAGGTGCGTGAACGTGAATCTTTAAATTATAACCCTTTAAAGAGGGGATAGGTGGCCAAATATTAAGAAATACCTCAGTTGTTTGACAACTTAGGTGCGAGATTTTCTAGTTTTAAATCCTGAGTATGGTGTGCGTGTGAAAAAACATTTTTTTTTTTTAATGTTACGCTTATTTAGTTCCCCTCTTCAGCAATTTATATCCCGAGGACATAAATGTGGTTGTCATCAAGGTCCTATAGAATAAATAAATCGGCACCGCTAAACATAAAAATTCGTATCGAGCACAGTCATCTTAAATCATGCATACACATGACTGACTGGCCACAAATGCAGATTTTTTTATACTTCATGCGCTAGAGATTGATGTAATGCATTAACCGATAGTGAAGAATTTGGCCACAGAATTTTACGCTGGCCTGGCCCGTAAAATTCACTCACAGAAGAAATCCTCACGTGTAGTCTATATAGTTTACAGTCGCTCACTTTAAGTTGTCTCAGATACGAGATAACAAGTGCAAAGTGATACACAGGTGGAGTACTGGTAAGTAAGTTTAATCTTATTCACTCAAATTTCGAGTGAATTTTCTTCATTTTTTTAGGTTAGAGATAGTCTCATTTTGCGAAAAAATTTTGACTTATGAGATTTCTTAAAACACTAGGTATAACTTCTTGTTATTTATATAGAATTCTTTCAATAATTTGTAATGGGACGAAATTAGCAAGGAACAATTATACACAAGAAAGAAAAAAAACATTTTTGTAGCTGACACAATATATTTGATCAGTAAAGACACCACAAAATTTTTTTTAGTGACAGAAAAGTACATTTATACTAAAAAAAAAAGATTACAGGTAATGACAGCAAAATCCGCAAAGACCATCGGCAACTCAGACTCCAAAGGCGAGCTGGTAACCGGATAACTTTCTGCAGGCTTAGTCGCTGGAGATTTGACTCCTGTTCTCGGTATATGTCTTGTAGGGTGGGCGTAGAGGGAAGAGGCAGAAATGGCAGTAAGGAGAAGTCACAGTCACGGAATTAATTGGCGTGGCAGTTTTCTTTCCGGTCCGCAATAAGAGATACAGTGCTGGGGGAGGGGTGAAGGGGGAGTTGGGAGGGATGCAAGAGGCGGTTGTTGCCAAACTAATTAAATAAATTTAGACGCGCGGAAGCTTGAAGGAGTTGGCGCAACCGGAATGCTGGATGGAGAAGGGGAGGGGAGGGACAGGCTTCGCTGAGCCCCTCGCTCAACTCGGGGAGCGCTAATCGCATAAGCGCGAGCGCAACGGCTCGTCACCCATAATGAACATTAATTTGTCGAGGCCCGCCGGTGTTATTTGTCCACCCCTGACACGCGGGGCGAGTAGGGGAGGGGGAAGAGGGAGGGGATTATTGGTTTAAGACCGCAAATGGTGGGTTCCCCTCAAAAAAACCACCGCGGAAGCCCCGGGGAACTCTTGATCCTCGTCGGCCGCCCATCGAGCCATAGCGTCCCTGGATCGCCGCTAGCCCGTGACGGCCCCCGCAAGCCACGATGGCCCTTCACGTTCCATAAACAGCCAGGATTTGTTGAATTTTGTTTTGGCTTAACATCTCGTCAACGTCACGTGAATATACATACCAAGAATTACGGGACGGAAATAGGCCCGAGATTAGCATTGTGAGGCCCAGCTCATGCGAGGACAGAAACCTCGCATGTGGCGAAAGGGCAAAAGCTGGCTTGATACCGACACTCAGTAAGCGTAGGGACTGCGAGATCACGGCCTATCGATCATATTTTTTTTTGCCTTTGTAGAGTTTTCAGCAAGCGGCGTCAGAAATGTTATCACAGGGACTTGTGGTGGCCAAGCGTTCATATCGACGTCGCTTTTTTTTATTTTTATTATCCTTCGATGTCGGCTTTTCCTGTCACTGCGATGAAGAATTCCCACCAACAGGGCACGTGAGCTCGTGAGATGGGTCAGTTTTACCCTGCTGAGGCAAGTATCGTTGCCCCAGTACTGCTGCTCAGTGCGGGAGTACCCGCAGGTTCACGCGCTCGGCCGAACGACCGGTAGTGCGAAGCTGCCCTCCGTCCGACTACGCCTGAACGCCGCTAAGGTGGGCAACCACGGTAAAGCGAAATCAAGATGACCGGGGCCGGGACTTGGCCTCTGATTGCGATACAAGTGTGTTACCACTGTGGCACGTCGCTCCGTGCCAGAGACAAGAGAAAAAAATCTCAATTCATCATTTGGTGTTAGGCTGAAATTCACCTTTCTTTTTAAATATACCTTGATTTTGTGACTGTGATAGCGCATCGGCAGAGACCGAAAAAATTCGCGATTTTAATGACTTATAGGATACACTCCATGATACTCTATGCACTCGGATAAATTACATTGGCTCCTGATTCGTGACTCCTGCTAACTGGGATGCTCTTGATTCCATACTTCTTTTGTTGGGGTTTTTTCATTGGCCAAGAGTCCTTCAGATAAACTGTGGCCCAATCACCGAAGCACCAAAAAGGCAAACGTATTTGAATTTTAGCCTTTCGCGAAATGAATCCGCGTATTTCTCAGGTCTCTAGGCATTGGTTTATCTGGAGGACTATGAGTCGATGAGGGAGGACCATCGAACCAAAGAGACGCCGTGTCACAGACGTCTCGCATGTGAGCGGCCAATGAACGGCTCACGTTTGCCCGAGTGTGTAGAATGTCGGGGAGTCCGTTCCAGAGGTAAATGAAACCTCCAATTGCCCCAGTCGCTAGACAAACGCCAGTTTGGTCACAAACATACCATGAGTGCGAGGCGTATCGTCAATGATAAATAACACCACTGTAGCGTGTATTTGTAATTTCCGAACCTAAGTTTCGTTCGCATAAAAATAATCTACAAATTAAATATTTATGTTAGCTTGTAATTTTAAACATGACATGTTAATAAAAAGAAAGAGTTATATAAATTACTACACCAATAGTTTTATTTAATTTTAAAGTGTTTATAATTAGGCATTCGTTACTATGATTTCTATAAATATTGTTTTACATGATTGTGAATTATGGTCTTCTTCATAGTTTTGCATAGCGTTAGCACGATTACCTTAATTTCAAAACCACCTAATCCTAAATGTACCAGATGACAATGGGCGAATCCGTAGTTTAGTGGCACAAACAAATGATTTAATTTCCCGATGACATTATTTCGCTTGATGTGACACTGACGAAGGTGATTTATGCTTTCCTTCTGGTCCATATTTATATCAGATGTGTGCCATCAACAGAATATATAATGAATTGATAAAATAAATCCTAAATCCTTATGGGCAAATAAAACGAACCTAATAATTTACATTCATCGAGGAGAAGCTACACAATGGCTGTTTGGAAATACCTTCTTTAAAGACCCTTTGGCATAAAGGATCGTTTAAAGTTGCACCTTATAAGATGTCGAAAATTTATTTTTTCCTCTTCCCTAATAGTTGCAAGAATTCTTACAGGAACACTGACGCAGCTTTTCGTGAAATGACGTGTCGCTCGCGTTTTTTTCGTTCATGTTGTGGAATTTTTGGAATTTTTGGAGCTCACAAAAAACATTGTAAAGTACTGTCTCTAGCTTCTGGAATGCTTCAGCTTCTACTACGAAACTTCTTCTCGATGGTGGCTCCAGGTATACTTACTGAAGGCATTTAAACACGTACTTGTCCCAGGAGATTGAAGATATACAACCTTCCCGTCTGAAAGCCTCCTCGCTACAGCCAAAGCAGTCTATATGAATATGGTGACAATAGTCGGTGATTGAACCAGACAACTTCTATCGTCACCATATGATTATAGACTGGGTTGGCTGTAGCGAGGAGGCTTTCAGACGGATAGGGTGTTTAGTTCCAATCTCCTGGGATAAGCATGTGTTTAAAAGCCTTCAGTAAGTATAACCGGAGCCACTGTCGAGAGGACGTTTCGGAGAAGATGATGCTGAAGCATTCCAGAAGCTGACCCCAGTTCCGCCGTTGTTGACCGGTTGGAAAACTTGTCCGTGACTCTAACTTTAATTTCAATATAATAAACTTTAAATAAACAACTAGGCCACTATTATGTAGCGGAGAAGAACTTCGTACGGTGGCGGGTCTGTCCTTGCATTCAGTGCAAATATACACCGGTCGAGTTGGGGATACCTACATTAGTGGCATGCCTCTTGCCTCTGTGCTTGGCACGTTTACAATACCCCTCCACACAAATCAACTATAAATACGAATGTTTTCTCTCCATTCGCCTGCACTTTTGATACGCCGACAGTTCTGCCATTAAATTTGTAATAAATACGCATCTTGCGCATGCCATTCAGGGCCCCTTGTAACAAAAGTCAAATCAGACTCCGGCTTTAGGAATGTGGCCTGTGGGGAAGCACTGAGTGGCATATTAGAATAGACACTGTACCTAGCTTAAAGAAATATATATAATTAAACAAAAAATAGTTTAATTTATATTAAGTTATTTACATTTGAATATTTTTTAAGTAATGTATGCTCTGCCATGCAGACCTGGGTCATAATATAATGCGGACCACGAGTCCAAGTGCCCCAACCCCCGCGCGGTAGACACTCTTATACTCTGTCCAAATCTTCATCCAGACCATCCTCTGTCTCCTGTATCTTCTTACACTTAACGCATGTCAATTTGCACCCCGCATTACAGTGCCCAGGGTTTTCCATGTGTCAATGCAGGTTTTACTTGGGCCCATCTTAGCTAGTAGTTGTATAGAATTAAGAGTTAGCGGAATCAGTCATGGCATCAATCGCTGCCATGGCTGGCCAATCCCCTTCTAGCACACGTTGTATGCGACTCTTCGCTGCATGTGTGATCCCAGCCTGACTAGGCGTATAAGCTTCCGCCTGAGACGCACCTAGGTCTCTCCCTAACCTAGACCCCTCCCCAAATACACTTATTTTTGGCTATGTTAGGAAAAAAAGTTTCACAACAATGATTCACGAAAACGTTGTATTAAAATTCGGGCTTGAAATTTCATTCCCATCGCTCCCAAAGAAATTTCACTTCAAAAAATTGATAGAAAATATTTAATTCATGCTTGTGGCCAAAATGTAACAAACAGAACCTAATCAACACTTAAGTTGTGCCCGAATTCAAGTATAGAGTTCTGTACTTGCGACCTTGCTTACTTCACTTGCCCTTGAATAATTCGGATTGGTTACATGTTTGGATTTTTCAAACAGTATTAGCCAGCTGAAAAAGTTGTTTACATAAATTTTTAAAAATTATTTTATTGTAAAATCATAGATAAACTGAAATATACAATTCTTAACACTTCGTTAGTGTCACACAAATTTACGGCCATTTATTTTATGATTCTACATTTGTTTGGTAGCTGCGATCGGTATGAATGTGCACGTATTTTATAAAAACTTCCTTGTAAAAATGTTTAAATATTATTATTTTTTATTCAATTCAATAATATCAGTGAAATAATATTTTACGAGTCATTAAATGACTTAAATTTTAAATAAATTATAACGTACAAAACATTTTTTTCAAACTTCTTCAACTTGAAGTACTCAAGAAGTTTCATTTAATTGTTGTACACATATTCATTTAACTGCATACTTTAGTTGCACTTGCATACTTCACTTCCAGTTCGGACAGCCATTGTGACATCACTTACAAGGATAAGTACGTGTTAGTATGTAATTCAGGTGAATTCGCACACGCAATTAGAACAGCGAGTAGTCAGATCACTCGCATGCCTCAAGGTGATAAGTGTTTAGATTCCCAGAGGCGTCCAAACTTGGAAATTATTGCAGCGAGAAACGCGACGGTTGAAGCGGCGAGTCCGTTTCCTCCGGTGTTTTTCGTCGCTGATCCATCTCACATGGGCAACTTTTCATCCGCCTCTTTAACTACCTCGACGTTCGACTAGACTTCAATGCTTCTGCTAGCTTCTGCTGCTGCTAGCTTCACTTGTTGTTCTTCCACATTCCTGCGGGAGTTTTTTAAATTCCAAGCAGATACAGGTTGCTGCGCGACGCACTTCTGACACCCGAATAATTTATCTTCGTGCATCTTAATTTTTTTGAATTTATACTTCTTTAGGCACATTATGAAAAAAAATATGAAATTGCCACGATGCGTGCGCAACGTGCAACGAAATTTTCACAGGATGAAAAATAAGCTAAATAAAATAAAAAGTTACATACAAATATAATATATAATGTTCTTTTAAATTTTATACTTTAGTGATGGATATTTAATAATAGGTCCATATCATTTAAAACATTTATTTACTGTGAATATTAGTGATAGAAATTATTGTGTTTATTACTTTTTCAAGTGTTTTAATAAGTTAGTTTATGTTCCCGGATGTATAATTTATTTGCGTCAATAATTTCAAGTTATTAAAAATATTTTAAAATAAATAATTAAATTTAATGTATTAGAACAACATCTAAGCATATGTATTGATTATTATAATCAATTATATTTTATCTTATTTATCTTACTAAATTAAATAACTAATTTTATACACGTATTTATATTAATATTGAGCACTGATTATTTATTTTAATTTCTAATTTGATTCAATTTATACTTTATCAAACGTATTTACAATATCACTCCAGTACTTTTATCATTTAATTTATATTAATTATTTCAATGCAAAATTAGAGTTAGTTTTTTATTACGCCAAGTAAAATATAACTGCTAACACGCGTACATAAGTACAAGCACCCGTTTTTCTTTTGCTGTTGTAAAAGTAAAAGGTAGGTTAGGTTTGGTGTGTTGCCTAAGTAAAATTCACTCAAAAATTTCTTAAAATTATTTTTCGGAGAATGCGTTTCCTACGTCTATTTTTCCGTCACTATAATGAAATATTGTTTAGGTTAGGCAAGTTATATAAATACTATTTCAAACCGTTGTTTGATTACTAAAGTTTTTATGGAATTTTTATTATTATTATTATTATTATTATTATTACTATCATTATTATTTTTACAGAACCAACTATAATAGAATTGAAAATAACCATAAATAATTCTTAGATTCACTTTGTAAAATTTGAGACTTTTGACAGTCTTGAGTACGCAACTTTTCTATCCTTATTTATTATGTTTTCTCTATTCATTAGACGTTCCACCAGTGCTGTACTATCTCTCATAAACACTGTATCATAGTTTGATTGCTCAGACATGATATCTAAGATTGGATTAATAATACCAAATTAAAATAATATAATAATTGTCACTTTTAAAATCATTCGTAAATATAAAACGAGATGAATTGATGCGTAAAAAATGACTCTTTTTGTAATAATCTACTAACATTTAATAGTAAAAGTCTTAAGCTGTAATGTATTTTACAACTTGTAACACATACTTACATATTTATTAGTTTCTGTTAGAGATTATTTTTTTGAAAATAAAAGTGGCCAAATAGTTAACATGAACTTAGTAAATTTATATATATCTGTGTGTTGCGTTGTTTCGTTCTTAGTTGTAATGTAATTCATATGTATCAGTGTATACCTTGTGTTAATGGGTATTTTAAGATTTGTATTTTACGTGTTTTTTTGTATGTATATAAATAGTTTACCGGTATTCTATGGCAAAGAAAAATGATAAATAAAAATTATTATTACTATTGGAATATAGGTTTACGTTTACCCACGTATATATGTGTGTATATATATTTATATATATGTATATATACATAATGTTCTGACCGCAAAGATCTGTGATTGAGCGGCAAACTTCGGATGTGTTTGGTGACTGATCAGGAGTCAATGAATCGCTGGGCTTCCCGTGACATTCGAGCCGGGTTGGCAAGCCTGAACCGCGCTCTTCTAGCTGGAAGGGTTGCCAACAGTATATATTGATCGCCGTTGCATGTTGGTAACCTGGTGGGGTTGGTGAAGAGAGTTTTTTGGAACCAGAGGGGGGGGGGGGGGGTGGCCCGAGGGATGTAAACAGTCGCCCTTCGTCGAGCTCGATCGCTGCCTTACCCCTTACCCCCCTCCGCTCCACAAACCGTGTAAACGCTCTCGCTGACAGCCCGCGCGATTATTCAACGCGCTCGTCTGCGCGGAAGAGGCGCGAGGGGAGAGGGTGAGCCTGCGCTAAGGGCGACGACAGCACGCCAATTAAACCCCTCATCGCCCCTATGCAACCAGCCGTCCCCTTTTACCCTGTCATGTACTATTTTTATAGCCTCGTTAACAGTCCGGGCGTGTTTTCCAAACAACTAGCAAGAAAGAACTGAAAACAAAATACGAGCAAAACATGTCCCAAACAGAGCGATTTATTGTCATTGACGTTACATCTAAGAGTCTTCTGACTAACAATATTATTACAATTTTGTTTGAATATCGGTTTTGTATTATCTAACAATAATTTTCTCCATTTATATTTAATATTTAATTTTAAAGGTAATTTTCTGCAATTTAAACTCATAGTAATACTAAGCTATGACTGTCTAATACGAGAGAAAAATAAAACAGGGAATATAAAACTTAAGGGTCCCACCTAGTCAGTTGCGTGTCTATGTTAGTGACGCGGGATGATAAGTGCGACGGTCGCTGGTGTTTCTAGCGCCGTAGCGCTTTCAAGCGCAGTGCTCTGCTTTGGCGTGCAGTCTTCTCGTCGTGCATAGGACAACTTTGAAATTTTAGCGGTAACATTAAATTCAGATGGTGTATAAATACAAATAAGGGTGTAATGCAAGGCCCTTGGGTTTTTCCAAGAATATGTACCGGGCGTTTCATATCTAATAAATTACTCTGAAACTACGCGTTTTAGCCTTTTCTCACTCTCCTAAAACCTCAGTAAAGAAACTCAATTCGTAAACAGAACCACCCATCCACCCTCAGGGTATTCTTGAAGCTTTTCGTAAACATACACCACTCTGATATCTTGAGCGGTTTTCAAATTGCGTGGTTTCTTCTGAAGCTCTGCACGCTGTATGTGTTCCCAGAAGGGCGGGCCCCCTTAGCATAATATTCCACTATCAAAAACATTTAGTATTTCTTCTTTCTGTTCGCTATTAGTGGCTTTTAAATGACTTTTTTTGAAAGGTAAAATCTTAGCTCTCGGTATACGGCATTTGGCAGGAGTAATTTCGTGAATGAAACGGAAGTCGAATTAACGGAAATGTTTAACCACGGTGTGGAAGTCTTCAAGATGCCGGACCCACATGTAGCAGCATAAACCCGTATATAGACACTTTCGTAAACACTACGGGACATACCAAAAGTATTGATGAGCCAAATTAAACTTTAAGATAGTGATACTTCCCTTAAAAGTATTTGGTAAACTAAAATAGTATTAATAAGAACTAACTACAAGATTCAAATACGTAAGAAACAGGCATTACAATGATCAAAATACACATTCTCCTAACAAAATCCCAGTAGTCTCTGTAGCACAGCGGAATACACAAGCCTTGAGCACTTTAGACCGTACATCGCCTTAAATATTTTCATCTAACTCACATTTTTTGATCAGTTTTTCAGAACAGCAGTCTGCATTGCCAAATTTATCCATGCTGATCGACTGTAAGATAATAACTACACAACGTTAGGATGTCAAAAATATTCGTTCTTCTTCTTCAATCCATGGTCGTCCATTAGAATTTCGGATCGTCAAAGAAGATATGCTGCATGCACTCGCAATACTGACAGCAATCTAAAAGTTACTAACTTACCTTTCTGTTTCTTTTGCTGATTCAGCATAGCAAATAATGTTGACATTACGAATAATTTGGCATTTCAATCATATAACATATTCAAATAACATAAATTTAATTAGCTTAAATACATAAATTATGTTAATTGGAAAGACACATTGTTATATTAAAACATAGCAACCTTTAATTTAGTATATGGATATAAACAAATTTTCGTGATGAACCTGCAGCCAATCTAACTCAGCCTATAGAACATTCTAAACCATAGAGTTCAAGAGACAGTTACATGGTACCTGCAATCCATTTTGTCTGCAACAACATTAAAATCAAGAATTTATTTGCAAAAAAAATTCTGATTCAAATATACGTCCTTGAGAGTTTATTTATTATGGTTTATGTATTTACATTTGAATATATTTTTTCCGCGTTGTTTGGTTTAGTAACCTGAAAAAGTTAAACGGTCATGTACCTTTTGTTTAGTCTTTTATTTAAATTCCCTTAACAATCACCTTCTCGGACATAGCTAAAATTTTAATAAAATTCATGACAATTACATGTTTTCTCTGATGCTGCACACCCTGTGATCACGCGTGGTTATCGCAGTGACAAGGGATCACGAGATACTTGCGTCGGGCGAGATAATTAATCCCAGGAGAACCAGCCCTGAAGGGGACGGCCCCTGGAGAGCTCGGAGGTATGCAACCGCGCAGCACACGGGCAACCACAGCCTACGTCAGGGGCCCTTTAACATGAGCGACTACCGCCAGCCAGGGCCGTACACAAGGAGGGGGGCGGGGGTTGATGGGTGAGATAAAACCCTCCCCCCTGAAAGTCTTAATCAAAAACGTCAGAGAAAGGCGTAGTTCGGGTCCGTACTGTTAATAAAAGACAACGAATTTAATCTGTACAGATTTTTTCAAAAGTTTTGAACCCACTTGTTTTATTATTAAGTAAAATATACCTAATATCTAGGTATCGCGTGAAGCATTGACTAATGTCCGCGTCTCAGTGATTTCCCAAAGATGAAATGAACCGTAACAAATAATGCACAGCTCAATGGTGTATATGTATCAAATAGAAAGTGCTTCCTCTATCAGAAGATCGTCGAATAATTCACGTGGGAGCTGTATTACTGACATCTTATGTTATAACTTATGCATGATATAATAGAAGCGCTGTTCTGGTTTCTGGCTAAGTGATGAAGTTTGCGGCTAAGCCCGCACGCCCACAATCTTCCCAACTCTTGAGGATGACAGGCAACTGCCGCTGAAACTTTGCGCGGCGTAACTCAATTGTGGCAGCGAAGCCACGGAAGCTTAGACGATAACAGACTGCATAACTTGAAGCCTGCTCTCTCGACTGACAACTAATTTAAAACAACGATTAAAGCGTAATTCGTGCAGACTAATTATTATTAGAGGCACTCGAACCCCTGTATTATATACAGATACGTAAAATTTAAGATCATAATGTGAATGATCTTTCACGGTGTCTTGTAAAAAAAATTTAAAACGTGATTTACTTTAATTGTGAAATGATAAAAAACTAGATATTAAGAAACACACGTAAAATACAGATGCTATGCATGTGTTGAAAGCAACGAATTCCTTGATTATGTACCTTATAAATTTCATGCCTTGATTTTGACAGTGTTATAGCTTAGTTTATTTAATACGTTCATCTAAAACGTTTTAAAATTGACAATTTTTTATTGAAATGAGAGCATTGCACTTCACAAATTCAGATTATTTAATTCGCAAAAAAATGATTCAAATAAAATTTAGGTACACAATGTTGAGTCAAATATATATGTGACATTTGCTTTACTGAAACGATTAAATTGTAGATTTAAGCCTTCTGCACAAAAACTTAAACTAAAACAACGGGGTTGATTTAAACAATTAACTCAAGAACTGGTTAAATTTATCAAAATTACACCTGTTCCTGTGTTATTAGTAAATACATTTTTTAAGGGGTTTGCCCATGTGGTTTTAAATGTGCATCATTTTATATAATGCAAATATAAAATAACATTACCAAAAATTTGTCAGGAATATATAATATTTAAGATAAAGAAGTTATTATCTATTAAATTCACGTTTGCCTGTTTATGTATGTTGAAATACAAGCACAATTTTGTTATTTTATTAACTTCCAGATTGCGAAATGAGATGTCAAGATCTGCAATAAACCATATTAAATGGGTAGTTAAAGCCTCCCTCCCCCAATAAAAAAGGCCATAACTGCACATTTATGTATTTTCGAAGCTTTACATAAAACCTTCTTACTTAAAACGATGTTTTTTTTTAATATTTAGTAATTAACATAGTTTTGTACAATTTCTTTCATATATGTATAACTGTTTTACATTAATGTTTCTATAGTCTATTTTTACATCTCTTCTACAGTTTCAACTGTTAAAAAAAAGTATTAATTGACATTTTGAAGTGTTCTAAACCATTGTTTGGTCAAATGAACTAAAATATAATATATGTATGGTAAAAAAGGTGAAGAACCACGAATTTTGGTACACAGATGTTCTAAGAGAGAGAAAAATATGTTTTATTCATCATTAGATTTAAATTTGATAAATGTTTTAACGGGTTAGCGCAGTGTAAAAAACATTCAGTTAGTTTTCCATTAATTGTTTGTTTTTAATTCGTAGGAAATTACTCTTGCTTTTTTGAAAAATTCCTTTTGAAAATTCTTTGGAACTTGAAATTAATTTAGACATAGGTAGGTTTATTTTACAGCGATATTTCAAAGAGTACATATTTTGCAAACATTTTCCGTCTATTCATCCTCTGAAGTGTACAATTATTTTATATGTCAATTATACATGAATTCGTGTACACTTACGTTGTAGCCGTCATCGTGGGTAATTTCTAGCTATGAAATAAATGTTATAATATAGTAGTTTGGTTGAAACGAAGTGTGTGTGTGGGGTCGCGCGGGGAACTCACCCACGAGGCGGGACCACTGCGCCGCGGGGCGCCAGTCCGGGTAGTGCTTGGGGAAGCGGTCGCGCGTCCAGAAGGTGTGCAGCACCACCTTGTAGACCACGAGGCCGGCCGGCGGGCACGCCTGCCCCCAGCAGCTCGCCACCGCCGCGGCCGAGAGCAGCACCAGCAGCGCGCGCATCCTCCCGGCGTGGCGTCGCACCGCACACTGGCCGGGGAACTGCCGGCCGCAAGCCGCCTGCCGCCGCTCGGCCGCGCTCGGCAGTCCCCGCCGCCGCTCGGCTCGGCCGCTCCCCACCCCCGCACGCCCCGCGCCAACTCTCAGTGACGGTCCGGCGCTCATCCATCCCGAGTCAGTGGGTGGCCATGCCTGCAGTTCTGTGAAGCCGTCCTTATTCTCAGAAGCTAATTGTTCCGCCGTATTGTTGGAAACACTGTGTTTTCAGCGGCGAACTTCGGATGTGTCGGGGGGACTGATCGGGGGTCGATGAAAAATAGGCATCCCACCGGCCGGGCCGACGCGACGCCGAGCTCTGCCGGGGTTGTGGAGGGGGTAAGTCAGTCTCGGGTGGGACTGGACTTTTATTCCACAGAGTTTAAACTCGCTATCACGGGGGTAAGGTATCAACTCATATTGCGTCGCGCAGGGACTACACGACATTACGAGTACGTGGATGTTGTTCGTTTCGTGTATATAAATGTGTGTTCAACAGTTGCAATGACAAATAATTCAACTCAGCAAAAATGTGTTGTTTTTTTAGCTTATATTTTTTTAAATTTTATTGACCTGTCATAAATATTCCCGAATTGATAACGAAATTGTTATAAGTCGTGGTTACTCTACACAAGTAAAAATTTATCTTTATTCTTGAGTCAAAAATCACAAATTTCTTCCGCATTTTGCACGAAGTTTGCTATTTAATTTCGCAGTCAATAATAACCTCGCTGTTAGCAAGACGTACATAGCGACTTAAAACAACATCCAAAACAAACATTAGCCTATCTTGGCTTTCGAGGTTGAGCCGCGTCACAGAGGTTGATTGCACGGAAGTTTCGCTCCGCATTGCAGCAGGCATCTTCAGGGTTTACGTATCATCCAGCGGGTGGCTGGCGGGAAGGTGGCGGGGGGTTGCCGCAGTCACAAGGCGGAGAAGCGAGGTTTGGAGCGGGTTAGGGAGGAATTAAGGACGGAAGGGAAGCAAGAGAGAGAGAGAAAGTAACAAAATCCGCGAGAGCTCCCCGCGCGGCGCGGCAAACCCGATAAAAGGGTGGAAGTGGATGATGCGCTCGGGAAGTGAATTAAGCAGTTGGGATGCATGCAGGGCGAGTCCCCGGGCCGGAACACGGCGGCCCCGCGCGAGGGGGTGGCACTGCTGCCAACCTGCGTGATCGGGAAACGAAACGAACCCACCCGCTAGGAAATATTCACGGAGTCGGCCGAAGTGCGGCGGGCAGAGTCGGGGCTGGGAGCTATTAAGGAGGGGTTCGCGCTGGCTGGAAATCCTCGCGGGACACATGATCGTACCGCCGACCTGCATAAACATCCCTACCCCCCTTCCTGCCCCATTGCAATCGCGTCTGCTTGCGGATGCGCTGGGACCTGGGCTATAACCTTGAAGGCAATGCGCGTGGGAGGTGCGCTGCTTCAGCAATGAGCATGTGACCTCTCTGGGTGAGTTTTGTAGTAAGGAAAAAAAAAAACAGAATATATACTTTTGCCAATGCTGAAGCATTTTTTAAATTTTTATATTGATCCAATATTTATGTTATCACGGCAAAATATTCTTCCGGAGTGAATTCACTCGAAGTAGGTACATATAACATGCTAAGCCTTTGCGCCATAAATTATACATAGAGAGCTGTTGTTGCACACAGCTGAGATGATTGTGATACTCCAGGGAAAGTCGACTTAATCACTTGCCTTCACTGACGCCTACACACCCCTAGCTACTGGTTGGTTAGCGCCTATCAATTCGTTATCATACTTATCATACTAAATTATATTCTCCAGTGACACTATTTTATTAATCAATAAAAATTGTTGGCGCGAATTTTTGCTTAGATAAATTTCAATGTTCTTATATTTAACATTTTTAGAATCTCACACATTAGGAAAATATATTTATTACAGATTTTGAACTAAAGGTGGACGCCTGGTCAAGGGTGTATGTGTGTTAATGAGGCGGAATGATAAGTGCGAAGCTCGCTGGTGATTCTAGCGCGGTATCGTCCCTAAGCACAAGACTGTGGACTGGTGCGCAGTCTTCTCGTCGTGCATGGGACAACTATGATATTTGAGTGCTGAACGTAACATTATATGGCTGAGAAATGAAGATAAAGGCGTAGTGCAAGTCCCTGGATTGTTTTTAGAATCTGTACTGGATGTTTCGTGATTAAAAATTATTCTGAAAACATACGTTTTAGCCATAATTACGCATTTAAAAATACAGTTTCAGAACGAAATACGGAAAGGGGAAAACTTATCCACCATTGTCGTAGTCTTAAATTCTTTTCTTTAACAGGCCCCAAACTGATATCTTGAGCAGTTTTTAAAGCGCGTGGATGTTTCTGAAGCTCTGCATGTCCTATGTGTGCCCAGGTAAGCGGGGCCGTTAACGTTTTAAAAGAAAATGGTACTTGAAACTTCATAAATTCTCCAAGAGAAATTAGAACAATTTTATTTTGTTGTCACGATGCTCATAAATTTCGATATTAATAACATAAATAACATTTATATCAAGAAGTAACTATTAATTCCCAACAATTAATTTTTTTTAACCCTGAAATTTGGTTATACACGGGCATACATTAATTCGGACTATTTAGCGATAGAAAATTTTTGAATATTTGAAAACTTCCTCTAGAAGTGTACTAAAAAAATGGCTTGGCAGGTAGTTTACAAAGAATTCCAACTTGAAGATAATATTTTACCGTGAGTTTGATATAGTGGGAACACCCTCCAGCATCCCTTCTGGCCATACCTCTACAGCCTGCAGGGATGTTTGTGTTTACTGGTGGTTTGCGTGTAAGCCAACATAACCCATGTTATTTGACAGTCATATCTCCGTGAAAGAAAGTGCAAAGGTAATGGGTTTTTAACAGAGATATTGATGCGTATACTACGGAAGAAACTGCTAATGTGGGCGTCAGTTTCTTAAAGTAAAACTACCAAATAAAATAAGTTTTATACATATCAGAGTGATTTCTCATGAAAATTTTTACTTGACTTTTTATTTAAAAGGGAGAATACTGTTAAGAGGTTCTTCTTCTACCCCAATGAAATTGTCGGGAAAGAAACAATTTATATGCCATCTAAAAACGCAGGTCAACGCTATAATGACGCCGATGCTAAATATATCAAAGAAAGCAAAGATAGTCCAGGTGAGTGTTTAGTGTTTAAGCTATGTTATGCATAATTAAGACGTAGGTTTGTGTTCAAAAATAAAATATCTGGCTTTACCGATTTTCTCTCGGAAGAGAAACCGGCGCCAGAGTTTGTTATTCGCTAGTAAGGATTTTGGTTTGTGGTTCATTCAAAAAACACGAACGGTAGTAGTTATTTAACTTAAGATAAATGGCGTGTAACTTCTTACTTGAGATAATAATTAAATATATATATATATACTTTGTGATTGAAGAATCTTAAGCTTTTGTATCAAGTATGGTTAGGCAAAAACGATTCTAGAGTTATGACGATTCTAAAAAATGCGGTTTAGCTTCAGTAGATTTCCAGTATGCCGAAAAGTATTAAAATATGTCGTCACAGGCTATAAATCTATTTCCAACGAACCAAAACCAAAAATTTACACCATTCTCTAAGTGATAGTGGAGTTAATTTAAAAAAAAAATACTTTAGGTAATAACTATATATATATTTTTTCATTTTAGAGTTTTACTAATTATTTTTCATAATGACGAAAATGCGATTGGTCTGGCTACAAAAGCGTCTTTATCCTTATCAACGAAGCGAATCCTTATCTCTCGGAGCCTCTGCGGACTTTCCAAGAAGTCCAGGCCAATGTGCGGGAAAAGAGCCCGAGGCCTTACTTCACCAAGGCGAGGGGACAGCGCCTGCGCTTCATGAGCTGGTGAGAGTGCAGTGAATGTTTCATGAGACCTAAGAGCAGCTCATGGTTGGGGAGAGGGGGGGATGAGGGGAAGCTCATTACGTCCGCAGCGCGGATGCACGTCTCTCCTCCGAAAATAGCGGGCGTGTTACTTTGCAGCGCGGCGCGACCGGCTTTCAAGCTCGCTCGCGCCACTGGGAATACGTAATGCGCGCAGCACGTGTCGTGGGCAAAGCGAGAGAGAGAGAGAGAGAGAGCCTTCTCCTGTGGTCGGCACGGCCCGGTCGCTTCACTTGGTGCAGTCGGCACGGTCCGGTCCACACGGCGGCGTCACCAATTCGACAACTGCTTCCCTAGTTGGCGTTCGTCATGGAAGATCGATAAGGTCTCTATCACACTGCCTCTTGCTAGCCACAGACGACCTAAAGCTATTTGAAGACTACTTGTAGCATGTTTAGGGGAGGAAGTACCGTAACGCCGGACGGCACCTAGCGTCGGACGCTCGTACTATCTCGGCAAGTCACAACGCATTCGATTCCAAAATGCTTGAAAGGGGCGCGGGGGAGCGTAAAGATACGGAATCGCGGGTCGCGGTTTGCTTGTGACGCAAAAGGCCACGGCGGGAAAACACTGCATACATATATTCAGTTGAGTGTTACTGCCAAGTTTTTGTATTTAAGTGTTTATGACAATTGTTATTAAAGGTAGTGATCCATTATGCGCTTCCTTTTTCCGTAGTACCACTCACAAAGTTGTCTCTTAACACCGGACAGTGAAGAAGTGGTTTGCTCGCGTAAGTATTTATTATTATAATAATAATTGAACATTGTTTCAGAGGATAGAAGAACGGAGGAAGATCAAAATGGAAGAGACGAAAAAGAAAAGAAAATGTAACCAACAAAGTTTAAAAACTGCTATAGATAAGGTTTTGTACAAGAAAAATGAGTTTGAGAGAAGCTTCGTCGGGCTGTAAGATCCCAAAAAAGCACTCTACATGATAAGATATCGGCAATGAGCCACGTATTTTCCATGAAGTGATGCCAAAATATGATCAGCGGCTCGGAAGATAAAATGTGAAAAAAGTGAAATTCTAACATCATCACCATACAAAATTGCTGTTGAAGAAACGAGAACGAAAAGAACGTTAAGGAGAAAGATGAAAGAATGAGAACATATTTCAAAACAGCAATAGAAGACAAAAGTGAACAAACCAAAGGCGTGAAGGCCAAAGGAAAAAAGTGCAGATAAAGCTAAGAAAAAGGAACCAATAATCAAATACCTTACACAGGAAGAACTACTTGCATAGTGTCACCAGAGTACCACGACAAGACTGGGCACTGCTCCAGCCGCCATGGGTGGGCTCATGAAGCATGCGCAGACATTCATGAATGTGCAGATGCATACATATGCGATCGATGCAGGATGTTTTGAAAATGTCCGGTGCTTGGGTTTCGAAAGGTCAGTCCGTCCGGTACTAGGTGCCATGTGCCTTGATTGCATTTTTTTTATCAAAGTTTAAATTACTTTTCCAATATGTTCATGCAGAAGTTACATTTTTGTTCATTTACATTGATTTTAAACTTTTTTGACTTAACT
The DNA here is from genome assembly GCF_032445375.1 of Bacillus rossius redtenbacheri. NCBI lineage: Eukaryota > Metazoa > Arthropoda > Insecta > Phasmatodea > Bacillidae > Bacillus > Bacillus rossius. The sequence continues at coordinate 73,877,915 of NC_086332.1, forward strand.
CATTCATAAATAAAGGAACATTTCTCGAAGTAAATTTTATTTAATTTTCTGTAAACCATATGTGTCCGCTACTAGGGAAACCTCACCCTACATGGTGGCTAGCATCATGGGAAGGTCTAGGAATTCCCTAGGTAGTCACGGAATATTTGATGTGTAACATCTTAGCTCTTGGTGTGCGGTGTTTGGTGGGAGTAGTGTCGTGACTCCACGGAAATGTGTAACAGGAAGCAGTAAGAAGCTAGTGCTGCTATGTGGCGGCGAGCACAGACACTTCCATGGCGCTTGAAGAGAGAGAAGACACGGCTGTTTGCTGTCCGCTCCGCTAGCAGCAGTCTTGAACAGCACGACGCATTGCCATGTGGCTATTATAATACGTTATGAAATAATAATGTATTATATATAATATTAATTCAATAATTTTATAAGTGTATTAAAATATTTCCAAGGACTGGGTACCCATTGGTCGACGAAAAGCTGCCATCTATTTCAACGAAGATAACTACCACTGCTAAAAGAAATAATTTTCTCTTACGTCTGCTTGTGCCATGAAAAAGTCGCAAGATGGAAAATTTTGATTATATGGTTTACTCTTATGAAAAATATTCATACACAACAACTTGTTTACGTCTCTCCCTCGCAAAATACAATCCTAGAATGTTCGTTTTCTAGGTTAGATGTTACACAACACTGGCGAGTACTGAAAGAGTCACTCACTTTTTTTTGATTACGAGGCTCCTCAAAATTTAAAGTTATAACAGAATTTATTTTGATTTGTACAGGTTTCACGTCCTTTTCCTTTGTTCAATCTTTCCGACCTGCATCTAAGTGTCCAAATAGGTTTTCTGCCATTCCTTTTTCGTCGTAAGCATATCAGCACTTTGACGACGCTCTTTTAGACTTCAGTGCCATCGACTGTAGTGTGATAAATAACCAATAGTTGCCTGTTGCAACAGTGAAGTGTGGAATGCCTACTGAATAGCGATTTTAAATTTGAATAGTTGTTAATTATTGACTAACTAATGTCAGTGCGCAGAGACAATATTGGGGAAAATTAAGGGAATTTATTATCATGTTACTAACCCTGGTATATATTTGCATTTTTGCTAGCTAAACTACAGTTATTTTTAAGTAAAAAATGAATACATTTTTAAAGCATTTTTAAAAAGGGAATCAAATTTAAGATTTGAACATAATTGTTCGCATCCAAATCACGTACTATGGATTGGCCAAAAATCACACTAAAGAGTCTAGCTTAAAGCTTAAAGGAACCACGAAATCTTTATGGCTCTAAAAATAAGCTACTTGCTTTAGCGCACACCGATTTGGTACCGTGCTGTACTTATGTATTGACTTTACGGCTCCAACGTGCTGTTGTTCATCTCCGAAACTGAACTGACGGAAGCCGGAGCCCAGAACTTGGCTCAATGACCGCAGCTGTTGCATTGCTATTACACCAGGCGGTACACCTGAGAAACACGTCTCGTTTCACGCCATATTGAAATAATAACAGGCTATCCTGCTAGGAAGTTTTGAAGTCTACACTGTTAGAAATTGTAGTAATTTTAAGGAATTTTCCACAAATAATTCAGCTAACTAGATCTTCATGCATACTAAACCGTGTTTCAAATTCTGTTTTTTATTATTATAATGAACAGGATAAACACACGCGTGGAAGAGAAAAGAGTATTTTTGTAATTGTCCTAATGAGTTTTGAATGTTTTGCTAATATACCAAGATTATTCTTGTGGAATAATCTCCAAAATATGTAAACTTAAAAGTCATAAATTTACTATTATTCCTGTATAATATATAACCATCGTTGTTCGTAAATTTAAATTTATAATTTTGACCAGTGTAGCTGTAGCTTGAAATGCAAAAACGCGCGGCGTTTTGCTGCGGGAGGACATGGACCCTTGTTGCATCAGAACGGAGACTTGAAAGAGGAGATGGAGCAGCGACGAGCCATCGAGGCGTGGGCCCAGCGACGGGGAACAAGTGTCGTGTGCAGCAGGGCTGAAGCAAGCCGAGTGGAGCGCGAAGCAGCTCCTGGTGGACACGGCATGCCTCGGAGAAGCAGGGAGAGAAACATGAGGAGCTCTGCATGCCGAAGTAGGAATTCGAGGTGGAGATAGAAGAGATGCCGTGGCTGTCTCTGGACCACAGGATGCTGAGGATGGACGTCACGAGTGCCGAGGAGAACAGGGCTCAGGTACAGGCGCGGCTCTCTTCGGTCCAGAAGAAACATCACGTATCTGGAGAATACGGTCAGAGACTCTGCAAGAGACCGAGAGGATCTGCCAACCTGCTCTTGAAGTGATTCACTGAGATCTTAAAACTCCAGTCGGTTCGGATAGCTGAGTTCAAGATAAAAACGCCCCAGAAGTTAAAGAGAGATCAACAACTCATCCAAGATGAATTTGACGTGATCATACACCACATTAAGAATGAGCACCAGAGATAGTTCGATGTGATGATTCCAGAGACTGCAGAACCAGATGAAGTGCAAGCAAGCATGGACCAACGAGACTGTGCGATAATTTCTCAGAACTGATGGTTCCGAGAGGCGGATTGCTTACCTCGTGAATCAAATGGACGCTGCACTCTGCAAGACGAACCATAAAGATCTGACTGAGGGAACGCAGAAGGCATTTTGACTCGTACGAGGCAGAAGAATACCAGTTGACGAAGCTCGTGGTTGCACTTAGAAACGAGCTGATGTATCAGGAGGTGCAGCAGCTGTCGGACAACATGAAGACATTGAGGGAGGAGTGCGCGTGCCATGTGGCGGCGAGGCAAGACGCACAGACGGCCAAGAGGCTGCTGCACTGCAAGGTGCTGAAGGCGGAGTCAGAGCGAACCAGTGCCGCCCCCATCACATCCGTGGGCGATGGCCTGGGCGGCACATTTTGGAAGCACAGTGCAAGACATAGGAGTTGCAGGGTAGCAAGGAGCCGGTGAGGACCCATTGTATCGACCTCGCACCGCCAATACGTGTTTCAATTTACTGCCCTATGCTAGGGTGCCACCAGCCCAGACCCAGCACCATAGCAAGTTCCTCTCCCTGGCCAATCGGCAAAGCACCATGTGCCTACACAGCCACCACAGCACCTTCTGCTCGCACAAATGTGGCCTGTAGCACGAACATAACCACCAGTTTCCTATACACAATTCGCGAGTCTTTTCGATAATAATATCCCAGAAATAGGGGTTATTACATACATCCCGGAGACATATAGCTGTACTAAGACCTGCCTAGGAAATAAACGTTATTCATTACAATGTATAGAACAAATACGAAACTTATTAAAATAGCAAGCCTCGTAAACCAATTAATACCTAGATATTCGAGCTTCCCTAAGAAGAATCATAATAAATTACTAATTTCATAAAAATTATGTGTAGCAGTGTTCAAAATATTTATAATAATCTTGCTACTTATTTGACTAAAAATGAAACCTGAGTTCCAGTACAATTAATTTTAGTAGATAAAAATTTTAATTTATTGACATGGTAAGTCGTTATTCAATGGTAGGGGGGTAACTTCATTGCTGTATTGTGAGTATTATTTCTTCGAAACATGTGAACAGTATTAGGGATTAAAATAAGTAGAAGGTTAAAACGTATCAATTTTAAAAAAAATTGTGAGTGGAAAAAAATTACGCTTATGTACCAAGTATGATAACAAGCTTTGTGTTGTTTATGTTACTTTCGTATATTAAAGTGTTTGATACAAAAGACTTGACACTTACGACAACAGCTACAGTTGCAAAAAGTTACAGTTACTTCATTTCATTTCCGGATGTGACGTTTTAGTATTCTAGTACCATTTACTTCAACCTAGTGCAGCAATATATACACTCCTTTTGAGGTACTGTAACTGGTACAGTGTGCGACAATAGCGAGCGCAGTTTAATTATGTATGTACTTATTGGTTGTTAAAGAATAGGGCTTATGCACTAACTAAAATAAAACTAATGTATAAACGGTATTCTTAAAAAAATTGTTGTCAAAGGATGAAATAATCGAAAATAACGAAAACTATTTCTTCTGTGTTTATGAAATAGTTGTGAATGTCGTATATCATCGAATTGCCACGATTTAAATTTTTCAAAGAGAACATGGATTTAATGATATTCACGAATAATATAAGATGAAAATTATTGAAAGTAACGAATAATGCATTTTCTATAGGAATAAGTATTTTCATAGTGTGACCTTTAGTGTTTCAATATTACCCTTTTTTTTTGTTATGAAAAGTTATCTGAATAAATTGTAGTAGATTTTTAATGGCTGCAACAGCCATTGAAAAAAAAAAAAACAGTATTGATAACTTGCTGATTAAATAAGCTGCGGTCTCATCAATAATTTTGCTCTTAAACACCACAAAAATATTTTATTTTAAATGTTTTTAATGTTCTGTCAAACATAAGCAAGAGCTTACATTACGTTACAGTAAGCATTATAAATGGTTATAATGATGAGGTGTTGTGTTTAAACCATGTGCTCGCATTCGGGACGATTCGTATACGACACCTGGTTGCGTCATCCTGTTTTCGGTTTTCCACTGTATCCCAAGAACAAAGAAGGAAAATACATGTGTGCTTGCTCACAAAAACAGTTTTTTCGTCGCCGTATAATATTATTGTCAATGTAGAATCATCCAAATATTTTGTGATGACCTAGCAAAATATTTTTTTGCCTAAAAAATTAATTTTAGTGAAAATAAGCCACTTAGTAAACAAAACCAACCTTTTTTTTATTGTGTAAGAACCTATATAGGCCTATTAACAAAAAATTTCGTAGTGGCCGCAAACAATTTTATTAATGTGGCTTTTGTGCTGTTTATCTCTGTATATAAGGAACATTACTCTCGACGATAGTCTATTCACGCAAACTAACGATTCAGATTCGATGAAACATTAGATTTACACTCCGAAAACGAAGAACGGCCCGGTAATCTTTAGCTTTATCGCTCCTGACACTTTCTGCAAAATATAAATATTTTAAACTATTTGCGTCCAGGTTAATTGCAATGTGAATATATTAATATTTCCTAGTTGACATTTTCATTAAACATTACAAGAGTCACCAACTGTTTCTTGAATGCAGGCATGTGAAATGGGAAAAACGGTATCTTAACGGACAATTTTTCATTTATGAGAAAGTTTGCTTAAATCAATTATAATTTCAATTTAATGGACTCCTATTCATTTTTATTATTTTCCTGAAATACTTATGCATCTTGTTCTAAAGAACCTGCCCTATAAAAAATTTAATTTATGTGGTTGGGGAAAAGAGATCGTATAAATATTCTAAACTGCTGTAAATGCTACTAAGTGCTGTGGCGGAATGGAATGAATGATGAGATGAAAGTTAAAATTATTGCTTGAATGAATGTTTGAATTAATGATAGAACGAATAATTAAATAAATGATAGAATTAACGATAAAATGAATAATAGAATTAATTATGGAATATATGATATAATTAATAATTGAATTGAAGATAGTATTAATAATTGAATTAATGATTTAAAAAAATATATATAATTAGTGATAGAATGAATAATTAAATTATAGAAGAATTAATCATGATTGAATCATTGCATTAATGAGAGAATGAATGATAAAATGATTTAATATTGGTTAAGTATATGGCCAGCCTCGACGCCACCAGAAGCGGGTGAGGCATGCAACGGCAATTTGGGAGAGCAATGATTTGTCTAGTTCCTCTGTTTTTCTGATTGGGTGCACTTTAGACTGCATGTTATCATATCTGGCGTCTCAAGCGAATATTGCTCTGCCAGCCGTAAATGCAGCTTATAGTTTTATTTATTAGTCATATATGATGAAAAATATTATTACTGGCGCCGACTTACGGTAATTGTGACGAAAGCTATAAATCCAATGTAATGCACCTCCCATTATTCATAATAAGCAGCGGTTTTATATTTTTTTATGTTAACTGTGTTTTGCTTTACATCGCGATTATGGTTGGCTGTCTGGATATGTGCGTCAACTCCGCAAGGTTATTTTTGTCTTTTGTAATTTTTTTTTGTGTTTGCATAGTGCAACTTTTTCCGACTTGGTCAGTTAACTGGCATTAAATAAATAAATCAATAATTTTGAATTTTGGTCACTCAGGTACTACTGTGCTTGAGTGAAAACTGACCTCCGTAGAACAGTCTCGCCGGCTGCAGGTGCGAGGGGGTCCTGGTTCGAGTCCCGGACACGCGTGGGCGTGAAGTTGTTTTTAATGAAACTGACACTTTGCAAAGTACAAAAAGGCCCAAACAATACGATAAGTTATAAAAGTTATACTTTAAATAAAATAATAAAAATTGTGGTCACGTCACTCGCCTTGGCACCAAGGCGCTACAGGTTCGAGTTCCGGCGTCATTAAAAAAGGATTTTTTTTTTCCCGGACGCTGCCCCTTGAATAGAAGGGTTTTCTCGAGGTTCTCCAGGCTTTCCCACCCCAGTTCATCTAGTCAATACTCCGTTGGCACATCGTCGCCTCCCATCTCCTCTAATGTCCCCGATTGTTGACGGTACGTTCAAATCAATCCCATTGTCTCTCGCTAAAGAGCATCCGAACTAAACAGAGACCGGCACAATTTAGAGTTTTCAGTTTTTTATGAAAAAAATGCATCTTAATTTTTTTTCTGTGTTTGATATCAATCCATCGGGTTTGTTTCCCCTTAATCGTGCCACGAAATCAGGGTTAGCAACTTATGGGCAACGAAATACCAGCCCCGAATCTTCTTTGATTTTACGTTAATATTACGTTTTATTTTAGTCGTAGCGGTCGGTGGACAAGTTACATCGGTTTGAGAAGTCTCAGATGTTCAATAGATCACCAAACATATCAGTAATGCATTAATGTTTTACGTTTTCATCGTTTTTTTATCATCGATAACTTATTTAACGGGTCGAAAATTCAAAAGTTATAGTCCAGCATGTGCAAAATACTTCTCCAATGTTGGTCGCGAATCACGCAATAGAAACATGACAATACACAAACCAGCTGAATGCATAAAACGTGACAGTTGTTCACTTACAGTTTGTTCTTGAAGTGGGTCGTAATTTGCACAGTCTGACGTCGGCGTTGGCCTTGATAACATTATCACTTTGTGGCAGCTTTCGCAGATAACATTATTTGAAGTTCTATCGAGTGGAGTAATGCAACTGCTCGTCAAGAGGTTAACTACTTCTGCACGACCTTAAAGAGTAGCGTATATCTGATGGTTTCCAATTAAGTTTGCTTGACATTAGTCTATCACTCTTGACACGTAGAAATCAGTAAAGAATCACGGCTAGTAGAACAAATAACTCAAACGAAAATTAATGTAATCGAATCATAAATGCGTTAAATAATTAGTTAATTTAATTACAGAAATTTTTAAATGTCACTTGAAAGATTCTTTTTTTCTAAATACATATGTAAAAAATATAATTTGATTTTTGATTTTTGGTGATTACATATACTTTAAACTATAATTTTCAACAACTAAAGTATTTTTCAAATGAAATGTGTTTTCTCAAGAAGATTATCTGTTGAAGCTTTAGAAATGTTATGAAATATGTTTGAAATAAAACTCTTTTATTACAAGTTACGATAATTTAACTGTAAAATATTAATTTTTTTAAGTGTTAAAATTAACACTTAAGTTCATATGATATACGTAACAAAAATTTGTATCCCCATATAATTCTCATTTCTTAATATCAAAAATTTATTTGTAACTTTTTTTTTTTAATATTGCTTGTCTTTCATAGTAAGTGTTAAAATTCTAGTATATTGTTACGATCGCGCTTGGCTGCAGTGCTGGCGTCGCCACGCTCGTTCGGCCTGTCTGCGCCCCCTTCCACCCGCATCCTCTCCCTGGTATCTCGTGTCATACTATCTCGCTAAATCCTGACCGTCGCAGCGCGCACCTGCCTCAGATCGGGTTACTTAAAAGAGGCCGCACTGCGGAATAAAATGACTCAGACGCCTTTATCGGCGTTCTTAGAGCAGCCATCGCGTCCTTCGAGGACTCACGACGCGTTTCTGGGCATTTCGACGGCGAAGGTCGCGAGATATCTCGGAGACATGCCCGATTGTTCTGGATGGGAACCCAAGGGCTATTTAAGGAGGTTGGGCCGACCTTAGAGTCAGTCAGTCAGTCGGTGACTGAGTGAGTTCTCCCGCGGCGGAGTTTCTGGGCGATAGTGCCGCGAGTGCGGCAGAGTGGCGAAGTCCTTGGACGAAGGTTCCAGGGCAGGGAGTGAGAGAGTTCAGTGGAGTCGGGAGTTTTCCCGCGGTGGAGTTTCCGGGCGATAGAGTCGCGGGCGCGGCGGAGTCCCGAGTGAAGTTGCGAGCGAGGAGTCGGGTGGATCCTCGGCGAAGGCAAGTGTCGTCGGCGGCGGCGGAGTGTGGTGACGGAGTCCCGCGGCGGAGACCCACGAGGGGTGCTGCGGCGAGAGTTGCGCCAGAGGTGCGGCCCAGCGAGGTGTGTGTAACGAGTGACTGGGGAATAGACATTTCTTTAAGTGTAGTTAATTATTTTCCATCTCAGAAGATTAATTGTAAGTGACAAGTAGTGGTAATAAATAAAACTGTGTGAGTGAAATAAAATCTATTAATTGGGCTATCCTTTACGAATCCCCCGAAGGGAAATCGTAACATTTTGGTGTCAGAAGTGGGATAGCCCTAATTAATAGATTTAGGATTCAGTTATAGTATTAGAATAAAAGTTAAGGATAGAATTTATTTTACGAGAATATAGTTAGTGTTTAGAACTTTAGTGAATTTGAAATTTTCTAGAGTTAGTTTGAGTATACTGTAGTCAGTGTTAGTTTTGAATGAAAGAGAGATATTTTTAGTTTAATAAGAAGGTTCGGCTAGGTCATTTAAAATTAAGAACAGTATTAGAAAAAAATTATTTAGGTTGATTAATTAGTAAATGCTTTAGAAAGAGATGGCTGCTGAAGAGTTAAATGTAGAAGATATCAGGAAGATAAGGGTTATCCTGGAAGAAATGGTGAATGACATGAGGGCATGGATAACCAGTATGAAGAACTCTGCGAAAGAAGTGAAGAGCGAAATTAATGTGGGTAAGGACCATCATGAAGAAACGAAGAGCGGGTCAAACAATAGCCTAGAGGAAATGAAGAAGGATCAGAATGAAATGAAGAATGGCCAAGAAGAAATGAGGAATGAAATAGAGACCGAAGTGAAGATGAGCATAGAAGAGAAGAACAGCCAAGAGAAAAACAGCGAAGAGAAGAACTGCGAAGAGAAGACTAGCGAAGAGAAGACTAGCGAAGAGAAGACTAGCGAAGAGAAGACTAGAGAAGAGAAGACTAGCGAAGAGAAGAATAGCGAAGAGAAGACTAGCGAAGAGAAGACCAGCGAAGAGAAGACCAGTGAAGAGAAGACCAGCGAAGAGAAGACCAGCGAAGAGGAGACCAGCCTAGAGGGGAACAGCGAAGAGAACAGCGAAGAGGAAATTAGCCAGGACATGAAGATGAAAGAAGAGCTGAAGAAAAGAACAGAAGTAGTGATGAGGAGTTACAAAGTAAGGAACATTGAAAAAGAAGAAATGAAGATAAACGAAAGAGAGAGAGGAAAATGCCAAGAAAAGCTGAAGAAAAGCCGAGAAGAGAGTCAAGAAGAGATAGAGAAATGCAAAGAAGAAACGAAGAAAGACGAAAGAGAGAGGGGAAAATGCCAAGAAAAGCTGAAGAAAAGCCGAGAAGAGAGTCAAGAAGAGATAGAGAAGTGCAAAGAAGAAACGAAGAAAGACCAAGAAGAGACTCAGGAAGACCAAGAAGAGGTGAAGAAAGACCAAGAACAGGGGAACAAAGACCGAGAAGAGAAAATGAGAACACAAGGAGTCATGAAGAGGGAACAAGGAGAAACTAAGTGCAGTCCAGGTGAGACTCATAAGAACCAAGAGGGCACAAGTAACCAAGAAGAGACGAAGAGGAGCCGGGATGAAATGCTGTGCGAACAAGTAGCTGCGAGAGAAGAAATGGAGAGAAAAAGGAAAGATACAAGGAAACCGTTGGAAGGCAGTAAGCAATGCACTCAAGAGTATCGGGTCTGTCCAAGGCAACGGTCAGCCCATCTCGGGCAGCTGGTTGAACGACGTGGGGCATCTGCGACGCAGAAGTGTCGCCGGGTGACAAGAGAAGCTACATCTAATGAGATAGAGGGTTATCTGGTGAGACTGTACAGCCCGCGATGGAGGAAAGGCAGGAGGCCTAAACTTCGAGTAGCATGGGCGTCTCCTGGAGTAGCATCTCCAGAAGGAGATGCATTACCTGTTCGGGACGAACAGGTTTAAGGAGGGGGCAATGTTACGATCGCGCTTGGCTGCAGTGCTGGCGTCGCCACGCTCGTTCGGCCTGTCTGCGCCCCCTTCCACCCGCATCCTCTCCCTGGTATCTCGTGTCATACTATCGCACGACATCCTGACCGTCGCAGCGCGCACCTGCCTCAGATCGGGTTACTTAAAAGAGGCCGCACTGCGGAATAAAATGACTCAGACGCCTTTATCGGCGTTCTTAGAGCAGCCATCGCGTCCTTCGAGGACTCACGACGCGTTTCTGGGCATTTCGACGGCGAAGGTCGCGAGATATCTCGGAGACATGCCCGATTGTTCTGGATGGGAACCCAAGGGCTATTTAAGGAGGTTGGGCCGACCTTAGAGTCAGTCAGTCAGTCGGTGACTGAGTGAGTTCTCCCGCGGCGGAGTTTCTGGGCGATAGTGCCGCGAGTGCGGCAGAGTGGCGAAGTCCTTGGACGAAGGTTCCAGGGCAGGGAGTGAGAGAGTTCAGTGGAGTCGGGAGTTTTCCCGCGGTGGAGTTTCCGGGCGATAGAGTCGCGGGCGCGGCGGAGTCCCGAGTGAAGTTGCGAGCGAGGAGTCGGGTGGATCCTCGGCGAAGGCAAGTGTCGTCGGCGGCGGCGGAGTGCGGTGACGGAGTCCCGCGGCGGAGACCCACGAGGGGTGCTGCGGCGAGAGTTGCGCCAGAGGTGCGGCCCAGCGAGGTGTGTGTAACGAGTGACTGGGGAATAGACATTTCTTTAAGTGTAGTTAATTATTTTCCATCTCAGAAGATTAATTGTAAGTGACAAGTAGTGGTAATAAATAAAACTGTGTGTGTGATAAAAATCTTTAATTGGGCTATCCTTTACGAACCCGCAGGTAAATCGTAACAATATCTAAAGTGCTCTAGGGGCAAGCATTAAAACTTCGTTTTTGTGTGTCTGCAATAAAATGGTTGGGTCAGTCTGAAAGACTGTCTGCCATCAGAGGATTTTGCACATAGAAGCCAGGAGGTATTTGTTGTATTATATGAGTTTGCCCTTAGTGCTTCCACGTCACTAGTCCTCAACCACGTAAGAAAAAACGGGTAGGTAGTATTTGGGGCTACCTATGTGAGGTTTACGTGAAAACGCCTTGTCTTCGGCCAATGCCAGTTTCATCGTCTACGGTTCCGCTGTATTCATATGAACAGTCTTCGTTCATCAGAGACTTCCCTTCACCCCTCACATTCATCGGAGACTTCCCTTCATCCCTCACATTTATCGGAGACTTCCCTCCACCCCTCACAAACACACGAACACGCTCACTTCACGCTGGATCCCACTGAAGTCAAAGAACCGGAATATCGTAAAAAAAAAATAAAACCATAATAGCTCTGGTAGGTAATGGAACATCGACCTTATGTGATGAGACAGAGCGACGCTGGCGCTCTCTAGGAACAAACAACAGAAACAAAGTCAACGGTATCCAAGATGGCGGCCTCCAGCAGAACAGAAAAAAATCAAGAGCGACGCTGGCGCTATCTAGGAACAAACAACAGAAACAGAGTCGACGGTATCCAAGATGGCAGCCTCCAGCGGAACAGAAAAAAATCAATATGGCGACAGATACGAAAATTTCATCATAATGAGTGGGGCGCTCGATTTAATGACTTAATCCAAAATGGCGGATACAAGATGGCGGATCTAAAATGACCGCCGGGGTCAAGGTCAAAATTCAAGGACACGGTACTACTTGACCCGTTACGCTGTGTCCCGTACGATGTGTCCCGTTACGCTCGTCCAAGATGGCCGCCGTGACGTCAGAATCAGAGATGTGGCTCGGCACCGGCACCACCGCCTGCCGCCTGGGCCAGTAGCCCCATTCACATACTACTCTGGGCCAACACAATGCATAAATTCCCGGGTAAGCATCCGAACCCAGTATTACTGCGAACACAATTTTGTATTGATAAGGTTATTTTCATGTGAAGGTACAAATTTACAAATATTTTTTAATTGACATGAATATTTTTGTTTCATTTACAAAAAAAAAATACATCGCTACGCTGTGTATCGACGCTTGAGCCTGCCTCGCTCCACCGCGTGGCATTTTTATAGCTCAGCTTTCTTCTTCTATCGACAGCGGCGAACCTTTTCCGCGTCCCTCCTCCTTCGTCTCGCTCATTCTACTTCCACTTTCTTTTCACGTACTGCAAAACCTCTTCCCGTTCCCGCCCAGACATACAAAGTAACCTACGGGAATAAATTACATTCAAGATAATAACGATTTTGTTTTACTTGTTATGGTAAAATCGAGACTGACAATATGAATTGGACATAAGTTGAATGCTCTGTCCTTACATTATTATTTAACATGTCTTACAACTTACGTACCTAATGTAACTGATGTTCGGATAAAGAATTTAAAAAATAGATATCGAAAGTTATAAATATATAATATTTAAAGTGCAGTTATCAATAAACATTAAGCATAGACCGCAACATTATTTTTGTCAAAGCCGCGTTGCTGATTATGACTGAGACTGACAAATAGGTTTAGTAACTGTCACTTAGTGTAAACTTTTCACGTAACAAAAAAAAAGAATGCATTCGTAGACCCAATACAATTTTAATTTCAATACGTAGTGATACACCTTTACGGATCTTTACGATCTCTGTAGCGTAGTCGGAAGCACCGCGGCTTACGTTACAAGGAGTTCTAAAGTCGCGTCTAGGGCAAGGCATGTGTGTGAATTTGTGTCAAGAGAAATTGTAAAACTGACGCTTCACCAGTTAATACATCCCCTTTGAAACAGCCAACAAGCGCAGAAGATTCTCTGTTTTACAAAAACTAACATCCCCAATTTCTAACCATTTGGTCGGTTTTTGCCCATAACGAATCGGCTGAGATTTTCCATTACAGTATACAGAGAGCTAAGATGTTACACATAAGAAATAAATGTAGGTAAATATTTTGGCTGTTGAAAATACTTTGTGAATAATAGGATTCTCTTATAGCTGTCACGAGATTTTAATAGGAACAATATATGAAATTGTAAAAAAAAAAATAATAATAGCAACACAATAATGTCAGCGAACTTGGCTGCTTGGGTTGTCCATAGGTTTTTGTACCACATGTGTTTAAAGTGCGTGCTACTTATTACAGCCGTGGCATCTTATGGCATGAAGTGGAAAATAGCTAGAAAGTGCTGCAGTAAAGCGTTCTGCACTTCGTCATATTGTCCTATTACGATACTTGGGTGGAGTCACTTCCCACCTCACCACCGCCACCACACTGCAACACCAAAAACATTCAGGAAATTTAGGTTTTCCAATACCGGATGATAAGGCACAGTCACTTCCACAAAACACGATCTTTGTGACAGTTTCCACAATGTGAACACGACTCTTAGTCCAAACTCCTGGGCGTGCCACAGACAGCTTCACGCAGTTTCCGTCCTGCCTCCCCCCCCCCTCCCTCCACCTGGGTTCAACTGAACATCGCTCGGTCTTCTAGGCCGGTATTCCAAAGACACAATAGTATGTGTTTAGATCTTAAATATGCTACACCTGTACCCTAACCGTATCCCTAGTGCACGATAGAACACGGCCAATCCCTTATTTTTAGGGATCGGATTTTGGTGTCCTATCCGTCGCCGAACGGTATCCCAAATTCCGCGCATGCGCAGAGCTCACTTTTTCGTTTGATTTCGTCCAGATGGTGGACCCGCGTCTCGCGCCATTAACTCGTATATAATAATTTTTGTGATCATCGGGGGGCGTACCAAGAGTGTTGCTGTGCCAAATGAAACTTTATGATAGGAAAACTATCCTGGAATACATTTTGTACACTTTAATGGTCATAGCAAGAAATAATCGCAACATAAACAGTACTTTAAAAAAATAAGAAAACCGGTTCTATTTTTGTGCGATGGTGCTCCTATGTCTAGAATTTTCGCCGTAACAATTGTAATTATGGTTGCGAAACGTCCGCTGGAATTCTTTGGAACCAGGTTCTAGCCTCGTGCAGGCATCGTTTATTAAAACGGATGCCGATTCGTTCCCTTACTGGGATTCGGTTTGGACACACGACTGAGGTTACGGTTGTGGCCCAACAAGGCAGTGCTTGTTCGCTACCTTACCAGTACGTCTTGTAATACCGTCCCTAGCGGCTCTCGGCGGAGCTGGCAGGGAGCCAAGGCGGTGGAGATGCACCGAGGGAGTTGCGAGAATACACTCTTCAAGAACTGGGACGGCCCCGTCCATCAACTGCATCACGACGTGAAGCAGCAGCTGCCTTTCTCCGTGACAGACACGTTCCACATCCCGGGCTGCATCTGCCTGTCTTCCCGCTTCAATGTCTGCAGGGTAAGGTTAGGACGTACGTTGAAGTAACCTTTTTTTGCAACAACTATAAACTAAGAGAGGAAGTTATTAAGTCAGTCACAAATGTATGTGATTTAGCTTTAAGTACCAGCTCTTGCAAGTGCAACTAGATAAATGTAGGAAAATGTAAATTCTATAATTTATTACTATTTAATTAATAATTAATTATTAATCTAATAAAACGTAACTCAAAAGTGGAATTGATTCATAACAAAATGCCATTGAATTAAATAAAAATTTCACTAACAATACATATTTTAAAAAAAATACTGTTTTTACAAAATTTATTTTGTATATCACACAGAAACAGAGGGAAAAAAAAAATTTCAGAACAACTTTATTTTGTTAACATATTATAGTGTTACACTCAATCAGTATTGCAAGTTACAATGCTTTGCCAACGTTGTAGGTACTCCGTCAGCATTACTGACAATGGTTCTGTTAGTGGGTCGAATTATTCTACCGTACGATTTAATTTTTTTTTATTTCGAAAAATAAAATCTACTATCTTATTGTGTAACCTGTTTGCGAAGTAGATCTCAAGTATAGTTGAATCAACATCCTAACATGATGGATTCGATCATGCCGTCTTTATGTATTTCTAAAATGTTTTCGAGGCGATAAATATATCGTGCGGTTAAAGAGCTTGTAGCGGGTACTCGTGTAGCCGCGCCTCAGAGAACCATCGACTCCTGCCCTGAGCAGGATACCGCCCGCACGACTGGTGTGGCGCGGGCCCGAGATTCGGGGTCCGTCGGAGCCGCTCGGCCACAGTCGGAGCCATGTGGGCGTGGCCAGAGGGAAGCCTACAACTCACATAGTTTCGGTTCCCTACCACGTTCGTGCAACTTCGAATTTTTCTCAAAAATTGAAATTTAAAAAAATCGAAGGGTTAGGTTAGGTTAGGTCAGTTACAACGTGCTTGTTTTCATTGGAAACTTCTGATTTAGCGGCTGAAGTGGCGTTAATACCAAAACGCAAAACTTCGGAAATCTTCGGAAATTCTTGCAGGGAACCGAAACTACGTGAGTTGTAGACTTACCGTGGCCAGACGTGGCGGAAGTCCGCCATGCTTTTCCTTCGGAAGCTCGACCCATCTGGATGGTTCTCGGCTAGTCTGGTCGGTTGTCAACTGAGTTCTGGGCCATGCCTACCTGACAGCGGCCCTACAAGACACGAGGACGTCATCGACGACGAAGATCGTTGCTGCTCCGCACCCTCCCCCCGGCTACAACGTCAAAAACCTTGCCCGCTGTCGCCGCGTGAGTCAGCACCTGGACTTTGGTGGGACTAGCATTTCGTATTTACTCACTCGTTTGGACTTGGCCTGTCGTGCAGTTGTAGTAGTGACTACTTGTGTTAATCACGAAGTATGGGACACTGTTTTTCGCCTAATGGTAATTGAAATTCCGGGGCTGGTGTCGAGTAATAAACGTATAGTATGCTGGTTGTAAACCTAAAAAAAAGGGCGACAGTTAGGACATAGGGAGTGAGCAGTTGCGAAAGTTATTCAAAATCGGACTTAGTAATTGTATTTACTACACGACTCGAAGAGTATGGTACAAGCTTAGCGTGGACTTGGATTAGCCATCGCTATCTCAAGCCAGTTTTTAACGGTGATTTTGTTGAGAAGTGACACCACTGCGAGAGAGACTGGACTGCCTTGCAGAAATTCCGTTATCACTGGTCGTTGCTTGAGGAAAAAAGGGGTCCGGTTGCGGAGAAGGGGGGGGACTTGGGTGGTCCTGAGTTACTCGTCGTGAGGACTCCGTGCGGGTGTCGGGGATCAGCATCGGATGGACGTGGTGGGCTTGCTGTGTCACTGAGGAGTGGAGGAGGCGTCGCTAGGCCGGTGGTTGCAGAGACGGCTCAGAGCAGGCGTGAACCCGCTAATTAGCATCCAGGACTGCAGGTTGAAGACTGTTAGCAAGGCGAGTACAAGGCTACGATAATTTTTGCACCTAACCGCGGTGAGAAATTTTTTTTAAAGTGGTAAATGCTGCGTAAAGTAGAGAGCATCAGACTTGCCGTTGGTGTAACTTGCCCGAAACTTTAGAATATTTTTTTTTTTTTTCATATTTTGTATGGGTGGCTAATAATATTTTAACAGATTATTTCAAACGTTAAATGTTGTTACGTATATGTATATATAATATTGTATTTTACTGATTGGCGATCAGATATAAGAGAGAATTAAGTGCAAATATTTGGCGAGTATCAACAGCTTTGGTTTTCTTAAAATCTTATATCTGATTAAGTAATAATTAAGATAAAAAAATATGTTTATGTACCTTTGGAATTAGTTTTGAATTACATGCAGTTAGTATTATTTTTTTGATAGCCACAGTTTTATAAATATAGATATTTAAGGGTATTTAAAGTTTCTTCTTTAAAATACGTTATGCTATTAGATATTTTTTGTAACGGGCAAGGAACTTTTAAGTTTGCTGATTTCCTTTGATTTAAACAGTGTCATCCAGAGGTTACACACACCATACACACTTTGTCTAGAACCACAGACGAGCACGAATAAGGGTACTGTGTACATATATTTAGGCCCTGCTTAATGATTTGTAACTTTGTTCACAGAGCTGTTTTGCCTTCCATGTCACGAAACAAGGCATAAGATTTGTTATCTTGAAGACCCTTAATTATTTTATATAGCGTGGATGACATTGGTAGATGAAATTTGTAATAACATTTTATGTTCCTGCACACTTTGTGTCTAAATCGCGCTACTAGCATTTCAATATCATTGTTATCTTCCCAGCCATAACAAGCTTTTGGCAAAAACAATCATAGTCCAACAAATTCAATTTTGCGTTTTTTGGTCCATTCTGTGGTGATCCCTGATGGGCATGCATAGAAACAACTGTTGAATCAGTAACAATTACAGTCGGTTCTATACCAGGCTCTGAAATATGGTGCGTTCAGCAAAAACAATCATTGTCCACATATTTAAAAAAAAATAACGATTGTTCGCAGTATTTTAACCAAAAATAACCACTGTAGAAATTATTATTTTTTAAATAACAATTGTTTGCACGATTTTAAGCGTAAATAACCATTGTCTTTAGTGGAATAAAGTTTTTTATTTATATGTATCCTATCCTATACATGTTGTAAACTCCCCTTTTTTACACTATCGTTGTTTATTTGTTGTTTTTCAACTGTCTCCCTTCTATCAATAATCCCGCATTAAAGAATATTCTTTTGACTTTTAATACTCTGATGAATAATTTGTTTCTGTAAAAACAAACTTAGTCCAGAACCAAGAAAGTTTCAAGCCTGATTGTTTCACTATATTTGGATATTTATGTTGATCAGGACATAAAAGGGAAGTACGGAAGTGTTATTTCTGTTACAGCATAAGTTTCACATCATTTAAATACCAAGGTGCAAAAGAAGAACGTTTTGCTCCTCCTGAAAAATTTCGTGATTACTCTATGGTTGTTTTTGCCGAGGGCTCTTCTATTCGTTAGTTACTCTCATGTTGCTTGAGAGTATGGCAGTTGTGCCTGGCGGACTACACTCCGATCATTGTTTGAAAGTTTCTTATCTTCACTTTGAAAATACATAGTGAAACCTGGCTTGACTACATAATGAAATGGAAAAAACAAGTTATGTTTTATGTTCTTGTGGATTTATTCATTTTAATTTTATTTTTATCTTTTATATGGGGTAACTCAGATGAAAAACATTAATTTCAATTTTCTGCATTGAAAGTAATTCTTTTTTTGTTGTATTTATTTTGTTTTTTTTAACAATCCCAGTCTTTCTTTTTTTTTAGCACAAATGAAAATCATGTACTGCTTAGACAAACATGTAATTCACGAATATGTTTACAATCGTATGCCAAGTTTGTAAATGAAACTACTAAACAATGTGATCAAGTCACTCGCTTCCCACTCAGGTGATCCAGGTTCGAATTCCAGAGGAATCACTTCCGGGCTATGACGTTGCCGCAAGGCACTGGATATTTTCAGGGTGCTTCCGTCACATTTTTTTTTTAATTTTCCTTCGTCACTCCTTCCCTTAGACTCGTCCAATATTTCATCTTTAATAGATCTGGATGTAGACGACAGCTGAACATTAGGGAGCTGACTGTTTCAACAGATCTTATGCAATAACTATTTCCTTTTTTTAGTTTTCAAATATAGATTTTTTTAAGCTTTGTACTTAATTTGATGGACAGCCTGAAGTCAATAATAACTTGCTGCTCTGTAGTTACCATGTGAAGTTATTGGCGTTTAGAATCTAAAACACTTTTTGGAACGGCTATAACTGTAAAAATATACTGTTAATAGACTCCGTGCTGCAGTATTTTAAACGAAGGCCAAATTTTAGTGTCAAACGATTAAAAAAAACCGCTATGGCATGACAAATGAGAATCGTTGGAACTAATATGACGTCCTTCAGTTCGTATCTCTCCCCACTGATTCATTCATAGACGGGGCGAGGAGCGGAAAACCCCTGGCCGACAGCGCGCAGCGCCCCAAGAGGCGAGCAACAGAACCGAGCCGAACAGGTACACCAACCTCCGCCGCGTAAATTATAGACCAAGCCGTGAGGCCATGAATATTCCCGCCCGCCGCGCGACCCCCTACACTTTCAGAATTGAGTCATAACTTTCCCTGCCAAACTGCGGAAGAGGGGGGAGGCCTTTGCCGGAAAGTGAGAAAGCGTTAGGGGAGTGTGTGTGCGTGAGGGGGGGGGGTGGATTGGGGATGTTAGACGGAAGGGTTGGCGCGGCGCCTTTACAGCCCTCAACCCCGCGAGCACCCGCCTTCAGACGCAGCGCGCCGTATTAGCCGTGTTAATACTGCATGCCTCGAGGGGTTCACCCCCTCGGGAACTACCTTCCCCGGCCAGGGCGTAAATACCCGGCGCCGCAGCCGTGACGTATCAGTCGCCGCGCGGTTCCGACTGTTATTACCCTCCCGAGCCCTGCACGCATGCGGTCACGTGACTTGTCTCTCGAACTAACAGTTCTCGGTGGAAGTGTCAGTGCCACTTGCAAAGCGTCGCGCGGTGATTGTTTGCAAAGGCCACTAGCAGAAGAACAGTAGCACAAGAACACATTAATACCGCTTTGGAAGACTGTAAGTGATCAAACAAACTTCACGATGCGTTTGTTTAGGCATAGGCGTAATTCGGGGGTGGCAAGGGGTCACAGTTGCCAACCAAGTGTATAGAATGTCAGCAATTATTTTGTGACTTGTGGTTCTAATATTCTGAACAAGCTTTAAAAACTAACAATTTAAAGAAATTTTTATAAATTTCCTGGGAAAAGACCCCCGAACCCTCCTTTAACTTGTGGGAATTCCACACCCCCGAGACCCCGGTACGCATTGCCACCCCAGTTAAAAAACTGAAATTACGCCTTTGTGTTTAGGCATTGTCATTGTGTACGTGTTTGCAGAATTATTTTACAATCATTATTAAATTAGTTCTAATTCATTATGTTTTACCATATATTGGTAAATTAATCTCAAAATTTTCGAAAACTATCGTGTATATTCTTATAGCTTTTCACAGGCTAGTAATATAAGTTTTTCTTTCATTTTGTATAATTTGCGAATTTTTAGATGAAAGCCTTTGTAAAAAGAATTCCAGGCTTCAGCTACTGCATTCCAAAGGTGTTTGCTTCTGCAGTGCTTGTTATAGTTTACAGCGAGTATTCGCGAGTTCTTCATCTACCAGCACATCAAACCCACGTAGCTTCGTGTTTTTCGTGATTTATATTTAACATCCGTTATTATCGCGGCTTTGCTGTTTAGGGGTGAATTTAAATCTCAACCAATTAATAAAAAAGTAAAAAGAATATTTCCCGTTCTATATGCAGTAAGATGTGGTAAGTAGATAATTAAAATATAACTAATGCATAGGTTCGTATAATAATTACGTGTGGTGTGGCTGCTTATTCAAAAGTACTTAGGTTCTAAAAAAAAATTACTAAAGGGTCTAAAATGCGCACGACCCTCTTTTAACCACGATTCGAATGTACAGTTTAAACGGTGTAAGGTTTTAGAATAACGGCGTGTCGTGGGTACCGTCATCAGAAGTGTCAAGTTTGTTCTAAGTGACGTGGTGTGTCCCAGGGGCGGCTTCAGGAAGACTTTTAGGTAGGGGCCACCATGCAGAGAAGCAGTTGCAAGGTTCCCTTCACTGCGGTCGTTCCCTTCGGTATTACGACACCGCACGGAACCATTCACACTGAGTGGCGCGTTCACAACAGCAGTGGCCGGTAGTCGCGCACACACTAGCGAGTATGCAACCAAGCCACTTCCTGCCGTACAGCTGTTTCTTCCAGTGATGTCGCGATCAAGTTTCCACACCGCCGGAAAGTTTATTTTAGAAGTGAAGGAGAAAATTGCTAGTTGGGACATGACTGCAAAGGAATATTCAGACAGAGTTTGAAAAAAAAAAAAAAAAAAGTGTTGGTTAGAAATTGTAAACAATTGCCCAACAAATGTTCAGATGAATCCAATATTTTTTTTCGGGTCATTTATTTCGATGTAGCAAAAACTCAGACCATACACTTGATTCCTACAAATCAATATTATATTTTTTATACTGGCAGCTTGGGAAGTGGCGGAGTGGGGGCACTCGCTGTGGCTCTAGACATTCCTCGCGTGTTTCCCTGACGCGGCACGCAGCCCTCTGTTGCACGTTCAGGCTGGCCCAGTGTGGCCCAGAAGTAGGCTTTATGGTCTTAAATACTGAAGGTACTTTAATACGTGGCGTGTCCTGATAGTACGGACCGTTTGGTCATTAAAACATAAACTCGTGAAAAGAACAATTTTATTTAAATTTTTAGTTAAATACATATCTACATCAAATTTTAACATAGTTTCTATTCAGTTCCAAGCACTTTTCTCAGCGCTCTACCAGTTGATTTAACCCTTCGCTTCCTGGAGATGGAACGGACGCCTAGGCCATATGGGTCATAGACTTCCAATACGCAATGCGTGTAGCCTAAGTACAGGCGCTTAGTAAACATCTCAGGAAAACGTTTAGGCAATCTCCGTACTCGAGTCGAAAAATGATGGCTACCAGGTTTTTTTTTTGGACGAAAAGGGCTACCTTTTTTTTTATTTAATGAAGCGTGAGTCAACCGTTCAAGCAAAATGTACAAAATTACGATTGTCAACTGGTTTAATTTCCAGGCGGCGAACTTCTATGCAGAGGGGTTAAATAAACCGGTATAGCAGTGAGAAAAGTGCTTGGAACTGAATGGCGACTATGTGAAAATGTGATGTAGATATGCAGTAAACTAAAATTTTTAATAAAACATTTTTGTTCATGAATTTTTTTAATGACCAAACGTTACTTACTTTCCGGACACACCTCGTAGTTTCATTTATTGTTTTTTGGAAGAAAAAAACACATATTTGAAGTATTTAATGTAACATAAATACAACCTAAGTACAAAATAAAATATAAAATAAAATGTGGGCTAGTGAGGGGCTATTGTTCACTGCACCCCCTTCTCGTTTGGAGGTGCGCTTGTGTCTCCATATTATTATTATCCTCGAAAAACTTAACTTATATTTTTTGAACAATAGTTTATGTTTATGTTGAGGATCATTCCAACAAGCCTAGCGTTTACATACACTGAAAATTATAAGTCAACTGTTAAGTTTTCAGTTGAAAGATTTAGTGACTTCGTACCTAACGCGGACTCAGGGCACAAATTTTGAAAATTTGAAAATTTAAGTGTTTTCAAAATATCTCATATTTCAAGCTTCGACTTGTTACATGTGGATTTTTGTGCCCTGTAACATTCTTAATTTCCTCCCGGACTTGATCGTGTCTTGTTGCCTGTAAGCGAACTTAGCAGCCGAAAACGGAATATTTTTGTGGTCTGTTCAGTTCATCCCTGAGTGGTTATAATTCCAGAATTTTTCCACTTCAGACCTCGTGGCCGGAAACCGTTGACCGCGTGAATTCCGATCTCTTCCGAACGAGACTTCGCCAGTTCTCGGAGGCGAGTTTGTTGAGCCAGCCGAGTATAAACGCCCCCTCAAAGCTAAGAGGAGTGCAGTCACCTACTAGCAGTCGACGACTAGCCATCTGAAGAGAGGAGCCCTACAGCCGGCCGTGTTGTCCGAGTCTACATCCAGCCGACGAAAATACTTATTTTAAGAAGCGGTAAGCACCATTTACATACCAAGTTCAGACGGTACTTAGCACCGGAAGAGGTGAATCAGCCGGACACAGTCTTCAAGACAAGGTAACTCGTCGGGCGACAGACATCAACGTACTCGCTTGTCGTAGTCTACTCGCCGAGCGAGTAAAACCTGAAAACATCGCTCAGCGGAATCTGGTGTTTTCAGTAATATAGAACATCTGAAGGTATGCTTAATAATTCACTGGTGAAGGTGACATTTATTTTACTCTCTGAGTGAGCAAGTGATGAGCGAGTTTGGGGCGAGCGAGTACACAGTGCAAGATTAAGTCAAGTACCAGCGGATCGATGTAGTAGTAACCTCGGCCATTCGCAAACCGAGTTCAAAACAATGAGTTGGACTCTTACGACCCTACTGTAGAGGTCAAGACGATGTCATCGCCAGGTCATTCATGTGTGTGAAGAGGGCGTGACTGAAATTAAATTTCTTTTTTTAAAATAAACCTATGTGGTATTATCTTTGAAAGATTTGTGCAATGGGAGTGCATGACTTGATGTAAGCTTTTGGACGTACGCTATTGCTAACTTATGAGGTGTGGCGAAGCAAACTAATGAGCGTATTCGTCCGGGAGTCTCGAGCTGAGTTCAGCTTCGAGGCTTCGCGGTGATACCGGAGTCGTTGAGGTCTCGCCATCGAAGTCCAGGCGTCCGTCGAGAAGGGAAGGAGGGTGGACCCCGTCAGAGGCGACGACCCGGTGCAGTTCGCCGCCGGACAAGTCTGCGTCCAAGACCGGGCGAGTGCCGGCGCAGGTATAGTGGGGGTTATCGTCGTCGGTAAAATATTCCCGTCCGCATGTAAAGAAGGATATTACAGATTTGAGAAGTTACCGTTTAATCATGTCTTTGAAGTTGTAAATAATCATGCCTAAACCCCTTGTCTTAAATGTATGGTGGCTAGAAGATCTGATGAGCATGGGTCTCTCTCGTTATGAGTAATGCTGAGACAGTATAGTGATTTTTCATAAACTAGAACGATTAAGAACATATTTAGTCACATAAAAGTTTGGAGAATTACCTGAGCGTTACTTATATCAATGAAGAACGCATTTCTAGTGAATTATGTTAAGTATTATTAATAATCTTTAGTGTTGGTTTTGTATTTTTTGGTAGTTGATGTGTGTAAATATAATCAGCAAACAATCTTTGTAACCAGATTTAGCATTAGTAAGTGAGAAAGTGTTGTTTGCTTGATTAGTTCAATTATTTCTTTCGTATTTTGCCTTATTGTTACCAGTTGGCAGTCAACACGAGTATTCTACAAGTCGAGAGGAATGGGAGCAGGTTACATTGACAAGAGATCATGCAATGGCCGGGTATCACTTCTGTTTGATTGTTTAACTTGGATTTATTTGTTAATAAATTGATATGCTTTGATAGATTCATTCGTTGGGCAAAATAAAATTTTCTTGCTGTTCCTTTCGAGGGGAAACAACTTTTAACAAAACTAAAAGTAACTTAGACACTCAGATTTCTTAAATTTTATATTTTAAGCAAAATGTTTTGTGATTAAAATTCTTCGAGTCCAAATCTAAAAACAAAAATTAATTTTTATTTATTTCAATTCCTTACAAGTGCTTCAATTACAATATCCCAACGACCATGGCACAAGCCCGATTTAACTAAAAATTAAAAACGAACAAACAAATTGAGTTCATTGTGACATCATCCCGATGAAAAGTTTCTATTTCTGACGTAACGGGCTGCCACACATGTTATTCACACCTTAAATAATTCACCTACAATGATTTTAAATTTCCTAGAAATTCTCCATCTTCCCAGCATTATTATTCTTTGGCTAGGTTAATTTTTTTCTAAAAACATTTTTTTATGACAATATAGAGGTACACATAACACATTGTTTACACGTTCTCTGTTCACTTGCGTACGTATTAACCAGTTAAATAACCCAGCTTAGCATTTTGAAGAAAGAAATTTGTATGTTCCAAACACAGCAGTATTTTCTTTTATTCTTCGTGTTGACATCATCAATAAGTAATTATTTGAGATTTTTTATTACTAATGATACAAGTTAATGTTTGTGAAATAATTTTGAATATTAGTATTTCGTTTACCATTACGGTTTTTAAAACGCTTTAAAGACAAGTGAGATCAATAAGCATTTAAGAGCCGTTTAGGAACTGCCAATGGCTATATATCCGACAGTGGCAGAACCTGCAGAGGCAACCACGACACAACAGTCGCGATGTGAAAAAAAAATAGCCAATAAGAAGAAAGGTCAGTGTAACGTCAGCCCGACGAAAATGACATATTAATTAATGCGAAGCAAAATTAACTCAGAACATGGAAAAATTATATGTGTTTTAATATATTTACATGTATTCGGTAAATTTTTAATGCTATTAAACGACTGTGTAAGTATATCTATATTTGTGTGTGTTGGTGTTAGTGTGTGTGTATGTGTGTGTGAAATTAAGAGTCCTTCAGCTCATATGTGAACTAAGAAAAATTATTTAGAACATAACATAAAAAAACTATTTTTGTATTTGATTGATTTAAATACATTTAGTAAATTTATATTAATATTATACGAGTTTACATATTTATGAGTCCTTAAAGTAATTTTTTTAATATAACAGCCCAAGTAACATCGCGGTGGTGAAAGCCACGACGCAAGTTAGACCCTTGGGGCCGAATGACTCTGCGATGGATCCAAACTGCCTTCCGCTGTACCATTTTTATAAATGACTAAGTTGGAGTAATTATTTTTCTAGTATTTTTCCAGTACGGTTTTTTAAGCGAAAAAATTTTTTCGTGTAAATTTGAGTCTTCCTATAGCTTTATTTAACATTTAAGCACTGTTAGTTTTCAAGTTACGTATTAAAATTATTACTAGTTATTTAAAAATAACAAATACATTCATACAATTCATCTGACATCTGTTTTGATAAATACAAATTAATTTCTGAATTGTGTGGTAACTGTCATGC
This sequence comes from Bacillus rossius redtenbacheri, assembly GCF_032445375.1. Classification (NCBI taxonomy): domain Eukaryota; kingdom Metazoa; phylum Arthropoda; class Insecta; order Phasmatodea; family Bacillidae; genus Bacillus; species Bacillus rossius. Next base: position 73,903,736 of record NC_086332.1, read on the forward strand.
ATGTATTTTTAGTATTGTAATATTGTATTATCGTGTTAGACCTGTTGAGTCGTGGTGTTGTGATTCCAGCGTTATAAACTTAACGAATGACTTCGAAAAGAGCAGAACTAGAGCTATAAGGAATTTTTCAAACTAATTTAATTTTACTTCGTGACATAGCAGTAAAATTTCTAGTAGGGAACTTAAACTTTGGTCGTAAAGTTGTTTAACTAGCTTTGGAAATATCCAGGAAAACAATTTACTATGAGTTAACTTAATGGAACAGTCAAATTTGCTGCTTTAATAAAAGTGAATCACGTTTTACAACAGCACTATGAATTAATTTTATAGTTATGTTTTATTACGCTAGAAAGTCGTAAACTAGACGTAAATATATAAAAGGAAGTTAACTAATCCATAGTTATTGCGATAAAGAAAGAGAATGTTTCCTAGATAAATTTCCATCTATATATCCAGTGTTGTTAAGCAATGAATTACAAGTAATCGGATTACTTGTAACGATTACTTTTCAAGTAATTTATACTTGTAACGAGTTACATTTAAAAAATGTAATTCGTACTTGTAATCTGAATACATAACATTAATTGTAATCGATACATTAAGGTAATCGATACTTTATATTTACTTGCCGTTACGTTTATTCTCGGAACGTATAATGAATACGATTAAGAACAAGAAGAACATACATTTTTGTATTAGTAAAGTTTAAAATTTTACGTTTGAAGTGCTACGATCGTATGCACAACATCTATGATCAAAAATGACAAAGCACATAAGTGGCTTGTCAGGTTCTAGATATCTTTGTCTTCTTGTCTTCACTTTGTTTACTTTTGTTGTGTCCACTACTCGCAAATGCATCGCAATCATGGATGGTATAGGTAACCGAAGTGATACTGCGACAAATTCAAATGCTGAAGCAGTCGTTAATAATGAAGATAGAATTTTTCCGTTTAGTTACCTTGATAAATATTTTGAATTATCTGGGAAGCAGAGCAAAGAGAATATGTCTGTGAAGTGTAAGTTATGTTTGGGAAATAAAATACTCAGATCAGCATAGAGCACTGCTTCAAATTTAAGGAAAGACATCACGGTAAGCAAACTAGATAATGAATTTTATTAATGATATGTATTAACACTGTTCTTTACAACATTTACTGAAATTAGCTACTGTATTTCCACGATTGTAATTGTTTTGTAAGGTCAATTCCAAAATTTAAAGAATGTTACTTTTATTACAGGTAGCTACTTGTATGAAGTCTTTTGATGTTATTCAAGCAAGTTTGTCCTCAAATATTATAAATTTAATCAAGATAATAAATTTAATCATTACATGAAATCATTTTTTTAACAAAACATATGTGTATGTATATTAATGTAACAGTGTGTAAAAAAATTGAATCGTTTGTCAGTTTTAAAATGGTAGCGGAAAGTAATTGTAATTGTAATTGTAATTGTAATTTTACTGATTACTTCTATGTAAAGTAATTTTTACTTGTAATTAGTTACACTGTCACCACAGTAATTGTAATTGAGCCCAATTACTTTTTCCGAGTACTTTTAACAACACTGTATATATCCAAATGGACATTTCAGGGGCGCTCTTTCTTAGGTGTTCTTATTTTCACTTGTTTTACCCAAAAAACTCAATCCACATATACACTCTTCGGATAATTCTCTCCACCTAGAATCTGACCTTTCTCTTCAGTATTAATCATTTAATTTTTTTTATTTTAGGCGTGAAGTAAAATGCTTACACTTTCTTGGGGGGTATTTGTTTAACGCCCTAAAATTTTTGCAACTAGTAATACAATAAAGTGAGTGCGTAATATACTTTCGGCCATTAATTTACCCGGATTTTAATAGTCAGACTCAGGAACACTTTCGTAAAATCTAAAAACTATGTATTGTGTCAAATTCTATACTAAAACAATGGAACATTAAGGTTAAAACAAAATGATACTAATATGCAAATTATTATTTGTTCAGTATGTACATAAAAATAATTTCAATTACTTATTTTTTAAGGAAACATAACAAATATTCTGATTTCCTGGGTTTTATTAACGATATTATTTGTTATGAACAGCATTTACAGCTTTATTAGACACGTAATTTAGAAAACTTGAACTTTATTTGCAGGTATTTAAGAATACCTCAAAAGTAGTCACTAGACTAATGCCATACGCAAAGTAAAATGCCTACCTGTCAGGCACGAGGATCTGTTTCATAATGAGAGCTAGTGATTTTTGGAAATAGATTCACTAACAAAAATTGTTTCTCAAGTCATGACCTAGATGTTTGTTGCACTTCACTGGTATATAGTAGCTAGTTTGTGTGTTTATTGTACAAGACATTGCTTTTTAACAAAATAGAAAAATAAATAAGATTTATTTTAAAAACTAAATGTAATTGTTACTTTTATTATCTTATGAAAACAAAAATTAATTCTCGTGATTTTTTAACAGCAGGTGATTTGTATAGATACGTTCGTTATGGCGCAGTTATAAAATCCTTTGAAATTCAATGAAAAATTCTTTATTTTTCAATGAAAAAAGGATCAATTTCACCAAAATTTTCAATCTCATTTTTTTTTTTACAATAATGTTACTAAATAGGTAAAATATTCCAAGTATTTTCATCAATTTTTCACGATTTTCACTCCCAAAATTTCAATTTTCCTTTCAAAAATTCACAATTTCAACCAAAAATTTTCTTTTTTCTATCCTCCGAATAGTAAACAAATAAGTGAACATGATTGAATAGGTAAAATATGAATGAAAATTTTGTCTAACAGAACCAGTCAATAAATTAAATTATTTAGAAGTAGTTAAAATTTAATAGTAACTTTTTTCAGTAAACGTAACTGTCCAATTACTATTACTATATTCACATTCGTAAGAATTGCCATTTTTATTTTGAAAATAAAAATGCATGTATAAATGTAAAATAATCTTTTTTTTTCGAATAATTTATAAATTTTTCTCTCTATAAATACCAGTCCTAAAAAAATCCAAATTACTTAAATGAAAGCTCTGCACAAGAGATTTAAAAACTCAAATGAAGACACAAATTTAGAAGATCATGACAATGGTATAACATTTACAGCAAAATAATTTTTAGGGAAAATGGTACTAATTTTTGCAAGCAGATGTTTATATTCTCGATTCTAAATATAAAATAACATAACTTAAGCGTTATTCAAAAAGTTTAATAAAAATAATTAAAAAAACTATAATGGACTACACTTAACGAGACCCCACGTACTAAACCTAATCTTAATTCTAATTCCCTTCCCTCCTTCCCAAATCTTCTGTGTCAAGCAACGAGCAGAAATGTCAGAGATTAAAGAAATATGCTAAGCTGTATTAGGGCGAGAGTAAAAAACATACCGACTATCATCATTATTATATATGGACACACATTATAAAATTATAAATCTATATCCTACTAATATTATAAACGCGAAAGTTTGTAAGTATGGATGTTTGTTACTCTTTCACGTAAAAACTACTGAATGGATTTTAATGAAACTTTACAATAATATAGATTATACATCAGAATAACACATAGGCTACATATTAATATGAAATTCCATCCTTAAGGGAGTGAAAAAGTGAAAATTTAATTTTATAACAGAAAAAATCATAGGTCATAGACATACAAATAGTGAGTGTCATTTCTTTATGTCTACCACACGATCAAACACATAGTAAGGTCTTGCAAATTCATATTTTTCTCCTTGGTGAGACCAGCCCGCTTAGTGGAGCTCGCAGCGGCTAGCAAAATAAAGGTGCTAATAACAGTTTGGTTCTTAACTTCGTCAATAGATAGAGTTTCCTTGAATTTTAAACGCACCTTCGTTCGATGCGTTTGTCATGTCTTTAATTTTCGTTTGTTTGTGCCGTATGCGTTCCTATACCATTTATCCGATTGCGATTAAATTTTGGTGAGTTGTTATACGGATACCTGTGAAGGTTTTTGAGACGGTATAACTATTTTGCAATAGTTGGAGCACGAATCGTTTCAAAAAAATGTTTTTATTTCATAATATATAGCGGCACTTCGTCTGTTTTTGATGTCTAAGTGCGCACGCATGAGACAAATTATTTAAATATAAAAGAGAGACAGAGATAGAGTGATATATATACAGAGTGAGAATGAGAGAGACAGTGAGATAAGTTGAGATGGAGTGAGGTATAGAGAATGAAATGGGTTAGATAAAGAGATATATATGTATAGCGCTATATAGAGATTTATATATAGAAGAGATAGAGATAGTGGGAGGTATATATGTATATATGTAGATATAAAGAGATGAATAGAGATAGAGAGATACATATATATATTTAAATAGAGATAAATATATATTTAGAGATATGGATGGATGATTTGTATATGTGTAACTACTTTAAACATATTACAAAACAAAACTGAATGAGGCATTGCAATGCATGCTGAGCATTATCTAGATAATGGAATCATTTCAATATTAGTAATCTCTATTTTTCAGATTTTTTCTATTGTGCTTTATAAAGTTTAGATTACATACAGACCACCAATTTTTCGATATATGCAGGTAAATAACTATACGCTGGCAGAACAACGTCTGTCGGGATCTGAAAGTGATATATATTATTTTGCACACTTGACATTCAAATTAAGAATACAATTACTAACTACATCTGATTTCGAAAAAGGTCTCCTTCGCCCTGTTTTCAGCACGGGCAACGCCGGGTACTGCAGCTAGTATAACATAATTTTAAGTGGGAGTGTATTATAACCCATAACCTTAAGTTCCTGTGTGACATACCCTTATTAAAATTAGGTAGCAATGTCTTTCAGGTCCTCTTCTGTTTGCTGGATGCTGTTAGCATAGTTAATTTAAAAACGTTTTCGCAAGTGGACGATGTAACTCGCTGATACTGGGCGTGTACGCAAATAGTCGAAAAGGCCTGACGTTGCGTGAAATTGGCACCCCAGTATTTTGTACTAAGACACATGCGTGCCGTAAAGACTTGCTAATATTAAAACATGTATTAGGCCAGTTTGTATGAAATAAATAAAACGTCGAGTAAACGTCTTAATTCACCGTATGAAAGGCGCTTTCATGACACGTTATACACTTTGAGGGGCTTTTGGTAGAATAATTTAACAACCAAGAAGTCAGTTAGAATAAATTCGTAAATCTTTTAACACTGACTTCAGGAACAGTTTATTCGCTCGGGTGGGTGATTGGGGGGGGGGGGGTAGGTAACTAATTTCCAGGGCCGGAGTTTTACTTTATTAAACGTAGTCGTTGCGTCCACCAACAGGTAGGTGGAGACTCCAGAAATGTGCATGTATGGTGCGCAGAAAGGTTCGTAACGAGCTTCCGCCCTTCGCCCACTTCTCGCAGCGTCGGCCTAAACGCCTCCGTCCAGCACCCGGCGGCTCATTTAGTTCCCGCCTTCGCCGCTGCGCCCCTGGAGCGCTGAGCTCTGCGTGACGTCATCCCCTTCGGGCGCGCCCCCTTCCCCTCGCGGTCTACCAGTGCAACAGTCCAGCTGTTACGGACACTGCATCATCCGAGTTTGTTTTAGTTAAGTTCGAATAATAACTTAAATAAATTTGAATTAGGCATTTACCCGTGCACGCCTAGGTCCACCCAACTCTGACTGGGTAATGTTACATAAAAACAAATTATTGATAACTTTATTTCAATGATACCTCAACTAACCCAGCATAGCCTAACATGCTCAAATATGGCACAATCCTAATATTACCCAGCTATTCTTGGGCAGACCTAGGGTGTACACAGGTAATCGTCATATTCTTTGAGTGATTATTCAGACTAAACCCTACAACCTTGGATAATGCTTAGTTAACCCGGGTAAACCTAGGTTTACTTCTTCTTCTAGCAACACCCGTGACGTATCCACAAAGGTAAACTTTTACGTAAAACCGAAGCCTATTAAAATTATATAAACTTTATAGAAGTAATTGATAACAAAATTAAGAACAAATAAACATAATGCAGACTAATCCATTACATAAATTAAATACATTAAATTAATCAGTGACAGGAATAAATTCTACTAATTTTAAAAATTCACAAATTTTTAATTAACCTTTAAGAGGCCAAGGGGACAAAGGAGCAACTAATTACACACACACACAGAGAGAGATATATATATATATATATATATATATATATATATATATATAATAGTATGTTGGTATGTATGTATGTCGATAAACTCCGAAATCGTTTGACCGATCACCATGAAAGTTGGCACATCGAAGTGTTTTTTCATGGAGAAGGATTTTATGCTATCCATTTTTTTTTTGTAACTCGTCTCAGCGCTGCAGCGAACCAACTTCTATACCGTTCAAAGGATCTTAATAGGTAAACAGAAACATAGAAAAATGAGAACAGAAAATCATAGGTCATAGACATTACAAACAACTATTGTGTGTCATTTCTCTATGTCTACCACACTGTCATTTAGCGCTATCCATTTAGCTTTAACTGGCGGACAATATATCACCCTGTGTTCAGCCCGGGCAACGCCGGGTACTGCAGCTAGTAACGTATAAAGGCCAAAAATATTTTAACAATGAAAAATTTATCATGTATTAGAAATATCTTAGCTCCTTCTTTTATTATAATTTAAATAAAAGACTTTGATAAAATATTTATTATCACATTCTGGAAGATAAATCCATTATAATGGATGATCATAAAGAGGAAAAATACAAGTTAATTAAAATAATTATTTTTAGAATACTAAAATTATATTTATATAACGAAAACATGTAAAAAATATAGAGAAATGAAAAACATAGGTAGTTTTTCATCACACGAATTTACTAATAATAAGCATTTTAATACTTGAAAAAAATTGCAAAAAATACATCTTACTGTAAGCTAAAAAAATATGAAAGTACAGTGTGGATGTAAAAAATCTCGTACTAAAGTTTATCTTGAAGAACATATAAATACAAAATTACACAATAATTTTCTAAATCAAAATGCAAATTATTCAACAAAACCATGTACATAGTACAAATAAAATAATACTTATGATTTATTTTTGTATTTTAATCAAACAAGAGATAAAGATAAAACAATATGCAAAAATTTATTTAAAAATTTGCTAAAAAATATATTACAATAACAAGAAACAAATTATTAAATTACATAATATAAAATCGCCTAATACCACCAAACCGTAAATAATTTTGTATAAGCTTTTAATTTTTTCACTTCATTTTTTATCTTTCCTATAAATAATTTATATGCCATCGTATATCGTTATACGACTTGTTTTAATAATCTCCATAGCTAGATATAATACAGTAATTAAAACCGTATTCCTCATGTTGATATTTAATTTATATGGCATTTTGCATTAGTTGTGTTTTTAAAACTGATATTTATGAAGTCACAGAATAATAAAGTGAAAATTATATTTTTATAAATTTATATATTTATTTTTAATTTAAAAATTTAAAAGGCCATTCTAACGCGAATAAATTTGGAAATAGTTTTTTGGACATTTAAATTTATTTAAAAATGATTTTAATTATATTTTAAAAACATATAGAAAATAAGATTTATTGACTGGCTTAGTAAGGCCAATTTCTCATTCATATTGTAATAATTTCATTGTGTTGGCCTTTTTGTTTATTTTTTGGAATGTATAGAAAAGGCGAAATTTTGGGTGAAAATCGTGATATTTTTAATGTAACATTGAAATTTTGGGGATGAAAATCGTGAAATTTGATGCATAAACTAAGGATTTTTACCTTTCTGGTAAAAATGAAGTACAAATTTTTGGTGAAATATGGCCTTCGTTAAGTGAAAAATAAATAAATTTTATTTAAGTTCACTGAATTTTAACGGATTTTTTAAGTGCACCATAAAGAACATATCTCGACTACTTTGGTTCATTTTTGTAATCACAAAGACAATTCCTTTGAACTATTTTTTTTAGTCTACATAGGGAAGTAAGTTTGTACACAAATACGAATCGTCTCTATCCATCTAACTCTCTTTATCCCTCTGTAACTCTATAAATCTCTTAATTTATTTTATCTCTTAATATTCATCCCTCCATATCACTCCATATCTTTCAATATCCCTTACTATACCTATATATCACTATATCACTGTTTATATACCTACATATATCTATCTTCATATATCTCTATATGTCTATCTCTATATGAATATATCTGTATAATTCTCTATATCTCTAACACTTCATTTTATATCTTTATATATCTAGCTCATCTAAATGTATACTTTATATTTCTCTTAATAAATATATATCACTCTATACATCTCTGTATATCTATATTTCTATATCTCTCTCCATCACTCTCTGCCTATCTTTCTTTCTCTTTATCTCTATCTCTCTCGACTCGCACGCCACCATTATTATTCGGACCATAGAAAAGAGGAACTGACATAAAGTACTTACTGGTAATTATCCGTTACTACAGACGCGCCACCTTAATGTTTGCTTTAAGAGTTTGTATTATCGAAATCTTACCTGAAAAGTGGCCTTCCTCGTGTTTTAAACATAGTGGTAAGAAGAAAGGGAGTTGGTGTATAAAATATTTGTCATTTTAATACTTGAAGTCAAAATGAGAACGACCTCTAACGATTTTTTTTTGTTTCTGTATAGCAAAACAATTTTTGGTTATAATAATGTTTAACCGTAATTTCTTGCAGACATGTTGGGATTATGTTTCTTTAGGAATATTTACTACAAGATGGAATATTTACGATTCTTCCTAGGGAGTTCTTTTCAAGCTATTAAACAAATTTATAGCATATTAGCCTTTATACAGATCCATGTCAGGTAATTCAGAACAGACAACCATTCCATACACTAATACCTCCATGGTTTCAAATGTAAAGCGTGCAAAATTTCATATAGATCGGATGAAGATGAGTAGTCAATGCAATAATGAAATTTTATTAAGCATAAATAAATTCTGCTTTACGGATTTGTTTTATCAGAATATCACCTAGACAGTTCGGTAATTACCATTATGGCGATTTCCCGTCCAATACGGTCAAATGTTTCGTTCCCGCCAACAATAATCTTAATATATATAAATCTCGTGTCACAATGTTTGTCCTCAATGGACTCCTAAACCACTTAACCGATTATAATAAAATTCGCACACCATGTGCAGTTCGATCCAACTTGAGAGATAGGATAGTTTAAATCTCAAATTATAGTCGCAATTTTAATTTATTGCGATTTATAAAAGCGAAATACCACTCACTGACTCACTCATCACGAGATCTCTAAAACTATAAACCCAATTGACTTTAAATTTAGCATAATTATTCATTTTGTGATGTAGACGCTCACTAAGAACGGATTCTGCGGAAATCCGATCCCAAGGGGAGTTTCGGAGGGGGGAGGGGGGGGGGGGGGTAATATATCAAAATTTCCATTTTTTGGTAGGAAATCACCATGGCAACGGCTGTTGCTTTGTTGATGCTTCATTCGTCTCTATGACAACGACTATTTCATTGTTAGTGCAGTCCTCATCACCGTTGAAATTTAGCTGGTATCTAAATATCAAAAATTACCCTTTTTTTTCAAGTATTTATATTTTACAGACTTGAAACTTCACAGTAATGTTCCTTATGTTACGCAGGATGACATTTTCCGAAAATTAGATCCCATGGGTGGTTAAAACAAGGCAACAGGATTTTCCATTGTTCATGCCTTCTGCGTCTCCATGGCAACGGGCATCGCGCGGCAGTGGCGTACCCACAAGGAGGGGCAAGTATAATGAGCGGCGCAAGCGTGATCTGCCTGTAGACTGCCGTAGCGAAGTACGAGTACATCAGTTGTGAGTTGCGTGCACGAGTCGGGAAACCATCGGTGCTATTCATTTTCTCTCCGGTACATTATACAGCATTGTAATAAATTTTCACTGATTTTTTTATTATTTACCATTACTGTAAATGGGTAATGTGGCTTAATTTTTTTCCATTAGTATAGCCGTGCGAAGCCGGGTCGGGCAGCTAGTATATACTTTATTTTTATTTATTTATTCCAGTTTAAGATGTTGCCCATAAACGTCTTTTCACGTATAAAACATTGTATTTTAAAGATGAAAACCAATATTTGTTAGGATATTACCAGTTACTTATTTAATTAACAGAAATACGAAGTTTGTACTACGACGATGAAATGGCGAGATTACACCAATAATAATTAAATTATACTTTACGGTTTTGTTTTATCGGAATATCACCTCAACATTGTCCTTCCCCTTGTTTCGAAGGTCAAGTGTACAAAGTTTCAACTCAGTCGTATGAACGATACGTGAGCGTATAGAAGACGAACACACAAACATATATATATAAAATAATGTTATCAGCATGGAAGAAATTTGTGCGAAATCATGGCAGTTTTCGTGTTCATAAAACGCGATACAGATGTATTAATATAAATATCTTAATGATAATTTTGGTTTCTGGGGACCATGAAACAAAAACAAAAGTAATTAGAATTTGCACCATGGTAAAGACTGAAGAAGATAGTCTTTTTCCGAAATCCACCTAAAAAAAAACACCAAGTACTTACGCCAACGCATAACTGTCGCCTGAAAACTTGGAACACCGTGAAACATTCGATTTTTACGAAATTCAGTAATTATGTAGGCCTACATACTTTCGGTGCAAACTTCAAATATTTTTATAAAACTTTACCTTTAAAAAAAAGCATTCCAGTCTTGAAACACGCCCTCATCAGATATTTCAGGTTATATAAAATACCCCAACTTGGCCCATCCTCTTTTCCTGGCCTCTGCATAACGGTTTTTTTTTTATTTCTGGCGTGCTACCTAATGAAAATACCAGGATATACAGAACCTGGCGGCTAATTCCTAGGTCACGCTTGGCATGTACCCGCAAAAAAAAAAAAATCGAGTGAGACAAGTTCAGTGTTCAAGATTAATTTGTTCCTGTCGTAACGATATTTCGTGCGTCTCGAATAGTCAGGTTTTATTCCAACGTCAAAGCAGCTGTTTCAAAAGTAAGCGTTCCTTGGATAACCCACAAACCTACACTGGTGCTAAGGAATCTTAGCTCGAGTCCTGGTCGAAGAAGCATAGCCGAGGACGTGTGCGAACTGGCATATTTAGTATTCAGGATGATCACGTGACTTGAGTTCTCTAGCTTGCTGCAATAATTTACAATCATTATATTAGCATAAAACTAACCAGTACCACAGTTCTTTTAATAATTTAATATGGCGTCACCATAGACATATATAATGTAATTTTGTGCATCAAGTACCACAGGATCAAGCCAACAGGATCATGCCATCAGGATCAAGCCTTCAGGATCCAGGCTTAAACTGAGATACGTGAAACACCAGCCATATCAAACACAGAATGTACGGCGGCTGCAATCATAGAATTCCTTGGAAAGTCTGCAAAATTCAATGTGTTGGCTACTTCAGTGCACAGTATGTATTCCGCACAGAAAATGAACTTCGTTGACAATTCTATTCAAATTGTTGCCTTCCATTAGACTCGTCCGTTACGTCACTCAAAATAGCACGTAGGTACTTTAAAGGCAATGAAACATAAAAAAAAAAAAACATTTCGTACTACAATTACTTTTCTAATAAAACAACAAACATGAAATATAAGCATTAAAAATTCCTTACAATTGCAATACAGTTATTATTTAAACGAATTTTATTATTAAAACATTTACATTGCCTAAATTTCTCGAAAAAAAATTTAAAACCTACACGGGTAAACAATTAATGTCGGCGATTGCGTGAATACCCAATAAATACGTATTGTAATGTAAGCTGTCAACTGCTACTTTTTCACAAACCAGTAGGAATTAAGAGACCTTCCTTTCAGGGTTAATTCAGTAACGTCTCAAGTATACGGAAAAACATATATTCCTATTTTTCGTGGGTAAAAAATTAATGGCGATGGCAGCGTAAAAGCACAGGTATTGTAATTTTTTTTATTTTTGCAAAATAGTACGAATTTATAAACCATTCCTTCAGAGTAAATTTACGGATGTGTGTAGTGTGTGAAAACTATGTTTTCCGATTGTTTTTATTTCTGTTATAAAAAAAGCCGCGATATCCAATTATTGCAAATCATCTCAGATTTCTTAGCACACCTCGTCGAAAATTCGCCACTACAGCGATTCACAAGGTCAAACGACAACCAGAGATCGCTTCTCTCCACAAGTCAAGATTGTTATTGTTTCCGACAGTTGGACTCTCCACAAAATTCTCATTTTATTGTGTCAAAATATGGTATGGTCCACGGTATGTAAAACTTGTCATAATTTTCAGGGTAAATGTTGTGTTAAATGAACTTACGTAACTAGTATTCTCTTTTGAAAAGTTAGTCCATTTTACATTGATTTTTACTTCTTCAATATAACTCTTTACGTGAATTGCCAATAGATGTTTGAGATTATAATTTAACGGTAACTACTTTACGGTTTCTCACTATATTTCAAAGGTGATCCCTGAGAATTAACTTTCTCGTGTTTATTTACTATACTAACTGACTAATTGTGCAAAGGTAATTTGTAATATTTGAACACTATCACAAATAACTAGTTAAAGTTTTTCTTTAGTTAACTTGAAAATTCAAAGCTCACTGATTAAATGATTTAATCCGAATTCGAATGCTAGTTTCGTCAGTGACACAGGTTAAGTGTATGTGTTCAACAAATTGTTTAGTTTTTCGTTTAGTTTTTCGTAATTAAGCTTTTTTAATGAATTGTGAATAGCATATGTTGATATCAAGATGTATTTTTTTTGGAGAATGCATAATCGAACTACGCATTTATACTGGTTGTACTTGTCTCTTTGAGTTGAAGTCTAACAGTAGTTTGATTTGAGCTTAGTGTTTACTTATCAAATTTTCTATGGCACCCAGTCTTAACAAATATTATAGTTTCCTTTTGAGTGATGATGGTAACCTGATCTTTTAAAAGATTGATGACACTATTTCTTGAGACTTTTAATTAAACTGAAGATAGTGGAATAAGTGTGAGAAGCTATTTCTAGGGAAAGAATTAAGAATTATGAAAATAATCAATTAGGAAAAGAATTAACTTAATTATATAGAAAGTGACTTTAGTCAACTGGAGTAGTTAGAGCATTTATTTAGTTATAAAGAAAGTAAGTACTACGACGAGTGGCATAAGAAAATAAGTTCTTACTTTAAATAAAAATGTCGAAAACAGCATGTTACAATGTACTTATGTATAATATATGTGTAAATATTTTGACTGTTAACTTGTTCAAGTGCCTTGTGAACTCTCTGTATTTTGAATCAGTAAATGTATTGTTTTGTTACATTTTAATTTGGAATCTTTATTTTATTTTATTTTTTATAGTTGGGAATACCCAGAGTTATATAATTTAAAATATTGGTCAAACATTCATAGGCCAATGTATTCTTGAAATAATTATTTCTTTAGAAATTTTATTTAAAAGTATAACTAAACTTTATGTATCGTGTGAGCAATACAATTCATGTAGATGTTTAATACATTTTTAACATAGAAAAACAGAGCGCGAATATAATGAGAGAGGTTTGTCTTGAAATGTAAGAGACTGTAAAATCTACTTGAAAATAAATGGTCGCCAACGGTTCTCTTGGGGAACATTTGGATTGTCAACTAGCGCGCGCCAAAGCACAACTTACCGCCATGATGGTCCTACAACTGCCGCTTCTTCACCGGAAGCCGCAGGGCTGCCAACCTTGGCAGGCAGCCAACTTGAAAACTTGGCAGCGCGGGAAGTTCAGAAACCACACGTCTCTAACACTAAACTCTAAAACTAGCACACGCTATTTAAACGTCCAAACAGCGCGTGTGAGTCACCTTAACAATAGAGTAGAAATCGTGGAAAATAGTTGTACAGTTCAGTAACAAACTTCTGGATACGTTATGAACGTCTAACCGATATTTTAAACTCCAGTTTATAAACCAAAATATTTCTTAAAAAAATAACAAAGAAACTAGTGCCGGTACGAGGTAAACTTCAAACATTTATAAATATGATCACGATGTAAGCTGCAAAAGTTTATGCAATTCGTCGTGAGATATCTATAAACAATTTTACATTTGGTCACGAGGTAAACTGCGAACATTTATACATTTGCACCACCGCACACCATCTATAATGGCGTCCTTGTCAACAATTTGTTTATCTCTAAATCTTTAATTAATTAATCCATTCATTTATGAAGGTGAATTCTGGGATGGTTCTTTACAATAGGCAAGGTCCTATTTTTTTTTTCTTTTTGTATTTGTATGTGTGTGTAGTGGTCTCGTTGTTGAGACCATTAAGAAGGTGGTATCCTAAATTATTTTCCTTCTATTTAAATCATAACATAACCACATTTAATTAATCATTAAATGATTTTTATTGTAAACAGATCCTAATCAAATTGTCTCATAAACTTTAAAAAAAAATTTTTTTCAGTCTTAGCATATACTGAAAGCATGCAATTATGTGGTACGTATCTTTAGGTTTTGGATCAACCGTTTGTATGTAGCCTTCGTTTTAAAACCCTTTATGTGTGGCAAATTTGTTCTATGGTTTGCCCAAAACCATAGAAACCTGGGTTTTCACAGTTTTGGGAAAACCTTTTTTTATTGAATGATACACCACAAATAAAGAGTTTTAAGATTTAAGACACAAACAGATATTCCAAAATGTGTACCACATGGTTTCATGCTTTCTGTATATGCCAAGACTGATAAGAAATGTTGCCTTTAAGTTCATAATGATAATTAAATAAGGACTTGTTGAGTTTAAAAATAAAACTTTTCGTAAAAAAAATTAGACATGGCTATATTATGTTTTGATTTGAAACTATGTGCAAACACGAACTATTAGAAGCAACATAATTTATGATACTACCCCCTTAAACCGATATACGGTCTATGAAACGAACTCCTGCGCTACCTTGACGGATTGCTGAGAGAAATTCAGGGCCCTGCCTACCCGGACATGCGTGTAGAACTTCAAACGAACCCCAGCGATTTTAAAAAAACTGATTAAGATGTGCGAATGGTGTCTGCGGACGAAAGGCGTAGTACTGTTTCCGTACACAGTTTTTAAACTTATTTTTTTAGAGTGAAAAAGGCTAAAAACGTGTGCTTTCACAATAATATTCAGGTACGAAACACCCGGTAGAACTTTGTGAGACCAATTTACGGACTCGCATTTCTCCTTTGCCATAGTGTTACTGTAACCACTCATATTACACAGTTGCCCTACGCGCGACGAGAATACTGTGCGTCAGTCCACAGCCTTGCGCTTAAAGGCGATACCGCGTTAGAAACACCAGAAAGCGACACATTTATGTTTCCGCATCAGTAACAAAACACACTTCTCTCTAGGAGGACTCTTTATACGGTCGTTCTACTTAATTTATTCATAAAATAAAATAAACAAAATGGTTTACCCAAGAACTAGGCCTTTTCCACAATAAAATTACAAAATATTCAACCGCCAGACAAAAAAAAAGTTGACAAATTTTTTTAATAAGAGAAGTGTGCGTACTTGTTTGTGGGTTAAGGCAATACACTATAAACCAATAACGGACAGCTCTATGCTATCGATACAGACGAGCTTGTGACAATAACATGGTGACATAGTGTGAAACCAAAGTAAGGCGGAAGAAACCTTTTCCACCGAAGATTTATTTTTAAAATACACTTGTGTGATAGTAGTGTAAGCTGGGGGGGGGGGGGGGGGGGAAATCGGCCCCAGTTTGAAGGACGCCAGGTGGACATGCTATGCTGTAGTGGAAGTATGGTACGTTATGCCAGAAGTATAGGACATTGTGGTGGTATTTAAGCCACACAAGCGAAGGATTCGTGAGAAATTATCGTATGCAATATGTGTGAAATGAAGGTCAAAACCGGTGGAAGGGGGGGGGGGTGAATGTCGTAATTTCATTTCACACATACTGCATACTATAATTTATCCCGAATAGCTCGACTGTGTACCATAATTACCACCAAAATTTACCATACTTCCACCACATTATAGCATGTCCACCGGACGTCCTTCAAACTGGGGCCGTATCAGCTTACACTACTTGTGATGGTTAATTGGTTTTATTTTTACTATAGTACTTATATAGTACTTAATGTTGTAATCGCAAATTTCAAACACACACAATGCTAATACTGCATATTTATCTTGTTACATCTATTGGACTGGTGTGATAACAACGGAGTCACACGAACGTCACGCATCTGCCCTGTGCTTCCAGAGTGTTTCTACCCGACACCCGTGTTCCACTCAGGGCCTTCAAAAGATGGGCGCCGAGATATCTTATGGTGGAGTTTGCCGCATAGAAGTGGGACGGATACGGGGGGGAGTGGTGGTAACTGGTAAAATACCTGGCGCCCTTGGAACCTGGGGGTCTGGTTGAGTTTCAAAAAAATTACAAATCTATTGATAACAGTTCCATTGGAAGCCTTACAAGTTATTATAATTATTCTATAAGCATGAATTTCATTCAAAGTTATGGCAGGTGACGTTGACACTATTTGATGTGAAACATATTATATCTCAGTATATGGCATTTGGTGGGAGTAACTGCGTGAAAGCGACGGAAGTCGCATGGAACGTAAATGTGTAACCACAGTGCTGCCATCTGTGGTGGATGGCGTGAACCAATGTTTACAAAGTCAAAGTGAAACTTTATAGTATTACTATATGGACAGTATTTTCATAACATTCCTTGTCGAAATTCAGTTCCGAAGTCGGGGTTTAGGATTTTTTTTATTTTTTTTTTCTTCTATCGGAGCTGTTTCATTATATAGTTTAAAAATTCCGGTCCACTAATCAAAGGATTCATAGTCGGCGTAGCTGCTCTGGCAGCGAAATCTAGCGGTGGGTGCGGAAACTATGTGAGATTCGCTTCAAGAAATGTACTCGAAAACACAATTTTTTTATATTTATCGCGCTCGGCTTAATTTTAAAGAAATCTATTTTTTTTATTTTGTATCTGAATTTCGTATTTCGCGAATACATTTCGTGTCAAGGTATTTCACAACATACTGTAGCTTTTCTCCTGTGGTAATTGGCTGAGGTCGGTGAGAGGTGTCGTCCCGCTCTTGACGGGGCCAATGAGAATGTGGTCACCGTACTGCTGCACCCTCACAATTGGCCATGACTCTTAGAAAAAGCTACAGTGTTTTGTGAAATACCTTGACATGAAATGAAATCGCGAAATACAGGTGTCCCTGATTATAACACATGGAATTGACTCTTTACCGAGGTAAGATGTTACACATCTGTGCAAGTACTGGAACACTGAAGTGTATGATTTCAGAAACTGTGCATGAAGGAACGAGGACGCGGAGAGGTAAGGTAGGCAGAGAGACGCGCGGTATAAATACCTCGCAGGCGCGCATGCGCGGCGGGCGGTGCCAAGTGGGCCAGGGCGCAGTCCCCTCGCAGCCGCGGGCCCTCCGGCCTGGCCCTACCCGCTGGCTGCCGCGCCTTCGGGCGTGCAGAAGACGTGCTGGTGGTGCCAGGTCAGTCGCGGAGTGACCTGGAGCGCGCAGCGGCAGTCGCTTCTCCGCGGGGTGCTCCGGGAACAGTTACTCGTGCACGTCTATGTCACACGCGGTGAGCGACTGGAACTCGCGACCAGTCGGATAGCATCTTTGGGATGATATTGGATGGAAAGCTCAGCATGCAGCTTACGTATCTTTATTTCTACCTTTATTCGACTTTTATTGCATGTACGACTTCTCTTGCAATGAACCACGAGACATAAACAACGTTTCATTAGTTATAACTAGGAATCAAACATGAGATTATGCACTAATGAATTAAAAATTACAGCAATTAATGATGAATCATCTACCAATTTAACATCCATGTTTAGTACTAACATAAACTATGTAAAATAGTGTATTAAACATTAAAATATTTAAATATAATAAAATAACATATGACACATTAAATACATTTAAATAGAAAATATTAAAATATATCTAAAATTCTTATTATGATTCTATCATTCTCTTACCCAGTCACAGACATATTTATTCAGTATTCTCTTGACTATTTGGATGTGATTTTTTTGGCCAATTTTTTTTTTTTAATTTTTTTTAATATCTTGGTAGACAGTTGGTGTCCAGAAGCGAGATGCAGTAACTGTGAAGGATTTCGACGTTGTATAACAAAAGGTATTGGCGGGTTGTAAGCGCTAGAGGGGCCTTGCCACGAACGATCACGTCTCAGCTCCGCGGCTCTGTACATCTGCAAAGGAACCTTGGCCTTTTATGAAAGTTACCAACTTAATATTTCCTGTTGATGCGATGTCGTTAAGAGGGAAGACACTCCTCCACGAATGAGAGCTCCGCTAGGATAAAACGGAAAAGGGTCGGCATACGAATTCGGTGCTCCCTTCTGTCCAAGCCAGGATGGCGTATGACCACTGCCCGATGACTAGAGATACGGAAATTTTGGCACATTCATTTGGCCACTGATTATAATGCAAACTTTCAAACTTTCGCACTATGTTCGTGATTTGAGCGCAGATATTTGGACACGCCCCTTTCTATGACTGCGAGCCAACTATGCCTGGCTAGGACGGAAGTAAGCGAATCAGGTGTTTCCAATTAAAAAGGATAAAAATGTTCTCGCTACATCAACCGATAGGGAAACCAAAAAATGGGTTGAGCACACCTATGACTATGAATTCTGCCCTGAGGCCAGATGAATCCACGAAATTTCCGGGTCTCTACCGATGACTCATTCCCGTACCCAGCTCCTCTCTGATCGAGTCAACTTTCAGGCAAACCTCCGTCACGTTGGACTGGCAGATAGTCCACTATGTACTTATATTAGGGTGCCTGACATTATTGAGGACATCAACGAACGAAAATCTGCGACACCTGCTTCTGGTTGGTGCTGACCAGCTGCACATACTGTTACAGAAGGAGAAGCCCTTTGACCTTCTACGAAGCCCCGTCCTCGCGGGAGACATGTCGGGAAGCGCAGGTCCACAGGCCAAAGGCAAGGGACTTCTCCCTGCCCTGGCGCTGCGTCCAATGACAGCAGGATGCTGCCTGTGGACGTGACCTAACCCTAACCCTAGAGGGTTCGTAACACTTGGGCCCTGCAGATGCGGGCTTTCCTGGTCTCCCTTTGGGCGTGCGACGCAGAGGTGAGGGATGACACCACCATATTTGCATAATATGAGTTGGTTCTCTGATGCCTACACTTTACACCTTCTTTGTAATTTAAACCGAAACATTAATGTAAATATTTGTAAATTTGTATGTTTACATGAAAACAACTTGCATCACTACAAAATACTGGATTCGGATTATTGCCCACTTATTTATTCTTTGTGTTGTCCAAGTACATTCCAAAAATTTAGTTATGTGTAAACCATTCCCTGAATGGTCTTCAGTATTAACTTCACACATTAATAAACATAATAAAAAATTAATAAAGTTCAATTATTTAATATTCGAGTTTCTTTTACATGGTTCAAACAAATTATGCTTGAATGAATCATCAATTAAAATATTTAATTATTGATCAATTTTCGTAACAAATACTCAGTATTATCTAGAAAAAAAACTATTTTATAAATGAAAACCAACCAAAGCTATGTATTGTACTAAGTAACAATATTTTACTTTTAGTATTACAAACTATTTCTTGGCAACTGGTTTCCAAAGGAATCTGGTGTAAAAGTAAAGATGCATTTAATGGGGTAGCACGTTTTCTGAGCCGCCCCTTGGTATGCGGCAAGATAGTCTAGTTTTGGACATGCACCACGACTACAGTTGGTCCCTGGCGTTGTCTTTGAGATACAAGTAGGGAAGGGGGATAGAGCGCATAGCCAATCATGTCCCTCCGTCCGCTGGGACCAGCCGCCTCGTGGTCCCACTGCCAGGGCCGGGCATCGCAGAGTAGAGGAGAGACCTGGGTGGCCTACTGCCGCCCAGTACCTCCAAGAGTAACATGCAGAAGCTATGGGCTGATTGCGGTGACACTTTAGTTTAGGTGACAGTTATTGTATGGAAATAAACAGGTATGGTCCAGGCAGTGTTCTGGGAGTGTCCTCCGGTGATGGTCTGGATTGTTCAAAGCGTGTCCAGAATAAAAATTCTTTTCTTTATTTGTTTGAAAATAACTCAGGTACTTAGGAAATAACCATATTGTGTGGTAAATTTCCCGTACATCAGCATGGTAAATTAATCCCATAACATATTTAGGGTCATACACAAAAATACGAGTTCTATGATCCAGCAGTTATAGCAGTCAATATAAGATGTCAGTGATTCACGGTAGTTTTTCACTGCTTTCGTACTCAAAGTGAATGACGCGGACTTTATCTGTCTAGAAGAACAACCGGCGCAGGCCGCCCGACCGTGGCTGGGTGGTTGCCAGATCACTAATAGCTGGTCGCGGACCAAGCCAACCTGAAGGAGGCGTGCAGTCGACGAGCAGAGATCCCCATCCTTGGCCTTGACCGCTCGGGCCTGCACAGTGCGACTGACAGACAACAGATCTTCCCGTCCCAAGTAGCTACCAATACATCATTCGAGTGAATAAAAAGGTTACCCATACCTGAAACTGTGACGTCACTGCAGGATGCTGGTGAGATTAACCGATGGAATGCTTCAGTTTTATATCATTAATTTGCAAATACACCATCTCTAACTTGAACGGTATATTCGTAGAGAAATCCCGAAAACGTATAAAGAAAGGTGAATACAAAAACAAACACAAAAAAAATTTCAAAATCAGCCGATGTCAAAATTTTTAATGTAAAGACGACACAGAGAATTCCGTGTAAGGAATTAATCAGAACAATACTGCAGCATTGACGAACACAATGGGCTGACAACAACGAGACAGTTGCATTAAAAAAAGCAGTAAATACTAACAGTGCAGCCTTGGACAAGACTGAGAAACCCAAAGGTGATGCAAAACAGATAATCTGGTCAACACATCGACAATACAGCGAGCCCAGCAATGGCGAATGTAAAAAAATAAATATTTAAATCAATTTACCCCATTTAAAGAATAATTCAAAGAACTTGGAAATGGTTTTGTACGTACTTTCCCGACGTTCATAAATATTCTTACCGATTACAATCCATAGCCGAATATCTTCATCTTCTTAAAGGTTTGTACGAATATTTTTTTCCTATAAAGCCCTTTCCCCATATGGGAGAAGAAAGTATAACGTAGACAGTAAGCCAAACAGTTTTTTGAAGATTGCTGAACTCCCAGAAGTGAGAAAAATAATTTGTCATTGTGGCTACAAGAAATACCCTTAAAACTTTGCATTTTTATTCAGCGGGTTAAGTTTTTTTTCAGACAACATATCTCAAACGGCATACTAAATTATATGAAAACTTATAACAAATTCGACGTTTAAATATCTATTTTTAAGATAAGATTAACGTGCATTAAATTTATCTCCAGTTAAAATTGTCATAAACCTCATTACAGGGATACAAATCTCATCAAAGAATTGTATTTAATTGTGCGGGATCATGACAAAGGAATTAGCTGTTTTTGCATAATCGATAATTAGAATTGTTTGGCTACCATTATTATAGTCCAATTTTTCATTTTATCCTGAGAATAAATCAAATGTTTGATCCTGTAGGTTAAAGTTCAATAGCTATTTACGTGTAATTTATTTGTGCCCGACTAAAAAATAAAAAAAAATAAAAAATAGGGAAGATATTTATGTATACCATGTCTAGCTGTAAAAAAAATAATGTAAATTATTATTTAAAAATTCAAGATAGTGGTTGTAGATTATATTTTAAAATGACATCTCCGCATCTTTGAGACGACGTGAGGGGCTGTGAATAAGACGTCTCACCCTTTGCCACAAAAAAAACGTTTGAGTGAATATTCCGGGAGAAGGGAGGTGATGCTATCGGGGTAAGGGAGATCACGGCTGTAATCCCAGTTCAGTCTGAAAAATAGGCGGCGAGGGTTGAGGTCGGCTTGGAAGCAACCGAAGGATAAAAGACACTGAGGTGTGCTGGAACAACCCTAAGACAAAAAAATAAAAGCTGGTTGAATTTATTTTAACCACATCATATGTTTGCCTGCACTGGCAAAGAAACGTCGTACCTACAACTACGGCAAACGATTATACCTAGTTTTTATAGGATCATAGAGCACAAGAATGGGTGTACAGAGTAGAGAGAAAGCCATAACATTTGCTCCTTCTTCTACTTCGCAACTTGCTTGGTGAAACGTTTCAAGTCTTCTATTTCCCGAGAAAACTTACGATATCGCGACTAAAGCAGTTTCGCGACCAGAATTGTTGTAAAAATATGTGTTCGCTCAAGTGCTTACACGAGAATTCCTCCCCCATTCAACCCGTTCCATAAAAAAAGTCTAGGTTGCCACCTAAATTGTTAAGGTAAGAGTCTAACGATGGTAATAATTCAAAACGTGCATGAATGGTTTTATGATTGCCATGAAGCCCGCGATAATCCGTGGCTCTTCTGTACACAACCAAATGACGTCGACCCTATATTTACCCTTGCGTTCTTCCATCGTAAAAATTGTAGATCTCCCAAATTATGGAATCATCGGAGGCATGAGGCTTCTCAAATATCAACAGCGTTAAAAGCACGAAATCGATTTATGACGGCAAACCATTTTAAACCGTTCCATATCAATATGGAAGAAAAACTTAATTTTAACTTGTTAACTGAAATTCACAAATAAAACCAAACTATGAATATAATATCATGCATCATATAAAAAAATTAATGGAGTGATTTATAGTTAAAAATAACCAGGACTACACGGAAAAAACCCACAAAATTGTTGCCAGGAATTACTTGAAGTTCAAGAATAAAACCGACCAAGTGTGAGTCCTTTCGAATAAATATGCTTCTTTTTTAATGAATCTGCGTCCAAATTTGCATCCTATTCGTTTAATGTTGATTATTTATAATGAATGTGAAGCAAATGTACTTCCCCTATGTTTACTGTGCGTCTTTTTCGATGAATGTGCATCCAAATGTGCTTCTTTTTTTGGTTAATGGATGTCCTTTGAATGTGCAACTAAACGTGCGCCCTAGATGAAAATTAATTAAACGTAGTTAAATCTTTCTTGGGAACTGAATATTTTATGGTCCAGAGCCTCTTTCTTCTGCAGTAAGCAGATAACGATCTTGTATATAACGATCACTATACGACTTATTTCGAACAGGCCTATGCTTGATGAAATATTATTCTTATTTTCTGTAGTGTTGGTTCTGTGTTTCAAAGACTTTTTGGTCTACATTTTAACAATACATCTAATAATAATATCAAAACATGACATGTCATACTTATACTATAGGTCAGACAGTTTGTAGAATCTTGCCTTTTTTTTATATATATATATATATATATATATATATATATATATTGTAGGCGTAATCTCTTGCCTTATATACGTGTAATAGGTCTTTTCGTAGGCGAATGAATATTGAGTAGTGACTCCACGCAGCAGGGTTTTCTGCTTCGGAGACTCGCGAATTATAAGCTTGTTTTTATTGCGTGGTTGTATAAAATCATGTATCATTTCGAGTATGATCATTACATAACTTTTTTGTCAAATATCATTAGTGAATAATCATTTTTGCCAGTAGTGATAGTCCTGTAATTGGTAGAATTTGCCCAATATGCTTGTAAAACATCTTCTAGCATTCGATAACCACGTCCGGATATAACCATACTGTTTGTCTGACAGTTAAAATATACTAGTTCTATATTGTTGTCACAGGCCTCGTGGTTCGGAACGCTTAACATATATGTGACATTGGTCATAACTTGATTGAAATTCATACCTAGTATCAAAAAAAGGCCTTTTATACTTGATCCATAATTTACTTAGTAGTCTTAAATTGAAGCTACGTAATACAGCCTCCATGTAGGCGTAATGACATCGAGTAACAATTTTATTTAGCCGGACAGTCCTTGCCCGTAGTAGTGATGATTAATATGCTATTCAAAACGTAAATGGAAAATGTCTGCTAAAATAGAACATTTGTGTTTTTGGCTGTATTTATACCCCTAGGACTCCAACTTCTTATGCAGGAATTGAACCAAGTATACGAAGTCCATGACGTAATTTTTTATATATTTTAAGATTATAATCAAATGTTTCCAAACTTTTTAAATATATTCATTTAATAATTAAATAATCCATCGACAGGTTCGAACTGTGAACGATTAACTATATGGCTTAAGTGCGTTTTTATTAAATATTTATTTTGATTATTTAAAGAAAGTTTTAGCTAATTTGTTGATATTTTAGCTAAAAATTATATAGAGGTGTCGAATTTCGCCTGATATGTAAAATGCCAGCTGAGGTCAAGGTCGAGACCCAGCGGTTGGAGTTTTAATCTGAATTGCGGACATTTCAAGTCATCGACAGTTTTGGGAAACAATTACGTAAAATTTTCTAATCGAAGAAATTTCTTAGAAAAAGTGAAAACTTTAAATGAATTTTTAGTAATTTTGAAAGGTCAATATCAGCCAAATGACTGATGGTTTTATCTGACTCGCGATGATAATTAATTCTCAATGTTGTAAATACCTTCAGTATGTTACGAGAGTCCCGTGACATCGAAACACTTCGCCCTTAAAACGTTGATTTTTGTACCTCTGATGTGTTTACCACCAGCAACACTCCTGGTAGCACCGGTCATCCCTGTGAGACAGGCAACCCGCCATAACTTTAACTCAACTAGCTCAGGAGGTTCTCCGTGCAGTGACCTGTAATCCGTGAGCCGTGATACGGATCTCTGGCGGTTCCGAAAGAGGCTAGCATAGAATAATTAATTGAGAAACGCGGAGTTGTTACGATGTGGGATGTATAAATCCCTCCACAGGATCTGTAGCTACACGGAAGACGTACTTCGAGACTGACTGAGTGCAACACCGCCTGTCCTTGTGACGTCACGCTGCCCAAGGGCCTGCAGCCGTGCCCGACGGCTGACGCGTTGCTGCAGTGGTAAGAAGATGCGCTCCCGAAGTGGGACACTTGGGCTATACAGGTAGTGTGCTGGAGGTCAGGAGCGAGTAGCGAGAGACGAAACCGGTCACGAGTTACGCAGAAGAACTCGGGAGTAAGCCGACTGGAAGTGATTTATTTTTTCAGGTGGCGTGCTGGGCGTGGCATTCCATTCGTAACTCACTGTTGATTAGTTGCATTAGGGTTATTTTGAAGGGATTGCCACAGAGAACTGGACTATAACAGACAACGAGTGACATCCCACGTAGAGAGTTACTTTATTTGTGAAATACTCTCTACTATTGGAGTTGGATTTAATTGGCGCTCGTTACCCTGGACGCAGTGAAGTTCCGTCCGTAGTGAAAACACAGACTGCACTATTTCTTGTGAGAAGTGGTTAGAGTTGGCGACCAGGTAGCCGTCCAGCCCTGGGATTCGCGGAACTTGGCGACCGCACGGCAGCATTTGGAGGCGCTCGCTCGCAAGCCCTGGAGCTAGTGTGGAAACGTGGCGGACGTTTCGGCATCAGCTGGAGCTTCATGCTGTGCGTCCGATGCGCGGGCTGTCTTAAACATCGAGGCAGAAGTCGTTTAATTTTATACTATCTTAGTGATTTTTTTAATGTTTATTTATTTGGAATATACGTTTTAATATGTAAATATTGAGAGTATAGGTTAAAAGTCCTATTTATTGTAAATGTCTAGTAAGTCTTGGCTCATTTGTAGAGATATTTATGACTTTAATGATTGTGAGCCAGGACCGTTAATTGCAGTAAACAAGTAATATTTCAGATGGGAATTAATTTTTTGTATGTGTTCATCCAATGATAAAGGACTGAATGAAAAGAAATAAATAGTTGATATAAATTTGAGGCTCATAGTTAGAATAATTCCTTTCTTGATTTGGGAATTTTGTAACTTTTCATGTTCTATTCTTAGTACAATGATAGTGTGACTTCGGCCCCGTCTCAATTTTTGTGGGAACGAGTGCTCTGAATATTGTAATTCGATTTTCAAATCATTAAAATTTGTTTATGTAATTTGTTCGCAGTTCCAGGTATCGGTAATTGGGAGTAGCTGTTACCATACCCAAAGCAACATAAATCAGTATTTGCCTTGTAAAACCCATATGTGTGCGGATTTTGTTTATAAAATAAAATTGTAATTGACACCGTACTCTCCGCTCGTTGTTCTTTAAGATGGTTAGGTTAGGTTAACACCTCCTCAACAAGTACATAAATAAAAATATAGTTTTTCTGTAAATCTTTAATATTGTAGTCAGTTTACTATGGCAGGAATTCATATTTGTGTTAACATGAAAAAAATATTTTACTAGTGCCGAAAGAGTATTACCGTTTGCGAACGAATATTACTTCTAGAATACACATGTAAAAGTTCTACCACTAAGGTTCGCTTGGTAGTCAAGCATTCAGTTGTACTGCTCTGTGCTGGGTCACAAAAGGTCGTGGGTACAAATCCACCTACCTTCGAGATGTTTTTAACTTAACATTTTAATGAACCTTCATTGGGACAAACATAAAGCTATTCTTACGATAGTAGTAGACAATACCGATAAAAAATTAAGTATAACTGCTAGTGATAGTAGTACACTTTGCAGGCGACACTAGAAAAAATACGAATTATCGGGCAAGATTGCGGATATAGAAGACGAAGGTGACCGAACCCGAAGACAAGCTCATAATCATTTATCTACGACATACAGTGCAAACTAGCAATGGAAAGTGTCCAGAACAATGATTCAAGTCAATCTTCCTCGTTCAAAGGCACACTCGTTTTAGCCATTTTCCCTTTTCTAAATAAAATGTTTAAAAACGAAATGCGGAAAAATTACAAATCATCCCACCTTCAGAGTACTATTAAATATTTTCACTAAACAGACGCCACTCAGATATCTCAAACAGTTTTCAAATCGCGTGGTTTCTTCTTAAGATCTGCGAACCATATTTGTGCCCAGGTAGGCGGAGGGCCTTAATAAAGTTTGTATGACTGGCGCATTTTGTCTCAAGGATACACCCAAAATGGTTCTTCTTTCATTGATGTTAGCTTTTCTTAGATGAAGCTGTTAGCCTATTCAACCTGATCACTTCCTTCAGTTAGTTCGTAACAGGATCACGAAGATGACTGAACTTTTACGGCCCCCTGAAGCATTTACAAAGTTAATAACGTGTACATCCTAATTACAAATGACATAACTTTGAAAATGTGTTCCTTTCTAAAAGTATACTACGGTGCAAAATTCGTAATATTCGTATATTTTGTTGTAAATTTTCTTATATGATCTTTGCAGCAATTACAGTTTGAGCCTTAATTCGATCGACAAAATTTGTCTGGTTTATGTTTAATTGAATTAATTTTTATAACCCCCGCCAATTTTGTCACTGTCAACAAAATTATTAAAATTAAATAAATTGGGAAGAACACCTATATTTTTCACATACTTTTGTGACGTGTTACTACCATATTATTTCAATGAAATTATTTTATGACAGCGACAAAATTTGTAGTGGTTGTAGAACTTCGTTCAAGTAAACATACTCAAGAAAAAAATTTGTTCAACTCCATCTTCAAAGACGTCTACCAGCATTGGAATGCACTTTAGACCATAAGTTATATATTATATATTATATATAAGGTTTGAAATAATTTTTTCGTGATGAACCTGCAGCCGAAGTTTGTTCGTCGAATTCAGATGCACTCTGTAAAAGTTTATTTTATTTTGGCAGACTATACAACGAAGAAACGAAAATACCCTAAATAGAGGTAAATAGTGTTGCATTCACATTCACAGTAAGGATCAACACTATCTCCACTATGAATTACTCAGGAGGAGTTGTGGCTAAGATGCCTGCCTCCTCAATCATTCACTTAAGCACTTAGGTTCTAACGTCTAACCCACTACAAACCTCTCCTCGTCACTCTTGAAAGCTGTACGTAGTTGAGTGAGTGGTGAAGCATCGCATCTGAACTCCGTCTCTGATGCCAAATGGCTGGTTTAAATGTCTTAGAAAGCACCACAGCCGGTTCCAAGCCAAGGTAAACAAAGAACGAGTGTTTTGGAGTGAGGTTATCAACCTGCTCCTGGTAGAAGAAAGAAAAGCTAGAGACACGCATACAGAGAAGTTTGAACATAGATTAACTTTTTGAAATTAGGTTTCATAAAAGGAAAAAAATGGCCATCAAAATTATAGTATTTGTGGCAGTCAATGTTTATCAGAGCCATACCTTTGAATAGGCATCAGTAAACTACTTCGGTTCAACAGCTGTTAAATTCCCTAACCAATTATTTATTATTAACTTCTGTATTTAAAAAAATTGTGAAATTTAAACTTTTTTATTCTATAATCAAATGGTTCCTGCATTTTAACCTAGTAAAAATACAATTATTAAACAAAAAAAATTATTTGTTTTCACTCACGTAGTATACCAACAGATAACTGAGGTCCAGACGATAGGACTCTCAGTGCCTCTGGCTGTGATGCAATGTGAATCGGCTTTCTTCATTACGTTTCTTGAGTACTTTCAAGAATATAATCTCTACCTGATGTTTCGTTACTAAAGATTATTATGAAAACACGCATCTTAACTATGTTCTAAGAATACAGTTTAGAAACGAAATACGATAACAGAACTACTCATCCGCTCTCAGCGTAATTTTTAAATGCTTTTCCGCAAACAGACCCCGCTGTGTTATCTCGAGCAGCCTTAATGCTCCATGGTTTCTTCTGAAACCCCGCACACCGTGTGTGTGTGTGTGTGTGTCCGGGTGGGCGGGGCCTCGTGGCCCTGCAGCGAGCGTCACGCTGGGACCTGCCCTCTCCTCGCACCGAGGGCGCGCGCCGCCTGTCTGCGGGCCGTCACCGACGTTTCATCGAGCCGTAGATCGTTGGCGGGCCAGCCTTGCCTTTCAGCTTTGAATATATATACTGTATAGAAGTCGCGAGTGGATAGGATTTACTCTACGTTTTTCAGAAGCGTATGAAGAGCAGCTTGGGAACTTCACCGCTGCAGTACGCTGCCGTAACGCCCTGTATCGTCTTAGTTGTTATTTACACGTTAGAGCGCAGCACTGTCACCCGCTGTCATTCCCCGCACCCCTCATCCATCATTCACTGCAGCTCAAGGTCGTTCAACGGGAGGGGGAAGGGGTGTTTGAAGAGTTCGACACTTGTCCGCTAGGGACCACCACAAGTCGATGCCCTAGAGATGGTGGCGATTGCGGCGGTGAATTAACCAACCACCTCAAAACCGTATTAGAAATTTTAACCTGGGCTGGCGACTTATATACAGTATATATATTCAAAGCTTTCAGGGAGCCCGAATTATGTGGCCCCCGGGAGGGGAGGAGAGTAGATAACGGACGAAAATAATTTGGGGGAGGGGGTGTGAAGAAGCTACCAGCCGTGCAGTCTCCTGTTCTGGCAATGTCACTCGGCACCAAAATTATCGCAATAAATTACCCACGTTTATCAACTCGGCCACTAATTTATTTTACAAACTACAACCACAACTCAATATAATAATAATAATGGTTTCTTTTCACAGCTCATAAATGTGGTAGACATGTACTTCTCCTGAAAGTACTTCCAAGAGGATCAGAACCCATGTTTACACATTCTCTCCCCACATTGCCTTCTGATTGCACCCAGAATATTGCGGCTTTGAGCCCCAACAGGAATCCTGCATGTTTTTTTCAACTCAGAACAACACCTTAGTACTCACCTGCACTCCTTTATTGCTGCCGCAATCAGTCAGATAACTTCTGCGTCTTACTAACGAAGGTAGTTAGTGGACGGCAATTCGTGTCAAAGGGCCCGCGGTTCGATGCCCGGGCCTGGCAGTCGGACCACGGTACCAGCGACAGCTACGGTGACGGCACAGTCTGCGGCACGCCCTGGTCGCGGTGCTGTCTGAACGAGGCTACAGGTCTGAGCAGCGCAGGGCTTCGACGATGAGCGATCGTTCGCGTGTGCTCGCGAGCGGGAATGTCAGCACACGAACAATAACACACGACTCTGGTTCATTATTCCATAGAAACATTCATCTTAACACTCATCCAACACAAAATACGAGTACATCCACTCACTTTTCTTTCACCTTACAAACACGTGATGAAATAAGATGTCAATATCATGCTGTAAGAGTATAAACAACACCTTATTGCACCTACTATTTGCCTACGCAGATCTACACATTTCTTACGTCTTCTGTTTATAACCATGAAACAACCTTCATGCTTGTTTAATGAATTACGTGTTTGTAGGCTATCTCTGCTTTCGAGGTTTAGTCGCATCAAGGCGATAAGAGTTTACCGAAGCTGAGCTCTGCATTCCAACAGGCGTGATGAGTGGGACGCCAAAATCAACATTGAGTCTAGTCTGTTTCATGTTAGTTATCTCAAACCTGACAGTTCTCCAAAGTGGTATCGAGGGTCTACTGCTCCACTGTTGTTCTGGAAAAACATTGCCAATAACGTCATGCATGTAATCACCAGAGTTTGCATCATATTATGCTTTGCGAGTGATAGTTGGGAAATTAGTACCACTTGGTACAACTTTGGAGAACTGTATAATTAGAGCAAAGTTACTGGACATACACTATGATATATCATCCTGGAAACGTGTTTAATACAACATTATAATATCAATTACAGAAATTAACTAATGATACTTACTTCATTCACATAACTTCCATGAATGAATTCGTATCACAAACTATGTAGTATTAACACAATACGTTTTATAACACAATGCTTGTAAAATTATTTATATTATATTACATAATATTATTCACAACGTATTCATAACGCCATGGAAGTGTCTGTGCTCGCCGCCACGCCGCAGCACGAGCGCCAGCTGCAGCCGCACCGCGCTGCTCCCTACTTCCTGTTACACATTTCCGTCGCATTTACTAAATAATATATCTACTAAATGCCGTAGACCGAGAGCTGAGATGTTTCGCGTAAAAAAATGTTGGAAATCAACAGGGCCCCAATAATGTTTACAAACCCCCCCCCCCCCCCCCTTCCATCAACTCAATACACACAACCCTCTGGAGGATATGACAAGAGTATCCTAGCGTGGTTCTCTAAACTTGAATTCCGATCCCACATTATCGTCACGACAAAGGTAAACTAACTTTATTTAAGAGTGGGGTTGTTCTTGATAAAATTCGTGCATAGTGTCGAAAATCGGGTAAAAGAGAACCAACCATAGATACTGCCCATCGTAGTGTTTTTCTACATTAACTCAGCAGCCACGCGGTTTTAAGGTGGCGTCTGGCTGGATTGCCAGACGACGTGCAGAACCAGTTAAAAGCTGCCCACGGTAAGAACCATTGCACTTGTCTGCACAAATATCGTTTCATAAATTAGCCGTTTACCTGTAATTTTTTGACAGCGACAAGGAGTGAAACGGTGTAGTCACGGACGATTTTGTGTTTGAAAAAATCTAAACACGGTGTTGTAAGTGGTGAAGGGCTCTATCTATAAAGGCCCGTCTACAATAGCAATGTCCTAAACTGTGTCCGAAGGGCACTCGTCGCTGATTGGTCCACGTGACCATCTGACGTCATGCGTCAAGTGAGCGAAGGTCCGAACCTACCTGGTCCGAAGACATTCGTCAATTTGAACTTTTTGTCCCAACCTGTGTACTTCGGGCACAGAAAAATAACAGAACACTCACGATATTTTAATTTCCGGTTCCCGTTTGAAAACGTGGTGTTTGTTTTTGTTATTGAAGGAAATTGAAGGTGTTGTAAGTCAAGAAGAGCCACTTTTCCTTACTGAATAAATATTAAATATTGAACTCCCACAACTTTGATAAGTTCAATCTCAAACTACAAAGTATCAAAACAATAAACAAAAACATTTCGTTGGCACATTTACTGAGCTCTGGTAACAACTTTAGAAATCAATGCATTCGGACATCGGACATCACAATTATTGTGGACAGGGCAGTTTTCGGTGAGACAATGTGACGTCACTCACATTCGGATAAGGACATGGACCACGCAAGGGTTCGGACTATTGTAGACGGGCTCTAATCGACTCAGCGCTCTGGTGGTCCTATAGCTCGTGCGCCTAGGCAGGCGGCCACCGCAGTCCAGGCGAGGCGATCCACCGCCCGGAGTGGCAGACGCTCAGGGACTCTCGAGGTGAAGTGCGGGCGAGATAAGATAGCGGCTGTGCTCCCAGCCTGCGCCTCGTGACGTGGCGTCCGTCGCCGCTGTCTCGCCAGCCGGGGTTTTGTAATTTTTTCAAGTCTTTTTTCACTTTAGTCGGGGGCGTTACATTATAACGTTTATTAATTTTTTGTCCACTAATAAAATGATTTAATAGACGACGTAGCTGCTCCGGCAGCGAATTTTAACGGTGGAGGCGGAAACTAAGTGTGATTCGCGTCCATAAATGTAGCTACACGTTCTGTATTGTTTTAAAGAATTCTACGTTAAATTTCTTGTCCGAGTTTCGTATTACAAGTGTTTTCGCAACATGAGAACACATTAATTTGCTCGTTAACGAGGTTAGATGTTAAACATTTCTGACGAGTACTCAAATTACCCAATGAAATTTAAAAAAAAAATGTCTTTCCCTAGTTAATATTATACTTAATTTAAGTATAAATAGGTATATATAATATTGTCGCAGTGGCACACCTTGCAGCTACGTCACTTGCCTGTTGAAGTGACGTCTCATGATTGCCTGCCGTGAGCTATGCCCACTGACGCTGCGACAGACGGACGGGCCACACTCGACCGCATGCGTCAAACTGACCAACGACACAGGTGAGAAAAGTAAATACAGCCTATAATCAAAAGTGTAACTGTATAGAAGTATATTCAGCATAGCTATTTTTCGAACAATAGCAATAACAATCAAAAAAATTCAAAATACAAATAACCAAAACCATAAAAAAAAACCAAAAAGTTCAAAAATATGTATAATAGTTTTAATTATTCATCTTAAGTCTAGCTTAAGGCATGTACGCCCTTGCATAAATAATAGCCAGAACGACTTCAACTAGAGGAGTTAGCCTCTACACGACGTACTGCTTTGTGTTAAATGGACTAATTATTTCCTCGTTTTTAAGTTTGCTTTTCGTTTATTCCTTAGCTTTTAGAAACTGACTGATGTCTGAGTGAATGGTGATAGGAAAAAAACGTTTCTTTACTTTTACAAAAGATTCCTTTGGAAACCTGTTGCTAAGAAAGGTTTGCAATATTACAATACGTACGTACATTGTAAATTTGTACAACATATGACTATTGTTATTTTTGCATACGTTAAAATACGTTTTTTGAGATAAAAACTGAGTTTTTCTTATGAAAATTGGCGAATAATTTTATATTTTAATTGATGTTTCAATCAAGCATATTTTTTTAAACCACGGAAAACATAATCGAATATTTGAATTTTACACTATTTTGTTTTACCGTGCTTAATAATATGCGCAGTTAATATTGGAAAGCTATTCAGAGATCAGTTTGCAAATAAATTTAAGTAATGAAGTTACTAGGACAACACAAAGCATAAATGCTTAGGCAAGAAAGTAGGTATATATAGTTCATATGGGGACAGGGGAGGGGGGAGGGGGATTCGGGGATTCGAGGCGGCCATCTTGGATTACGTCAATCCGGCGGCCATCTTGGATTACATCACTTCCGGCGGCCATCTCGGATGACGTCACTTCCGGCGGCCATCTTGGATTACGTCACTTCCGACGGCCATCTTGGATGACGTCACTTACGGCGGCCATCTTGGATTACATCAAGTCCGGCGGCCATTTTGTTTTCTAGAACATTTCACCATTTTGAGTTTCGTCCGCCATCTTGAAAATCTTTATTTATTATCTGATTTTAATGGAAAAAAAATTTAAAAATTAAAAAAACTTAAATAATCAAAATTTTAAAATAAAATTAAAAAAATATTATTTAATAAAATTTCAATTAAAAAAACCTACGCATCGAACACCCCACTCCTCTACATTACGAATACACCATCTAACACCCCGCTCCTCTGTTACAATGACATCATCATCGAACACCCCACTCATCCCTGTTACAATTTTTCGTTACATCCACCATCTTAGAAAATCATAATTATTAACTTAGAAAATCAGGAAAAAATATATATATACCATCGTTGACTGCTGGAGGCAGCCATCTAATTTAATGGAGACCGCCATCTTAATTTCATCTGAAGGATGTCATCATCGGGTGTAGGTTTCTAAAGTACGTAGTGTACGTAAGGTAGAGTTTCTATCCCGTACCAGCATTATTATGACCCTTATAGACAAAAATCCACAAAAATCCACAAAAATCCACAAAATCCAAAGTAATTTCTTTGTTGTAACCACCATTTTTTCTTAAAGTCTTATCATTTATAGGTTTTAACTAAAATATATGTTATTTATACTAACGTTGTGGATGTGATAGTTAAAGTAATGATAATATTAAAAAAACATTTATTACCCCATCTTAGCGGGGCCAGAAATTTTTCAGAGTCCTAACTCACAAGTAATATTCTCTTCTCATGTTTGCGTACTCGTATTTAAAAGGCTGCATGGAAGCAATTATTTTTAATGTCTGTGTATAATTACATTTCTAAACAATTTCATGTTTGCGTACCCATGTTTTAAAAGCTGCATGGAAGCAGATATTTTTAATGTCTGCATTCTATTTCACTTTTATAAACAAGTTCATGTTTGCGTACATGTGTTTAAAAGCTGCATGGAAGCATATATTTTTAATGTTTGTGTATAATTACATTTCACCATTCTGTAAGACATTTATAAGTATCAGTACCTCGTGGGATATTGGTTCTATATTAAAAATAATAAACAATATGTAGGTAAAATTGTATTTATTAAATTAAGAACATATTTTACACAACAAAAGTGGAGCAAAAACAGACACTACACATCAAAAAACTGAAACTTTACAAAAACAATGGAAACTATACATCAAAAACATAAACTGTACAACAAAAATGGAAAACTGTACAGCAAAAACATAAACTGTACAACAAAATGAAAACTATAAAACAAAAAACAGAAAAACTATACAACAAATGGAAACAACTACCAAACTGCCAAACTATTTAAATCAAAAACTATTTACAGAAAAAAAATTATTCGTCGCCTCCAACATATCCGTGGGGGACTGTGTGGATACCATCTTCGCAGATCAGCCGTTTGTCGTCCTCCCACGTTATGGCCAGCTTATTGCTGTACTCAGTATAGAGTATGTGCTGACGGGAGCGAATTGCTCTAACGCCTGCCCTCATTGTGCGGTGGTCTTGCAGGGCATCCAGGTAGTCATCGAATGTTATGTGGTTTTTGACCACACATCGCTGGATGCCCTTGGCCTTTTTCTCGCTCTTACCGCCACACCTGTAGGCGTAGAGTTTGGCCCGTAGGCTTACAAACTCCTCCATTACTTCTCCCCCACATTCATCTTTGAATTTACCGACAACTTTCTCGTTGATGGGGGAGAAGCATGGGTGGTCGGAAGGGTAGCAGCTGGTGTCGAATTTAGCCATCAGTGTAGGGTCGGCTTTGAGGTCTGAGTAAAAGTCTGTTGTCTGGATCTCATACACAAAACTGTCTGTATCCATATACATCAGGTGAATATTGTCATGGTAACGGGGTTTCATGGTATTGTAGTGGAAGTCGTACATGAGAGTCTTTGAAAGATCTAGTACAGCCAGTCCGGCATAAATCGGCTTGTCGAAAATGATGGTCTCGTGATTAAGGTGGACTAGAGACAAATTCGGTTCGTACATTGTACGGTCCTTGAAGGACGGACGACACACCAACTTCTTGAACCTCTTTTCAGAGCACACCAACTCCATTTTGAGCCTCCGCCTTTTATTTTCCATCAGTTTACCAAATGTCGAGTTCACAGCGAGCTTAAAGAACTCCTTCTCGAACTCGTTAGCTGCTGCTTTCCGCTTGTTGGTATTCAGCCGAATATAGGGCTCCAACCATGCCGACTGCTCAAACTGCAGGATTCGGTGTATCTTAGTCACTCTCAGCCCATGAGATACCGCTTGCTGGAGGTTTTTGTAGTGGACAATGTAGTGCTCTTTATTTTCAAGTGTTGTCATCAGCTTTGATTGATTTGAGCCGGGCGGACACTGATTTACAGGAAGAAATGGCAGGTCTTTGTGACTTTCGTGGAGCTCGGGAGGGTACTCCACATCACACTCAATAATGTAGCCTGTAGGAGAATCATCTGGGACAGACACGACATCAATTGATGTGTCTGCCCATTGGAAATGCCGAATTGGAAGCGGCAGAGACATCGCCCACCCGTACAAATTATTCGCATCAATGTACTCCAGGAATGTGGATGGCTTGGAAGCATCATATGTCTCAGGTATGTAGGAGTTATTGGCTACGCAATGACGTTTAATGCTTTGCGCTACTCCCCCCCTAATACCAGCCTCCACAAACATGTACATATCATAATCGGTAAGAAGCTCTAGTTGTACACCTGTGGTTCGAAGCATCGCATCGAAAGCGAACCCTGGACAAGAAATATAGTGAGATGGATCTAGGCTGTATGTCTCCAAACATATGGAACGAAAATTCTCGAATACATCCGCCAAAATCAGAACATCCGTCTTTAGGTACAAGTCAGCGTACTCCCCCAAAGTAGCACACTGAAACTTGTCCCAGACTTTCACTGCATGAGCGTACTCCATCTCTGTAATCATGGAATCAGTCAGACTATTATAGAAATCATCGATGGATGGAAGACGAGTATCATCTAGTCGAGCAAAAGAATCTACAAAATCATACGGGAATATACCCTTGCGGGTAACCAACTCCAACTCATCAGGCGCGAAAAACTCAGTAGTACTTATAAACTTGTCTACAGGCAAGAACTCAGCGAGCGAAGCAAGACCCCGACTCATAAAACGGAACGTATCGACAAACTGAATGCTGAACTTATCATGTAACTTCTTGGAAAAAGTTATCAGCTTCTCCTCTGAATTCGGAATGATGAAGATGTCTTTACTATCATACCCCAACTTCCTGATAATGAAGTTCTGATCGTATGCAAGGTTGTGGAAGAACACAATCAACTTTTTCGGTCTGCGCCTGAGAAGGTTGCAGTCATTACATGCAGGCCCAATAAATTCGCCGGTGAAGTGATTGTGGTCACGAACTTTCTTTACAGTTCCTCCGAACTTTCCTCCACAGTAGCAACAACACCTTGCTTGCAGAAAAGCAGTGTTTTGTGCATGTGTGAGCGGAGTCATAGGAACAGACGTAGAAAATATTTTCTGTACATCATGTCCAATCTCCACAATGCGGGATATGAAATTATCCTCTGCATCACAACCGCGATACAATTCAGGCTCTGATGGAAGTGCTGAAGTGAGGTGTGCAGGAATGATGGTATTATCAGCTTTCACGTAAATGCAGTAGCTGTATGCTTTATGCTTTTGGTACTGCAGCGTGTATGACTCATCAGGATTCGGGTGACATGTATGGATTTTCTCTAGAATAGCTTCAAAGTCGCAATATACCACGATGGGCATCTTATCACTGTGATGGAAGTTTTTGAACTGCAGAACAGGAGGCAAGCCATTTTGATCGGGCGATGGCATCTCCATCCTAACAGCAGCATGCTGTTTGCAGAGCTCACGGTGTTTTTCCAAACACTGAAGACCAGTGAGCTCGCTAACCCTTTCCTGATCATCATAATGCTTGAAGCATCTTTTACAAACATGAATAGCATCATGATGTGTAGTGATTTGGGCCCGAACCAGGGCAGAAAAATTAGTGATGTAGGCGAAATGGGATGAATTGTCATTGACCAAGAGCAGAAGATCGAAATGATGTTCTTTTTCTTCAGGAGTGACTCGAGCAGGAACAACATTCAGATTCTCGTCGATACTGTAGATGTTGATGGAGACTCCGGGGTTCTGTTTTTCAAACAGTGGTATTTGCTTGATTGGAGTAGGGAAGTCAATGTTGTTGAAGTTGAACTCCCCCTCCAAGTCATGGTAGCGCTGGTTGACACGTTCAGGATGCTCACCTTCCAC
The DNA here is from genome assembly GCF_032445375.1 of Bacillus rossius redtenbacheri. Lineage (NCBI taxonomy): Eukaryota > Metazoa > Arthropoda > Insecta > Phasmatodea > Bacillidae > Bacillus > Bacillus rossius. Next base: position 73,941,860 of record NC_086332.1, read on the forward strand.
GTACTTCACAAGAATCGACCACTTAAAGCACATGTGGTCTTCGAGGTTTTGCGGATTTATCACTGCGTATTTGTCTTTGATGCATGTAGGTAATTCGATGTAGGAGCTGGCACGGAGTGGATCGAGCTTGTTTATCCGTAGTTGAAGCCGCTTAACGGAAGACAAAGTCCATCCAGACCCCTTCCCCATGTAGTCTTCCTCCTCCTTGCAGATCTTAGAGATGGACTCGGTAACTGCCTCCTCCACCTCATGAACTGCGTAGAGGGGGACATTCATGGTTTTGAAGGCCCTCTTGTCTTCACAGGCATCTACGGGTTTTTCGTAGGCGCACTCGAGCACGATATTGAATTTGAGAGGTCCATTCTCTTCAATCTCCTCCACAAGTTGGTTGATTATTTTGTTCTTGATGGAGTCCAGGTACGTACAAATATCCTTGGCAGAACTTGACGTATTTTCTGCCACGTACGTCTTCAAGTTACCCTTGAAACCCACTTCGGCGGTGATGAAGCCGTGGGTATTGGCCAAACCAGTCCCGGTCACCACCTTTGTTCGGCTGGTCGAAGGCTTGGGCGTAACTGCAGGCTTAACTGCTACCATCCTCTGCTTCTTTGTTGGAGGCGGAGCAGGCCCCTTGCATACCTTGATGTGGGCTTTTAACTTATCAGCCCTGGCGAACTCCTTAGCACAGTTGTCGCAGGTATGTGCTATGCGGTTTGGGTTAAGACCGCAAGCCGACTTCTCATGGCGTCTAGCCAAATCAGCACGGGCGAAGGCCTTGTAGCACAAGCTACACCGCATGCCTGATGTCGTAGCGACAGCTCCAGCACATGATGCAAGGTGCTGCTGCATCTTATCGCTGCGTGCGACCATCTTTCCACATAGGTGGCACTGCTGGTAGTCACGATGCTGGTTCTCGGCACACTGTCGCTCGTGCCGGTAGCGGTTGTGGCCTGCCGTGAATGTAGCAGAGCAGAAATGGCATTTCTGAACGGTAGATGCCATCATCACGGCAATCGCTAGACTGGTCTCAACGTACGGAACACGTAACGGTAGCTCGACGCACGGAGAACTATAACAAAAGAATTAATAATACAATGTAGCTAGATGTTAACACGAAAAAGTTGCAAACATAACCTCAAAACTCTATCCCTTAAGCCTACTAACCTAAACTGATAGCAATGTAACTAAATAAAAAAGTTACAAACATAACCTCAAAACTCTAGCACTCAAGCTTACTAACCTAAACTACTAGCATTGTTACTAAATAAAAAAAAGTTGCAAACATAACCTCAAAGCTATTCCTTCATGTACAATCCTAAAAATGGTAGAATATTTAAAGTACTGATAAAAGTTAAAGCTGAAAAATATTCAATGCTAACTCAAAATGATTGATTACATAACCTCAAAACTACACTAATGCACAACTCAAAAATGCTAGAATATTTAAAGTACTGTTAAAAGTTTAAGCTAAACAATTCCTGGTTACCCACACATAAGTGTACAGAGAAAAAACTAGCTAGCATATAACCTACGAAAAAGCTGAGAAACATAAAAATATTAACGAAACATGTAGCATACCTCAGAAAACGATGAAGTGGAGCTGTAGAACACGAAGTAGCGTTGGCGGTAGAAATCGTGGTAGCAGCGAAACTCACACATGAACTAGCTCACTCAAACTCCAAGAACACACTGAAGCTCCGACAGCTAATCCTGGCCTTTTATAGCCTCGGACCTGCCTGTTCTTGGAAAAACCATTAGGAACAGAGTATTTCTGTTGTATCCACCAATAGGAATGTAGTACATGGAAGTACCATTGTCTTCGGAAAAACCCAGCATGACTCATTTGCATGTCGTAGCAGGTCTGTGAGGGGTGGGGTTAGAAATGTAACCTGACAGCCAAACATGGGAAACCACTCTCGGGTAAAACCACTAATGACCTAGGTGATTAGAGATTAGGGCGCGAGGCACTGCCTGCATCGTGACTCATCACTCAGGAATGTCGTCTCGCAGTGTCGAGGGGACCCAAACAATAGACTTGACCGTGCATGTCACAACTGGTACATTAGTCCGCGACTTTGTGGCGCCATGAGGCGCTCATGAATGTCTGAGCCTGCCACAAACAGCTCGTCAAAGTGTCATCACCAAGCACTCGAGCTTCAGTCATGACGCGCATGCTGCAACAGGCCCGTTAGTCACCGACTTCGTGGCGCCAAGCTGACACTCGGGTAGACAGGTAGCTAAATGATAATACTAGTAATGCAAGGAAATAAAAAAATCGGGTATGTTTAATACATTTATTAAAAGTAAGAACACATTACAAAACTAAAACATTAAAAATTTATTTTACATTTATTATGACCAACATTCGTTTAAAATTTTTTAGCATTTCATTGCGAACAATCAGTTGAACATCCACAGTATGACACAATTTGCTTATGTTCCAGGAACAAACCCTTTTCACAAACATTTAAGGAGACTTTCCTTAAGCTTTCTTTTCATTGGTCAAATAAAACATCTCCCTCTCTTCCCCTTTTACAATGATGCTGCTTCACCATCATGCTAAAATTCTGTAAGACAATAAAAAAATTTACTTCCCTTAAACCTTACGGTAGAAATTTCATCCTAGGTTGCTGTTACTGCATCTAGAAATTAAAAATTATATTATCTCATACAGGTTTTATTTACATGTTATACTTAACCATCCTACCACACACACGCACACACATGCACACACTTACACACATGCGTGCGCATGCGTGCACTGAGATGAAATACATACTTGCCCACATAATGTACTTTTATTTACAAAGGCAACATATTAAAACACATAATATTTTAATTTTGTGTAGATTGGATGGTACCAGAAACCATACTACAAAACGAGCGGACAACACTTGAGTCTTTACTATGATTGGGCTGACGGATTGCCTCTGGAACGCCCTTGTTACCTTCAACGACTCAGAATTAATACTTTTTATCCATCAAAAAACAACAACAGTTTAACTAAGCAAACATACACCCCACACCCCTCAAAAATTGTTATTACACAAGGCATTATTTACATGGTAGGAGACCGCACATACGAAGTGCGCAACTTCAGATTAGAAATATTGATTAAAATAACTACTAAAGATGCTAATTTGTTTATGAAAAAATTGCACATGAAATACAGACACTTGGTTATTTACACACACATACATACATACATACATACATACATACATACATACATGCATACACACATACACCCTGCATGGCTTCAGAAGTAAGTACGATATTTTGAAAACCACTCAAGACTTACATCTGTTTATGAAAAGGAGCTAAATATTAAAAAAAATTCAAAGTTAATTTTAGAGATGAAATATCATGTGCAAGTCCTTGCATGCGAGAACATTTTATTACGCAATTATCTTCATTTTTCCCAAACCATAGGTCTGATGTTTGATTACCACACAAATCTCATACTTAACATATGCACTACGAGATGACTGCACGCCAGTCCAAGCCCCTGCGCTTAGAGACGAAACTGCACTAGAAGCGTTAGCAAGCATTGCAATTATCTCGCTTCACTAATGCAGATTCACCTCTGACTAGGTAGACCTCCTGAAACAGTAAACATAGTACAGTGAAAAACATTAAAATAATGCATTTCAAAATAATTGAATAATATAAAACACTGCATATTTCACGAAAATCACCACGCAACTGACAGCCCTTTCAGTCACAATTCTGCGAATGCTATCACAGAATGCTAGATTTAGAAAGAAAGGATCATTCATGCCTTCATTATGGAACAAAGTAATACATCACATGAAGAGAAACAAAAAAGGTACACACTTCGTTCTTAGACTCGTGCCGCCTCCTTGACAGAGAGAAAAGATTTTACACATAAAATAGTATATATTTCATTTCCAGCGATGAAGATGTACTAATATCACCTTGACAAGCTTAGATGATCTACGGAGAGACAAAGTAAATATATTAACAAAAAAAGTCGACTAAAAATCATTTACAAACAAAATACTTATCATTCCTTCGATTACATATTTTTCTCAATTTAATAAATGAGAGAACACAAACATTTGCTTAAATCACTATTTATCAATTTTAAACTCTCGTGTACATCAGGAAAAAATATATTGTATCATTCATTATTAGTTGTAATGTAAAAAATGCAAAACAGTTTCTTTGTGGGATGTGGAATGCTCACTCACGATCGAAAAAAAGAGGGGCTTCGCTGTAAATCAAGGGGAGGGGGAAACCATCTTGAAAGTTGAAGTTTCTCATATATTTAGATGTATAGTAATCAAGCAAGTAAAAATATTTGGTGGTATAATATCCGTCTGATTAAAGTTTATTTGCTAACATGAATTCACAAATTAAACGAATCTCTGAGTACATTTGCTTATCTTTTATAGGAAAAAAATGCACAGATTGATTGTTTTATCATGAATAACCAGGAGCACACTAAAAAAACAGACGAAATTCTCGCCAATAATAACCAACAGCACACAAACAATAAAAAAACGATGTGTCAGTAATAACATGCAGCATGCGGAAAAAATCACCAAAATATTGTCAAGAATAACCATCAGTACATGTAGAATACCAATAAAGTCTTGACATGAAAAAGGCTGAAGTGCACGGAGAAAATCAAATTCTCGTCAGGTAAAAAAAGCAGAAGCACATGAAAAAAAACCCAACAAAATTATAACACAGTAAAGTTGAAGCACACGTAGAAATCTATCGAAATTCCATGTGAAAAAATAGGAGCACTCAGAAAAAACTATCCGGGAGAAGATTAAAATCATCATAAATTATCAATTTTTTAAAAAAAGGTCAATTTAAATCCTGCCAGATATCTCATGTTGCTTAAGCAAAGAGTTCACAAGTCAACTTGTGAACTCTTTGCTTAAGCAACATGAGAGTTCTGGCACAAGTCAACTTGTGAACTCCTTGCTTAAGCAACATGAGAGTTCTGGCACAAGTCAACTTGTGAACTCCTTGCTTAAGCAACATGAGAGTTCTGGCACAAGTCAACTTGTGAACTCCTTGCTTAAGCAACATGAGAGTTCTGGCACAAGTCGGCTTGTGAACTCTTTGCTTAAGCAACATGAGATTTCTGGCAGGATTTAAATTGACTTTTTTTAAAAAATTGATAATTTATGATGATTTTAATCTTCTCCCGGATAGTTTTTTCTGAGTGCTCCTATTTTTTCACATAGAATTTCGATAGATTTCTACGTGTGCTTCAACTTTACTGTGTTATAATTTTGTTGGTTTTTTTTTTCATGTGCTTCTGCTTTTTTTACCTGACGAGAATTTGATTTTCTCCGTGCACTTCAGCCTTTTTCATGTCAAGACTTTATTGGTATTCTACATGTACTGATGGTTATTCTTGACAATATTTTGGTGATTTTCTCCGCATGCTGCATGTTATTACTGACACATCGTTTTTTTATTGTTTGTGTGCTGTTGGTTATTATTGGCGAGAATTTCGTCTGTTTTTTTAGTGTGCTCCTGGTTATTCATGATAAAACAATCAATCTGTGCATTTTTTTCCTATAAAAGATAAGCAAATGTACTCAGAGATTCGTTTAATTTGTGAATTCATGTTAGCAAATAAACTATAATCAGACGGATATTATACCACCAAATATTTTTACTTGCTTGATTACTATACATCTAAATATATGAGAAACTTCAACTTTCAAGATGGTTTCCCCCTCCCCTTGATTTACAGCGAAGCCCCTCTTTTTTTCGATCGTGAGTGAGCATTCCACATCCCACAAAGAAACTGTTTTGCATTTTTTACATTACAACTAATAATGAATGATACAATATATTTTTTCCTGATGTACACGAGAGTTTAAAATTGATAAATAGTGATTTAAGCAAATGTTTGTGTTCTCTCATTTATTAAATTGAGAAAAATATGTAATCGAAGGAATGATAAGTATTTTGTTTGTAAATGATTTTTAGTCGACTTTTTTTGTTAATATATTTACTTTGTCTCTCCGTAGATCATCTAAGCTTGTCAAGGTGATATTAGTACATCTTCATCGCTGGAAATGAAATATATACTATTTTATGTGTAAAATCTTTTCTCTCTGTCAAGGAGGCGGCACGAGTCTAAGAACGAAGTGTGTACCTTTTTTGTTTCTCTTCATGTGATGTATTACTTTGTTCCATAATGAAGGCATGAATGATCCTTTCTTTCTAAATCTAGCATTCTGTGATAGCATTCGCAGAATTGTGACTGAAAGGGCTGTCAGTTGCGTGGTGATTTTCGTGAAATATGCAGTGTTTTATATTATTCAATTATTTTGAAATGCATTATTTTAATGTTTTTCACTGTACTATGTTTACTGTTTCAGGAGGTCTACCTAGTCAGAGGTGAATCTGCATTAGTGAAGCGAGATAATTGCAATGCTTGCTAACGCTTCTAGTGCAGTTTCGTCTCTAAGCGCAGGGGCTTGGACTGGCGTGCAGTCATCTCGTAGTGCATATGTTAAGTATGAGATTTGTGTGGTAATCAAACATCAGACCTATGGTTTGGGAAAAATGAAGATAATTGCGTAATAAAATGTTCTCGCATGCAAGGACTTGCACATGATATTTCATCTCTAAAATTAACTTTGAAATTTTTTTAATATTTAGCTCCTTTTCATAAACAGATGTAAGTCTTGAGTGGTTTTCAAAATATCGTACTTACTTCTGAAGCCATGCAGGGTGTATGTGTGTATGCATGTATGTATGTATGTATGTATGTATGTATGTATGTATGTGTGTGTAAATAACCAAGTGTCTGTATTTCATGTGCAATTTTTTCATAAACAAATTAGCATCTTTAGTAGTTATTTTAATCAATATTTCTAATCTGAAGTTGCGCACTTCGTATGTGCGGTCTCCTACCATGTAAATAATGCCTTGTGTAATAACAATTTTTGAGGGGTGTGGGGTGTATGTTTGCTTAGTTAAACTGTTGTTGTTTTTTGATGGATAAAAAGTATTAATTCTGAGTCGTTGAAGGTAACAAGGGCGTTCCAGAGGCAATCCGTCAGCCCAATCATAGTAAAGACTCAAGTGTTGTCCGCTCGTTTTGTAGTATGGTTTCTGGTACCATCCAATCTACACAAAATTAAAATATTATGTGTTTTAATATGTTGCCTTTGTAAATAAAAGTACATTATGTGGGCAAGTATGTATTTCATCTCAGTGCACGCATGCGCACGCATGTGTGTAAGTGTGTGCATGTGTGTGCGTGTGTGTGGTAGGATGGTTAAGTATAACATGTAAATAAAACCTGTATGAGATAATATAATTTTTAATTTCTAGATGCAGTAACAGCAACCTAGGATGAAATTTCTACCGTAAGGTTTAAGGGAAGTAAATTTTTTTATTGTCTTACAGAATTTTAGCATGATGGTGAAGCAGCATCATTGTAAAAGGGGAAGAGAGGGAGATGTTTTATTTGACCAATGAAAAGAAAGCTTAAGGAAAGTCTCCTTAAATGTTTGTGAAAAGGGTTTGTTCCTGGAACATAAGCAAATTGTGTCATACTGTGGATGTTCAACTGATTGTTCGCAATGAAATGCTAAAAAATTTTAAACGAATGTTGGTCATAATAAATGTAAAATAAATTTTTAATGTTTTAGTTTTGTAATGTGTTCTTACTTTTAATAAATGTATTAAACATACCCGATTTTTTTATTTCCTTGCATTACTAGTATTATCATTTAGCTACCTGTCTACCCGAGTGTCAGCTTGGCGCCACGAAGTCGGTGACTAACGGGCCTGTTGCAGCATGCGCGTCATGACTGAAGCTCGAGTGCTTGGTGATGACACTTTGACGAGCTGTTTGTGGCAGGCTCAGACATTCATGAGCGCCTCATGGCGCCACAAAGTCGCGGACTAATGTACCAGTTGTGACATGCACGGTCAAGTCTATTGTTTGGGTCCCCTCGACACTGCGAGACGACATTCCTGAGTGATGAGTCACGATGCAGGCAGTGCCTCGCGCCCTAATCTCTAATCACCTAGGTCATTAGTGGTTTTACCCGAGAGTGGTTTCCCATGTTTGGCTGTCAGGTTACATTTCTAACCCCACCCCTCACAGACCTGCTACGACATGCAAATGAGTCATGCTGGGTTTTTCCGAAGACAATGGTACTTCCATGTACTACATTCCTATTGGTGGATACAACAGAAATACTCTGTTCCTAATGGTTTTTCCAAGAACAGGCAGGTCCGAGGCTATAAAAGGCCAGGATTAGCTGTCGGAGCTTCAGTGTGTTCTTGGAGTTTGAGTGAGCTAGTTCATGTGTGAGTTTCGCTGCTACCACGATTTCTACCGCCAACGCTACTTCGTGTTCTACAGCTCCACTTCATCGTTTTCTGAGGTATGCTACATGTTTCGTTAATATTTTTATGTTTCTCAGCTTTTTCGTAGGTTATATGCTAGCTAGTTTTTTCTCTGTACACTTATGTGTGGGTAACCAGGAATTGTTTAGCTTAAACTTTTAACAGTACTTTAAATATTCTAGCATTTTTGAGTTGTGCATTAGTGTAGTTTTGAGGTTATGTAATCAATCATTTTGAGTTAGCATTGAATATTTTTCAGCTTTAACTTTTATCAGTACTTTAAATATTCTACCATTTTTAGGATTGTACATGAAGGAATAGCTTTGAGGTTATGTTTGCAACTTTTTTTTATTTAGTAACAATGCTAGTAGTTTAGGTTAGTAAGCTTGAGTGCTAGAGTTTTGAGGTTATGTTTGTAACTTTTTTATTTAGTTACATTGCTATCAGTTTAGGTTAGTAGGCTTAAGGGATAGAGTTTTGAGGTTATGTTTGCAACTTTTTCGTGTTAACATCTAGCTACATTGTATTCTTAATTCTTTTGTTATAGTTCTCCGTGCGTCGAGCTACCGTTACGTGTTCCGTACGTTGAGACCAGTCTAGCGATTGCCGTGATGATGGCATCTACCGTTCAGAAATGCCATTTCTGCTCTGCTACATTCACGGCAGGCCACAACCGCTACCGGCACGAGCGACAGTGTGCCGAGAACCAGCATCGTGACTACCAGCAGTGCCACCTATGTGGAAAGATGGTCGCACGCAGCGATAAGATGCAGCAGCACCTTGCATCATGTGCTGGAGCTGTCGCTACGACATCAGGCATGCGGTGTAGCTTGTGCTACAAGGCCTTCGCCCGTGCTGATTTGGCTAGACGCCATGAGAAGTCGGCTTGCGGTCTTAACCCAAACCGCATAGCACATACCTGCGACAACTGTGCTAAGGAGTTCGCCAGGGCTGATAAGTTAAAAGCCCACATCAAGGTATGCAAGGGGCCTGCTCCGCCTCCAACAAAGAAGCAGAGGATGGTAGCAGTTAAGCCTGCAGTTACGCCCAAGCCTTCGACCAGCCGAACAAAGGTGGTGACCGGGACTGGTTTGGCCAATACCCACGGCTTCATCACCGCCGAAGTGGGTTTCAAGGGTAACTTGAAGACGTACGTGGCAGAAAATACGTCAAGTTCTGCCAAGGATATTTGTACGTACCTGGACTCCATCAAGAACAAAATAATCAACCAACTTGTGGAGGAGATTGAAGAGAATGGACCTCTCAAATTCAATATCGTGCTCGAGTGCGCCTACGAAAAACCCGTAGATGCCTGTGAAGACAAGAGGGCCTTCAAAACCATGAATGTCCCCCTCTACGCAGTTCATGAGGTGGAGGAGGCAGTTACCGAGTCCATCTCTAAGATCTGCAAGGAGGAGGAAGACTACATGGGGAAGGGGTCTGGATGGACTTTGTCTTCCGTTAAGCGGCTTCAACTACGGATAAACAAGCTCGATCCACTCCGTGCCAGCTCCTACATCGAATTACCTACATGCATCAAAGACAAATACGCAGTGATAAATCCGCAAAACCTCGAAGACCACATGTGCTTTAAGTGGTCGATTCTTGTGAAGTACGTGGAAGGTGAGCATCCTGAACGTGTCAACCAGCGCTACCATGACTTGGAGGGGGAGTTCAACTTCAACAACATTGACTTCCCTACTCCAATCAAGCAAATACCACTGTTTGAAAAACAGAACCCCGGAGTCTCCATCAACATCTACAGTATCGACGAGAATCTGAATGTTGTTCCTGCTCGAGTCACTCCTGAAGAAAAAGAACATCATTTCGATCTTCTGCTCTTGGTCAATGACAATTCATCCCATTTCGCCTACATCACTAATTTTTCTGCCCTGGTTCGGGCCCAAATCACTACACATCATGATGCTATTCATGTTTGTAAAAGATGCTTCAAGCATTATGATGATCAGGAAAGGGTTAGCGGGCTCACTGGTCTTCAGTGTTTGGAAAAACACCGTGAGCTCTGCAAACAGCATGCTGCTGTTAGGATGGAGATGCCATCGCCCGATCAAAATGGCTTGCCTCCTGTTCTGCAGTTCAAAAACTTCCATCACAGTGATAAGATGCCCATCGTGGTATATTGCGACTTTGAAGCTATTCTAGAGAAAATCCATACATGTCACCCGAATCCTGATGAGTCATACACGCTGCAGTACCAAAAGCATAAAGCATACAGCTACTGCATTTACGTGAAAGCTGATAATACCATCATTCCTGCACACCTCACTTCAGCACTTCCATCAGAGCCTGAATTGTATCGCGGTTGTGATGCAGAGGATAATTTCATATCCCGCATTGTGGAGATTGGACATGATGTACAGAAAATATTTTCTACGTCTGTTCCTATGACTCCGCTCACACATGCACAAAACACTGCTTTTCTGCAAGCAAGGTGTTGTTGCTACTGTGGAGGAAAGTTCGGAGGAACTGTAAAGAAAGTTCGTGACCACAATCACTTCACCGGCGAATTTATTGGGCCTGCATGTAATGACTGCAACCTTCTCAGGCGCAGACCGAAAAAGTTGATTGTGTTCTTCCACAACCTTGCATACGATCAGAACTTCATTATCAGGAAGTTGGGGTATGATAGTAAAGACATCTTCATCATTCCGAATTCAGAGGAGAAGCTGATAACTTTTTCCAAGAAGTTACATGATAAGTTCAGCATTCAGTTTGTCGATACGTTCCGTTTTATGAGTCGGGGTCTTGCTTCGCTCGCTGAGTTCTTGCCTGCAGACAAGTTTATAAGTACTACTGAGTTTTTCGCGCCTGATGAGTTGGAGTTGGTTACCCGCAAGGGTATATTCCCGTATGATTTTGTAGATTCTTTTGCTCGACTAGATGATACTCGTCTTCCATCCATCGATGATTTCTATAATAGTCTGACTGATTCCATGATTACAGAGATGGAGTACGCTCATGCAGTGAAAGTCTGGGACAAGTTTCAGTGTGCTACTTTGGGGGAGTACGCTGACTTGTACCTAAAGACGGATGTTCTGATTTTGGCGGATGTATTCGAGAATTTTCGTTCCATATGTTTGGAGACATACAGCCTAGATCCATCTCACTATATTTCTTGTCCAGGGTTCGCTTTCGATGCGATGCTTCGAACCACAGGTGTACAACTAGAGCTTCTTACCGATTATGATATGTACATGTTTGTGGAGGCTGGTATTAGGGGGGGAGTAGCGCAAAGCATTAAACGTCATTGCGTAGCCAATAACTCCTACATACCTGAGACATATGATGCTTCCAAGCCATCCACATTCCTGGAGTACATTGATGCGAATAATTTGTACGGGTGGGCGATGTCTCTGCCGCTTCCAATTCGGCATTTCCAATGGGCAGACACATCAATTGATGTCGTGTCTGTCCCAGATGATTCTCCTACAGGCTACATTATTGAGTGTGATGTGGAGTACCCTCCCGAGCTCCACGAAAGTCACAAAGACCTGCCATTTCTTCCTGTAAATCAGTGTCCGCCCGGCTCAAATCAATCAAAGCTGATGACAACACTTGAAAATAAAGAGCACTACATTGTCCACTACAAAAACCTCCAGCAAGCGGTATCTCATGGGCTGAGAGTGACTAAGATACACCGAATCCTGCAGTTTGAGCAGTCGGCATGGTTGGAGCCCTATATTCGGCTGAATACCAACAAGCGGAAAGCAGCAGCTAACGAGTTCGAGAAGGAGTTCTTTAAGCTCGCTGTGAACTCGACATTTGGTAAACTGATGGAAAATAAAAGGCGGAGGCTCAAAATGGAGTTGGTGTGCTCTGAAAAGAGGTTCAAGAAGTTGGTGTGTCGTCCGTCCTTCAAGGACCGTACAATGTACGAACCGAATTTGTCTCTAGTCCACCTTAATCACGAGACCATCATTTTCGACAAGCCGATTTATGCCGGACTGGCTGTACTAGATCTTTCAAAGACTCTCATGTACGACTTCCACTACAATACCATGAAACCCCGTTACCATGACAATATTCACCTGATGTATATGGATACAGACAGTTTTGTGTATGAGATCCAGACAACAGACTTTTACTCAGACCTCAAAGCCGACCCTACACTGATGGCTAAATTCGACACCAGCTGCTACCCTTCCGACCACCCATGCTTCTCCCCCATCAACGAGAAAGTTGTCGGTAAATTCAAAGATGAATGTGGGGGAGAAGTAATGGAGGAGTTTGTAAGCCTACGGGCCAAACTCTACGCCTACAGGTGTGGCGGTAAGAGCGAGAAAAAGGCCAAGGGCATCCAGCGATGTGTGGTCAAAAACCACATAACATTCGATGACTACCTGGATGCCCTGCAAGACCACCGCACAATGAGGGCAGGCGTTAGAGCAATTCGCTCCCGTCAGCACATACTCTATACTGAGTACAGCAATAAGCTGGCCATAATGTGGGAGGACGACAAACGGCTGATCTGCGAAGATGGTATCCACACAGTCCCCCACGGATATGTTGGAGGCGACGAATAATTTTTTTTCTGTAAATAGTTTTTGATTTAAATAGTTTGGCAGTTTGGTAGTTGTTTCCATTTGTTGTATAGTTTTTCTGTTTTTTGTTTTATAGTTTTCATTTTGTTGTACAGTTTATGTTTTTGCTGTACAGTTTTCCATTTTTGTTGTACAGTTTATGTTTTTGATGTATAGTTTCCATTGTTTTTGTAAAGTTTCAGTTTTTTGATGTGTAGTGTCTGTTTTTGCTCCACTTTTGTTGTGTAAAATATGTTCTTAATTTAATAAATACAATTTTACCTACATATTGTTTATTATTTTTAATATAGAACCAATATCCCACGAGGTACTGATACTTATAAATGTCTTACAGAATGGTGAAATGTAATTATACACAAACATTAAAAATATATGCTTCCATGCAGCTTTTAAACACATGTACGCAAACATGAACTTGTTTATAAAAGTGAAATAGAATGCAGACATTAAAAATATCTGCTTCCATGCAGCTTTTAAAACATGGGTACGCAAACATGAAATTGTTTAGAAATGTAATTATACACAGACATTAAAAATAATTGCTTCCATGCAGCCTTTTAAATACGAGTACGCAAACATGAGAAGAGAATATTACTTGTGAGTTAGGACTCTGAAAAATTTCTGGCCCCGCTAAGATGGGGTAATAAATGTTTTTTTAATATTATCATTACTTTAACTATCACATCCACAACGTTAGTATAAATAACATATATTTTAGTTAAAACCTATAAATGATAAGACTTTAAGAAAAAATGGTGGTTACAACAAAGAAATTACTTTGGATTTTGTGGATTTTTGTGGATTTTTGTGGATTTTTGTCTATAAGGGTCATAATAATGCTGGTACGGGATAGAAACTCTACCTTACGTACACTACGTACTTTAGAAACCTACACCCGATGATGACATCCTTCAGATGAAATTAAGATGGCGGTCTCCATTAAATTAGATGGCTGCCTCCAGCAGTCAACGATGGTATATATATATATTTTTTCCTGATTTTCTAAGTTAATAATTATGATTTTCTAAGATGGTGGATGTAACGAAAAATTGTAACAGGGATGAGTGGGGTGTTCGATGATGATGTCATTGTAACAGAGGAGCGGGGTGTTAGATGGTGTATTCGTAATGTAGAGGAGTGGGGTGTTCGATGCGTAGGTTTTTTTAATTGAAATTTTATTAAATAATATTTTTTTAATTTTATTTTAAAATTTTGATTATTTAAGTTTTTTTAATTTTTAAATTTTTTTTCCATTAAAATCAGATAATAAATAAAGATTTTCAAGATGGCGGACGAAACTCAAAATGGTGAAATGTTCTAGAAAACAAAATGGCCGCCGGACTTGATGTAATCCAAGATGGCCGCCGTAAGTGACGTCATCCAAGATGGCCGTCGGAAGTGACGTAATCCAAGATGGCCGCCGGAAGTGACGTCATCCGAGATGGCCGCCGGAAGTGATGTAATCCAAGATGGCCGCCGGATTGACGTAATCCAAGATGGCCGCCTCGAATCCCCGAATCCCCCTCCCCCCTCCCCTGTCCCCATATGAACTATATATACCTACTCAAGAATGTGAACCAAGTATTACTACAAACATTATTTGGTAATGTTACAGCCTTTTTAATGTACATGTACAAATTTACCGGTAGGCCTACGTTTACATGAATATTTATATTCCATTTATCAAAACCAAATTACAGTATAGCAAGAAGAAACTATTCCACGTAAAGTTAAAAATGTGGATTTTTGTAACTGACTCTCGTGCTACAATATAAAATATAATTGCCCAAGTGGCTGATTAAGAATTGGAAGTGTGTGAACAAAAATGGCTAAGTAAAAATACCATCAGAGGGAGCAACGAGAGGTCAGACAAACTAATTTAGATTTTCCCGTAAAACAGGAGAGGGAAAGAGGATCGTTATTTATTAAAGAGATACTACAAACATGTCTATAGGCATCTTGGTTTATTCCTTAGAATTTTCTTTTCCTGTTTAAGATTAAATTTCAAAATAGCACACTCAATGGAGATGTCACACACACACACACACCTACACACACACACACACACATATATATATATATATATATATATATATATATATAAAGAGAGAATGCTAAGTGCTGCGAATGGGCTACGGATGGGCCCTAAACCGTATTACATGTTAGCAAAAATTATTAAATTAAATACATTATATTCATTTTGTAAATGTGTAAAGACAAGCTATCAGTGAAATTTCTTTTTGTTCCAATCATAAGACATTACCCAAACAAAACAATACGATTATTTGGTCTTGATATATATAAATTTGTAAGTTCCTGTTGCTTAAGTTCACATCTTCCTATCGGTCCGTAAGCTAACACTTTTAAGCTTGTTTTCACTCACGAATCGTTGACAATTTGGTGGGGGATGGATCAAAGAGGTGGCAATAGGCCTTAGAGGACCAGGGCGGTAGTCTCTAGGCCATCGCAGGAAACAGCGCTGGGAAGACTCCCGGGAAAACTCACCAGAGCTGCGGGGCTGGCTCTTAGGAGTATATCTTCCTGTTACATACTTGGATTATTGGACCCTGCCTGCAACAGAAATCCATTCTTGCGAATAAGACCTGTTTGCAGACAGTCCCGAAAAACATTGGCCCAAAAGGCCAAAAAACGGGTGTTGAGAGGGGGGGGGGGGGGGTAAATTCAGCGAAGTAGAAAAAACACTCATCAAAGCAGGGTGGATGATGCCGTCACTCCGGCTTGGCTGGCCAAACCCCGACGCGGTAGATAAAGAATAAATTCATAATTTAATTTAATTTACATAGAAGAAAAAGTACCTACTAAAAAAACTCTAATTTTTACTACTGGCTGGCTATATTATACTATCTAATCTAATCTAGGGATCTCATCCCTTGTAGCATGTTGACTACATAATGCGACTATCTCTGCCGGAACCCGCGTCGACGACTACCGTATACCAGCCAGGAAGAGGTCGCGCGCAGAAGTGCCGGGGAGCGCGGAAAATTGTGTCTTAATTAAAAACAGGGTTCAGCCCTGGAACAAAGGTTGGGGGGCGGGGGTGTACCGAAGGTATCCAAAGATACCCGAAGGGGCGGGGCGAGAACAAAACACAACTCGAGTGGTTAACTCGAAGTTCGCGCGACCACTGCGCTATCTTGAGAACAACTCCAAAAACAACCGCCTGTCGACTCTAGCCAGGTCGAGATGGTGAAGCCTGTGTTCTTATGCTGTAGCCAGTGCTGCGCTCTGGCAACCTGAGAGGGGGAATGGAAGTACTCATCTCAAGCGCACAGGGAGCGCTGGGGGCCT
Organism: Bacillus rossius redtenbacheri; assembly: GCF_032445375.1. Taxonomy (NCBI): domain Eukaryota; kingdom Metazoa; phylum Arthropoda; class Insecta; order Phasmatodea; family Bacillidae; genus Bacillus; species Bacillus rossius. The sequence continues at coordinate 73,958,095 of NC_086332.1, forward strand.
TTCTCTGTCAGCCACGAGGTAGTTAGTTCTAAAGGAGCTTGTTAGATGGCGTGGGTGTCTTCAAATCGCACCGCAGCACTGGAGGCTGAACGGCCTTGACTCGGGTCACTCGCCGTGCTGGGTTCATGAACTGTCAATGGCACTCGCTAGGTGGCGGGGTAAGACTAAACGACACCACTCGGCATGGGAAAACGCACCCTAATGTGTAATGTACGTGCCGAAATGCCTAATTTCCGGCACATTTTGACTGTTAAAAGTAAAACCTTCTAGGTAATAAAAACTGAGAAACAAAAGGGTGACAACTTGCATATTTATGTTCGTAAAAATATTATAATTTTATCCAAGCCCATGCAGATATAATGGATACTAGAGGTGATAAATAGATCCTATATACGACTACACTGTTAAAAATCAAAGTAACTTTACAGTCTTTCCCACGAAGAACTCACTTTTAAAAGAAAATAAAAGTTATATATTATTTTAGATAGCTGGATCTTCATAGAAATTAAACCGCATTTCAGCTTCCGAAAATTAATTTTCGTTATAACAGGTTATAACAAGTGGAATAAATGTGTTTTTTACATAAGTCGTACCAAAATTTTTTTAAAGTTTTTCTTATACACCAAGATAATTCATGCTTAAAGTAAGTAAACTTTTTACCTATCGATTTAGGAAGGTAACGATAAACTTATGAAGATAACTGTATAATATGTAACCGGCGTTTTCGCAAAGTTAAAGATTAAATTTTTAACGATTTGCCGATAGTGTTAACTTGCAACAGTGTACCGACTGTGGCAGCTGCGGGGACCATGCGGTCGGTCGTGTAGTGTTGCTGCAGCCCTCGGGGTCCGGTCGCAGCGTTCCAAAATAATACCCGCTGCACTGTTCACAAACCACCACCCTCCCCCCCCCCCCCCTGCCCTTTTTCAACCTCATTTCAAGCCACGCTCTCGGCCGCGGCTTCTCTAGCACCGCGGGAAAGTAGGTCAAAAAGTTTCTCACGCCAAAATCGTTGTTTTTGTCTTTAACAGTTTCGGCACATTAACAACCTAGCCAACAAATGCTTCCCAGAACGTTTCAAAACTTAGCCTGCGGTCAGCGCAAATGAGGTGACCTTCGAGTTCGTAAAGGATTGAGGCATTAAAAAAAGAGTAGATGGTGAGGGTAGGCTGTGAGTGCTGGGGAATCGTTAGACCCGAACATTTCTTAGCCGACCTCCATAACGTAGTCGGATGCACACCGGCTTACGATGCGAGGGGTTCTGGGTTCGAGTCACGGGTAAGGCATGGCTGTTAATCTACGTACGGCAATTTGATTGATGATATTATAAGGCTTCGAATAAAAAAGAAATGACTCTATGGCCGTTTGCGTAAAGCTGTAGACCACACAGCATATTAAAAACAAACAAGAGAGAACTTTTCCGAGAGAATGGGTCCTCGTACCGATAGAGCACTTAGAATAGGACGATAAACACTTCTTGGTAAAACTGATTTGTTCCGATCGGCGAGCGAGAGGTATGTCGGAATCGACACTGAAGGCCTACGATATGTAGAATAAAGGGAAAATTTATAATAAACCCTCAGGAGATAGAGTCCCGGCTGTTGGTTCACCGATCAGCCGAGGCCTGTGGTGAGGAACCTCCCCAGCATATGTGTGGCGAGACTGCGGGAAATCACGCAGGAAGCAGAAGCCAGTACGGCCAGACTTAGATTGGAACCCGCGACCTCCAGAATGCGAGGCCAGTTCCCGCCACTCACCACGCTCAAGACCCACGCCTAGCACGGCTTTCCAGAGCTAACTAACTTACCTGCTTGTAGTAAATTATATGTATAAACTTCTATATCTTCTTAGCTCTCGCAAATTCGTACGCACTGTAAATCCCAAAGTGGTAGACTGGCTCCTAGCAACGAGACTGTTGGGAGTGTTGGTTGTTGCCAACAATGGCTATCTTGTAGCACCATGAAATAGTCACCGCGTACCCAGACACGCGGGAAAAATGACACCAATACTGGGAACCTGCGCAGACGAGAGCCCTTACCAGCAAGCTTGTAGTGAGATTTCTCTTACATGAATCATATTACTTTATTTAGAAGCTAAAGGATACGAACAATCAAATATTTTTAACTGCAAAGTAATTTGCGTATTCTCAAGGTGCATTCGCTGAGAAGTGCGAGAATTTGTTGCACGTGCTGCCAGTGTAGTTGTGTCTCCGGCGAGAGGCTGCGCGTGTGAAGATCTCTCTGAGATTGGTTCCTGAGGTGACACCTGGAGTCGGCAATCCTTAATACCTTAACCAAATATTGCTTTTTTAAAATAATATAATAACGCTTATGTTTATTAATTTTATTTTGCATTAACGTCTCTTTTTTTTAAAAAAAAATGCGGGTGTGGGCCTGCGAGGAAGGTGACTGTAGTTCGATTTGTCAGATCCGTTGCCGGTTCTAGTCATCCGAGACACGATCCAACACGTCCAAGGAATTGGTGCAAGGGTGCAAATACACAACCTTCCGCCCTCACGGCAATCCTCTGCCTCCTCATGGCACCGCCGGGTGATCGAAGGATCAGGCCTTTGCCGGGAACACCCATGCCTCAGGCATCCTCAGATTGTCTGGCGGGGGTACCAGAAAGGGTGGAAGATGCAGTAGCAGCAGATGTGACTGAAACCTTTCTGGAGGTTCAACTACTGAGCCCTGGTGGCGAATCCCAACGGCCTGGTTCACTGTGAAGAACCCAGGTGGATGTAATGGAGTCTTTGTGCGCCGCGGGCGGTGCCAGGGGCACCCGGGCCTCAGTCGGCTGTAAACCCCTGGGCTCAGGTACAGGGGTTCGGGGAGAGTCCGAGACAACTTCGAGGTCCTCCAGTTAGCTCTGGTAGCTGCACCAGCAGTTAGCTCTAGACGTAACCAAAGTTGGTAGTAGTACCAATTGATCACTTTAAGCGGATAATTTATCCACAAATACTGCTAGAGAAAATCAATTTTCTTTCAACAACCAACATTTTCTGTCATATTGTTTATTAATAGTATTTGTGTTGGTTTTATTGATAAAAGAATTTTTGAGGATAGCATTCAGACTTTCTACCAGCATGTCAGGGATGTAAAAATATATTTTGAGATGTGGAGTGGGGAAAAATTAACTTCTTTTCTCAGTTAAATTGCAACTGCGCAGAATATATTGATATATAGAGTGATTTGAAGTTCGTTTCGATCCTTGAGTAAGCTTAATTTACTTCGAAAGAATTAGTGCATGTAAGCCTACTACTAGTTCGAAAATAATGAAAAACTAAAAAATATTTATGTACTTAATTATTATTTATTTGCACGAATGAGTCTCTCTCTATAACAACCGTGAATATCACTGCAACGACATTTGAGTATTTAAATTTTAAGCAGTATAATCCAATAACGTAGAATTTTAGACAGGATACCGTCATAACAAATATATAAAAACACACAGGCATTGTATGCAGACTGGAATTTATGATGGTGATATAAATGGTTACTTTTAGACTATTAACATAAAAGTTTAAACAAGAAAGACTATGAAAGGAAGGTAAAGGAAACATTCTGAAATGACCACAAATAATTAGTAGGAAAAAAAGTTTTGGTTGCTTCGCAAAGAGCTTGATTTTTTTCTTTCAAAAAGTAAGGATGCATCGTTCTTTAAAAGAATACCTCGTTTATTGGCCTTATTATACGGCAGTATCAACTTCTCTCATTGACTCATCTCTCTCCTAATTAGTCTGTTTTTGCATAATTAATTTAAATTATGTTCAAACTTTTCAAACAAAGAAAAAACAGTTCCGTGAATTAAATTCAAATTAATTCCAACGCCTGTATATCATCTCTGCAGTAGCACGAAAGTGAATGGCAAAGAAAATATTTACTGTGTGTGTGAAAGCGCGTGTACTTCCTGGATATTTTCCTCTTTCCTCAAAAGTACAAACAAATTGACAATAAATGGTGTTCTTCCTTCCATCCTCTATGAAGCTTGTATGCATGATTTAGTTAGAATTTTTAAACTTATTTTGATTTTACGAAATTCATCAGGAATATTCAATCTAGAAATCTCACCTTAAAAAAGGGTTGCTAGGAAAAGGGAGAGGGTAGAAATATACAAATTACAGTATTCGACAAACCTCAGATTTCTAAATATTTTCTTCTTTGAAATAAGATTAAAACAACTCAAATGTTTTCGTAGATTACTGTGATCTATTAGGCATAAAGCAGCAAAATCTGACCGGTTCACAGTGACCGGGTCAAAATATCACTTGTTTACTACAAGAAGTTTTTAAAATTTGTTTCCTTGTTTTACAAAACTAAATTCATTGAAGCTCTTGTACGTACACTAACTACCTGTGACTGCTAGCAAAAATAAGGTCTCTTGCCAATATCATCTATAAAACTATCTGAATGTGACAAAACTGAATAAATATCCTTATGATAAGGAGACGTAGTAAAGAAAGCTTAGCAGGAAACTGGAAACAAATGATCACCCTGTAAAAAGTGGAACTCGATGGTGAGAAGTAAATAAGCGTAAGGGAGTGAGAGAATACTGATTTGCGTAACCTAATCCCCGTGTTAGAATTAGTTTGAAGTACATACTTATACTAAGGGCACTTTTCTCCGGAAGTAACAACACAGGTATACAGTTTGAACTGCAATTTGTGGTAGAGAAGTGTGCAAGTAAAAAAACTTTGTTTACTTCTTATGTTCTTGCAGGTAAACCTGCTTGAAGTCTACTTAAATGTAATGCATTTGAATGATCTTACAAATGTATACATATGCACAGTTATAAATTTACGAAACCATGGTTAAAAATTCAAAAATACAAGTTTATGATTTGGTGATTAATTGCAAAAAAATTACTTATTTCAGGTAAATTTAACAAACTTTTATTATTTTATTGATAAAAATATAGGGTTGTGCGATTCCATGATTTTCAGTTCGATTCGATTCCGATTCGATTCTCACCACAAGAGTTGAAATTCGATTCCGATTTCGATTCTTTGGGTAACTTTATCTACATAGTCATTAGTCTGGTAGGACTAACTAAAAAAAAATTGCATTTATTTTGAACCATATGTATTTAACTTAAATGAATAAGAAATACAATTCTGGAAGATGACTGCGGCCCTTAAACTTGCCACAATTTTCATCCATTACTTATTTAATCACTTCACCACTGTTTAAAGATGTCAAATGTTACCAACGGTAAAGTCAGCTGCCTCACTGGAGTCACCGAGATAGTGCGATGCGTGCTGCGCTAAGAAGTATAATTTATTAATTAACCTACATCTGCACATATGACGTATGCAGCATGGCCTAGCCAGTAGGTTTATTTAAATTAAAACCAATAAGTAACATATATTTCTTTGTTTTTTTCAACAAGATCTGTTCCCCTAAAAACGGAAAAAATACGTAAATATTATTAATTTATTAACTTCACGAAGTTAAACCACACAACAATGATCAGCTTTAATTAAGTTTTGTAAAACGCAAAAGCATAAACAGTAAACAGTACTTCGATACTGACAGAATGTTACGATTCAGTGATTCGATTCCTTTGTGTCTCGGCACGCGCGATCTATGATAAATGGTGGCCTGTCACGGTAGCCTACAACTCACATAGTTTCGGTTCCCTACCACGTTCGTGCAACTTCGGATTTCTCTCAAAAATTGAAATTAAAAAAAATCGAAGGGTTGGGTTAGGTCAGGTCAGTCACAACATGCTTTTTTTCATTGGAAACTTCTGATTTAGCGGCTGAAGTGGCGTTAAACCCAAAATGCAAAACTTCGGAAATCTTCGGAAATTCTTGCAGGGAACCGAAACTACGTGAGTTGTAGGCTTCCCGGCGTGTCAACTGGTCTATACGTCCGGCACCGCTAAAATATTTTTATGTCGTGAATGTTTTAATGTTGGTTATTCTGTTAACAGAAGACTGTCACAGAATGGCGATCTTTGTAAATGTATGGTTGAACAAGGAACTATTTTAACTGTTAACAGAAAATTGTGCGTTGATGGTTGTAAAATTCATTTTTAATATGTGTTATTTATTTTTCAAAACAAATAAACCAACAATATTTTTTTCCCGTGCAACGTGAGAAATGGTCATGAGTAATATGCCGTAAGTAGGCAGAAATAAAAATGTTTGAGCAGATTGTTAAACTATTTCATAAACAAGCAGTTTTCGTAAGGTATTTATCTTTGCAAGCCTAAACAGTTAGTGGTTCTGAACGTGTAAATTATATCATACACGATCTTTGAAAAGAATTTAATGTTCGGCCTAACATATATTTCATAACGTTATTAAATTTGCTTGAGTGAAAGTGCGCGGCAATTTTACGAGTTACATTAATGATAATTGATGAATAAATTTATTTCTAGCAATCAGTTGAACGGTAACCGTCAATTTCTTCGATTTTTTTACTTTTGAAAAAATTGCCAGAATTTTTCGATTCCAAATTTTAGTTTCGGTTCCGGGATCAAATAGTTGATGAATCGAATCGAAGTTGAAATTATCGAGTACCCGCACATCCCTATAAAAATATAATGTTTACAAATTATATACCTACCTAGTTTAAGAGTTTTATGCAAACTCCAGAAAGTATATCCTATATCTGAATTCCCTCGGGCAAGTTAATTACGTTGGGTTGCAAGTATGACCACTTTACATATATTCTGAGTGATAGTTAATGGGAATGAATGTAGGCAGTTAATAAAAACATTTATCAGTGTTATTATTTTTTTAATATTTAGTTTGTTAGTTATTTGATAAACCGTGCACACTGTCATGAACTTTGAGAGCCAGAGGCCGACTCAGATGTTCAGGTCTGCTAAGGGTTGTTCGCAGGCCCCGACTTAACAAAACGGGAAAAACAGGCATTTGAGGGGCGGGAGAATTCAAGGTTAGCAAAAATAATAGAAAAATATTTTTGAGGAAAAATAAGTTTTTAACGCCCGGTAATGATTTCTTTTTCAAATAATATGTCAAAAGACAATTTTAGTTTATTAGTACTCAAATCAAATACTTCAAGTACACAGTAAACAATTTCTCATGATTTATTACAGTATCTGCAACATTCGTATAAAATTGCAACAACCATTTATTAAATTTACATTAGAAAAATAAAAACAGCCTATGATGTGTTTCGAAAACCTTAGTATTTATTTGCATTATGTTCTGTATTAAAACTAAATATAAAGACGCTTGAATTTGTAAAAATTTTATGATGTTTGGGGATAACTGGAAAAGTAAAAGGAAAACAGGGTTGTCTAAAGATTATCTGCCATAGCGCTAGCTGCCTGGAATCGGGGCCTGGTTGTTCGTACCAGGGTACAGGAGGAGCCTGGAGTACTCGCCAGGCCTGTTCCACATGTCCACTGCCCGCACTCTGTACACCCCTGCCGCAGGATCTGTAACCCATTACAGTGCAATATATGGTTATAGTATACTCGCCTGCAGCAACACGGAGCTACAAGGGAATTTCAAATTTCACAGGTACCGTGTTTTGGAACTTAAATTCTTGCCGCAGCATTAACTTTGGTACGGTAGTTCGGAACTCTGAAACAGCTCTTCAAATTAATTACCTCCGAAATCTTTCAGAATATTCAGTCATTGTCTCGTCTGGCCATTTGTGTATGCATGTGTATGTGTATGTATGTGTATATATATATATATATATATATATATATATATATATATATATCAGGGACTGTAAGTAACGCGCTACCTACTAGTAACAACGTAATTTGTAACAGTTACTTTTTATGGTAACGATCGTGGTAACGCAATATATAAAGTTTTCAGTAACTGTAACTGTAACTGAATTACATTTTTCCGCCTTAAAGTAACGATAATTGTCGTTAATTCTTGCGTTACATTTTTTTAATGTATTTCTTATTGAACGAACAACGATTTGTTGATTTTTTCAATCCCAGAACGAAAATCCCGACAAGCATATTATTTGCGATGGTATTTCTTGTAATTGTAAAACTGCTGTTGGCTAGCCTGCGCTCGTATTTTGACTGTCATTTATTTAATATTTGCGACATGCGGGTTTACTGCTGTTCTGTTTAATTAATTAACCTACCTGTGCACATGCGCGAAAGCAATGACAGAATCTAATGAAGCGAGAAGCCGAGAAAGCAGTCCAGAACTTTCGTTGCCGTGGCCTTCATATTCTAATTGTTTCGAAGTTCGGTCGAGTGATCAAAATAACCTTATTGTGAAGTGCATGTTGTGTGGTGCTGCGAACAATAAGATGATCCGAACGAACGAACATTTCATTATTTTTTAGTGTAAACTAAAGACTCAATGTAATTTAAGACCTAATTTAAAATTTTTCAGTTTAAATAAACATACCTATATCTTTACTAAACACAATATGTTTTATTAGCTTTTAATTATAACAATATTACATATCACATTTTTAGTTTTTCACAAAGTAACTGTTAAAGTAACATAAAGTTATTTTTCTCAGAACTGTAACTGTAACTGGTTTATTTTCAGTAGTGTAACTTGTAGTTGTAACAGGGTTACATTTCCAATGGAGTATTTGTAACTGTAACTGAGTTACTTTTTAAAAGTAACTTTCCGGTCCTTGATATACATATATATATGTATGTACATATATATATATATATGTATATGTATATATATGTATATACATATATATATATATGTACATATGTATATTTATATGTATATATATATGTATATACACATATATACAACATTTTAGTAATAAAGTAAATATATTCTTTGATTTACGGTTTTAACCTTTTTTTTCTCGCTCTTTTTGAAATTCACCATTTTCACATTAAATTTCAACACTCTTCTTAGCACTTATAATTTAAAATTAATTTAAGCTATGCACAGCTATACCATTCGTGACGATAAGGCCCGTTTTACACGTTTGTTTATGTTTTAAATGTGTTAAATATATTTTTAAACGAATATAGATATAGTGTTAGTATATCATTACCTTCGTATTAAAATATGTGAATACTAAATTACAACTGTTTTATATTCTAGTGTCTCAATTTTTTTTTTCAGTTAGGTAAATTTCATATTTTTAACAGTGAAATTCCATCAATGTTTCACATTTGATACGTTTTCGTAAACTGTTGAAACGGCAGACACAGTGAAACGTTAATATCTTGCGCTCCCGTGTTCCATTCCGTTTGTACTTTTACGCATCGTCTAAAAAAATCAAACATTAGAAATGCAGGAGAAATTTCTCACCTTCCCCGCTCGGAGATTGCGACAGTGGCGCCGCGTGGTGGAAGGACAGTAAGTATAGATGGCCGTGGTTCAGTCGACTGTAGCGAGGTAGCGCCACCTGCTGCGAGAATTCCACCTCGTATCTCCGTGCACATCTGCGAGGGATGAAAATAAACACTTGTTCACTGAAAACTAATAATTGACGACACTGATCAAACATCTGGAATTTATAATTTCATTTGCAGACAGTGACAGCTTAGAATAATGGTCAGACACCGAGTGTATTAATAAAAAGCTTTTTGGAAATGAGTTTTATTAACAATCTCATGTAGATCTGGGCTGGTAAGTGTATAGCCACTTATTTGGGGGGGGGGGGGGGAAGGGGGAGAAAATAACAAAAATAGAGCCGTTTGGGCACTTTGTATTTTAGATTTGCAATGCAGTAAGTGACTTATATTTCATAACAGTTCATTAAAATATGTACTGTGTCAAAATAAGATCATTGAACGGAAGCAAGACTCAGCTGAGTAGCCTATACCATTTGTAAACAAATGCAAATGTAAATAATAACATAAGCTGAATTAAATCACTCCATTCGTCTGAGCGGTCGCGTTTTTAGATCACGCGCATACTTTCAAGTCTATCTGGTTTCAATTCCCGGTAGGAGGTAAAACCATGATTTCTTGCAAGCGGGAAACATGGCGGACGTTACCGTGAGTGGGTGTGTTTCCACGGATTTCCTCTGGGTATTCCTATCCCTCCCACAACTGCATTTCGTCAATGCTCTTTTTTTTTTTTTTTTTTCATTTCATCGACCCATGCCGTCTTTATAATTACCAGAAATCCATTCGTATATCGCCAATATTGGCTCACCATAAGCCTTAGAAGGCCATCGGGACATCGAACCATGAGCCCACGAAGATTTCCGGGTCGCGGATTTTCGCCCACTACTACCTCTAGTTGTGAAAATACCCATTAGGTTTGAATGGTGATGCAAATAAATGATGTTTGGTGACCATGAAGTGTTTCTGAGTTGTATGATCAGGCGGGTTTGCAGTCAGGACTCAAATTCGCGCTGCGCTGAGGGCAATTCCAAAAAGCATAGTTGGGAGAAAATAGATGAATTGGGATCCGGGTTCGTGGGTTCTAATCCCAGTAGAAGCAGTTTCAGCGGAAACCATCTGCCCTATGATCTATAACTTGGTGAACTGCCTACAGGGAGACAAAATTTCGCGTTATTTCGAATGACTGTCGGTGAAACGATCTTCGTCCCACTGCCGCGGCCCCAGCGGGTGTGTGCGGTGTGTGTGGAGGGACGGCACCTGGTGGGCACGAGCTCATCGCCCCAGACGAGCAGCGCCTCGCCTCGGGTGACGTTGAAGGCCCGCAGTCTCTGCGCCTGCGCACAGCAGCCCGCGGCCAGCTGCAGCCTCGAGCACACACACCACCTGCTCCCTCCCTGTTGTTTAGGCCGGCATTCCAACACGGGTTTGGTGTTGGATGTGTTACACCTGCGCCCTAGTGCACGATAGGACACGGCCAGTCCCTTATTTTTAGGGTAACTGTTTTTGGTGTCCCATCCGTTACCGATCTGTTGCCCAAATTCCACGCAGGCGTGATTTCGACTGGGACGTACTAAGCGTATTGGTTGGGCAAATCAATATTTACGACAGCGTAACTATCCTGGAACATATTTTGTACACTTCCGTGGCCGTAACAAGAAATGATCGCAAATTAAAAAAGTACTCGAGAAAATGAGAATTACGGATTTTTTTTTTTTTTTTTTGAGATGGTGCTGCTTCCTACCTCTAGTGTTTGCAAAAACTTCCGCTAGAATGCGATGAATCCAGTTTCTAGTCTCGCGCAGGGCACCGTTCATTAAAACTGTTTCTTTGTTTCCCTACTGGGATTCATTGGCGTAGCTGTGTTCATAAAGTTGGAGAGGGATAAATAATGATTTTGATGTCATGTAAACCCATTTCCCTCTTACTAAGACGGGGGGTCCGGGGGTCCTCCACCGGAAAATTTTGATTTTAAAAGTGCAAAATAGCACTTTTTAAGCAGTTTTTGTATCCAACCATTGGATACATCGATGTTAAAATTATTATTGTTTCCTTAAGATAAAATTTGATGAGTGAAGAAATTACAAATAAAGTTGGGCAGAAAAATATTATAAAATAAAAATATCACGGTCTAGAAAGTTGGGGGGGGGGGGAGAGACAGTCCCCTCCACCCAAAAAGTTCAGGGGGACACGTCCCCCCTGTCCCCCCCGGTTCCTACGCCCCTGCTGGGATTCCGTGTGGACACGTTCTGAATATAGCCAACGAGTTAGGTTACGGCTGTATACCAATAAGGCAGTGCTTATTCGCTACCTTACCCGGACGTCTTGGAATACCGCATTTAGAGGCCATCTTAGTCAGGGGTGTGTTATTTTAGTGAGGCGGGACGATAAGTGCCACGCTCGCTGGTGCTTCTAGCGCGGTGTCGCCTCTAAGTGCAAGGCTGTGAACTGGCGTGGAGTCTTCTCGTCGTGCTTGGGACAACCAAGAGATCTGAGCGGCAATCATAACATTACATGGCGGATAAATGAAGATACAGGTGTAATGCAAGTCCCTTGAGTGCTTTCAAGAATCTTCACTAGATGTTTCATGTCTAAAAGTTATTATTCGGAAAACACGCAATTTAGCCCTTTTCACTCTCCTACAAACGCAGTTTAAAACGAAATAGAAACACAGTCTTACTCATCCACCCGCAACGTAATCTGAAGTATTTTTTTTTGTAAACAGACCTGAGTTGGATATGTTAAGCAGTTTTCAAAATGCGTGTTTTTTTTTTCCTGAAGCTCAGGAAACTGTATGTGTTCCCATGTGGTCTTTGCGACTTGCCAGCAACTGAAAAAAAACAAAACCCAGACCCGTGACATGGGGGGAGGAGTCCGCCTGGGCAAATGACAGCGAGCCTTCACAACACATGCTGGGACGACCTCCAGGAAGCCAAGGCAAACCGAAACCGGAGCTGCTTGACAGGAATTACAAACATGTGTCACATCCGAAAAGAGGGAATGTCTTCACTGATTTCATCTGGCTCCGTGCGCCGTGTTAGGGTGCCGCCTGCCCGGGCACACACACGGTGCGTTTAGCTTCAGGATAAACGCGATTTCAAACTACTCAAGATATCCGAGTGGGGTTTGTTCATGAACAGCATTTAAGAATTTGTTGACGGATGAAAATTACTTTTGATTTCGGTTTAAGAATTTAAACTGTGTTTCTAGAAGAGTAAAAATGGCTAAAAAGGCGTGTTTTCTGAGTGATTTTTAGGCGTAATACAACCGGTACGGACTCTTGAAAGCACTTAAGTGACTTGCATTACATCTTTATCTTCATTTCTCCGCCACACATATATATATATATATACGATGGCCATATTATGTTACGGTCACAACTCAAATTTCACAGTACCTATTCCTATGACGACGAGAAGACTGCGCGCTAGTTCAGAGCCTTGCGCATAGAGGCGACACCGCGCTAGAATCACCCGCCTCACTAGCACACATGACCCCGACCAGACGGCGCCCGTTAGTTAGGTACTGGCTGGACTCTTCAGCTGCAGCCGACTGTTCTCCTAAGGCCGGTTTCACCAAATGAGACGAAGAAAAATTAAAATATCGAGATGATTTTTAGAGGGTTTCTATTTAAACTTTGAATTTCCCCCATTTAAAAACAGTTGTTTTTTTTTTTCCCCTGAAGACTAGAAATGTATTCCTGATAAGTTTTAAAAACCCCTTTTTATTCAGTCCACGTGAAATTATTGTGGAAATGAACGATAGAATAAACTCAGGTAACACTCTCCTAATCCTAATATCAAGTTGCTTATTGCCACGCCTAATGTATAAGTTTTTAATCTTATCTCCATTACGATTATTATAGGACTAATCGAAATATCTCGATTAAATCGTAAAGTTTAGATAAAAACTCCCGTAAAATATATATGGCATATAAGCGAAACTATGTTTTTGGTACTTTAAATGGATAAAAAAAATCCCTAAGCTCTGCTCGTGGAACCGAACTTTATATGAGATACAATAATGGAATCTTCAGTCTGTCATGAGGAGCGAAGGATAAAATATGATCAGGGGAAATGATTTATAATAAAATTTTCTGCGTCAAAAAAGTTTTTTTATAATACTTTTCAACTTAATAATATTGTTATAGCTATGGAAGTGACATACTTAACATGGAGTAGTGACCTTCGGGCTAAGCAAAGAAGTTTAATAAGCAGAAGCTGCATAGAAATGTATTTTTATGTAAATACTAGCTTTTACCCGTGGCTTCGCTCACGTTGATATCCTAAATAAGTATCAAAGATCATTTCAAAGAAAAGAAAATAATATGGCAATTGTTTTTTTATTGCGTGACTGGGATCATCAGTATTTAAAAATTCTAACATACAATTTAGTTTAAAAATCTGAAAACATGCTTTATTGAAATATGTTTCACTATTACAAAAAATAAATAATTTTAAATAATAACATTTTAAAAAATTTAAAGTATTAATGTATAATAATTTTTTTTTTTTTAAAAAAAGAGCTTAAATCAAAGTATTATTTAGAATGCTCCTGTATACTAGGTATGTTATAAGTTTTTCTGTCCGGTGCAAACATGTGTAGATTTCGGGCATTGGACATACGCGAACAGGCTACATATAGTTGGCCATGGGAAAAGCTCGGTTTTCCCAAATGCACCCCTGCTACCTGCAATGTTTGCCCATGCGCTTTGTTGATGGTAACAGCAAAACTAAGCCTGGCGGGAAACTGAACTCTTTTGAATTGGAACTGTAGATCAGTGAGGATAATTGGAATTCGAGGTATGATAACACTTTCCCTTTTACCGACACCTTTTAAAATGGTGGCACCAAGTATATTCTGCCATAATGTATGATCCAAAGCCTCGTTCCATTACATAGTCGAGGAACATCTAGATTTCGCATAAGCATGACTTGTACATTTAGTTTCATTTGAAGTATATGTGAGGGTACACCCGAAAGTTCAAGTGATGATTGTATTTATTGACTAATACTACTTCATTTCCCCTTGCACCTCTTTTAAAATATAAGTGTCGATTTCATTAATGATATAATTTTTTGACGCCAATATTGCTCTTGCGCACAACCACTGATCACTATTCAAATTTTGTTGCAAGTCCAGGAAAACTTTGGTAATAAGATCTACATCATTTTCTAGTAAATTACAAAATTCTCTTAAAAGTAAAATTTAACCCTCAGCATCAACGTCCAAACAACCATCACCGAAGAAAATAAACAGACACCTGACCTCAAAAATTAAAAAAAGTTTAAGTATTGCTTCTCGGTGACAGAAAAATACAATTTAATAGTGAATTGACCGCTACTATTACAGTAGGGTATTGTATTGGTGAATTATTTAATTTACTTATTGAAACGCCGGATGGGGTTAAATTTTATTCAACTGACTCAAAATCTTTGTGGAACGATCATACATACCAATATCAATTTTTTGGCCCTTCGGAAAAAATATTGTTTTATATATATATATATATATATATATATATATATATATATATATATACATATAAAAGTATCCTATGTTCTTTACTATACCCTAGAGAACACGTGTACAAAATTTCATTATGATCGGTCGAATAGTTTACGTGTGAAAGCGTAAAAAACAAATAAACCAACTCACTTTTGCATTTATAATATTAGTTAGGATTACAAAATTAAAATTGTTCTGTTACTATCAGCCTCTTATTTGTATTTTTGATTAGATGCACATCACTGATCATGTTTAACAAAACTGTGTATAAGATCATGCAACTGGATTGATATGTATTTGACACAGCGTGTTATAGCTATTGATGAAGAAAGGATTGCTCACTGAATCGATGCTCAAATTCTTAGTTTCACCTCAGACCAGCTTTCCGGCCTCTTCGCCACGCGAGTCAAAATTCTTGATCACTTTTACAAGCCAAGGCCTTTTTCGCGAACAGGATTCGTGTGTAGGATTCGGACCGTGTTCGCAAAAGCCAACTTATAATTCCGTAATGTTTTTTTTGTTATGTTTCAATTCGGATGCATTCATTATTCAACTGTTTCATCATAACAGCAGCCCGGTGGGGGTTAATATTCTAAAATTTTAAAGAAATTTTTTTAGCGTGATTGAGTGTCAAGCCAATGTACATTTCATTTTTTTAAAAAAAAAAACTTAACTTCCTCAGATAAATTTATAATAAAATTTTAATAAATATTTTTTATTGTAAAATACATTTTATTCATTTAAATAAACGATATTAAAAAGGGTCGATCTCACACGGAGAAGCATATTTAATTTTCTAGTAATTACAGGTACATTTATTGTCAAATCTTTCTAACATTAGTTGTTGGGTCACAAATTTCGGAACCAAAAATTATTTTTTTTTATTTTAAAATTTTATAAGGTCACGCAATTGGTCATATTAATTATGAACAATTGAGTTACTTTCTACCTCTATTAAATAGAAAATGTTTAGAATATTTGGGTTAAAAATAGAAGAAAATGAGAAGAAACATAAACGGCAAAACAACATTTGTAATCAATTAACAGAGAATTACCTTAAATAATAGTACATAAGAACAATAGATAACGAGCGCAGCGTGTGTAACCGTGACTTCAAATAATAACTGCGAAGAATTATAATTTAAATAATTTATATCAATCACCATACCAAATTTTAAGTTAAAAATAATTCAAAAAATGGCAATAGATGTTGAAACCAGTCTGGCTAATTTATAGGTTTGTATTTTGTAGCATCATGAGTTACGTTGGTTGGGAAAAAAATAGTGAGCTAGTATTTCAGTACTCGCCAGAGATGTGCAACATCTAACCTGGGTAACGAGCAAATTCATGTATTGCCATGTTCCAAATGCAATTATAATACGGAACCCGAACACAAAAATTAACGTAGAATTATTTTTAAATAATGCCGATTGTGATAAATATACGCAAACTGTGTTTTAAACTACATTCCTTGACGCGAATCACACGTTGTTTCCGCACCCGCCACTAGAATTCGCTGCCGGAGCAGTCACGTCGACTATCGAATCATTTGATTAGCAAACCGAAATTTCCAGATGCATAATGACACGACTACGGTGAAGGCGAAAAGGATAAAAAAAAATACTGTACCCCGAGTTCGGACCTGATTTTCGAAAATGAATTTGAAGGGTGCTGGTTTCGTATCCGTCGCAGAAACCAAAACACAACCACCTCCAAGGTGCGCTCAACGACAATGGAACAAGATAGAATCATAAACAAAGTCCTGTAGTAGAACAGGAAACAGAAGTAGAGGATGTTTTGGATGATTAACCCTACCAATAACTCATGCTTAATCACGTTAGCATAATCAACGTGAAAATAATTAGTAACTCTCCGTTTCAGATCCGTAATATCAATCTTGTCTATATTATTCATAAGTATTATTTTCTTAGATAACACGCGATGAGCAAACATATGACAATAACAATAATAACTGTAGAACCCTCAAGTACAATACATGTGTATCAAACATAATTCTCATATTGAATAATCTCATTTATTAAATACATTACAGCTCACACTCATACGTTTTAACATCACTGTCTTACGTACATATATATAAATAAATATTCAACGCGGAGAGCGTTAAATACTCGTAATTATTTACGCGACAAAAGACATGCATTTAAAGACACGCTAAACACTATACAATCTAATAGTATCATAACCCGTAGGACTTATCAAACGTTTCTTTAAGAGAAAACGTGCGCTATACGTATTTCCTATCAAATTCATGCACGTAAAACATTTATCTTAACAAGAAAAACTTTAAGTACATAAAGAATAATGAATGTGCGCTCCAACAGCAACTGAAATAAATCAAATTTGAGCGTATGAAAATCCCACATTAGTACAATTCAAGGCCAATACAAATACTTGTCTATCTCCAGGGGCGTAGCCAGGGGGGGGGGGTTTAGGGGTTCAAACCCCCCCCCCCCCTTAGCACCAAATCTTTAATTATTTTTCTTATTCATCACTCAAACAATTTTCATATTAAAATTAATACAATTTTTACCATTACAATATTTAAATTTAAGTACCGAAAACTGCTAAAATAGCATTATTTTACACCTTAAAATCCAAATTTTCCCGGGGGAGGACACCCGGACCCAACGCTCTAATACGGGGGGGGGGGGGGGGGCGGCATGCTTCTTAACACCCCCCATACACAAATCCTGGCTACGCTACTGTATCTCTAGTTCACAGTAAAATGGCAACGCGTAAATTTACGCAGCATAAACTAATATGAATGCGATAATTCTCAGGTGAACAAACTGTAGAACTTAACGTCTTATCAATAAATTTACAAAGAAAGAAACAGTCAAAGGGACTCATTAATTTTGAAATTCTTAACGAATTTCCTTAAATCAAAACGGAACTCTGCAAATACTAGCGTCCGTGATGTTTCACGACTCAACATGGTTCGAGGGGCGAAACTAAACCAATTAACTTTGATGCCAAAAGAAGCTAAATAACGGCTGACCAGAAACAGCAACTTCGAGTAAACAGACAACAGCACAATAAAAAATGATAAACACGTACCATGTTCCGTCGTAATCTCACGTCGCACATTTAAAATTACGTCTCTACATTTATAGTAAATTACATGATCCGCTAAGCTCTTTATATCAAGTGAGTCTGAAAGTGGGAAAAGGCCCCAAGGGCTTATATAGCAAGAACCTAACGGGTCAAGAGGAGAAGGGTGGCGGCTGGCTCAGGGAATGAAAAAGGGAGAGAGTTTTGAAGGGGGAGGAGGGAATTCGACGCCAGCGCCGCGTTGTTTCGTCTCGTAGATGAAATTACATTAAACATTTTACTAAAATAAAATACCGTCCATCTTTTTAAGATCCATCAAACATTTAATACAGAAAAGTTTTCCTTTGTATTTGTGAACTTTGGTTCGCGCCATGCGCCACAGATGGCAACACAGTGGTTACACACTTCCGTTCCATGCGACTTCCATTCCATTCACGAAATTACTCCTACCAAGAACTAAGGAGTTACATATAAATAAAAAAATACGTTATGAAATAAGTCAACCTTCTTTCGTACAAAATCGGAACACGTGACAAAATCAGTCCAATTGGACGCGGCCTAAGATAGGCGGGTTGAACCGCGCGAGGCAGGCTCTAGGCCAGTGTGCTCACTTGGGCTGGCGGTAGGGTCGGAATGGAGCACAGTTGCAGCAGGGCAACTCCCGGCAGCGACAACTGCACTCCCAGGTGCAGGGAACTGCCCGCCTCGCCGGCAGCGATCTCTGTTGGGCCCTGCGCACAACAACAAAAACAACAACTCCGAACCACTTGGCAGAACACCGGCTCCGTGTTCATACAAAGGGTATTGTGAGATAAATTTTAATTATTGTAAAAGCTCAGACGAAAGAAAGAATATTTTTCCTTGCGAGGAGAGAAAATAATAAACACTACAATAAGCCGTAACTCTAACACTGAGTTCTCTTTAATAATACATCACATAAAGATAATATCAACACTCAATATATTCTCACATGCATTTATATTACGAGTATTAAGTTAATGAAAATAGCAAAACAGTAAAAATTGTCAAAACAAACATTTTGATTTTATAAAATTCTAACTGTAAACATGGTAATGGTACGCACAAACGCCACTAATTATCAAAATTCTATATTACTTAAAATTTAGAGTTTTTTAATTAATAAAATATCCAGGTACTCACCAACGCTAAAAAATGATAAATATGGTAAAATATTTTAATATTTAATGTTTCTTTATCTTTACTAACAATATTATTCAATGCAGAGTGGTATTATTACATCCCTATAAGCTA
Organism: Bacillus rossius redtenbacheri; assembly: GCF_032445375.1. Taxonomy (NCBI): domain Eukaryota; kingdom Metazoa; phylum Arthropoda; class Insecta; order Phasmatodea; family Bacillidae; genus Bacillus; species Bacillus rossius. Next base: position 73,977,238 of record NC_086332.1, read on the forward strand.
CACTAACTCCACAATACAAAACAATTTCAGTATTAGAAATAAACAAATTATTCGTCAGTTATTATAATGTACATATAAGGCAACAAAGTCGGAGAGGCAGCCTTTATTCACTGTCAGAGTCAGTGCAGAAATCACAAAGACCAGTTTCGGATACCAACCCTACACAAAACTTTTCGTGCGACAAACGACTGCATTTTGTGGCATTGAACACAGCTTACTTTTTTCCTGTATCATCAATCTCACATATTCACAATCTACACAATAATTGCTAGAATCTGTACTAGTAACTAGTTATCTTAGTTCCTGTGGACTTCCAGAGTTTGATAGTAATGTAATTGGCTTAGGCGTACCAGGAAATGAAAGTTTTCGTGGCAGTGATGCATGGAATTAATTCTTAGATTTCTTGTACTGGGTTGCATTCTTTTGATTTATGGTGTCTCTAATAATGTTTTAAATAATGGATAAGAAACCTGGCCTAATTTTTTTTTCGACACTGGAAATTATTGGGAAGTTCCATTAGCGGCACCTACGATGGAGTTGAGGTCACTCGAATGTTGTGATTTTTCTGAATGTTTGATGTATGAGCTAATGCAGTGGGTGAAATAATGTTAGGATTAAATGGGTGTATTCCGTTTGCACGAAATGAGGAAACAAGCATTATTAGTGGCTGATCTCAACTATGCACACAAAATATTTCACCAACCGGGAGCGTTCCCACAGGGCAACCAAAATTCGCTCTTCAAAATGTGTCACCTGCTTCTGTCCAGCAAATTTTAAAGATTTAAAAATTCCTTTGTCCAGCAGTTGAAGTTCATGACTGCAATGAACAGGCCAAATAAAAAGTTGGATTACAAGTGATTCGGCTGTATTGAAAACACCGAGGTCTTGGTGACTTGCATGCCCATCTAAAATAAGAACATTTCCCTTTTTTATCATTGCATAAATTGACCCAGGTGGAAGTCCATCCACAAACTCCAGTTTTATTTTTATTTTTACCTTTAAAGATTACTAAAGGGGGAATCCAGTTTGTTCCTGTAGCACTTACACAGCTTACAACAGAAACTGTTTCTCCTTTCTTAGAATTTGTTGTCGCATAGACTCTTTGTTTCCTTTCTCAGGAGATCTGTAGCACAACTGAAGCCCAGTCTGATTAACATTATAAATAAGTTGCGGCGTGTTTGACAAGTTCATTTCCGAAATGGTCTTTTGTAAAAATGTGAAATATTGTCTCAATGTTTCTTTGTTGAAACAATCAACCTACCATAGCTCAGAGGTTTAGGAGTTCTCATACGCAGCTCAGAGTGACGAAGCATGAAAGCTTTAAACTATTTTCTCCCAGCTTTTAACTTGGAAACTTATTTTATTATTTTATTTGAAGTACAGGGATTATAAACTACCTCACAAACCAGCTTTCTTGTCAAACCAAAACCAATTACTTGCATCATCTTGATTTTACAAACAAGATTAATTTTCTTTTTATTTGTCAAAGATCTGTCCCTACCTAGTTTCTAAAACCAGGTGTTATGTAACAAGTGGTCAAGTGATGTTATACACGGAACATTACGACCGCTGCTGAACAAGTATACCGCCGTGATGAGCTGTTCCTGCGTACATTTGCCGCGAATCACTTGTGGTTTGTTTCGCCCCATTTCCCGCTAGAAAGAAATTATTATTTAATAAATAATTGTGTAATTGTGTTTTAATTTAGTGTAGAATCTCTGGGTTGGAGTACAGTTAAAGGAATTGGTGTCAATTATTTATCTTGGCTTGAGTTATTTTTACATCGTCATTTTTAGACTCAGTAGTGCTAGCACAAGCAGGCCAGTGCGTTTAAATTGAACACTCCTCCTTAAAATATTACGAAACCATAATTTTTTTAACTAGGCTGCATTTGAAATGTATTTTTAAAGTATAAGGTTTATAATTTGATTACTTGCATTCCAGAGAGCAAACAAGGGTTTAGTAGAATCGTGACCTAATTTTCGATTAAAAATTCTTTACTAACAATTAAATGCATTAATTAACCTATCACCTAGTTATAATTCAAAATCACTGTATTCATGCGTGAGATTATAAAAAAAAATCATAAACTCAAGCTGTAAAATAATTTTTTGGAATAAAATTTTAAAATTTAATTTTCCTACCCATTAATTATTTTCTTAAATAAGACACAATGTTTCTATATAAAATTAAGTATATCAAATATATCAAATTAAGTAATGAGTTTTTCAGTTCAATGATTAGCAAAGTAATAAGTGAAACAATTATACAATGCAAGTATTTAAATAAAATCACAATATGTATTCAGAATTACATATCAATGAAAAGTAACGGTATTCGATTCATATGGTATGGCGTTATTATATACATTTAAACTTATTTGATATTTTAACATCTAAAATAAGAATTTTTGGTGATTTTCTTAAGGACATGACAAAAAGAATATATCCGTAAACGACGAGATGCCAAGGAAAAAATGTATTAATATAGAGCCCGTAATTTAAAAGCAACGCAAATTTTTACACGTTCGAACCACCTGCAAGCTGAAAGGTTGCCGTTTCTGAAGCGCTGTCCAAATTCCTGTGCGATCTAATTTCATAACTGTTGTCACTTGCATAAAACCACTGCAAGTGGGGACTAAACTTACCCAGAGCACGTATTCGGGGTAAGATAACGTTACTGGAACTGCTACAGAATAAATTAGTTTGGTGCTATTTTAGCTATGGAATTAATGCATTTACCCTGTTTAATTTACAAAAAAAAATTATTTCAGATTTATTCATATTTCATATCTAATAGTATAATTTTTACTTGCATATAGGTAAGGACATTTATTTTTCGTGGTTGTTCTTTTGTAATTGGCAGCCGTCTGCAAGAGAAACCGTTCCTCTATCGGGCCAAGCTATTTAGGACGTGTTTAATTCCGCACTGAATGGCTATGTTTGGTGCAGTAGACATGCACCTTAGATAAACCCAGTCAACCACAAAACACAGAGAAAGCTACAAAGTTGTAACACACTGCTGGTACGAAAAATCTCTTCGCAAATGGTAACTACTGCCCTGCAGATGAAAACTGCAAGATAGGAACTGGAAAAATTCACGAGTTCAATGACCTCTAGGAAGGACTCCCCAGTTCTGCTCATCCTCACTACAATGTTACCCCCTCATTGGCTGCATTATGTCTTGTGAGACGTCCCAACGAAGTAGCCCGTGATTCGTTACAGCCTTGGTTGAGTGTTTCTCTCATTGGTCTACAGTCCTCCTAATAAGTTGCGTGCAAACAGGAGAAGAAGCACTAAGATGAAAGTAGCTTATTTGAATTTTAGCCTATCGCGACATTAATCAGCGAAATGTTCCGATGTGTGCTCAGTGGCAGCTATTTACTTTTATGGAGGTGCTCCCCTGGAAAATTTTGTAAAAATTAACTCTTGCAAACCAAATTTTAAGCAAACCTGGAACATAAATTTCGATGATGGTTCTGCTAATATGGCTATAGATTTTTTATATTCTTTCCTAATAAATTATGCTCGGGTCAGTTTTATAAATGCTTATGATAAAATTATTGTGGAATCAGTAGTTGTACGTGGAAATAAAATATTTTAAAGTTTTTCTAATACGATATCATGAATTGGAGATGGTATTGACCAGCTCTTTAATTTACATGCTAATGAAATTTTAATGTTGGTCCCATCAATGTCCATATTTATAATAGAAAACAAGACAAACAAGTAACAAGAGTGCGATTGTCCGGCTTGCTCTGCGATGGATCCGCCTCTCTGCTCTGTTGCAAGGTCAACCGAGACGTTTCCGACGTCTTCGCCTTTGACGTGGCTAGAGCCCACAAGCTAAACAGCTCCTGACAATGGCCGCAAAGGCCATTTTGTTTTCACATAGCAAACTGTTGCATCAAAGAATGCAGTAGTATATAAATGGCGGTTCGAGGACTGGTGGATGGGGTCCGCCATTTTGGATTCTGACGTCATGGCGGCCGTCTTGGATAACCTTGACCTTTGACGTGTGTGCGTTTTTAATTCAAAATTTTATTAGAATTTTAATATTTTTTTATTAATTTTAAAAAATTTCCGTATTTTTCTGATATTACAGATTTTCAAGATGGCGGCAGTAACGAACTATTCAAAATGGTGGCCATGAAATCTTAATGGTCTAGGTAAGTGGCTTAGAGCAGCTTTTCTATGGGAAATTTAAGCCACTTTTAGGACATTTCAAGCCATTGATGTTTTGGGGGGATAAAACAGGAATTTTTTCATTCGAAAATTGAATTTTCTGTTTTTGCAATTTTTTAGCGGAATTTTTTTTCTACAACCTGGAAATTTTTAAGTCATTTCTTTGGCAAATTTGTACAAAATTTAAAGGTCGAGGTCAAGATCAAGTTCATCCAAAATGGCCGCTGTGACATCATAATCCATGATGGCGGACCCCATCCACCATCCACAATCGAGAACCAGTCCCCGGACCACCATTTACATACTACTTACGGCGTATTTCGGCTGCCTCTACCGCTCCGCATGGAGACCGCGGTATCGAAACGGTTCCTCTGGTTCGATGGGCGCGCTCACCTGAGCGGAGCGCATGCGTCGCCTGAGCGCCGGGTCGGGGTAGCGCGGTGCCCCAGCGCGTCTCCACGCCTCGGCGGGCCCCGGCCTCGACCCCAGCTGCAGCAGCACGTACCTCGCGCCTGCGCACAACACGCAGCCGCGCCTGTCGTCTGCGCAGTCGGGTGCTCCCTGGTGCAGCGCAGCGTGCATCTGCTTGCTCTGGCCAGCGCATTGTCCTCGTTCCCGTGTGCTCTGCTGCCACGCAGCGCACAAGTCTCAGACACAACTTTGCTGTGTCATGAAAATTTGTTTTAGATTCCGGAAAATTTGTTATTTGGGACGAAAATTTTTGAAATACATTTTCGTTGTTTATTTCATCAAGAGCATAATCTGACATTTTTTTTATAAGGAGATGTAATTGAAAGACGTCATATTTGTTTCAACCGTTTAAATAAACATTTTATTCATATAATTAATATTTAAGAAGTTTTATTTTCAGCATTGCACTTTATTTCATTATATTCCTTGTATTTAATAGTGACCGACTGTTACAAATAGTTTCTCCTGTGAAATAATAATTGGCGTTAAGCATTTAATTATTTATTCGATCAGAATGACTACAACTGTAATAATATGGTCAGTAGACAATATTTTATGGTATTATAAAAATTAAGAAATGGTATGATTAAAAAATAAACTGATAAAAGTTATAATGATAAACGATGGTATACAAAATAAGTATTAATTTTAATTTTAACAATATAGGTTGTATCAATCTGGCAACAGTGTTCGCCATTTACTCTGTAGCCTCCCGAAATTTAAGCGTGAAACAAACTATAGACTTGATAATGAGGCTGCAATGTGGGCACATGTACGTCGACTGGATGATTATTTTCTTGGGGTTGTAATGTACGCCCCAAAGAATCAGGAGCCTGATGCCTACAGGCCAGGCTGCTTGGGCTCTGGAAGTCCTAGTTGTGATATTCAGGCCCCTCCACTGGATCGAGAGTTAAGTGATGTTACTGGCTGCGCAGTTAACTTGATAATGGCAGTGACGGAGGGTCCTGGCCAAAATGTCGCCTAGTCCCCAGCTTCAGCTGGAGGACTGTAGAAGGGCACATTGAGCCTGCCTTAGCTGCTACTGGTTGATGTGTCAGACCGGGTATATTGGTGCCAGGGTTTTTGGTTTCAGGGTTGTTAGTGCCAAGGTTGTTGGTGTCAGGGTTGTTGGTGTCAGGGTTGGTAGTGTCAGGGTTGTTGGTGTCAGTGTTGTTGGTGGTAGTGTTTATGGTGTCCGAATCAAATCAGACTATCGTAATTGCTATTGTGAAAACAAATCCCGGAACTGTTCCGTTATCCTCTGCTAATATTTACGAGGGCAGGCGAGTATAGTTGGCGCACTCACCGGCCGATGGCAGGTGCCGCAGTGAAACTGTGACGTTGGTTCCCGCGCCGCCGGCCTGGGTGTTGTTGCTGAACACCAGCAGCGTCGCGACGCTCCAGTCGCCACCGGCGCCGCCCCTCGTGGCCAGCACCGCCAGCCTACAGCCTCTCTCTCTCTCTCTCTCTCTCTCTCTCTCTCTCTCTCTCTCTCTCTCTATGTACACAGGATGTCCTACAACTCATCGTCAAGCCGAGAACCGTTCATAGGCCAGTAAATTACGGTTTTCAATTCAAAAATACGGAAATTCAAAACGTGTCGTTATTTTAGTCTTATAGTATTTTTTTTTTCGAAGTTTTAACAAATCTACTGCACCCATATTATTAGATACTGTGATTAAAATTTTTTTTAACTCTATCATAAATAACCCTACTATTGATGACAATTTTAAACGAATGTAAACATGCTATATTTTTTTGGGGAAAAAAATGCTGTCCTCGACTCATACGGCAACATTGTTAAATCGGGCAACTTTTGATTATTCACGCTGTAAAAAAATATGTTTGATATCTTAGCACATTATTTGTTTTAGTTTGCGATTTTTTTTTCAAACAGCTCGCTAGGTTGGCAAAGTAATTTTTCTTTTACAGTATCATTAGTCAAGTTTGCCCAATTACACATTTTTTGGCGGCGTACAGTCTTCCAAATTTGTTCTCAATAGTACAGAATATTTTATTTTATTTTGAATTGTTAACATTAATAGGCTTATTTATGATGGCGTAGAAAAAATATTTCATTAATTTGTCTAAAAATTTAGAGTAGGGAAGGTTATTTAGGAATTGTTTTTTTTTTTTTTCCTGTTATCGGCTTGACTATGAGGTACGGATGAGACTGTATATCTCTCCCTCTCTCGTCACAAGAACATGAAACATCGGGGCTGGCAGTCAGTCACCCGTTGCAGGGTCTCCACGCTCTTACTAAGGCTTATTTTAACTCACCATAAAGGCTCTAAATTGAGACCTCAATTGACTACTTTTCCCTGTTACAGCCAGCGGCGTAGATCCCCGCGTGAAGGGGGGAGGGGTAGGGGCTCCGGGCCCCCTTGGAATCAAAAAGCCCCCTGGGAGTCCTGCAGATTTTCGCCCAACGTTACAGCCTTTAATATTTTTATACACCAATCTACAAAGGTTTATTAATACCTTTTTATTTTAATCATCCAATTTTTTTTAATGTTATACGGATTGAAGTATGGCGAAAATTCGTGTGGTTATATGATGGAGCAGAAATTTTGCAGAAATTTTGGGAGTTATGTAATATCTATAAATATTCTACAAAATAGTATAGCTTGGATTTGAACTACGTAAAGGAATCCAATGCGTAAAGCCTTTGTGTGGGTAAATCAAACACGAATATAATAAAATATTTTTAAACTTTGGGGAGACTCATAATATTATCCTATTTTTTCTATTACTTATACCTGTTTAATATTGTACCTCTCTGCCATTTTCGTAAACTAACCCTATTTTGGGCCTGATAACTCATACTCGTATTTAGCGCCCACGGCTACTCAGAACTAAGTTTAAAGTATGAACTGTGCCTAATCGCGACGACGTTGTCCAGATTGGCCTTGCACTACTTGGTTGCGTACTGCGAACCTTCATGCTTGTCTTTGAGTCTTGCGGCACCGTTGGTTCAATCATTTCAAGTACCTTTGGCCAATTTTTCCCTGAAGGGCTGTGCTATACTAATAACCCTGTGGCTGTTAAAACATCGTTCTTCTCGATGTATGTTTTCCTTAAACTAAACTACATCCATCGTAAACAAACTTTATTCTGTTCGCAACAATGTGCAGAGTAACGCTAACGATCCATAACTACGCCCGAATCATGGCGATGCAAGCGCTGAGGAAAAAAACTGCAGAATTAACATAAGGTAGAATGCAATCTGGGTTGCGCAATAGCACTTTTTTTTTGTGGCCAAGATCTACGGTACCTACAAGCATGAGACACGTCCGCATGTCTTATTACATGCAAGTATTCATTTCGATAGAAGTTTTTTTATGATTATATCTCAGCAGCGGTAGTAATTTTGTGAATGGAACGAAAGTCGTATGGAACGAAAATGTGTAACCGTTGTGCTGCCATCTGTGGCAGATGGCACGAACCAAAAATCAAAAAGCTGAACGGTAACTTAATAGAATTTACAGTTTAGTGATTTTTAACCAGATGGGCAGTGATTTAATAAAATTCCTTGTCGAAAATCAGGTCCAAGGCCTCGGTTTGGGAATTTTTTCAAGTCTTTTTTTTTGTTGTTGTTTTTATCGAAGCCGTTTCATTATATAGTTTAACCCTCTGCAAAACGAATTTTTTGATAGTTGACTAGCTGCTCCAGCAGCGTAATCTAGTGGTTGGCGCGGAAACTATGTGTGATTCGCGTCCAGAATTTTAGTTGAAACACAATTTGCGTATATTTATCACGCTCGGTATGATTTGAAAGAATTATACCTTAAATTTCGTGTCGAGCAGACACACCTTGTGTTCGTGTAGAGGTTCCACGGATACGGTCATGGGCGTGTACGTATTATGCTTTGGGATTGCGTCTGTTGGATTGTTGTAATGGCTCTTATAATAACTTAATACGCAACTCTCTTTGCTTAAATTATTTTTCAGCTTGCCACGTTCTAATTTTTATGTGTTGTCAACAATTATTGTTCACGTATTTCTGCGTTTGTTAAATACCGCCCATGATCGGAACCAGTTGCGGTACGTTCTTAAGTGCTCTTATTAAAGTATATTTCTGTTTCAACGTATAATGTTTGCATTTGATCATACCGGACGCTTAAATTGCGTTACTCATTATCTATTTTAATTCACGCGATATAACACATTGTAATTTTTTAATCACCCTGGTTCGTATAGAACGTATTTATTCTTGTTACTATGATATTTCTTTCGTAATCAAGTATGTACGTAATCACGTGTGTGCGCACCTTACGTAAAATACTTAGTAAAGAGCACGTATTTTTGTATTCAATTTGATATTACGTGTTTTTACACGATTGTAAATAATTTAATGTTAGATTATTATTTTGTAATTTTTATGGATGTTTGGCATTGGGTTATGATCTAGCCATTGAAGCGTACATATACGTTTGCGCTTACCATTATTTAACTAAAATGTATCTAGTCATTTTTCCTTTCGAAGACGCTTATATACATTTTTACTTCTTCTATATCTTTACATGTTTACATTATTTTCTGGCTGTTGTACCATTTTGAATATACTTCTATGTTATTAACGTATGAATAAACGTAAACGTTTTGAAATTGCATGTTCTTTAAACAGGAACTAATATCTTACAGGTGCTGATAAGGAGTGAAATGACCGCTCTTGAATAATTTATCTCATATGATTATTCTTATTACTGTTTATATCCTCAGGGGGTTCAAGCCTCCTCTGAAAGAGAGATTATTAAAATACTTTATGGTCACTGTATGCTTCAGTATTGTAAGTGAATTTTCAACATGAGAATACGTGAATTTGTTCGTCACCGAGGTTCGATGTTATTCAAATCTGGCGAGTACTGAAAAACTCGCTCACTGTTCAAAACACTGTGTATTATACAACTCAAACATTCATGCGTCAAAAAAACTGATAAATGAAACAGATTTGAAGCTATTCGTACTGTGAATTTTGTTGCGATGGAGTGTGTCCATAAGTTTCATATTAATGGTGTTTTGAGTACGAAACTCTCTACCTCCGCAACCCAACTCAACCAATATTGAAACTTCTGATAATCCGACACGTTTGGGACTTCGCAGTTGCCGTATTACTGAAATTTCTGTATTATCGGGAGGCATCTTCCGCTATCACTGAACGCTAAGTTAAAGAACAAATACATCTGTAATATGGTTGTTTGGCAGAATATATTGTTTAGCAGGAACATAAGGATAAACATTTCAACACAAGTACATAAAATCCAAAACAAAATTTTCCGTCAACGACTAACATGTTCTGCCGAAGAAAACACGATGCCCCACCGATCACTTCCGAGCGATCTCGAACCAAAACGAACGCTACTGGCTAGTCCCAAAGCCGCGCAGAGCGCTTTCGACTACCGCTTAGTGTTTTCGACCTTTGCACTAAAACGACAGTTTTTTTTTTATATAGATAAGCTTGTTTGGTTTGCCGAAGTCCGTGCTGGACCATCGGGCATTCCAGACCGTTGAATGTCTATCGGAAGTAAACTGTACTATTAATTCAGAACTTAATCTTATATTCACTTTCAATTTCGGAAAATATGCGACGGGGGTGTTTATTCTAAGTTACTCGGAAAGGAGTTACTGATATTGAAGATTTCACGTATTTGGTATTTTAAGTTGCGCGTGGCGTCTCGATTATCACTGACCGCCGATCGGGAGAGCCAGACTGCTACTGGGCGGTTGGAACCTAACTTCACGATCGGCAACTCGCTTTCAAACATGGCGGCTTGGAAGCGTGTTCGCAACAGTTAACGTATATGCTAGATAACCACTCATTTACTGTATGTGCACTACTTACGTTATTCTTAAAGTAAATTTAAACATATTTGAAAACTTCTGTTTGAGTGCCTATTATTCCAGTCAATACGACTTACTTGGTACATAAAGTTTTTGCATTCTCCTCGTCGAAGGTATAAGTGGCAGAGTGGTTAGGTCATGGATTTGTAACCAATCAAAACTTTCTGTGAGTTAAAATCTCTCATTAAACTTTCTTTTTGTTTCGAAACTAAGTCGACTTCATTTTTGTTCAAACAGCTAAAGATTTAAAAAAAATTAAGTACGTAGAATAGTTTTATCCTGTTTTTCTAGCTTTATTAGCATACTAAGATTTTGTTTAGTGATGTTATTTTTGTTTTAATATCTTAATTATATTTTAAGACTTAAAATTTCATTGGCGAGCACTGAAAGACTCACAGAAAATTTTTTATTCATCAACATTGAAAATTAAGGAGTTAAAAAGTGTAACTTAATAATAAAAATTTTATATTTCTGAAAATAACGTAGCTGATGTTAAGAAATCTTGATTCTATAAAAACCATGCAAGAATTGCAATGCTCTATGCCATTTCCTGAAATTGCCCCCCAAGGGGATGAAAATTAAATACGCCTGTTCTATAAAAAAAATCACATCTCTGTAGCTAATCGAGCGTAAGGCGACAAACTTAAGAAAAAAACATAAATAGGTAGTGTAATAAACATCTATTCAAATATATATGGTCCAGTAAAATGACATTAGCATTAGTATTAGAATTCTGGACTTAAATATACAAATTGAATATAAACGACTTATTATTTGTATTTATTGAAGTGCAGACTACGTGTAGTTCTGATACGGTAAAAGATTAATCGAGAAGCATTCCAGTGTATGTGTTATATATGACATAACTAGTGGAATAACCAACGCATTGGTATAAAATCTGTTTATTGTGTAAAACTTAAAATCTTTTTAAATAGCTGGGAAATGAAAAACGTTTATATTTAAAAAAAGACAATATTTATTTACTGTATGAAACGATAACAGGAGAAACTCTGGTTTGGATTATGTTTCTACTAAGAATGTACTCTTGGTATTTTTCATAAAAGATCAAAACATTCTGGAAGAATCTGATGGTTCGAAATTAGTAAGAGGGGTTTTGCACCAAATACTGCCTGAACACGAGGCCTATAATCATAGTTTCCGTTACACCCTGTAACAAAACAGCGATACGACATGTTGAATTGCCATTAAGTACGACATCACGACAAAACCTGACATCTGGCCAGCTACAGAGGGGGAAGAAACACGTGGCGAGGGGAAGCTAGGATCCCTCCTGCTGACGTCCCATGCCTCCCTCCGTTTAGAAAGCAGGCCTAGAGTCCTATGAGGAGAGAGTGGGTTGGTAGGAGGAGTGTTCTGGAGTTCTGCCAACGGGCCAAACGTGTAGCATCCTATAAAATACTTTAAATCATAATACTTGGCTAAAAGTTACCATTGCAAGTACAAAAAAAAGCGTTGTGCCTGCCGCCCTTGACCGGCGGCATGTGTTGGCACTATGCGCAGGAACGTCACCTCGCTCCACCTATGCATCCACTCAGCATCCACTCAGAATCCACTCCACATCCACTCAGCATCCACTCAGCATCCACTCTGCATCCACTCAGCATCCATTCCGCATCCACTCCACATCCACTCAGCATCCACTCTGCATCTACTCTGCATCCACTCAGCATCCACTCCGCATCCACTCCACATCCACTCAGCATCCACTCTGCATCCACTCTGCATCCACTCAGCATCCACTCCACATCCACTCAGCATCCACTCTGCATCCACTCTGCATCCACTCAGCATCCACTCCGCATCCACTCCACATCCACTCAGCATCCACTCTGCATCCACTCAGCATCCACTCCGCATCCACTCCACATCCACTCAGCATCCACTCTGCATCCACTCTGCATCCACTCAGCATCCACTCAGTATCCACTCTGCGGACACGGCGAGGCGAGCGGGCCTCGCAGCTATAGCTGGCAGCGGTCTTGTGTACTCGCAACACCGACCGAGGGAACTTGGCAGTGAAGACGGTGCGCCGGCCCTACCACTAGCTGCTCTTACGAGACCTCGTTTACGTGGAATTTATAACCGAGAGGGCCGGCAGAACCTGACACTCCCCGTGCTGTGTTACCCGGAAGTAACGGGATTACTCGCAGTTGGCGAGAAAATAAAGTGTTACAGCGGCGGACCTGAATTTTTTTTTTTTTATCTATAATGTGTCCTCTGTACATTACATTATGAATACAATTAACTTTCAAAATTTTGGGTTTGATGTGGCTCAATTTTATTCTGAAACTATTACCACGCGTGTGCTGAATAGTTTTGAAAACAAAATGCTGAAATATATTTCAGATATGATAATAATATTGTATTTAAATAACACTGAAGTCAAAGAAGATAAATTAATATGACATCAAACATTATATGAGCAAAGGAACTAGTAAACAGCACACAAGTCATCACAAAATTCGTTCCGAACGTCTATGTGTGGAAGGGAGGGATAGGAAGTACTAAGGCGAGTACGCCCGTGGTCGGAAAACGTAAAGGAATGACGATTCCGTAGTCAGAAGAAATTTTCTGGAAATAACTCGGAGGTTGGCAATCATGCTCCGAAAACTCCTTACCAGTGCCACTCGTAGCTTAATGACGTACTTTACTGTGAAAATGAGCCTGCCTAGTAAAACTTTAGGGGTTGTGAGTTGTAGCACAGTCATTGCGTGTTTTAGGCCCATTAGTTACACAGCTTTAGCATTTGATGTGTAGATTATCTAATGTCAGGCTTTTGGCTAGCGTTCATAAAGATTTATTATTAGATACATGCTAATTTCGCGTTATTTTCTCATAGACTGTTATAAATTACAGTAAATTTACGGACTTTTATTTACGAAGAATTACATTTAAATAAACGTAGAATTCTTTGTAATTTCAAGTAACAGAATCTTCAAAGAAACTACGCTGTATTTCGACTTCAGAAAGGTAAACACACGCGTGGACAAAAAAAAATTTTTTTTTTTTTACGCTAGACTTAACCAGTATTTGAATGTTTTGTTGATATATCAAGATATTTTTTTTAATTCATGTCCAAAGCCAGTGAAATTTGTGTACCTAAATTTACAAAGATTGCCGTAAGAAGATCCCTTGATAATTTATAAACACCATTCTTCGTTATTTGAAGGTGAAATTTTTTTACAGTGTACCAGGCTAGCCTCCACCCACTTGTGCATAAACGTTTCAGTGTGTTTAGCTCATATGCTTCTACCACTTTTGATTTTCTTCCCGAATTTAATTTTATTGGCTCAAATGGATTTTGAAATTTTGCTGTTTATTTTTTGTTGTTCAGAGCGTGTCAAACTAACTTTTACACTATTATAATTTCATTAAAATGTATGACGAAACATTTGATAGCAGGCTAGAAGAAAAACATTACAAATTTCGTTAGATTGTTGGTAGTTTTACTAAGGATAATAAACCTAAAAGAATATAATCAAGTAAATGCGACTTTAGAGACTGGAACAATTCGCGGTTTCAGTGACCTCGTAGGTCTCTACACACTCGCGAAAATTGTTACAATTTCACCTGTTTTGTGTTACATCACAAAATGGAATTCTTTTTTTTTTCTATTTGGTTATTTGGTAGTAAAAAATCTAAAAAAAATCTTAATTTCTTTATTATATGCATTATGACATATATTATAATTAATTATATGTTATAAATATTTTGAAAAATGGTTTCTTCGAAACCTCTTTTGATAAAACCAACCTATACTGCAAGGGGTTAAAAAAAGAAGGGGTGATTGAAAAACAAAACAATATATATATATATTTCTTTACTTTCGGACCATAAAAACACTATTAAAGAATTTATATGTTTTTTTTAACCTACGAAATATCATCCAAAACTTTTATCAAAAATAAATTGTGATACGACAAACCATTACTACAAGTGGTGTAAATAACCAGTATTGAATGGACAACAACGCCATTACTCCTTTAGTAGGTAAACTATAAAATCTGTTCCGATTTACAATAAAATTCTTAAGCATTCTCTAAACCTTTTGGCTGGGATAATTTTTGATGAGGCGATCTATTACTGAAAGGGTTTAAATAAAATACACAGATAATTCACGTGAGTCCGGACATCCACAGAGGGCATCATCGTGGATACACATTTCCGTACACGAAATTAATAAACGCCGTATACCGAGAGTTAAGTTGTTACACACGAATAATATGGCTTTGCTATCTAAACAGACAAAAATTTGCTGTACTTTAACAAAATATTCCTTTGGAAACCATTTGTCAAGAAATAGTTTGTAACATTATACGAAATAGATTATAACTTTGTACAACACATGGCTGTAGTTATTTTTGCATGCACGAAAAATGTTTAGCGAGATTATACTGAGAATTTCTTAAGAAAATTGGGCGTATTTTTATATTTTAAATCATGTTTCATTCATGCATAATTTTTTTTTAAACCATGAATGTTTTAATCTATTATTCAATCATAAGACTTTATTTTGATTTTATTATGCTAATTAATTTGCGCAGTTAATACTGCTAAGCTATTTAGGTAACGGTTTACAAATAACTTAACACAAAGCATAAGTTCCTGGGTAAGAATCCGAACCCAATATTACTGCGAACACTATTTTGTCGATATAGAGTTGTCACGTAAATGTACAAAATTACAAATATATATAATTAATCTGGCTCTTCGCATCACTGACTTTTGAAGCCTCCGTGTCACAGCAAATATTACCAGGTTGGCATCCAACGGAGACAGTGTATTTTTTTTTTGTTTGGTTTGTTCATTTTTTGTATCCGTTTAAGGCGCGGTGGCCTCTTCTGAGTTGCAGCAGTTCGCGCAACAGGAGGCCATCAACTTGCACCAACACGACTCCACGGGGCGTGCTCCTCGTCACAACATGTCGCCTGCTCATTGGCTGCTCAAGCCGGAATTACAATCGCCTCCGTCCCGCCAGTATGCCCTGTATCATTGGTTCATCACGCCAGTCAATTGTTAACAGAATCCAAGCCAGTGAAGAATGTTTTGATCATTCAGCTGTTCAGCTGTTCAGTAACATCGCGGCTGTTTGAACACACGTCCAAACAATTCAATCATGACGCTAAATTTTTCTGAGGATCTGCTACTACCTTAGGTTAGAGAATACAACATAAAAAGCAAAAAAAAAATGGGTTATCGGAAGCTCTGATTTGGGAAAACGTTTTCACGGACAGATAAAGTCGTGTTTGGAAAGCGCTTGGCTATCAGCATGGCGCTGATGAACGATAGTATGACGGCCGATTGGATATATGACTAAGGCAATAGGGCCCTGCTTCAATCGAAAGATCTTAACCGGATTGCCAATTATTAGAGACCTGCAAAATTCGCGGATTCAATGACCTCAAGGATAGACTCTACTACACTCTACACACTTGGGCAAATGCCACTTGTTCATTGGTTGCTGACTTGTGAGTCGTCTCGACTGAGTGTCTGTGATTCGACACTTATTTGAGCGAGGGTCTCTAATTGGCCCTCATTGCTGCAGATTAACAGTGAACCAATTGCAGAAGCAGCGCTAAGGTATAATTATTTGAGTTGTAGCATATCACGAAATGAATCTGCGGATTTTGCAGGTATCTACCAATTATTCATTACTTATTAACTTAAGGGTTTCTCATTGGCCCAAGTTCCGTCACATAACCCTGCAGGCCGATCGCGGAAGCAGCCCATTTATACAAGTGTTTGGATTATAGCTTTTCACGCAATGAAATTACGTTTCACCGATTTCTGCATATGATTCAACCAAACGGGATCCAGACAGAAGATAAAAATGTGTCAGCAGCTAACAAACAAGTGTGTGAAGTCTAGCCTAGCGTGTACCAGAAAATAAAGCGCAATCTACACATCTCTACCCATAGAGATGTTTGCGTGGCGAGCCAGGTGGTGAAGCACACCAGTAGACGGCAGGACGAACGCTGATGCCCGAATGCACACGAGGTGCTCGAGCTGCAAGCACGAAGAGTGGGCGGCCTTGCCTGTCGTCGGGCGGACTGACATCCACGGACAGCTGGGCGTCTCCCAGCAGCGACAGCAGCGCCATGACCACGTACACGGGCTTCAGGAAGAACTGCGAGTGCGGTGGGCTGGTGTTGTTCATCTGGAACCTGCAACGTTCAAGTCTTCGCCACGTTAAACCGCCTCGGTTATTAGTCATGGCGTAGAGATTACAACCTTTCGTGGTGTATGTGTATGTATATTCGAGGGGGACCAAAAAATAACCGGAATCGTAATGTTGCGCATAATGAACTTGTACCAGTTGACGCCGCTAAGTAGCTGTTACAGGACCTCTCCTGATTCAGTCTGCCGAGTGGTGTCACCCAAAAATGACGAGTGTGGTTGCCCTGGCAAATATGTGTGTGTCTTTAGTGCACTCATGTGACGAAAAAAAAAGGACTCTTTTTATTTACTCGGCAAGAATGCACCGGAAACTTCACAACTGTACGTTGTTCATGAGAATCAGCTTTTTTTTTTCGTGTTACTAGTGCACTAAAACACACACACTAAGAACCAGAGTTACTATAGAAACTACAATAGTCGTTTTTGGGGACCCCACTTGGCAGAGTGACTTAAGGAGAGTTTATACATCAGCTTCCTAGCGGTAAAAAAAAAAAACTGGTGCTACAAGTACATGACGCGCAACATTACGATTCCAGTTATTTTTGGGACTACCCTTTTGTATGTTTATATATGTGTATGTGTGTGCGTGCGTGTGTGAGTTGTCCCATTACTTACACACACACACACATATACATATATATATATACACACACACCATTTTTATACATTCCAGTAAATTCATGCTATTTATAATCCACAAATAAAACTATAAATTATCTAGAACACCTCAGGGACGGAAGTAATGAAACAAAGTAATTTTTCAGCTACCAACTTTTGATAAAGTCAGCAACTTGTGAATCGTTATAGTGGGAGAAGAAATGATCTAATAGTAAATAAGAACTAGGTATCTCATGGTATGTCTGTAACGTTTTAATATGTTAGATCTTAAAAAAATGTTTTTTGCGAGTTACTTTGAGGGATAAAAATCACATAGTAGATAGGTAAAAAATTTCAAGTAAATACCCTTAAAAAAATTAATGTAATTTGGTACTTATTAACTATCAAATCTGGCCATATACAGTAAAGATTAAATTTTAAAATGGATTTGACTTCCTTACTAAATGTCCTTACACTATAACTTTTGTATGTAAGAGAGTCCGAGATTGATTAAAAGATGTTCTTAAAGATTATACAGAAATCACATTCCTTTGGGACTAAGCTGCTGCCCGCCGGCCGATGTGATGACTACGCCTTTGCAATGATCGAAGAATGCACCACGTATAAAGGAGGCGGAACATGTTCTTCATTAGGGGGTCAATGTTTATTAAATACTTTTCCTCATATTGAAAAATTATTTCATTTAGAATCAAACGTATCAAACATAACAAAAAGAAAATATTTAATAAATGTGTTGGCTTACTAAAAATTAAATCATACAACTTTGTTTTTGTTTAATTTAATGTGATAACTGCACACTGTTACGAACTGCATGTTTATAATTTTTCTCCAGAATGTGACGCTTGCAGTAGATTTATAATGGGAGTAGACCCGAAAATGGCAAATGGTAATATATGGGTTGGTGTCATCAATTATTTTCCATGTATATTTGATTTTTAAAACTTTTTTTTCCCTTAAATAAATACGTTAGCAAATGTTTCAAATTCAATTCACAGAAATAATTTGTACGTGGTTATAGTAATTTACGCGTGACTCTATAGTAGCCATTGAATAATAAATGCGATAAAACATTACAGCCCACTCTTAGACTCTCGACACCCCAGGAGGGCCAACTCTTTTGGTCAACACGCTTATGTTATATCTTTTCGCATACGTTCAAACTACAATAACTCACCTGTTCATCTTTCTAGACTACACATAATAACCAATCCTTCATGTGAATGTGACTCGCAATCTACCAACATTAACCATATTTTATTAGTGTCCCCAGCTGGAAAATGTTTTAAAGGGGCTAAAGGAATTACAGCTACCATTCCCGACGACATTCCCGGAAACATTAATAGATGAACCTTTTACTGTTTACCAACTTTCTCGATCATTATAAAATATTTCTATACTTTATCAAGTACTAATTCCATGGCTTCTGGAGCTGTCC
This sequence comes from Bacillus rossius redtenbacheri, assembly GCF_032445375.1. NCBI lineage: Eukaryota > Metazoa > Arthropoda > Insecta > Phasmatodea > Bacillidae > Bacillus > Bacillus rossius. The sequence continues at coordinate 73,995,985 of NC_086332.1, forward strand.
TTTCACTTTTTTATGTACCGTGACCCAGATTGACTTGTCTCAAGCCAGAAAATAATTCTGTAACATAGTACCCCGATGATATTAACACATCATCCTCTCTCCCTCGACATTTGATTGACGTTCTGCTAGAGACAAAGTAAACTCCAGATCGTGGCGTGTGTTGGTGGCGCACCGGAACTCGGGCCCCGGCGCTCGACGAGGCGGGAAGTGTGTACACTCGAGGTGCGCGGGCCAGGCCGAAATGAGGCGAGAAAAGATTCGCACTAAATCGCACTGCCCGTGCCCTGCCCTACAACGACCGGAGGTATTTGGTGAGCTCGTTCAAATTTGACTTCAGTTTCCACGTAGAGTGGCACACGATACGAGTTAGCATTTGATGGAGTGCACCACCGTAGTTTGTTGGTGTCAGTAGGAGAAGAAACTTTTGTTTCGCAGTGCTGCTGACTTTGTCGTAAGGTCGCGGTGCGTCAGTTGTAGCGACGCGAGGGAAGAGAGGACTAATTACACTGGCAGGAACTCCGGCACGCGAAGAGGCCCTTTAGTAAATTTGTGTGGCATGACTTTAGTTATGTTTGAGAAAATAACCTTTTCATGAAGTTGAACTTGCAAAGCCGGGAGTACTTTAGTTTTGGTAACTTAATTAGGGCTATGCGCGCTAAAAGGTTGCGCACAAACTAACTAAGGTACTTTTTATCAGATGTTTTACATCCAACGATGACTGCAGAAGACATCACCGCGTTTTTGTGACTACGAGCGAGTTTACCAACTCGCTGTCCAACCTGGAGCTGACCGGGGTGAGTTCGCCCTCCCCGGGGTATACGAGAAGCGGGAGGTCCGAGGATTCTCTGTGGAAGCGGACCGGGAGCTGGGCCCCGAGGAAGTTATCGGGAACCTGCTAGCGGGGACGGCTGCACAACGAGTTGGTGACTCGACCACATCCCTGGGCGAGCTCAGGAGCAACGCGGCTCCGGCTACAGAGGCGGAACGAGTGGGTCCCGCGTCGTGGCCCGGTCCCAGGTTGTTTTCCTGAGTGGTGGTACACTCGGAGGTTCGGAGCCGGCGAAGCAAGCAGATGACTTAATTGGCGACATTGAACCAGGCGATAAACGGCAAGGTCACCAGGCATAACCGCCCCTCAATCCACGAACTCGCAACTGGCGTAGATTTTGGTCTCCTGGGTAGGAAGGAGTAAACTCGGGAACTCGTTCAAATATTCGAACGAGAAACTTGTCGACCACCTGTCGATTTAAGTAGCGTTTCCGCAAAGAGTTAGCCGTAAATACACTGGGTCACCAATATGTAGGTGTATTAACTTTGTTTACTAAGTAGAAATGTTCTCAGCGAGTATTGACTATGTTCACTACCGAAAATTCGATTGTGACTCCTGGTTCCAGGAGCTAGCGGCTGTTGGCGAGCCCACACAAATGTTATATTTTCATTATCAAAAGGAATAATCGCGTTTTTAGTTTTTGCAGGCCCGTGTACGCCAGAACGCCGTGCTATGCTATTGAGAAGTGAAATTCACGGTCAGGCCTCAAATGCCCCGTTCATGCGGGGCGTGAACTAAGTTGTTTACCTTGTTAACTTTGTTAGGTTTTGTCTGAATAAATGATGAATATTTTTTTTTTTTTTTTTTCGCTTCACCACTCTGTCATTTTTCTTAGTCAATGTTGTGAGTTAACCTCCAGCCAGAGGGACAACTGCACACAACAAGTTTTATGGCAGTTTTTACGGTACTATGTATGAGGTTTAGCCTGTTAGCTGTTGAGATGACTAAACTTGGTATTATTAAGGATAGTCATGATTTTATTTCCATGGCGATTTTAATAATGTTGTTAAACTGCACTTTGTGAAAAGTGTGCGTCAGGCGACTTATACTTCTGATTCAGGCCATAAGATCAATACAATTTTGTTTGTTTACCAGTTTCATTTTCGTCTACTATACTCTGCTAGTTTGTACCTTATCTATTGCTATAAATTTTTATTTTGCATTTCATTTATTTAAGGAGGTAACTGCAAACTTACCGACCGCAATAGGCTGGGATTACTGAGGGGTCTGTTTAGGACAGATACCTTTGTGAGGTATTGTGAGTTTTTAAGGTCCACCCAACTCCCAGCAATGTGGTAGTAAGTTTGCCGTGCCTTTCTTGCAAAGAGAGGGGCTACAATGTAACTGAATGTCATGTGGATTTTTCCACGATAGTTCTGCGCCTTTCCTCCCCCTCCCCATCAAGGTATATTCTCTTCTTGCAGATGTTATCCGTCCCCATGGTAGCCCCAGGGCCATTCAGAAGAAGGTAAATCGAATTGTGGGGGGAGGGGGTTGTTGTGTTAGTAATTGAGTTTAGAGATTTTGTTGATGTAATTCATAGGAAAAGTTAGAGGTTATGTATGTAACACATGCAGATCACATTTACAGTTATGGCCACATATTTTATTTTAAATTGCGGGGTTTGAAAAATTTTACATTAAATAACAAGGGAGGAGGGGGGGGGGGGCGTAGACAAACGAAAACTTGTTCCAAACCCCCCCCCCCCCCCCCCCCCCCAATTTAGAGGGTTGGTTTCTCTGTCCTCTGACCTGGCGGCGAGGGTGCGCTGGCTGAAGACCAGCGGGTAGGAGCTGAGGAAGCCGTTGTCGTTGCTGACGAGCTGGAAGGGCAGCCCCAGCCGCCGGACGGCGTAGTCCTGGTGCCGCGCCACCCCGCGCGCCACCATCGCCGCGTAGCGCGAGTCCCCGCGCCACCGCGCGCCGCGCCACCAGCCCGTCAGCGGGTCCGCCTCGCTGCCGCACACACGCGCCGCCGCGCTTGCCCGCTGCGCTGTGTCCCTTCCCTAACATCAGATACGCTAGATACTGATACCGGACAGTTGTTTTTCACGTTCAGTCCGGTAGATGACGGACGGTATGACCAGTATGAACAATATAGCTGTTTAATACACGTGGTACCAACATTATGGCATCGAAAAAAAAACTTTCTTATTTCTTTGTAAAAACTACACAGATTTATGGGGGGAAATAAACCTCCAGTGTCTTAAATTTATTAAAAAGAAGTGAATCGTTTGACACCATTAAATATAATATATAATTTAACGATTTATGTATTAAATATTTCTTAGTCACACATCTTGCTGCTAGGTTATTTTTCACAATATCGCCTGTGTTGTTAGTATAGAGCTGTCCGGTATAAGTCTCTAGTGTATTTGCTAAATGTATATGGCGTACGCAAGGGTGGGTGATAGGGAGGGGAGGTCATATCACTCCCCTTCCCCGAAGTTATTAAAAAATTTGCAAAATCTGTTAAGACATTGTGTTACTGTGTGAGAAGCCACGTCACCTACGGCTACTACTGTAGGCCCAAATGTCAGTGTCAATAGACAAGTAAGTATTTTTTGAATACACATGCTCAAATTTTATTATTTCTATTTTTTTTCCAAAATCTCCCCCCCCCCCCCCCCCCCCCCAAATTATTTGTACCCGCCCCAAAGAATAACCTAAGGTTTGTAGCGCACGCAAGGGTGGTGCAAAAGGCATATATCAACCCTTCTTCCTTTTAAGCTATGACAGTGGCGTACCCAGCTCGAATATCGGGAGGCGCGGATGACCGGGGAATTTTGGGTAGTATTATAATGATATTATAGTATTATAGTATATAGGATATTGTATAGTATATTATATGTAGGATATTATAGTATTATTATAAGGACTTATCGTTGTCAACGTTTACCAAAAAATCACCTGATTCGACCGAAATATCCGCTAACAATTATTTTTAGAATTAACATTTTAATTTTGTTTTTTGTCTATGTAGTTAATGTATAATAGGTAAGTATTTAAACCATATAGCCCATAAATTTTTTCAATAAGTTTTATTAAGTATGGGTAGTTTTCATCGATTAAAAGACATAAAATAGGTGACTATATGATATGATTGTAGTCATTTATTTTACTATGTGTAATTGATTTTATATCAGATTTTTTACAGTGGCCTTCGGCCTGACTTCAAAAAAAAATTTATTTGGTTTGTATAAAATAGGGGTTTCATCTAATGTATATGTGTAAATTAATATTATCATTTGCATTCTTCGACTCGTGAATTAGGTAGGAACTGTACATAATCGCAAAATTATTTTCATATTTTATGACAAGGACTATTTGGATTAATTACTTCTATAGTAGATAACAGTAAATAAAAATATTATCCGTTTTTAATGCATTTCTGTGTTTGAAGTCGGTTTTTTTTTATTATTAATTTATTTCAAATTTTTCAGTTCTTAGCAGTAGGTAGATCATCGAAGCACGCCGCTCGAATGAGGAAAATGCTTTTATTAAAATCTGATAGTCAAACAAATTAGATTCATATAGCAAATATTACTGAGGTTTTGAATACTTCACGGCGTACGTACACCATTATTGCAACTGATGAATCTCGCGAAGACGCTACTTATGGAAAAACACCACCAATAATTGTAATTCTAATTGGTTTTAAGAATTGTGGTGGTCTCTCACGCGTGATTTAGTTAACTGAAGAATCTAGAGTAATTCCGCGTCGAAGTATATGTCAGTGATGGTCTTGTTAATGGAGCTATGGGTATGGCAAAGAAAACTGAATGGCCAGCGCTAAGAAGGGAACAGTTCGAAAATGGTCAACTGCCGGATGCAGTTTTGATTCAATTTGATGACGATACTTTGGTAATAGGGTGAAAGATGAAGCCGGCTATGTTTCAAAGTGTTAAAGGATATGCAGATATTGAACGTCAAATTGTTCCATTTATTCTGAGTTGGGCCGTAATAGTACATTAGTTGCAGGGTAATACACTAAGACTGTCATAGATCTTGGAAGAACACCTTTTGCCAAAGGTCAAGAATACGCGCCTCTTTAGTCGTGTACCAAGCCTAAATGGACTGTCTTTGTATCATTTATAACCTGAAAATTTGTTAACCAAACCACAATTCCAGTCATTAGCTGCGATGCAAATATTAAGAGCTCTGCTTTTAGTTAGATGGGTGACCGCTAGTAGCATCTTCACCTAACGAACCGTATAGTTGACGCTCCCTGCTGAAACGTATCCACTTTAATACGATTGCATTAGTCGTGAGCGATTTACTGTCATCCGTCGAGGGATCCTGTTCTCTACCTCGGAATATTTCCACATGATTTTGATCAAATTTATATGGTACCACCCTGAAGTATCAGCTATAAAATTAAAAAAATATATATATATTTGTTAAAATTGGGAGACTCCATAAAAAGTAATGCGTGAAAGACCAAAAATACATGCATGAATGCATGCATACATACATACGGGTCAATTGAGAAGATACTTTTTCTGCAGTCGGTTAAAAATAACAAGTGTCATTGCGGTTTCAAGTGACGTGGTTTTGTAGCTATAAATATTTATTTGGATCCCGAGGAAAGACTACCTATTGCATTCGTTACCATGGAGCGACTTCCAGAAAGATTTTACCTAGTTTTCCGTTTCGTGGTCACTGGACCCTAATTCTTAAACCATATCGTGGAAGGAAAATAACACTACAGTACTAAATCTTTATTGAGACTTAGGCTGGACTCAAAATTATCCGTCGCATCCATACGTCACCCGTCCCTTCGTCATTCACGTGACCTACAGCCAATCAGATGACCCAAAAAATCCCATCCGTTCGTCCGAAAAAAAATTGTACCAACACTTTCGACGGACGAACGGATGAAAATATAAAATGAATAATGTCTGAACGATATTTAAATTATTTTAAAAGTATTTTTTGTGTATTTTTTATATTTAGGTGTTTCCTTATCATTATTTTAATTGCGTTCAAACACGTTTTAAAGTTTTATATTTAAAACAAAAATGTTTGCGAGAAACAAAAGTGTAATTAATAACATATGGTAACTCTAAAAAATATTAAAGAAATTTAATATTAAAAAACCAAACAGTTTATTGATTTATAAGGTACATAAACGTCAAACTAATAAACCTTTAAAATATATCTTTTCTCAAAAATGTATGCCTTCTAGTCAATTGGAAGCATCAGAGATTAAAATTATAAGACGGACGTGAGAATCATTGTGAATCGCTCGGTTTGTTGACGGACGTATGGCGGACGGACGGATGACGGACGGATGCGATGTATCGTTGATAGTGCATATTTATGAAAAAAAAAAAAATAGAGGTAAAATCTCGCTATCTAAGAAAAAATTGAATAGCTAACGAATGTAGCGGCACAAATTTGATATTCCAGCTACCTGGAAGTGGTGTAAATAAAAGATATTGTGAAGCTAAATGGTATGTTATCACGGTCGTAGTGGGAGTAGTAACGCGGTACCAGATCTCGGAGTATCACTAGCACGCACGAGGCATGCAGCCTGGACAACAGGGCCTCACTCGTTGGCCAGGGGCAGAAGCGCGAGGGCCGGGTAGGCTGAGCGCAGACGCAGCGCGAGCCGCACGCCCCCGCGCAGCACGGAGTCCTCCGAGCCGCCGCCCTTGCGGTGGAAGGAGAGCAGGTCCAGCGGGCAGCGGCGAGGCTGCGCGGCGCAGAGATCCAGCAGCCCCCAGCACAGCGGGTGTCTCGCGCGCGCCTTGAACAGTCCGGCCGGCCCGGCGAGCCCCAGCCGCGGGGAGGCCGCGCGCAATCCGCGCCACGTGGCCCCGGCGTAGCTCAGGTAGCCTGCCGGCGAGACAGAGCTCCAGCAGTAGCTTTAGGGATGCTTCCAGGAAAGACAGAGGTCTAGCAGTAGCTCAGGTAGCCTGCCGGCGAGACAGAGGTCCATCAGTAGCTCAGGTAGCCTGCCGGTGAGACAGAGGTCCATCAGTAGCTTTAGGGATGCTTCCAGGAAAGACAGAGGTCTAGCAGTAGCTCAGGTAGCCTGCCGGTGAGACAGAGGTCCATCAGTAGCTTTAGGGATGCTTCCAGGAAAGACAGAGGTCTAGCAGTAGCTCAGGTAGCCTGCCGGTGAGACAGAGGTCCATCAGTAGCTTTAGGAATGCTTCCAGGAAAGACAGAGGTCTAGCAGTAGCTCAGGTAGCCTACCGGTGAGACAGAGGTCCATCTGTAGCTTTAGGGATGCTTCCAGGAAAGACTGAGGTCTAGCAGTAGCTCAGGTAGCCTGCCGGTGAGACAGAGGTCCAGCAGTAGCTTTAGGGATGCTTCCAGGAAAGACAGAGGTCTAGCAGTAGCTCAGGTAGCCTGCCGGTGAGACAGAGGTTCAGCTGTAGCTTTAGGGATGCTTCCAGGAAAGACAGAGGTCTAGCAGTAGCTCAGGTAGCCTGCCGGTGAAACAGAGGTCCATCAGTAGCTTTAGGGATGCTTCCAGGAAAGACAGAGGTCTAGCAGTAGCTCAGGTAGCCTGCCGGCGAGACAGAGGTCCATCAGTAGCTCAGGTAGCCTGCCGGTGAGACAGAGGTCCATCAGTAGCTTTAGGGATGCTTACAGGAAAGACAGAGGTCTAGCAGTAGCTCAGGTAGCCTGCCGGTGAGACAGAGGTCCATCAGTAGCTTTAGGGATGCTTCCAGGAAAGACAGAGGTCTAGCAGTAGCTCAGGTAGCCTGCCGGTGAGACAGAGGTCCATCAGTAGCTTTAGGGATGCTTCCAGGAAAGACAGAGGTCTAGCAGTAGCTCAGGTAGCCTGCCGGTGAGACAGAGGTCCATCAGTAGCTTTAGGGATGCTTCCAGGAAAGACAAAGGTCTAGCAGTAGCTCAGGTAGCCTGCCGGTGAGACAGAGGTCCATCAGTAGCTTTAGGGATGCTTCCAGGAAAGACAGAGGTCTAGCAGTAGCTCAGGTAGCCTGCCGGTGAGACAGAGGTCCATCAGTAGCTTTAGGAATGCTTCCAGGAAAGACAGAGGTCTAGCAGTAGCTCAGGTAGCCTGCCGGCGAGACAGAGGTCCATCAGTAGCTCAGGTAGCCTGCCGGTGAGACAGAGGTCCATCAGTAGCTTTAGGGATGCTTCCAGGAAAGACAGAGGTCTAGCAGTAGCTCAGGTAGCCTGCCGGTGAGACAGAGGTCCATCAGTAGCTTTAGGGATGCTTCCAGGAAAGACAGAGGTCTAGCAGTAGCTCAGGTAGCCTGCCGGTGAGACAGAGGGCCATCAGTAGCTTTAGGGATGCTTCCAGGAAAGACAGAGGTCTAGCAGTAGCTCAGGTAGCCTGCCGGTGAGACAGAGGTCCATCAGTAGCTTTAGGGATGCTTCCAGGAAAGACAGAGGTCTAGCAGTAGCTCAGGTAGCCTGCCGGTGAGACAGAGGTCCATCAGTAGCTTTAGGGATGCTTCCAGGAAAGACAGAGGTCTAGCAGTAGCTCAGGTAGCCTGCCGGTGAGACAGAGGTCCAGCAGTAGCTTTAGGGATGCTTCCAGGAAAGACAGAGGTCTAGCAGTAGCTCAGGTAGCCTGCCGGTGAGACAGAGGTTCAGCTGTAGCTTTAGGGATGCTTCCAGGAAAGACAGAGGTCTAGCAGTAGCTCAGGTAGCCTGCCGGTGAGACAGAGGTCCATCAGTAGCTTTAGGGATGCTTCCAGGAAAGACAGAGGTCTAGCAGTAGCTTAGGTAGCCTGCCGGTGAGACAGAGGTCCATCAGTAGCTTTAGGGATGCTTCCAGGAAAGACAGAGGTCCATCAGTAGCTCAGGTAGCCTGCCGGTGAGACAGAGGTCCATCAGTAGCTTTAGGGATGCTTCCAGGAAAGACAGAGGTCTAGCAGTAGCTCAGGTAGCCTGCCGGTGAGACAGAGGTCCATCAGTAGCTTTAGGGATGCTTCCAGGAAAGACAGAGGTCTAGCAGTAGCTCAGGTAGCCTGCCGGTGAGACAGAGGTTCAGCTGTAGCTTTAGGGATGCTTCCAGGAAAGACAGAGGTCTAGCAGTAGCTCAGGTAGCCTGCCGGTGAGACAGAGGTCCATCAGTAGCTTTAGGGATGCTTCCAGGAAAGACAGAGGTCTAGCAGTAGCTCAGGTAGCCTGCCGGTGAGACAGAGGTCCATCAGTAGCTTTAGGGATGCTTCCAGGAAAGACAGAGGTCTAGCAGTAGCTCAGGTAGCCTGCCGGTGAGACAGAGGTCCATCAGTAGCTTTAGGGATGCTTCCAGGAAAGACAGAGGTCCATCAGTAGCTCAGGTAGCCTGCCGGTGAGACAGAGGTCCATCAGTAGCTTTAGGGATGCTTCCAGGAAAGACAGAGGTCTAGCAGTAGCTCAGGTAGCCTGCCGGTGAGACAGAGGTCCATCAGTAGCTTTAGGGATGCTTCCAGGAAAGACAGAGGTCTAGCAGTAGCTCAGGTAGCCTGCCGGTGAGACAGAGGTTCAGCTGTAGCTTTTGGGATGCTTCCAGGAATGACAAGAGTTCCAGCAGTAGCTTTAGGGAAGCCTCCAAGACAGACAGAGGTCTAGCAGTAGCTCAGGTAGCCTGCAAGCAACACGGTCTAAAAGACAGTTTTGTTATTCTGTAGGCAAGACTGAGGTGCAGCAGTAATTCAATTAAACTGCAAGCAAGAAAGGTTTAACTGCGATTTATGTATCTTGAAGGCAAGACATGTCCAGCAATAGCTAAGGTAGCATGCAGGCAACGTTTGGAGCCAAAAACGTCAGATTGCAAGGATTGCAACAGTGGTCAGGTCTACACTCAATTTAGAAACAAGTTACTTTGAAACACACAATGTCGATCCATAGAACATAGAATATTGCAATTAATAAACAAACAATTAAGAACTGTTGTTAATTAGTGACATAAAACTTAATACTCTTATTACTCACAATCACATAACTCAAATTAAAACACATGGAGTTTAAACACAAAACTTAGAAACATCATATCGTAGAAAGTTGAAACTAAGATCTATCACACTTAAGAATCATATAAAATAGAACAGAAATAACTTAGAAACAGTAAAAGTAAACACATAACGCCGAACCACGTAACTAAGAAATATCACAAGCACAGTTTGGTTCAGGCATAACATAGAAATATCCGTATTATGTGTTTTTCAATTACAATAGGTCCCCTCAGAAATAACGCACCACCATCTTGTATTATAAAATGTTTTGCTTTAAATTTATTTTATGTTTTATTTATAATTAATATTGACACGAAGAAGCATTAATAATTTATTTCTTATCTTGTTTAAGTTGTTCAAACACAATATTAATTAACAGACTCCTTACTAAAACCGTCAACAGTAATTAACTTGTTATACATAAATGTGAACTTACAGCTGATATAATATTTACACTATTCACTACTGTTGGGTTAAAAATAATATTCCTATATAGTTTCAATGTTTTTTCAAGCAAAAAATTAAATAGTAAAAAATAGCACTAGCTGCGATTAATTTATAAATTCTAATATAGCGTAAAGATATCACCCATTAGCTATATAATTTGTTTTATTGCAATTTAATTTTATTAGTTTTTACCCAGGATATTTATACTGAAATTTTACCACACAAGCCCTGCAGTTTGTGTTTTGTAGTTATTATTTTAATTTTTATTTTTTATTTTTATTATTATTATAGATATGACTGACATGAAGTGTCACGATGTATCTTTCACGTATTGGAGGTTATTCAATAACTGTGCTGTCTCATGTGTTGCACCAATACACCATTTATTTAGGTAATTAATGCGAATTAATTTATACAAAACACAAATGAATAAAGAGCTTTGTAAAAAAATACAGACTTTAATCTTTTTATATTTTAATTGTATCTCATGTTCAGTAACTAATAAATATTTAAAACGTAATGTAAGCAATAAATTACTTAAACCAGAGAAATTGGTGACGATAGTATTTCATCCCAGAACTATATAATTTTTTAAATAATGATACAAATCAAAACCTATTTAAAGGAATGTTATAATTACTTTTTTTTACAGTCACACAAATTTTGACCATATTATTTATTGATACTTTATCATTACTGTTATTATATTTAAAACATCATTTTAGTATTAAGATATTGAAATATCTTATCAATAATAATTCCAGCAGTAGCTTTAGGGATGCTTCCAGGAAAGACAGAGGTCTAGCAGTAGCTCAGGTAGCCTGCCGGTGAGACAGAGGTCCATCAAAAGCTTTAGGGATGCTTCCAGGAAAGACAGAGGTCTAGCAGTAGCTCAGGTAGCCTGCCGGCGAGACAGAGGTCCATCAGTAGCTCAGGTAGCCTGCCGGTGAGACAGAGGTCCATCAGTAGCTTTAGGGATGCTTACAGGAAAGACAGAGGTCTAGCAGTAGCTCAGGTAGCCTGCCGGCGAGACAGAGGTCCATCAGTAGCTCAGGTAGCCTGCCGGTGAGACAGAGGTCCATCAGTAGCTTTAGGGATGCTTACAGGAAAGACAGAGGTCTAGCAGTAGCTCAGGTAGCCTGCCGGTGAGACAGAGGTCCATCAGTAGCTTTAGGGATGCTTCCAGGAAAGACAAAGGTCTAGCAGTAGCTCAGGTAGCCTGCCGGTGAGACAGAGGTCCATCAGTAGCTTTAGGGATGCTTCCAGGAAAGACAGAGGTCTAGCAGTAGCTCAGGTAGCCTGCCGGTGAGACAGAGGTCCATCAGTAGCTTTAGGAATGCTTCCAGGAAAGACAGAGGTCTAGCAGTAGCTCAGGTAGCCTGCCGGCGAGACAGAGGTCCATCAGTAGCTCAGGTAGCCTGCCGGTGAGACAGAGGTCCATCAGTAGCTTTAGGGATGCTTCCAGGAAAGACAGAGGTCTAGCAGTAGCTCAGGTAGCCTGCCGGTGAGACAGAGGTCCATCAGTAGCTTTAGGGATGCTTCCAGGAAAGACAGAGGTCTAGCAGTAGCTCAGGTAGCCTGCCGGTGAGACAGAGGGCCATCAGTAGCTTTAGGGATGCTTCCAGGAAAGACAGAGGTCTAGCAGTAGCTCAGGTAGCCTGCCGGTGAGACAGAGGTCCATCAGTAGCTTTAGGGATGCTTCCAGGAAAGACAGAGGTCTAGCAGTAGCTCAGGTAGCCTGCCGGTGAGACAGAGGTCCATCAGTAGCTTTAGGGATGCTTCCAGGAAAGACAGAGGTCTAGCAGTAGCTCAGGTAGCCTGCCGGTGAGACAGAGGTCCATCAGTAGCTTTAGGGATGCTTCCAGGAAAGACAGAGGTCTAGCAGTAGCTCAGGTAGCCTGCCGGTGAGACAGAGGTCCATCAGTAGCTTTAGGAATGCTTCCAGGAAAGACAGAGGTCTAGCAGTAGCTCAGGTAGCCTACCGGTGAGACAGAGGTCCATCTGTAGCTTTAGGGATGCTTCCAGGAAAGACAGAGGTCTAGCAGTAGCTCAGGTAGCCTTCCGGTGAGACAGAGGTCCAGCTGTAGCTTTAGGGATGCTTCCAGGAAAGACAGAGGTCTAGCAGTAGCTCAGGTAGCCTGCCGGTGAGACAGAGGTCCATCAGTAGCTTTAGGGATGCTTCCAGGAAAGACAGAGGTCTAGCAGTAGCTCAGGTAGCCTGCCGGTGAGACAGAGGTCCAGCTGTAGCTTTAGGGATGCTTCCAGGAAAGACAGAGGTCTAGCAGTAGCTCAGGTAGCCTGCCGGTGAGACAGAGGTCCATCAGTAGCTTTAGGGATGCTTCCAGGAAAGACAGAGGTCTAGCAGTAGCTCAGGTAGCCTGCCGGTGAGACAGAGGTCCATCAGTAGCTTTAGGGATGCTTCCAGGAAAGACAGAGGTCTAGCAGTAGCTCAGGTAGCCTGCCGGTGAGACAGAGGTCCAGCTGTAGCTTTAGGGATGCTTCCAGGAAAGACAGAGGTCTAGCAGTAGCTCAGGTAGCCTGCCGGTGAGACAGAGGTCCAGCAGTAGCTTTAGGGATGCTTCCAGGAAAGACAGAGGTCCATCAGTAGCTCAGGTAGCCTGCCGGTGAGACAGAGGTCCATCAGTAGCTTTAGGGATGCTTCCAGGAAAGTCAGAGGTCTAGCAGTAGCTCAGGTAGCCTGCCGGTGAGACAGTGGTCCAGCTGTAGCTTTAGGGATGCTTCCAGGAAAGACAGAGGTCTAGCAGTAGCTCAGGTAGCCTGCCGGTGAGACAGAGGTCCATCAGTAGCTTTAGGGATGCTTCCAGGAAAGACAGAGGTCTAGCAGTAGCTCAGGTAGCCTGCCGGTGAGACAGAGGTCCATCAGTAGCTTTAGGGATGCTTCCAGGAAAGACAGAGGTCTAGCAGTAACTCAGGTAGCCTGCCGGTGAGACAGAGGTCCATCAGTAGCTTTAGGGATGCTTCCAGGAAAGACAGAGGTCTAGCAGTAGCTCAGGTAGCCTGCCGGTGAGACAGAGGTCCATCAGTAGCTTTAGGGATGCTTCCAGGAAAGACAGAGGTCTAGCAGTAGCTCAGGTAGCCTGCCGGTGAGACAGAGGTCCAGCTGTAGCTTTAGGGATGCTTCCAGGAAAGACAGAGGTCTAGCAGTAGCTCAGGTAGCCTGCCGGTGAGACAGAGGTCCAGCTGTAGCTTTAGGGATGCTTCCAGGAAAGACAGAGGTCTAGCAGTAGCTCAGGTAGCCTGCCGGTGAGACAGAGGTCCATCAGTAGCTTTAGGGATGCTTCCAGGAAAGACAGAGGTCTAGCAGTAGCTCAGGTAGCCTGCCGGTGAGACAGAGGTCCAGCTGTAGCTTTAGGGATGCTTCCAGGAAAGACAGAGGTCTAGCAGTAGCTCAGGTAGCCTGCCGGTGAGACAGAGGTCCATCAGTAGCTTTAGGGATGCTTCCAGGAAAGACAGAGGTCTAGCAGTAGCTCAGGTAGCCTGCCGGTGAGACAGAGGTCCATCAGTAGCTTTAGGGATGCTTCCAGGAAAGACAGAGGTCTAGCAGTAGCTTAGGTAGCCTGCCGGTGAGACAGAGGTCCAGCAGTAGCTTTAGGGATGCTCCCAGGAAAGACAGAGGTCCATCAGTAGCTCAGGTAGCCTGCCGGTGAGACAGAGGTCCATCAGTAGCTTTAGGGATGCTTCCAGGAAAGACAGAGGTCTAGCAGTAGCTCAGGTAGCCTGCCGGTGAGACAGAGGTCCATCAGTAGCTTTAGGGATGCTTCCAGGAAAGACAGAGGTCTAGCAGTAGCTCAGGTAGCCTGCCGGTGAGACAGAGGTCCATCAGTAGCTTTAGGGATGCTTCCAGGAAAGACAGAGGTCTAGCAGTAGCTCAGGTAGCCTGCCGGTGAGACAGAGGTCCAGCAGTAGCTTTAGGGATGCTTCCAGGAAAGACAGAGGTCTAGCAGTAGCTCAGGTAGCCTGCCGGTGAGACAGAGGTTCAGCTGTAGCTTTAGGGATGCTTCCAGGAAAGACAGAGGTCTAGCAGTAGCTCAGGTAGCCTGCCGGTGAGACAGAGGTCCATCAGTAGCTTTAGGGATGCTTCCAGGAAAGACAGAGGTCTAGCAGTAGCTCAGGTAGCCTGCCGGTGAGACAGAGGTCCATCAGTAGCTTTAGGGATGCTTCCAGGAAAGACAGAGGTCCATCAGTAGCTCAGGTAGCCTGCCGGTGAGACAGAGGTCCATCAGTAGCTTTAGGGATGCTTCCAGGAAAGACAGAGGTCTAGCAGTAGCTCAGGTAGCCTGCCGGTGAGACAGAGGTCCATCAGTAGCTTTAGGGATGCTTCCAGGAAAGACAGAGGTCTAGCAGTAGCTCAGGTAGCCTGCCGGTGAGACAGAGGTTCAGCTGTAGCTTTAGGGATGCTTCCAGGAAAGACAGAGGTCTAGCAGTAGCTCAGGTAGCCTGCCGGTGAGACAGAGGTCCATCAGTAGCTTTAGGGATGCTTCCAGGAAAGACAGAGGTCTAGCAGTAGCTCAGGTAGCCTGCCGGTGAGACAGAGGTCCATCAGTAGCTTTAGGGATGCTTCCAGGAAAGACAGAGGTCTAGCAGTAGCTCAGGTAGCCTGCCGGTGAGACAGAGGTCCATCAGTAGCTTTAGGGATGCTTCCAGGAAAGACAGAGGTCCATCAGTAGCTCAGGTAGCCTTCCGGTGAGACAGAGGTCCATCAGTAGCTTTAGGGATGCTTCCAGGAAAGACAGAGGTCTAGCAGTAGCTCAGGTAGCCTGCCGGTGAGACAGAGGTCCATCAGTAGCTTTAGGGATGCTTCCAGGAAAGACAGAGGTCTAGCAGTAGCTCAGGTAGCCTGCCGGTGAGACAGAGGTTCAGCTGTAGCTTTTGGGATGCTTCCAGGAATGACAAGAGTTCCAGCAGTAGCTTTAGGGAAGCCTCCAAGACAGACAGAGGTCTAGCAGTAGCTCAGGTAGCCTGCAAGCAACACGGTCTAAATGACAGTTTTGTTATTCTGTAGGCAAGACTGAGGTGCAGCAGTAATTCAATTAAACTGCAAGCAAGAAAGGTTTAACTGCGATTTATGTATCTTGAAGGCAAGACATGTCCAGCAATAGCTAAGGTAGCATGCAGGCAACGTTTGGAGCCAAAAACGTCAGATTGCAAGGATTGCAACAGTGGTCAGGTCTACACTCAATTTAGAAACAAGTTACTTTGAAACACACAATGTCGATCCATAGAACATAGAATATTGCAATTAATAAACAAACAATTAAGAACTGTTGTTAATTAGTGACATTAAACTTATTACTCTTATTACTCACAATCACATAACTCAAATTAAAACACATGGAGTTTAAACACAAAACTTAGAAACATCATATCGTAGAAAGTTGAAACTAAGATCTATCACACTTAGTAATCATATAAAATAGAACAGAAATAACTTAGAAACAGTAAAAGTAAACACATAACGCCGAACCACGTAACTAAGAAATATCACAAGCACAGTTTGGTTCAGGCATAACATAGAAATATCCGTATTATGTGTTTTTCAATTACAATAGGTCCCCTCAGAAATAACGCACCACCATCTTGTATTTTAAAATGTTTTGCTTTAAATTTATTTTATGTTTTATTTATAATTAATATTGACACGAAGAAGCATTAATAATTTATTTCTTATCTTGTTTAAGTTGTTCAAACACAATATTAATTAACAGACTCCTTACTAAAACCGTCAACAGTAATTAACTTGTTATACATAAATGTGAACTTGCAGCTGATATAATATTTACACTATTCACTACTGTTGGGTTAAAAATAATATTCCTATATAGTTTCAATGTTTTTTCAAGCAAAAAATTAAATAGTAAAAAATAGCACTAGCTGCGATTAATTTATAAATTCTAATATAGCGTAAAGATATCACCCATTAGCTATATAATTTGTTTTATTGCAATTTAATTTTATTAGTTTTTACCCAGGATATTTATACTGAAATTTTACCACACAAGCCCTGCAGTTTGTGTTTTGTAGTTATTATTTTAATTTTTATTTTTTTATTTTTATTATTATTATAGATATGACTGACATGAAGTGTCACGATGTATCTTTCACGTATTGGAGGTTATTCAATAACTGTGCTGTCTCATGTGTTGCACCAATACACCATTTATTTAGGTAATTAATGCGAATTAATTTATACAAAACACAAATGAATAAAGAGCTTTGTAAAAAAATACAGACTTTAATCTTTTTATATTTTAATTGTATCTCATGTTCAGTAACTAATAAATATTTAAAACGTAATGTAAGCAATAAATTACTTAAACCAGAGAAATTGGTGACGATAGTATTTCATACCAGAACTATATAATTTTTTAAATAATGATACAAATCAAAACCTATTTAAAGGAATGTTATAATTACTTTTTTTTACAGTCACACAAATTTTGACCATATTATTTATTGATACTTTATCATTACTGTTATTATATTTAAAACATCATTTTAGTATTAAGATATTGAAATATCTTATCAATAATAATTAGAATATAAATATTTTTAAATTTTAACTGTAGATTCTTTTTAACATGATAAAGAATACCATATAAATTTAAGATTATTTGATAGATATTTATACAGATATAATTTAATATTACAAACAATTTTTTGCAATCAACATAACGTACCTTGTAGTGTGAAATTTAAAATGTTGTACATGGCAAGATCCGGTTCGTTCCACAGTTCAAACCTCCATTTTGACACATTCTCAATTCCATACCTATCTGAAATTAAACATTGTCAGGTCATTAAAATCCTTAAAAAAATTAATTAAGCTTCACTGTAATGAAAATACCTAAATCGACATGATGGCTCTGAAATACTATCTTAGTTAGTAAAAATGTTACGATTTAAGTATCCTTCATCTTAAATATCATTATCAAATCTTAGTACGTTTCATTCTATAGAGTCTCTGGCATGAATTGTGGTTATAAATCCTTTTAGTCCTAGCTGTCTTTGTAATGGTGACGCGCTTACATTTAACACCATACCTATGTATCTCTCAGCTAAGGTCTGGACCATTTTCTGCCATTCAAGCGATGTAGTTTCGTTGTTGAAGTTAGAGAAGTGTTCAGAAGGGTTTCCCATGATCTCGAATCCTGGAGAAAGCCCAAATAAGTGCAGAAAGTCCAGCAGGCGGTCTAGGAAGGTGAAGTCGAACCGCAGGTCGCCATTATCTGCGTTTCCTCTGGAAAAATGAACTCAATTAGTTTACCATCACGTTAACCTTATACCACCAGCACAGAGTTCAGTATAAAGTTTCAGAAAGAATTTTTTAATCAGTTTAATTTTCAGTTCTTCGAATTTTTTTAGAAATTATTTTTAGAGTAAAACAAAAAAAATACATTAAATTATATTAGTTACTTAAACACGTTAAACAATTATTTTAAATCTACTTCATTCGAAAAAAAATGCCAATTTTTTTTCTACATTATTAGGAGTGCTTCCTAGAAAATATATTTGGTTGTAGCTAAAATCGCTTAAATAACTTCATTTGTGTAATACCACCATGAAAATAAAAATTTAAGTTCCACATGCACTTAAATTTTTATTGCCTTTTAAAAATATTTGTAACTTTCATACTTTGCCACAAAACATTGTTATCTATTCTGGTTGTGAGTAAGTGATTAAATAGAACTTTAATTTTTGTATTATATTAGCGTGATAAATATACTCACAGCAATCTTTTACAAGCAGTAAAAACTGATTGTCTGTGAATAGTAAATTTGAAAGCCCAATTTCGTAATAAACTTATTGTAAATAAATGTCGGGTAGTGGGTCATATTTTAAATAGCATTACATATTTAGATTCTTAAGCACACATTTTTTTGCGTAACAAAACATTTTTGTAGGCTACTATAAACTTGTTTGTTCTTTTTGTAAGTCTCAATATAATGCTATTAAAATTCATCCGTTATTTATTTTATTTATAATGTGTAAGTACATATTTTTTATACTTAAGAGTTTCAGTCATGTTATAGTAAAATATTCGTGAAACACTGAGTTAGATTAAGTACGTTAAAAATGCAAGGAACATATATTTTGTCCGTAATATAAATTTAAATATTCATAACACTACTTAAAACTAGCAAAGCATGTGATGATATATAGCTATAAATGTAGAAACCAGCAGCGAGTGTGCAACTGCTAAGTATAGGATTACCAGGAGCTCACTTTTCGTTTAGCTGTTTCTGGAATTTAGGCTCTTTAAAAATATGTTTTAAAAAATGTGACCCTATCACTTACGCATGTTATGGCAAACATCGTATAAGGATTTACAATATTGTAGAACGAAATGATTACTGGGTAAATAACTATCTTAAATGGTTAGAACCTACTTATATACAAGTTTCTAACGTCACAGGCAACAAATCTCGTGACTGTCCATTTTTCCCGCATAAAAAAAAAATTAGTCTCTCTTTAGATACGTTTCAATCAGGTTCTATTCAGATGCCAGCGGAAAGAAATCTACCATGATTATCACAAATTATCAGATACTTCAATGTAAGAAAATAAAAATAATAACGATTGCAGTTTAGTCACCTTAGAATATTATGTCAAATGTTTTAAGTCCTGAGTGATACTTCAAAATAAATGTAAAACTTTTAAATATATCTGTTGTTATAAGTAGTAATGTATGGTTTTGTGATACGCAAAAACATTAGTAAAATTTGTTCTAATCTCACACGATCTAACTGTAATGAGCTTAATTATCACTAACCATACGAAAAACAGTATTTTCGTAATGCCGGGGTTTTGATTTTGCGCAATATCTTCGCCAACAGCGAGCTCATGACAAATCAGGTGTAACGACGGTCTTAAGGAGGGGTCGGTCGTGGCTTCTTGCGGAGAACCGTCAAGTCTGTATCGGGAAACCTCCGTGAACCGAGATCAGCACGACTTGGTCGGCACTCGTGCCTCGGTCCTCGGATATGAGAGTCCAGTGTGTTACCACAACTCCACGTCACTAAGTTGTTACTTCCCTTAGTAACAATGTCAGCCGGTTGCAACTATAATTCTAGTGAATTTAAAGTTGCTGATTACTGGGTAAATAACTAGCTTAAATGGTTATACCTTACTTGTAAACAAGTTTCTGACGTCACAGGCAACAAATCGCGTGACTGTCCATTTGTCCCGCATAAAAAAAAAATATGTCTCCCCAATGAATCGTAAATTGGGGTTCCGCTAAGTTCCATCGTCAGATTATTTTAATCATAATTCGGGTTCAAATAATTTCTTTGATATCTTGTTTGAATAAACTTCTGAAGCTGGAAGAAACATAAATTATTTAAAATCAGCTCCTATAAGATGTTACAAAAAAATTTCGTGGGTTCAAGTCTGTTTTACTTTAGTATTTAAAGCTTAAAAAAACCCAACGCGAAGAATTCGATGCCATTATAATTTTAGAAAGATTCCATTTAAATCGTTCCCTCAAAATAAGAAAACTTCAGTTGTAAAAATAAGGTATTTATGTAAACATTAAATTTAATCATACATGTAAAGTAAGTGTTTATAATTCTAAAAAAGCTTGTAGTGAAGAATGCGAAATGGTGAGCGAAAATTTTTTGAATCCTCTTTCTTTCAGCTTTAGTGATTAGAATATGAGACTTCACTCTTGTTTCAAGAAGGCTTTGGATTTTAGTAACAGCACAGATGATGCTGCATTCGTAACTGAAAGTGAACATGAATATAACACAGTTTCTTTACAATTGTTTAACAACTTGATGGAAGATGAGAGGAAAGGTGCCATTGAGAGGCAGACGTATGGATGAGATCAGCGGCGTACGGAAATAATTAAAAAAAAAAAACTATCATTCCCACTAACAAAAGTAGAGAATTAGAAAGCAAACAGCAGACAAAAAGTTTCTATCTCCCACCCACCCCCCCCCCCCCCCCCAAAAAAAAAAATTAAAAAACACCGAAAAGAAATTCTTTGTACGCTCCTGGATGAGATTGGTTAAAATGAAGGTGTTTGGAGGCGACTAAAAAAAGTGCCAAGGACGCTTAACACAGGATCCTAGACACAGTTATATTTTATATGTTCCGTTGATGAATAAGGTGAGTTTTCTGACAAATAAACATCACATTTGAGCTACTGCACCGGAGGAAATTTTGGTAGCTCGCTATCAAATGTACATGTCGTTCGCAGTATGTAGTTCCACACTGAAGTCCGGAGCACGAGCAGAGGAGCGCCCGCGGCGAGATGCTTACGCGACGGACACGAGGTCCAGCAGCCAGTGTATGCGCACGTGCGTGATGGCCGCGTTGGGCAGCGAGCCAATCAGCGCCAGGTTGAGCTGCTCGTCGCGCGAGAGCAGGAACTCCGCGGCTGCCCGGCGACCGCTCGTCGGACTGCACGGACACAGACCGCCGCGTCAGCCAGCTTCGCTTCGCCGTCGATCCTCCAGGGCCGACGGCTCCTTACAACCAAACTGACCCGGGAACGAAGCTGCACCTTGGAGCAGAACTTTTATTTCATTATATCTGTCCCTCGCAGCCATAACACACTATGCCACAAAAACCATATATTTTTTAAAAACAGCAATTCAGAGAATTTTAAATAGTGGCTCACTTGTATGCTCAACCATTTTATACCCGAAATATATGAATTTTTGACATATCGTAGATCTTAGTGACGTGCCAATAGAAATAACCTTAAACAGTGGCCAAGTTCATGGTTAATAGTGCATTTTCCCCTAAAGTTGACATAAGGTCTTATGCCTCCAAGGTACAGATATGTAAAATGATATAAATATAAAATTAAGGTTTCATGAATTTTTTTTTCTAACTATGCGGGATGCACTTAAAATTTTAAATAAATCATAACAGGACTTAAGTAAATTAATTAAAAATATTTTTACCAATTTAATAAATGTTCATTGAATGGTTTTGATAAATATTCGCAAGAATTTATATTTCAATCTTAGAACGAATTGTGAGCACTAAATCGTGTAGTATACAGTAATGTATTAACCGTTTGTGTGTAGCCTCATTTGTAAATATATTTATGTTTAGGATATCAACCTAAATTTAAAAAAATCACATCATGGAAACCAATTAGCTAAGGAAGCAGTTCTTTTAACATACTGTTTTACAGGATGCTTGTAACAGGTGATTCAAATAAAGGGAATAAACTTGTCCTACCATACAGCACAAACACTGTCGTTATTGTTAAATATATGTTGTTTTTCTTCACTAGTTATAAGTCAAACCTCGCCAATTTTTTATTTCACTCATATAGAGTACTGTGAAATTTAAAGTAATTTAATGAGGTAAAATGCATCACGTGAATGAAAAGTTTTTAACTTACGCTTATGCTTTAACTAATCAGACCAATATTGTGAAGAAACATGTGGTAGGTAGTATGAAGAATAAATTTTGTTTTCATACTTTGAGTCGTAAACGTATTGTAAGTACATGACAGATGTCTTAATATTACGCTTGAGTATGTCTCGAAGCTAAGAAACCTTAATGTTTATATTAAAACGTTTTTATTGACTCGCTTTGTCTGTTTGTCTGTACGGTACAAATTTTGCAATCGATTTTAACTTACCGATGAGCTAAAGACTTTAAACTTTGAACACTGCTCGAAACTAGAGGACAATAACAATATTAAATTTCTTTCTTTTCAGTTTGTTTGTTTGCTCGTAACAAATTTGTTTGGTTTTGTTTAGCAAAGCTCCCGGATTCTTGGCATAAAGCTACAAGCATAACAGTACAGTGTTGAGGAATGCATACTGCAGTACTCACAGGCGGTGCCTATCACGCATACAGGACTAGAAGAAATGTCCATCACATGGTAATAAGTAGAGACATGCAAAATTCGCGGATTCATTTCGCGATAGGCTAACATCAAAACAACTATACCTTCGTACCGCTTCTACTATTGGCCCACATTTTATCCGGGGAACTGTGAGCCAATGGGAAACACTAAACCAAGAAAGTGCCGAATTACGGACAGTCTAGTTGAGACGTCTCACGCGTCAGTAGCCAATGAACAGGTGTCATTTCCGCGATTATTTAAAGGACTGTGGAGTCTATCCTAGAGGTCAATGAATCCGCGAATTTTGTAGGTCTCTAGTAATAAGTTATAGTAAAGTCTGGCACACATTTTTATGAAGACTTACAGTTCATAAGAAACTACAAGTGACTGCACTTCTAGGCCTTTTTTCTTTGTCTGATAAAACTTTCACACGTAACTGTAACCAGATAATAAACAGCTCATTTATCCGTGTAAAGCTTATATTCGTGGACAAGTTTACTTGATTTTAAACCAAATTTACACACTGTAAATTTATGTTTGTTCTGGATTATAAGCAGTTACAAACAGTAATTATTTTTCAAAGAAAGGTTTAAAAAATGGTAATTTAAGCCTGAATGGACAGTAAAATACCTAACTTTCACAATATAGTCAAACCTGAATTTTATCTTAAACATCTTGAATTACTCCGCGCAGAACGCGACGGACTGAAGACGAAGCCCACGTTTCGCTAAACTCCTATCAGTCCAGAACATATCCAAGGTTCGTCGTTCGCTCGTGCAACCTCGCAGTCGGAAAGAAATATAAAATAAAAATTGCTATAGTTAATAAAAATTTACTATTTTAGAGTATTTAAGTTATCATTGTCATAACCTAACCATATAGACGTGATAAAACAGATCCTACCGGAGAAAAAAAAATTGTATCTTTTATGCAACTGTTTGAATACTTTAATAACTATTTTACGTATTATTCAAGTTAAAACCCTAAAAATAATAACCTTACTACAAAAACAAAATCCGAAGATGCACGAACACGTATAACTCAGGGGTTTGACCCGGGGTCCCATACCGAAGACAGGGACTAGCTGACAGTGTAGAAATAAATTTCAAAAGTAACTGGAGGTATAACAAAAAAAAAACTCCGACAGTGTCAATTTTGTTTGTATGAGCAGTATTATGTATTTTTAGTGCTACTCTAAAGTGTGTAAATTTGTTAAACATAAGTAATGTTAAAATATCTATATACATTAAATTTATGTTAATTTTCGCTCGTTCAAAAATCTTAATTCTCAGAAAGTTCTTAAACGATTGCTTCGAAACTTTGACACAACGTATCATTCGAATACGCGCGTTATTTGTATATATTTATGTCACACCTGTGGTAAAAAGATATGTAACAAAATAGATAGGTAAAACATAGATTTTTAATATTTTCATTTCTATAGTGTGAAATATATAGAGATATGTATATATTTATATATAGAGGAGATAGATATAGATAAACTTTGTATGTGTGTACCTACTTCAAACAAATTACAAAAAGAATTGATTGAGGCATTGCAACGCATGCCGGGCATTAATTTGTAATAAATAACACCAAAGTTTTAATGATAAAATTTGAAGAAGTTAGAAATTCTTTAAGTTTTTTATTTATTTAGAGGTGCTTCTATTTTCCAAAAAACTGACTCAAACTTTTACCTGGGAGTTGCATAGTCCACACGCCACAAAACTCTCAGGTCCTAAGCCCTGCCCTGTGTTTCGAGGCAGTGTGCGCCACTGGCAGCTGACCTGAGACCGGTGCTGGTCCAGAACCGCCGCAGCTCGGCCGCCGGGGGACCACCTGCATCCACCTCCAGGGACAGCGGGGAGGCGCCCGCCGCCAGCGCCCCTGCCGCCAGCAGCGAGAACCACATCGCCAGCGACCCTGGTGCCAGCAGCGAGAACCACGTCGCGCGCAGCATCGTGGCGCCCGCCGCCAGCGACCCTGGTGCCAGCAGCGAGAACCATATCGCCAGCGCCCCTGCCGCCAGCAGCGAGAACCACATCGCCAGCGACCCTGGTGCCAGCAGCGAGAACCACGTCGCGCGCAGCATTGTGGCGCCCGCCGCCAGCGACCCTGGTGCCAGCAGCGAGAACCACGTCGCGCGCAGCATCGTGGCGCCCGCCGCCAGCGCTCCTGCCGCCAGCAGAGAGAACCACATCGCCAGCGCCCTTGGCGCCAGTAGCGAGAACCACGTCACGCGCAGCATCGTGGCGCCCGCCGCCAGCGCCCCTGCCGCCAGCAGAGAGAACCACATCGCCAGCGCCCTTGGCGCCAGTAGCGAGAACCACGTAGCGCGCAGCATCAAGGCCTGCCGCACGCCTTGTCGGGAACACGACTTTGAGTTATCGGTGGTTTTACATTTGGCGTGGTCACGGGCCCATTTATGTTGTGTCCCAAAATTCACGCACGAAGTTATCGTGATAGAAAATATAGGTTGTTAACTAAAAATTGTAAATATTTTGAGGTTTTACCTCTTTAGGCGCGTTATAAAAAAATAGTGAGAGTGAATTTTTACGATCCGCGCTCACCATGCAACGAAATTTTCACAGGATGAAAAAAAGCCTATATGCAAATAATAATTATATGTGCATTTAAGTAATTGATATTGAATGCTGGTCAATAACATTAAAAACATTTATTTATTGTGAATGTTAGTGATAGCCATTATGTTTTGTAACTTTTCAAGTGCATATATGTGAATTTATGTTCGTGTATGTATTATAAATAATTACATTATTTAAAAATAAAATAATTAAAATAATCATTTAGAATATTTATTTATTTATTTTCATTATAAATAAAAATTTATCTCAATAATTTTACTAAATTAATTAATTTTATAGGTACACATTTTAATATTAATATTTGCCGTCACCTGCGGTCTCGGGTTCGAAGCCGAGGAGCTTAGTGGTTGCTGGGGAGAGTCCGAGTAGTGTTTTATCCGGGAGGCGCCAGGCCAGCCTGTCGCGGGGTGGATCGTTGGTCCCAGTGTGGCCCACTGAGCTCGGTGGCTGCGACTGCACTGTTGCCTTACTAGCTGATACACTGTGTGCACGCCCTGCTCAGCATTGTGCTCCGCAGCCTAGCTAGAATGCTTTCAAGTAAACAGTAAATAATGTTAGAACGTCTTGAGGAGAATGGCGCTTTTACTTCACACGAGGCACTGGTCAGACATGTATGAATAGTGCATGGACAGAATATGAAAATCCTTGAAAGCATAGAACACGTTGCATGCTACACTGGTGGTGAAAACTCGCTAAATTAGTTCCAGCGGCAGTCTCTGTACGAAAGGGTGATGTGGAGTGGGTGCAGCTAACCCGTTATGCCTTTTAGCTCACACGTGTAGATCTTGGCTCTGCGACACAGTGAGTCTACGTTAAGCTGGCTGGAGAAACTCTGGGGTCTGGAGTCTGCCAGTGCCGTAAGCAGGAACCACGCGGCGGGAGGGTTCCGCAGCAGCGCAGTTAGTGACGGCCGGGTTACGCCCTGCACCGTAAACAGTCCGGGAACACGCGAGGAGCGCTAAGAAAGAAGTTTTAGGTCGAAGAAATAATAGTAACCAGAATTACTTGTACCAGGACAACAAAAATTATGACTCCCCACAGAACCCGGCGTCCGCTCCGGACGCGGCCTGTTGAAGCCTGCGGGAGAAGGGGTGTCACGAGGAGGGGGAACAATGCCGCATCGCGCCATTTCCTTCTTTTGAGTGGGCCGGCGTGATTCGGCCACTCTACTGCTAGGTGACTGGCCCGCGATCGTAGAGGGGAGTGTTGGAAAGATAATAAATCAGAGAAATGCAATTGTATAGATGTTTGCATTCTCCCCCTGTGGCTAAATGAATCTGCGAAATCGCCTGGTATCGGTTATGGTGGCAGGGAGTGCACACCAACGCACGACACGAGAGTGCGCCTACCTACCTCGCTCCAGCTGTGCCTCCCAGTCCGTCGGCCAGCACACTGCCAGCTGTGTGCTGTGCGCAGCAGCGCGGTGACGCACTCGTCATTAGCTCTTGATGGTTGGACGAGTGCTGAATAGTGGGGGGGAGGGGGGAGTCCACTTCTCTGCAGGCCTGGCGCTGATAAGGAACGACCCAGTACTTCCTGCCACCAAGCACTCTATAGAGACAAACACCAGACAGCTCTATACTAACAATACAGGCGAGAGTGTGAAAAAATAACCTAGCGGCAAGAGGTGTGAATACAAAAATATTTTGTAGATAAATCGTTACATTCTGTATTGTATTATCCGGTGTAAAACAATAAACTTATTTGAAAGGAAATTGATGCCCCTGTAGCCATTAGGCTACTAGGATTTGTGTATGGGGGGTTTTAAGAAGCATGCGCCCCCCCCCCCCCCACCCCCCCACCCGTATTAAAGCGGGGGGTCCGGGGGTCCTCCCCCGGGAAAATTTGGATTTTAAGGTGTAAAATAGTGCTATTTTAGCATTTTTCGGTACTTAAATTTAAATATTGTAATGGTATAAATTTTATTAATTTTCGATATGAAATTTGTTTGAGTGATGAATAAGAAATTTAATTAAATATTTGGTGCTAAGGGGGAAGGGGGGTTTGAACCCCTAAAAAAACCCCTGGCTACGCCCCTGCTGGTAAGAACTATTTATTGACATCGCAGAGTGCGTGAACAAACATAACATTTATAATAACGCTGTCGCAGGCAATGACGATAGGAGCGACTCGACCTGCAGATGGGAACTGGCGTTTTTCTCTTCGCAGGCCTGGAAAACACCACCAGCTTGATAAAGGGGGTATAATCCCCTCGGCAGTGGGGCTAACGGAACTCCTGAAGGGTGTGCTGCCTTCTTCGCAGACTAGGCAGCTCCTGCTGATCGCATCACTGTAGACTCAGCATGGCAGATGTGGCGACGATGTACCGCCACACCCCCATTAATCTGTATACTTTTTAAATAAGTTTTTTTAAGAGACGAGAAAGTTATTTTTGTTGTCATAATGTTGGTACCATATGTATTAAACAGCTATAGTGTTCATACTGGACATACCGTCTGACATCTAACGGACTGACATGGAAACAATGCCAGGTTTTCACAAAAAAATCTCGGAGCTGTCCGGTATAAGTCTCTAAGGTATTTGCTGCCACGGCATGGCGACCATTGTAGTTCTCAGTGGCAGAACTAGACTTTGCGGGACCCTAGGCCAATAACCTAATAATTTGGAGAGGGGCCTACCGTGTGGCCTTTGGCCATGAAGGAGGAAGGGTAATCGAATAACACCCAAAGAAAGCATAGTTGAAGACTTCCCGCTGGAAAAATATAAAAATTAACTTTCCAAAAAAAACATTTTTAAAACAATATGGAACTTAAATTTGTTTTCGATAGTGTCCTTACGAAAAGTTGATAATTCCTAATAATTATATTCGATTTTTATTAATTCTTACGGTCTAAATCTGGTGAAAAATCTCCTTATATGAAACCAAAAAATATATATATATGTAAGGGGATTGATCAGCCTTTTCGTTATATGCTGATTCTAATTAAATTCTCCCTTTCCTCACCGATTTCCATTTTTTTTTTGTAGACAGAAATAGAGAAAAACGTGTGTGCGTGGAGTTCATGTTATATGCTAATTCCAATTAAATTCTCCCTTTTCTCACCGATTGCTAATTTTTGTAGACAGAAATAGAGAGAAAAAAATTGTGTGCGTGGAGTCCATGTGCGACAGAAGCGACAGTTCTTGCTTATTATGTATAAATACAGATTAATTATTTACATTTTCAATGGCACTATTCATATAAAAATGTATCATACTTATCAAGTTAATTGCACCAATCAGTAACTCGTTAGCCTTACGAAAACTAAGAAGTAGACAAACACAAGCAGCGTTACGAGAAATCCGTAGCATCACTGCTGCGTCATTCCTACCTCTCCCCTGCCGTCTCTCCATCCGGCAATTACAACTAGCATATAGCATGCTACGCTAAGTGCCTATCCCACTGTGTTGAAGTTGACGCACTCTCCTCCTCTATCGGTTCACCCACCACGTACATAACTATTCCCCTCCTATCCCTGTTCCCCCAACATGTACCTAAATATTCCCCTCCAATACCGGTTCCCCCACCACATACCTAACTATCCCCCCCCCCCCTGGCTTTGTAAGTTCTTCTGGTATTTAGATTGGAGCACGTGACGTAATGAAAATTCTCGGTTTTAGAAGTTATATAAACGACACGCTTGTATGTGTTTTACACTAATTGTTGTCAAGAATAAACTAATGTGACTAATGTGACGTTATCTTGGAAAAATTTTACGTGATTCTGTCCTGATTTTCATTTTTCTTATTTTTTAGTATGGCAATTGCTTGAGGATTATTTTTTTTAAATATGAATATTTTGCGGTTTGCGGTTCAAAAAACGAGATATGGGTAGAACCAATGTGAATTATTCACGTGAAACACATAATGCTACGTAACTATTAGCGGAGGCGAGTACACACGCCCAAGCCAACTGTGGTCCCGAGGAGGGGAGTGACGGGAGCGCTAATGTCGCAGTGAGAGAGGGGTGGGGAATGAGGAGGGGTTGGCAGTAGGTGAATACCGTTAGCTGTGGAAGCAAGGAGTATACACATGCGTTCATAAGTGTACGCAACATGTAAGCATGATTACCTGGATGAAACTATGGCCATGAAGCGCAGTCGTGCAGTAAGAAATGTTGTGATAAGGTGAAGGTACAGTCATATGAAAAAGCGAAACACAGTGTCTACGAAGATGTCACAGTGTGTACCTAAGTGTGTCACAGCATCACATCGTACCGTTTGTGTTATAATAATTATTTCACTTAGCACCATATTTAACATACATGTCGGTATACATTTGCCTATAATCAAAGAAAATATTGTTTGTGTGATTAATGAAAAAAATGCAAGAAACATTTCAACACAGTTTCGTGCATAGTGCACGTAACAAACGCCCACTCAGCCATTTAGTTCTTCAATTCCTGATATGTTACCTTTGGAATATGTGCTGCTGTTGTCCGAAAAGTCCCATTCACTGTCTGAGCTGGACTCGCCAAAGTTAACAACAATTTTCTCAATTTCGTGCTCCATTAGACAGTCACCTGTCCAGTACTCTGCTTTTGTATGTTTTACATGTAAAATAGCATTTTGCCATTCTTCTTTGGTGACGCTATTGATTGCTTCTGTTGTGATGTTTTCAATGGTACGTGATTATTGAGCGACATTTTTTTCAGCAACACGTGATTTCACAATGTTCCATACATAATAGCATTAAGCTCACAGTGGTATGGTGGTAATCTTATTACTTCATGCCCATGTTCTTCTAACATCTCATCTATGCGAAACCTGGAAGGTGGACGTCGACCACGAACGAGCTGGAGGAGTTCACATTTTGTCATGTCATTGCCATGCGGAATGTTGTTCTGTAACCATTGGATGATATCTTGTTTTCTTGTACCGGCTGTTGGTGGCTTATTTAACTGAACGTAATGATAAGGGACATTATCCATTACAACCAACGACTTAGCAGGAAGATTTGGAATAAGCTTGTCTTGCACCCATCTGGAAAAGTAACCGGCTATGTAACTGGCTATGTATAGTTTTGTGTTTTGTTGTTCTGCCCGATGCCATTTGTCAATGCACGTTATATTACAGTCAGGATTGAGACAAAACATTAAATTTTACAATAATTTTTTTTGCCCACATTTGAAAGAATTATTTCCAGTGTTTAAAAAAAGATAGAAATGTCGTCGGCTGTATGACAGGGATAAATGAACGCCCATACGTACGACAGGTTTGTCATGGCAACGACGCCTTATAGAAATACGACTTTCAATCCATGCTCTGTCTTAGTGGCGAACGGTCATATCGATGACGCGTCATCCCTATGACGGTTGAAAAAGATATCCATGCTCGCCCTGCTGGAGCTGTCCGCAACTTTGCCATTGGTAAGCCTTCCATCCAAGTTGTCGTTAATGATGGAAAATATGCCATATAGCTCACTATAATAGGTAATTACGTGACTTATGCACCAAACTAGTCAAACAAAAAGATCCGCACTGCACCACAGCCAGATGTGAACTGAGAGTCGCATCGTCACATATATTCACATATATTCGCAGCGACTGTATGAGACGCGAGCCAAAACAATAGCCAGGTAAATTTTTATAAACAGGTTCTAGCTTGCACTTAACTGACCCAGTGCAAATTTCGTAATGTCAATTTAAGCTATCTAGTGGTTAAATTATTTTACTACATTTTATGAACTGAAATAATATTCTTTCTGCATTATTCAGGCATGCGGTGTATAATTTTTAATAAAAACACGTATTTACGCAATTTAAAGTAACTTATGTTTTTATGCAATATATGAAGCTATAATTTTGTCATGGCATATTTTTTGTATCATCCACTATCTGACCACAAAAATTAAACTTAAAGTATTTTTACTCCTAAAAGTGTTTTCAAGTAATCATAAACTGAGTTTTGCATGGGAAATTAGTGACTCAAAGCTACTAATAAATACAAATGTACCCAACTTACCTATTAGCAAGATTAAGTTAATACAGCCTGGATATTCTGATATTGATTTACAGTCCAGTTAAATTAAAAATACTATAACTAATTTGAAAGGGAAAATTCTAATGTGTTTTATGCAAATGGCACTTTTTTGTACCCAGAGTTTGCTAGCAGTCTATAAAATACCTCGTTAATTAATTTCACACACTATCTTATTGTTAATTTGTATATATCTGAACTGCGTGTACCATACAGACAATACAACCC
This sequence comes from Bacillus rossius redtenbacheri, assembly GCF_032445375.1. Taxonomy (NCBI): domain Eukaryota; kingdom Metazoa; phylum Arthropoda; class Insecta; order Phasmatodea; family Bacillidae; genus Bacillus; species Bacillus rossius. Next base: position 74,026,832 of record NC_086332.1, read on the forward strand.
TGGTTTTAGTCACAACGAATTAATTGAACAGTACTCAGTGGAACCGTTAATCAACTGCACATAAGTGAGTGAAGTGTCATGTGTGTACTTCAAACAGTGGTAAGAGTAAATATATATTGTCTGAACCCTACATCACATGATATTTGGCAACTCACGACGGCACCAGTCCACATGCCTTCATTTGTATGCTAAAACTATGTATGCTAGAATGAACACAACCGAGACAAATTTTATGCACTTTTACAATGAAATAAGAGTGTACATACAATGCAGTGTAATGGCAAAAAAAATAGTACATTGATTTATTTAAAATTTTGTTGAATATGTAATTTCACGTATACATCTATATGTTTTATCTAACGCATAAATTGTTTTATTAAAATATTTACTTCTGTGTAGTTTTATTGAAGCCTGTAGCACAATTTGTTTATCTAAAAACATTTGTGTAAAATTACATAAACTCTACTTGTTTTCAAATATTACACTACAAAAATGTAGAGTTACTAAATATTCTATAATTTTACGAAATATTTTCAAAATAATTTTTAATTTGCACTACAACAGTGTATTTTTACACCAAAGTTAAATTTTTAATATATCACCTTATGTTTGTCTACATTACATGTTGTTGTAATCATTTGGCACAAGTAGTGATGCATTATAGATTCACAGTGACAATAGTGATGCACGATAGACTCAAAAGGACAATAGTGAGAAAAATTATAATTACTAATAATGTTTTCAAATGCATAATCTTTGTATAAAATTATACACGCCACGTTGGTGTATTAAAATTACAACATAACGTTTAATTTTAATTTATGTTAGTTAAATTTTACTAGGACATTGCGGGCTAAAACCTATCAGAAAAATCGTCAACTGTATATTTTTACACCAATTTGGAGTTCTTAGGATATTAAATTACATTTGGTGTAAAATTCTCACGATGTATTTTACACAGTTAATGTGTAAACATATACTAACTATTGGTTTTTTATAATTATACGACAAAAAATTTAAAAAATACACTGACACCAATAGAATGCAGTTACAAAAATATATATGAATGGGTTAGGTTAAAACGTTGTTAAGTTGGGCCCAGGTAAAACCATCATAGACACAGGGTAGAGTCAGTTTTGCCTATCTTTTTGGAGGGCCTGCATGCCTTAAACTATTGTAAAGATATTAATTTAAAACTGTTATTTTTGTTTTATTTTTATTTTGTCTTTAATTCTCTTATATATATGTTTTGGTTATTAGGTTATAATATGCTATACTTAGTCTTAATACTATAATACAGCCCTAGTGTGCTGCCTTGCACAGGCCATCTCCTCTGCCAGTCGCCACTCCGAGTCTGTTTTGCCTTATTTTTGCGTTTGGGAGCACACGCTGATGGACGTTATTTTAAAATGCTAGGTACATTACTTATTGTAATATGCCACGTCTCACGCAGGAACCAGGCGCAGGAAATACATTTAATATATACTACTTATGACGTAGATCTATATTATACACTTTAATTACAGTGATGGAACTGATAGCATGTAACAGAAACCTGCGAATGGAGACCTAAATGCATTCGCAAGGTATTTATTTTGAAGTTTGCTATTGAAGATCCTGTGTCTGTTAGAAATACTACCGGCGCTGGAGGTGAAGTCTGCCAGGCGGGTCGCGCCCGTCGGACACAGGGATTCAGCTCTACCACACAGGCAGTGAGCACTGGGGTTCCGTGCGTACACCTGCGTGCTTCGGGATAGTTTCGATTAGCAAACAAGTTATTTTAGACACGATTATTGAAGCCAGCAACTCGCGGAGAAAATTTTCCCACCAGTACCAGTCCGCAACGGCGGGGGGCCGGGGTCGCGTGATTGGCCGATCGCTCAACCAATCACAGCGACCTACATACAAAGTTCTTCGGGCCAAGATTGAGACCAGCGTTTTATTTATTTATTTATTTATTTTTTGCAATGCAAGTCTGGATCTTGTTCACTCAGGAATTAAGTATACGGATTTTGCTTAACGCATCTTTCGAGTATGTATTTCGTACCCCTAAACTATCTTAGGTCCTTTGACCATGTCGCGATGGCGCCGCCGTGAACCCAGGTCTCCTGCAGACGTCTTCATGCCCGGCCGCGCTGCCCTTGTCGTCTCTCTTCCCCCGCGGTCGGCAGCGCGGTGTCACTCGCTGCGAACACTGTCTCAGGGCCGGCGCGTCCATACAGGCGAACTAGGCAACCGCCTAGGGCGCCAAGTAGCTGGGGGCGGCGCAGCACCACACACAACAGCTCATATCATATGTTAAACGATTATTGAAACTAGATGGAAATGGATTTTTGTAACAGTTTGGAATGTTTATATTGATATAAGTAATTATTTCAAGTCCACTGTGACCTGTTTATGATTTGTAATAAGTAAAAAAGTAAAAAAAGTAAAAAAAAAACACACACACAAGCCTGCTTACATTTGATTGTTGACAAAATCTTAGGCTTACGTGATGTATTTTGAGGCAAGGAAAAAAATTTTTGGTGTGTCCGGCGGGCGGGGGGGGGGGGGGGGGGGGAACATTAAGTTTTTTCTCCTAGGGCGCCAATTTACCTTGCACCGGCCCTGCACTGTCTTGACGTGGACCTAGTCTACTAGTACAACACTGCTAGTCCTTCCTCAAAACAAGCCTAACACATTTCTCAATGTCCTACAATTTGGCTTTGAAGCTGCTATGACTTACAGTTTATTGTCTTTTTTGCTTTCATCTGGGAAGCATTGGTCAGGACCAACTATATAATATACATATTCTGAGGAATATCTTATGCATGTTATTCGGGTGACGACTTAACGAATGGTAGGTGCAAAACAAAAAAAAAAAACGAAAATATTACAGAAAAACATAAACACGTATTCGTTACAATCTGTAAGATGCTTACTCGATGGCAGTTTAAGAACACATTGTCTGCAAAAAAAATATCTATACAAATTGAGGAGTTACACATTTGAATCAAATGAACTTTTAACTTCAGGATTTATTTTAGGTTATTACTGTTTTAATGATATGTGTAGACTGTGAAATGTATCTCAGACATTTAATTTAATTACATAAAGACGGGCCGAACCTTAAGAGACAATGACTTGTTAACCCTTGGTCACTGTAGCACTACGTGATTTAGAATTCCCGGGAGTGAAAATTGGTACCACATCGAGGGAAATTCATAGGATAAGCTTGGGACCCACTAACCTATCCACTGGACCGGAACTCTTGGGAGAAGTCGGAGAAGAATTTTTCCGGAGACTTTCGAAAGTATTGAAAAAAACTTTCGCTGATCTTTAAGTAAATCGGGGAACAGGTGGTGGAATTCCTCGTGCATTTCTCTCTTCTCGTTAATCGGCGAACCAACCCCAAACTTTTTCACCTCTCCTCCTCTTCCAATTCTAGTAAATTAAATTTCAAAAAAAAAAAATCTCAGAGCTAATCATGACGTTGAAAATAAAAACCAAACTAACCTTACCTGAAAACTACTAATAAAACTAAAATGAAACAAAACTGGTCACACATTAATACTGCTGTACTCCAGGTTACCACTGAAGGAATTGAGCGGAGCGGAATCAAAAAAACGGCGTCTGTAGTGTACGTCGCCTCAACTTCCCCCCTCTCAACCACCCGGGGTAACTGAACAAAAAGGAACCATCGGAAATGTCCACAGGACGGCGCGGCGCGCAATAGTGTGCGATGAGCTTCAGTCAGCCGGTTTGCTGAGTCTGCCGCCCGGTAGCCACTGCAGGTCTGCCGCTGCTGTGGACCGTCCAGCGACACTCCCTGCGCCCTCCCGGGCGAGTTGTGTACGTCGTGCCCTTTCGTGGAGAACTGGCACGGTCGTGTCCTAGCACCTTCACGACGTTTACTTACAACCACAGCGAACCGTGGCAGCTTGTAGATTCCTCGTGTGTATTTACGCTTCTTACCAACCAAACCATGTGCACGGGAGGTAGGTGCACAGCCACTGATAACGACGCCCGTAGGCACGCTGAGTATTAACAGGTAAAAACTCTCATGAAGTTCCATGTTTGGCTTCTCCCTGTAATGTAAGGTAGGTTATTAGATTCTACACACACACACTATCTTTATGGTATAATATAATATACAATATCAGTGCCCCTTGAAAATGTCATATAATATTTATTTTTTCTCCTCCCTCGCCTTTATATGTCTTATTACTATCTCATTTCTATCATTATTCTTATCACTAGTTATTACTGACTTATTTGTTTATATAATTATGATCTATTCAGATGGCGTGTTGACACAGTTTCATTGAACATTAGATTTGCTTTGCTCATTTGCTACACGACTGTTGCAGGACCCAATACCTGAAAGGGATATAAGATCAAGAATGGGATTTAAATGTTAACGACTTATGTCAAGCTTTGCGTCTGTGACCGTGTCTGGTCACAAGACGTTAAATTAAATTTCCACCACCAAAACATTTAAGGACATGAAGAAGCTTACCTTCTATGTTGACATGTGGGAATAAACTGACCTCTTGTGACGTCACGACTCATAGATAAGCTACGGCTGTGTGCGGCAGAAGACAGTGCACTTTCAACAAAATACCATAGACAAAGTGGAGACTTCATTCCTACACAACATCGAATTCAGTGTTACCAACTCCGAATTTAGCAAGAAGAAGAATAAATCCCGGAAATTGGTTGTTTATCGATTATGTGAACTGGTATGAAGATCTTTCTAGAACATTCGAAAATTATCTCTATTAATCCCGAGAAATAAGAGGGGCAATAGGAGGGAAGGGGGGGGTGAGAAATGGGTATATAATCCCGGGATTTTGATCAGTTAGGCATGGAGCAGCAGGACCATCACCAACATCATCATGAGGCATTAGAGAGAGAGAGAGAGATTGACAGAAGGCAAGGTGTTTTTGGAGAGCTAAGTATGGGTGTTGTAATTATTTGTTATGATATGGGCAGTAGAGTTTAAAGTTTTGATAATGATGAAAACAACTGTGAGTAGTAACCATTGGACTTGTGTTTTGTGCGAATATGATGCACCTGTTTAAGCTTAGTGTTGCTTTAGGTGTTCATAATGTGGATTGGCACTTGGTAAATTTTGTTGCACCTCCTGTGCATTTTGCTGTTGTTGGCGGCCATATTGCTTTCAATAATTAATTGATTTTTAGCTCTCCAAAGACCTTTTCCTTGCGAGTTGATTAATGGTTTGTTTATTTTTGGTTTAAAGTCATTAAGCATTTAAATGTACCTTGTAATAAATTTTGGCTCTATCAAAGTCAGGAATATTTATTGTGTGTAAAGTATAAAATATTTGTTATTTATGAGATCTAACTATTCTTGTATTTATGAGATATCTCTAGTCAATTATAAAACATTTGTGATATTTTTATGAGATCTAACTATTTTTGTACTATTTGTGAGATATTAAGATTAACAATAAACTTTGAAAATATATTTGATGTGTTCGGTCAATGTTTTTGCCACCTTACATTTTTCAGCATAGGTTTTGATGTTCACGTTGATTTTGAATTTTAATATGCAGGTTAGGCCCCATCTGGGCAAGTATTTACCTTGTGGGAAGTAACAGGGATTTTGTGCTTGCAGTGGGAGTTGGGACTCTGATGGGGCCCGGCCTCATTTCCTGCGCAGCTCTGCTTACCTTTGCTCACACTCTTTTGTAAGTGTGGCATAACATTGGGGAAGTTGGTGATATTGTTTACTCTTGTGTTTGGAAAAGTTGCTGGGTGTTTGCCACAATGTCTACAGGACCTCGTACTGCATGGATCCAGTCCCTTAGCAAGGCTTCTCTGATCGCGTTACTCACAGATGCAGGGATATCCTGCCAAGAGAGCGACTCCATAAACAGTCTCCGAAGCGCGGCCCGCTCGTTAGTCAGAAAGGACGATGAGGCAGTTAGTGAACCGGGTGAGTCGATTCTGAAAAAGTTAAAATCTCTCCCCAGTAATGTGGTAGAAAGGGTTCCTCTGCTTAAAAGTCTTGGGTTGTCTTTGGTAGTAACATTTCTGGTAGAGATTCTGAAAGTAAGCAAACTTGGAATATGTAGTGATAAAGTAGTGTTTGCTGCGGCATTGCTAAAAGTTCCTGAGTTACTTCAGCCTATTTTCAGTGAAGCTATTCACAAGAACTGGGATTTTGCAGGATTAAGTCAGGAAGTTTTGAAGAATGTGGGATCTAGTGTGGCTATTCAGAAAATCCGAATGCAGATTCTGGATAGGAGTCAAAGTCGCCATGAATCTATGCGTTCATTTGTTTATGAAACAATGTGTCTGGTGGAAGTGTTAGGATTTCCCTGTGAAGAAAGTTATTTTGTTGAATTGGTATTTCATAATCTGGCCCCAGCTTACAGTCGTTTCTTCGTTTTCTCTAAGAAACCAGCCACATTGTCTGAGTTGCTTATATTGGTCACCCAAGTAGAATTAACCATTGCTGACAGTAGTTTGAGTATTGCTCCTAAACCTAAGGTCTCAACACTTCAGAAGTGTGAATTTTGCCATAGAACTAACCATATCACTGAGAACTGTTTTCGGCTTCAAAATTCTAAGCCGGTTAAAACCGAAAAAGGGAAAGTTTTTAATGTTAAGCAGACTAACATTTCTAAAGAGTCGAGCTCCCAGGCAGAGGTTCAGGCAGTGGATAATGTGAGACCCGAAAATGGGAATGTTTCGAATAGGATTGAGGAAAAGAAGCAAATTAAATGTTTTTTGTGTGGTAAAGAAGGGCACATTCAGTATTATTGTCCGATTAAGAAAAAGCCGCAAGGTTTGAATTATGTATGTAGAATGTAATGTGATCTCTCTCTCTCTCTCGAGATCAAGTCTTTTTATCTAAGAGTATCCTGTTGTTATATGTGAAAATGTAACCTAGTTAAGCAAAATATTGTTGTTGATCTTTGTTAATATTATGATTCTTGAATATGATGTGTTCAAAATCACCATGCTCCTTTTAAGATTTTATACGCTTACTAATGATGTGTTTTTGTATGAAATATTTGGCATATGTTGTCTAGTCAAGTTTTGATCTGTGATATAGTTTGTAGGTTGTACGATGAGTTTGTTTTTAACATGAGAATTAGTGTCTTGGAGGTCTCTCTCTCTCTCTCTCTCTCTCTCTGTTTTTTTGGGAAGGGGTTGAATTACGTAGGTCTCTCCTTTTACTCCTCTTGCTCCCTCTGTTTCTGGGATTACCTCGACACCGAGTACACCGACTGCTGCATGAGAACTTCGAGAACTTCATTTTCTTCAAGATCATCTACAGTTCAGCATCCAACAGCAGAAGCATGCCGCTCCCCCGCTACAAAATCACCCACCAGTTCGTCTCAGTTACATCAGCTCTGATGGCAGCTCGCCCACCAGCAGGTACTTCGTCCGCTTCCTTGAATACTTCGGCTTCTAGATCTGTGGAAACTGACAGGTGAAGATCTGACTTGTGACTGGCCATCCCAAGACTTTTCATCACCTGGAAGACGATGCCCTCCTGCAGTGAAGTTTCAGGGGAGGAGGATGTGACCGTGTCTGGTCACAAGACGTTAAATTAAATTTCCACCACCAAAACATTTAAGGACATGAAGAAGCTTACCTTCTATGTTGACATGTGGGAATAAACTGACCTCTTGTGACGTCACGACTCATAGATAAGCTACGGCTGTGTGCGGCAGAAGACAGTGCACTTTCAACAAAATACCATAGACAAAGTGGAGACTTCATTCCTACACAACATCGAATTCAGTGTTACCAACTCCGAATTTAGCAAGAAGAAGAATAAATCCCGGAAATTGGTTGTTTATCGATTATGTGAACTGGTATGAAGATCTTTCTAGAACATTCGAAAATTATCTCTATTAATCCCGAGAAATAAGAGGGGCAATAGGATGGTAGGGGGGGGGGGTGAGCAATGGGTATATAATCCCGGGATTTTGATCAGTTAGGCATGGAGCAGCAGGACCATCACCAACATCATCATGAGGCATTAGAGAGAGAGAGAGATTGACAGAAGGCAAGGTGTTTTTGGAGAGCTAAGTATGGGTGTTGTAATTATTTGTTATGATATGGGCAGTAGAGTTTAAAGTTTTGATAATGATGAAAACAACTGTGAGTAGTAACCATTGGACTTGTGTTTTGTGCGAATATGATGCACCTGTTTAAGCTTAGTGTTGCTTTAGGTGTTCATAATGTGGATTGGCACTTGGTAAATTTTGTTGCACCTCCTGTGCATTTTGCTGTTGTTGGCGGCCATATTGCTTTCAATAATTAATTGATTTTTAGCTCTCCAAAGACCTTTTCCTTGCGAGTTGATTAATGGTTTGTTTATTTTTGGTTTAAAGTCATTAAGCATTTAAATGTACCTTGTAATAAATTTTGGCTCTTCTAGCCTAGAGTATTGAAACCAAAGAAAAGTATCAAAGTCAGGAATATCTATTGTGTGTAAAGTATAAAATATTTGTTATTTATGAGATCTAACTATTCTTGTATTTATGAGATATCTCTAGTCAATTATAAAACATTTGTGATATATTTATGAGATCTAACTATTTTTGTACTCTTTGTGAGATATTAAGATTAACAATAAACTTTGAAAATATATTTGATGTGTTCGGTCAATGTTTTTGGCACCTTACATTTTACATCATAGGTTTTGATGTTCACGTTGATTTTGAATTTTAATATGCAGGTTAGGCCCCATCTGGGCAAGTATTTACCTTATGGGAAGTAACAGGGATTTTGTGCTTGCAGTGGGAGTTGGGACTCTGATGGGGCCCGGCCTCACGTCTAAGCCAAATAGAGTCACTCTCCTTGTATGTGCTTGCTTTAAAATTGTTATTGAACCTGGTTTTCTGTGTTTTCTGGCTTTGCATAACATTTATTTATGCGGTATTCTTATCACGGCGGTTTTTTTATCCTCCAATCCAATGACAGCATGTGACGTTGAAAGGGCTTTGTTGTTTCGAATTTTTCTTCTTGGCCCGTTTCGGTATCGATTGTCTTGATATTGGTCTGATATACTGATACCTGTAATATAGGCTTTGTTAATACATCATCCTTACTCATATTTGTTTCTAGAACATTTCCTTTGTTCAATGTGGGGTTACCTAGATTTTCGTGAAATATTGTGTGATCATTTCAGTGTCTGTGAATATATTTAGCAATAGTGTTTTGCATTTCACTTGCTTTGTTTTCTTCCGGAAATAATGCGTCTGCAAGAGGACAAATAATTTAATTAGATTGACCGGACCTGCTCTTACTTACTATTTATTCCTTATTTCAAACACGTCTATATATATAATATTCGTACGTGATTGGCACACGTGGTAGTGCATATGGAATTTTAATATTCACGCATTTCACTATTTTTCTTCAAAATCGAACTCCACAACTGATGTGGCGAATTTTTTTATTCGCATACAATGTTCCGCCATGCTTCTTTAGCATCTCGGACTAGTATGGTCTGTCCAATAGTAAATTGTCTGCCAATAGATATTGCTTGAACAGATGGCAAAAGTGTTTTTACATCTAGATTGCTGGAGAGCTCTCTTTTATTTATGCTCAGAATTGAAGTTCAGTTTGTGCAGGCTATAGCTCGACCTAAACTTCTTTGCTGTCCACGCATTTTCAGCTTCTGGGCCTTTAGAAATTATGCTGGGGCTAATGAAATAATGCCATTGATATGTAAGGCACCTCAGCCAGGGAGTTTGCCTAGTTTCGCGGTCATGGGTAGCTGTAACACAGTCGGAGAAACCACATCGCTAACAAAGTTAACTGTACGAGCTATAGGTATATTCGGCAACACCAACGAGAAAGTGTGACGCGGTGTAAACAAGCAGGTGTTGGATGTTTGGCATATTTCCGCTGCTTGTATAATCGACGAGGTCTAGAAGGCAAATTGTGTCTTTAATACCAGTCAAGTGACTTTCTCACCGACGAGTATTTTAAGCAGGAAACACTTTCGTTTATCTCATAACCCGCCACAAATTAACTGTCTCGGCGGTTAAGAACATTATAGTGAACTTTTTTTACACTCACAAAATTATTATCTTTGAAAGATTTCTGCAATGTGAGTGCATAACTGGATGTGAGCTTTTGGACATACGCCATTGCTAAGCACATGTATGTCTGTAGAAGAAAACTACTAAAAACCAAAAGACAAAAAACACAAAAAAAAAGCAAAACATTTCTGTTGTCAACAGGATATATACACCACATTATATTCCATAACAGGAATATGGTCAACAAACTAAGAAAAACAAAGAAAAATGGACAAAGAGAACGAGCACAATAATATTGAACCCCAGAAAACATTTAGCACAACAGTGGAGACGAGACAAAAACACACCAAAACGAGAAGACGAAACAAACACAGTAGTTTTCCAAAACAGTAACAAGCGATGTTTCGGGAACTGCTATCTGCTGCCGTCCTCAGGCTGAGACGCACATGGTACGAAAACACAGGTGTGACTGAGTAGGGGCTGGAAAATTGAGGGTACATCAAGTCACAAAATTATTGTCTGTGCTGACCGGCGAAATATACCGTGTCAAGCAGGCGGGTGAGTTAGTCCGTTTTTATCGGAATCCGAGCGCCCTGCATTCCACATGACGCAGTGCGCAGTAGCGCGAGATTCCAAACCGCTAATGCCTGCCCCCTGGTTCAGACTGTCCCGAGCACTCGTGGGCTGTGGAGTTGGAGGAGGCCACAGCCAGGCTCGTAGCCACGATATTGTGAAGCAGGCGGTCCAGTGGGACCGTCATATTCATTTGAGGAAGTTTTCTTTATAACAATTCTAAAAAATAATTATTATCACATCTAAATCTCAGGGAACAGTAATATTTAGATCTCAGTTTACAGAAAAAAAAAATGCATGTTTTATATTTCGGTTTTGTAATTTTTTTTTAAAGCTTCTTTCGATATTTCGTTAAAACAAAGTCATACGTCAAGTTTTTATTAAATACATACTTAACAGTTAACACGTGCTATTGTGTACATTAAGTATATACTACTTGAATAAAACAAAGTAATATTTCATTTCATTTCTGTGTATAAGGAATCGCAGGCTACAATGGCGAGGAAACGCGTTATTTTAACCAACAAAGTATTAAAATAATGCTTCCGAAGTAATTTCTCTCTCAATTAATTTAGCTAATTTGCTGGAATTTTTTTATATCAGTCTTTTTTTTTTTTTTTTTTTTTTTTGTAATCCTACAAAGGATGAGGGCTAAGTTCCTGCCTCGATAATTTATTTGGAGTTTTCAAATTTCATGACATTACGTGATTAGTATTTTAACAACATTTTAAACATTTCACACTATTTTATACTTTAGTTTTATCCGTGTTTCTCGGCTTTCTTGGCCTCTGCTGACCAGAACATCGTTCCACAACTTGAATAATGCTTCAAGCTTAACATCTACAACGTAATGACTTAGAAGTTAAGGCGCACCCTTATAAATCACGGTTTTGATGGTGACTTATGTGTTTTTTTTTACTTAATGTAACTTTGCAGTAATGCTGCCTTAGAGATACAGCCGCATGCCCTGAGCTTATTTAGAGCACCGTGACAGGGTCTCTGGTTCGACACTCGATCAGGCAGCAGAACACGCCACGCCACAGCTTGTGACCGGCTTGTTTGTGCGTGTCCGGGTGAGAAGCAGTAGCAAAGCTGCAGTTTCGGGTTCATGGCGCTTCACTTGCGTTTTTTTTTAAATTTAAACTCTGATGTCCATTGTTCCCGGGTGGTTACGGTGACCGAGATGAAAATCATCCACTATCTCCTCTGCTACGGATCCAGATAGTAAATATACCGTGCATTAATTTATGTTCCTACCACTTTCCAAAAATGGTTCGTCTTTTCAAAAATTGTAAGAGGCAAAATTTCAGATAAACATTATTAGATTGACAAAATATTTTGAACGAATTTGATAGTATAAGTACTTATTAGAACAGTTAATTGTTTTAAAATTATACCACTGTTTTTTCAACATCTTACAACTGTGGTTTATCTTATGAAATGTAACAAACAAAAAATTTAGAAACAATTGTAAGATTAATACATAATCTGTATGAATTCGATGTTTTGCCTAAGAAGGGATTTATGAATTTATTTGTCCTCCAACACTCGTTTCCTCCACCAGTAGTATAGAATAGGGCATACTGGGACAGGGTCCAGGGTGAGGTGCCGAGGTGCCGACCGCCATATTGGATTGTGACGTCACGGCGGCCATCTTGGATGGTTGTGACCTTGACCTTTGACCTTGACCCCGGCGGCCATTTTGGATCCGCCATCTTGGATCCGCCATCTTGGATGACGTCATTGTGTTCTCGAAAATTCCGGCTATGTGTTTTCCGCCATTTTGTATGATGACGTCACCGTTGCAATTTTGGTTACGGCCGCCATCTTTAATTTTTTTTATTTATTATCCGATTTTAATAAAAAAAATTTAAAAATTATAAAAAAAATTAAATAATAAAATTTTAATAAAATATTAATAAAAAATATACTTTTACGACACGGAGCTCGGAGTCCTCGGTTCGAACCCGACGAGTGCAAAAAATTAAAAATGGCTACCGATCCTTCCCTCACAGTGGACGCAGGCAGACTGACCCCCACCACTTATGTCAAAGTATACATATCTTCACCTAGTATGACGTCATGTCCGCCATCTTGAAATTTGGACGCCATCTTGAAAATCTTTATTTATTATCCGATTTTAATGAAAAAAATTCCAAAATTCATCAAAAAATTAATGTATTTGAATTCTGTTTGATTATATCGATGTACGTCCTTGGTTCGATTCCCGACGAGAGTAAACTGTCGATCCTTCCTCCATGAAAGCTACCTAGACTGATCTACCACCACCAGTACCAAGGTATATATCATCAACTGGTATGACATCATGTCCGCCATCTTGTCTTCATCTGCTGGAGACCACCATCTTGTTTTCGTCTGCTAGAGTGTGCCGATACCATGTAGTATAATTATCTGGTCACCATACTTTTGTCCTCAACTGTTGACATTGATCATTGACCTTGACCTTGAAATTTGACCTTAACCTTGAAATTTGACCTTGACCTTGAAATTTGACATTGACCTTGAAATTTGACCTTGACCTTGAACTTAGACATTGACCTTGAAATTTGACCTTGACCTTGAAATTTGACCTTGACCTTGAAATTTGACCTTGAACTTGAACTTTGACCTTGACCTTGAAATTTGACCTTGACCTTGAACTTTGACCTTGACCTTGAAATTTGACTTTGACCTTGAAATTTTACTTTGTCCTTGAAATTTGACTTTGTCCTAGTCGACCATCATGGATCCGACATTTTATGTTCTGTACATGCTACCAGGAGCGACCACCTGCTGGAGTACACCATCTTGTGCGTGTACTCGTATTATAGAGTACATTTCCATCTGGTTAATTTTATTCTACCCGCTACATTGCAGTAATCATTTATTACCGAGGTGCCCCCCGTTATCTTGAAATTCGGACGCCATCTTGAAATCATGTAATAATGTAGCTAGAAAAGCGGAAAAAAATCCAAAATTCATCAAAAAAATCACTCATTAACTTACATATCGATTTGATCCGCTCCAGTCCTTGGTTCGACCCTCGATCGTTACAATAATGTTTAATTTTATGAAAAAAATAATAACTTCAATAAACCATGTTCAACATTCTTAAAGAGACTTTAAATCCTCTACTACCATCATCCTATAAGCCATCAAGACCACCATATTGGAAATTCGTAATTGTAATGCTAGAGAATCGGGAAAAAGTTCAATATTCATTAAATAAATTTGTAATCTATATACTGATTGATTAGATCGACTAAGGTCCTTGGTTCGATCCCTGGACGATACAAAACAACTTTAATTTTAAAAAAAGTACCAGAAAAGTGTAAGGTTCGAGAAATAAAACACCACAAAGTCTTTTACAATCATAATATTTACTACACAATTTCTATCCTACTACAGGATCACTTGCGAAAGACAGCAATCTTATAAACATTTAGCTTTGCATAGACGTGCAACGACTACTTCTTAGCTCCAACAGCTCCAAATGCTCCAACAGCTCCAAATGCTCCAACAGCCTCCAAATGCTCCAACAGCCTCCAAATGGCTCCAACAGCTCCAAATGCTCCAACTACCTTTTCTTTCAACAGCTCCAATGATATTGGGCTACAATGCTACGAGTCTAAGAGACAACGAGGCTACAAGGCTACGAGTCTAAAAGGATCTAGCTGGTTCCGAGTTATACATGGCTGAGAGACTGCATGACTAACCGACTGGCTACGAAACTACATGTCTATGAAGCTACATGGATACAAGTCTACTCGGCTCCAACACGCAATGAACACACAGTACACACAGGAAAACGAAAAGTACACACAGGAAAAACGAAATGTACAGACGGGAAATCGGAACGTACACACAGTACACACAGGAAACGAAACGTACACACAGGAAAACGAAACGTACACACAGGAAACGGGACGTACACACAGGAAAACGAAATGTACACACAGGAAAACGAAATGTACAAACAGGAAAACGAAATGTACAAACAGGAAAACGAAATGTACACACAGGAAAACGGAATGTACAAACAGGAAAACGAAACGTACAAACAGGAAAACGAAATGTACAAACAGGAAAACGAAATGTACAAACAGGAAAACGAAATGTACAAACAGGAAAACGAAATGTACAAACAGGAAAACGAAATGTACACACAGGAAAACGAAATGTACACACAGGAAAACGAAATGTACAAACAGGAAAACGAAAGTACACACAGGAAATCGGAACGTACACACAGTACACACAGGAAACGGAATGATCACACATACAGTAGCGGAAACACAGACTTATTTGGAAATCAGGATACAAGAAATAAAACATACTTTTTTAAAATATAAATAATTCATTTTATTTTTCATTAGTACACACATGACAGTTAATCAAATGATTAATGTATGGAGCCAGCGTTCCGAAGTTCTTTAAGTATGGTCGATACTTCCACGATATACGAGTAGTTTCCTCTACGAACAGATGCCACCATCAGTCTTAGCCGGTCAACCAATATGTTTGGATCTTTCCATGATGTGGAATCAATCTCTTCTGCCACCATCATCCTTGCACGTTTATTATAAATATTCTGATCTCTGCTGTCCTCCGTTTTAACACCAACCTCAGGGTTACTTTCATCATCGAGCCAGTGATCATCACAAGCTTGATCAGATTTATTTATTATAACACGACGTTTCCATCGCTTCGGTCTCAGGACACCACCACATTTTTCGGTCTTGTCAGCTTTAGGTTCTGCATCACAGTCTTCGATCACGTCGCCAGCTTCAGAGTCACTGTAGCAATCACCGTAGAAGGCATCGTCTTCACCCAGATTACCGTATAAGAACTCGTTATCGTCGATGTCGAAATGTCTGCATCGCCTTCATGCTTCCTTTTTAGGAGTCCATTATTTTTACAAAGTATGGAGTATCTGCTAAATATAGGCTTGAGTGTATTTTCACTTTTCAAAGTGTTGATACTTCCAATAGTTTCAGTCTTCCCGAAACCATCAGCATCCTTCAATATTTGTTTCTCGTCACGATCGGCGTGCTACGGCTTCCATCATTTCTATATTAATAATATTATTTGTCTTAAAATCTCCGCGTCAGTGTCACTATCACAGACGTAAAGATATCATCTTTGTAGCTGTCATCAATATTACCATGAGCTGCATCAATATCACTCATTTTATGATATCGTTTCCACATTTCAGTTGTCAGTGATTTACCCGCAATCTATGATCTTGTGAGCTCCATTCTCATTTTCTGTAAAAGCTAGTGTGTACAGTTATATTATTTAATCCTTCAACCCATCATCCCAAACCCAATTAAATCATCTTAGTATATAGAAAAAAATCATCAAAGTTCCTTTCATTTAATCATAGGAACCGCTTCATCCCTTTCACCTTTAGTAGGTATAGTTTCTTGAGCCCAAGAGTCTTTCATTATATACCATGCAGTGTTCTTCAAGAGATGTGATATACCACCATTTCAACATACATATCCATACTATCATTAATTTGTTTACACAAAAAAAAACCTTCACGTTATTTTTACATGTCTTATTAAATTACCACTTCGACTAAAATAATTACCACACATAGTAATTTCTACAAAGGACACATTGTCCAAGACATTTTAACCAGCATCTGTCTGAAAACAACCATGTCCCATCTATATCACAAAGTAAACGAGGGTTAGTGGAGAAAGGTCAAACAAGTGCTAGTCACTCATAGGGTAAGAACCATGTGTTCGATACCTATCTCTAGCAACTCTGTATTTTTCTTACCTCATGTATAAAAATATCTTCCTATACATACGTTTTTAAAAATATTCACGTACGTCTAGTCAAAAGTACCTAAATTCAAGCACGTCAACCGCAAAAAAAAAATTCTCAAGGATAGAGGCAGAGACTTCACGATCGTGACACGCCTACCATCACCTGCAAATGAACATTGACAACTCGCGCGGGAATTGCAAGCTGGCAGAATGCTGCGACACTCATATGTTTTGCTCAAGACATGCATACATCACGCCGCTAGCCTTCCAACTCATTACATGTAAAACTCCAGTGGAATCGTAATCAAGCTCATGTAAAGTACTTGACGGAACCACTTCAAAGTATACATCACTGAACCAGAGCAGAAAATCAGCCTACGAACGTATATCCTGCTACCTACAAAAATAAATGTGTAGCACATAGCCTATACGAGAGGAGTCGATTCCTACATACCATACTCAATACTCTGATAATTATAAGCAGCAAAATATTTTAAATCAAGACCTTAGCCAGTATACATTTTTTCTGTTATGATGTAAAAATTCATGTTAGTAGTCAGCAACGAAGGAGTGAGTAACTTGGACGAAGAACCGCTTACCAAGTATCCGGAATCTTACTGATACAGCCCATCCAGTGCACCAGCATACCCCGAAGTGTGGTCAATTGATAAACATTCTTTAATTTTTTAATATCACCTCCATAGTGTACACCAATATATGACAGGTTACGATTAAAGACCATAAATTTTCCCACAAGTCCGTTAGTTTTATTTCGAGAAGTAATAAATTATTTCTCAAAAATAATAAATCAAGTTTTTAGTCAGATTTGCTCTAATGCTACGGTATTACCTGTACCAGCACTTTACCAAAACATCTCCCATAAAAAATCTTAAGAATGCAGATGACATACACAGTCAAAAATAATTTTAGCAAAAAAAAACAGTCTTTATCATTATTGGTAAAACAAAATAATACACACAAACAAGACAAAACGGACATTACAAACCCGACCTAAATTACGTGTCACATGTAGTTTATTACATTAAGATAAACAATGTAGGTTAGGGAAAAATAAAAAAAAATTCTTTAATTCTATAATTTATTTAAAATTGTACATTTATACACAATAAAATCTGACATGGTATAAATATCGTATGCATTTCTCAGTCCGTGAACATTCATTTTTATTAAAAATAATTATTATAGTTCGTATTAAGAATGACAAAATACAAATAATTCATACAGATCACGATACATCAGTTCAGGAGTGTAACACCTTAGAGGGTCTGAAATTATGCTAGAGACCTTCCTTTACAAAATTTATAATGTTTTTTCAAGTAAAATTTTCGTGTAACCTGTATACCGCACTTCTCACACAGAAATTTTACACGATCAAGATTTCTTCTGCAGCCATGCTTTTCGTGGAAGCGTGTACTTCGTAGTCGTTCAAATCGTTTACCACAGTAGCAGCACTCATACAGATATTCATTGCAATTACCAACGCTTCCCCGATGTACAACTTGCAAATGAACTTTGCTTTTACAATGCCTAATCAAATTACTTTTGTTTGTGAAATGTACACCACACGGGTCACACGGAAATGTCACTCGATTAGCGTTTCTTCTACAGACATGATTTTCATGTCTTCTTGCATGTTGTCGGTATTTAAAACTTTTGTCACAGTACGTACACAGATGTCTCGTCGTTAGACCTTGAGTCACCGACGGCTCGGAAAGTATCTTACTTTCAATGTGCACTGCTGTTGTAGGCGACGAAGTCCCGTATGTTGCATGAGCTGGAGATTTCCCAGTCGACATTGACAGATCATCTGTACTGGATGCCAAAGAATATGATGTATACACGACTGATGCAGAAGCTGGGAATTGCTCACAAAATGTTGTATTTACCAAATGCGATGTAGTTGCAGGTATCGGAGTCTCCTCTGCGTTCGATAATGCACACATTAAAGTCTCTTGAAGTGAAGAGACAGTAGATACAGCCATCATCGGGATCTCTGGAGATGGTAGCCTCGTTACCATCGGAATCTCTGGAGCTGCTCTCATCGTTGTCATCGAGATCTGCTTCGTCATCATCACCTCAGTCGTCAGGGACCCCGGTGAAGACACGAGACCCTCCGTCAAGATCTATGCAGTCGTTGACCCAGCCACCATTGGGATTTGTACCGATGTCGACGTTGCTACCATTGAGTTCGGATACACATCAATATTCATATACAAGACTTATATGCAGACAAGCCAAATCATCAGATCTGCACTGCACCACTACAAGAGGTGGACTGAGGGACCTGCTGTCTAAGTCTCGCTTAAATAACCATGTTCGCTTGTAAAATACGCAAGTCAATACATCATCCATTGTTATTACTTAACAAAAATAAGGAATTTCAAGGAATGTTAATTTAAATTATATATACAATCAACTAACCACACATCCTACATACACGGTTAATTTAGACTTAATAGAGGAGCAAGAGTCTGTAATCAATGGAACTTTCACAACCCAAACAAAATTTAAAGTAGGTACTCAAATTTAAATATTATGTAGAGCTACACATAACATCCAACTGACTCCAAATGACTACAACACATGACTAAAATAATTTATACGATACCAGGTTAGGTCCAAAGTCAATTTTTTTTTGTACCTCTCATCTTCAGTTCAGAGGACCTTCAGTGTTGATATAGCTACAGCCAAGACATGTCCAGTACCACACATCTTCAAAGCCTTCAAAGTCGATCCTTGTTAAGCCTTACGACAAAAGTCTCCGAAACAAGAGACCTACTCTACAAGATTACTGGACATTTTAAGCTTGTCATAGCACACATCGATAAAAATCTTCGTAAATAACCCAAAATATTATCAGACCACTAGCATTCGATTTATGCACATACAGTAGGTCACCAACATATTCGTCAACACATAACCATTCTACATTAAGCTCCTCACTTACTTATATCAGCCTAATCGACTACACTCAGCACACATAAACTAAAAGAAGTCAAATAACATCCTATTATTTATTTACATTCGAATATTTAACAGCATGCCGACTGCTAATTAAATAAGCCTGACAGTGAACATGTTAGCAAAGTTTACTTTTATATAGGACCAGGAATCCATTGAACCTTCAGAACCTAGCTACACATACACAGTGCTGGATGCAAGGAATTATACACTCATTTGTCATCACTGACACTCATTTTACATCATAGGCACTTGAGTCAACACTCATTTTCCATCATTAACATTCACACAAACGCAAATTAACCACCATCGACACTCAATTCAACACTCACTTTCCATAATCTAAACTCAATTCGGCACTCATTTCCCATAATCGACACTCAATTCGACACTCATTTTCCATCATCGACACTCAATTCGACACTCATTTTCCATAATCGAAACTCAATTTAACACTCATTTTCCGTCATCGATACTTAATTCTACATACTCCTTCCTTCTTCGACACTCATTTTCCATCATCTACATACAGTAAAATGGAAACTTTTCATCATCCACACACACACACACACACACAGATACATATATAAATATATTCATACTCAACTCAATTCTTTAAAGTAGCAAACACATGAACTTTATTAGGGCAGGAATAACGACACATTTTAATAACAATTTTTAAAATTATAATACAAAAGTATAAAATTTCATCAGTCAATACACATTACTAACTTATTATATATACCCTGAAATTCTAATTTCATCAAGAATAGTCCACGTTTCTTTGATAACTGATACAATTTCGTCATCTTGTGAAACAAGTAAAAGTCGCAACCTGTTCGTTAACACGTTCGGGTCTTTCCACGATATATAATCAATTTCACTTGATGCCACCATCTTCTTCGAATGTTTGCTGAACATATTCTGAAAATCGTAATAATGATTATGATAATTTGTATCAACATCATCGGTGATGTTCACATCTTTATCAAACACACTGACATCTTCATCTTGCATATCCCAGTATTTCGAATTTTTTGACATTGGAGTACCATCATTGGTATCAAGCTTACTTGCTAATTTTTCAAAAAAAAATATTCCAAAGTCCGTAGAAGTCTACTATAAGACGACTTGTCACTTTTTTTGGAGATGTTACTTTCATTATCTTCTACCTTACTTATATCTTCAACACCAGTTAAGCTATTTCCTTCCTCAAAACCTGGAGATATTTTAACACAATCGCTTTTAAGACTAGGTAGATCAATTTCATTGTAAGACATACTGTCCCCGAGCATAGCGTCTCCATCTACGTACTTTATCTCCTGCGCGAGCTTGGCTTTACAAGTTTTATCATGTCTTTTTAAATTATCTCTTCGTGTCAACCGTCTTCCACACTTGCCACAAATTAGTAATTGACGGTATGAGCTTTTATCACATTCGTTCTTTTCATGTCTACGAGCATTATAGATGTTATCAAATTATTTGCTACAGTATGTACAATGTCCTACAGATCGAGATCGATATTTGTGTATCGTACCTTCACTAGTCTGTACGTACTCCATAATGGTTGAATAGCAACTAAAAGTATTTCTTAGGTACTTCGTATTTTTATGTATGAACATTTATCAATTATTTACGAAAAAAGATTTTTTTTTTCTCATTTTGAAAAAAAAATCATGTTCCACGCAGTTTTACTACCCACCTTCATATTTCCTCATATGTTATGTTGTAAAAGCAAACAAAGTTGGTTGTAGGTTATGGAATGCTCACTCACGATCTCTTGAAAAAGGTGTACCTCCCTAGATCTCAAGAGGAAGAACATTGACCTTATTTAAAAATTAGTGAATAATATCATGGTCTAGCAAGAATCACAAGATAATCTATTCTCATATTAGCAACCATCATGTATCAGTTGTCTGTATAAGCAGTCAATGTTTTGTGTGGGATGCAGGATGCTCCCTTACGATCGCAACAGAAGGAAGGCTTCGCTAGAACTCAAGGGGAAGGGAAATCTTCGTGTGTGATAGCGTTTCTCAGTTGTTTCATGACGTAGTGATCGTCTGATTAATGAACTTTGGTTTTTGTGTGATTTCCACCTGTTAAAATTATTTTTTAAGTGTTGATTTGATAATATGACTTCGGAAATTTATACGAAACTCTGAATAAAATTACCTATCTTAGACACCAAGAACAATACAGTTTGTCCTTCATGTTAATGCTTATCAGCTGTCTCAAAGCATATTATTTGTCTGAGTAAGGTTATTATTTTTTAAATCCACCTGATAAAAATATTGTAAGTGGTGATTTATTGACAGAATTTCACTTATTAAATGTAACTCTGAATAGAAATGACATGACTCATTAAGTAAAAAATTCTTCATGCAGAGATAGATTTTTCACAAATAATCAGGAGCACTCGGAGAAAACCATCAGATGTCTAGCCAGGAATAATCAGAAACACTTGGAGAAAACCATCAATATATTAACAAGAATAATCAGGAGCACTCGGAGAAAACCATCAGATGTCTAGCCAGGAATAATCAGAAACACTTGGAGAAAACCATCAATATATTAACAAGAATAATCAGAAGCACTCGGAGAAAACCATAAGATGTCTAGTCAGGTATAATCAGGAGCACACGGAGAAAACCATCAATATATTAACAAGAATAATCAGAAGCACTCGGAGAAAACCATAAGATGTCTAGTCAGGTATAATCAGGAGCACACGGAGAAAACCATCAATATATTAACAAGAATAATCAGAAGCACTCGGAGAAAATCACCATAATATTGTCAATAATAATCGGAAGCACACGGAGAAAATCACCATAATATTGACAAGAATAATCGGAAGCACACGGAGAAAACCACCACAAGTTTTCTTTGATATCATAAAAATACAGAAAAAAATATTTAATAAATATCAAAAAAAATAATAAAAAATTTTAAATGACAAAATAAAATACAAAAAATAAATAAACAGATTCTGCTAGCTTGTGAACATCTCATTGTTGAGCAAAGATATAGTTCTAGTACAAGCCAGAATTTTATGTATTTTTTGTATTTTATTTTGTCATTTAAAATTTTTTATTATTTTTTTTTTTTGTTATTTATTAAATATTTTTTTCTGTATTTTTATGATATCAAAGAAAACTTGTGGTGGTTTTCTCCGTGTGCTTCCGATTATTGTTGTCAATATTATGGTGATTTTCTCCGTGTGCTTCCGATTATTATTGACAATATTATGGTGATTTTCTCCGAGTGCTTCTGATTATTCTTGTTAATATATTGATGGTTTTCTCCGTGTGCTCCTGATTATACCTGACTAGACATCTTATGGTTTTCTCCGAGTGCTTCTGATTATTCTTGTTAATATATTGATGGTTTTCTCCGTGTGCTCCTGATTATACCTGACTAGACATCTTATGGTTTTCTCCGAGTGCTTCTGATTATTCTTGTTAATATATTGATGGTTTTCTCCAAGTGTTTCTGATTATTCCTGGCTAGACATCTGATGGTTTTCTCCGAGTGCTCCTGATTATTCTTGTTAATATATTGATGGTTTTCTCCAAGTGTTTCTGATTATTCCTGGCTAGACATCTGATGGTTTTCTCCGAGTGCTCCTGATTATTTGTGAAAAATCTATCTCTGCATGAAGAATTTTTTACTTAATGAGTCATGTCATTTCTATTCAGAGTTACATTTAATAAGTGAAATTCTGTCAATAAATCACCACTTACAATATTTTTATCAGGTGGATTTAAAAAATAATAACCTTACTCAGACAAATAATATGCTTTGAGACAGCTGATAAGCATTAACATGAAGGACAAACTGTATTGTTCTTGGTGTCTAAGATAGGTAATTTTATTCAGAGTTTCGTATAAATTTCCGAAGTCATATTATCAAATCAACACTTAAAAAATAATTTTAACAGGTGGAAATCACACAAAAACCAAAGTTCATTAATCAGACGATCACTACGTCATGAAACAACTGAGAAACGCTATCACACACGAAGATTTCCCTTCCCCTTGAGTTCTAGCGAAGCCTTCCTTCTGTTGCGATCGTAAGGGAGCATCCTGCATCCCACACAAAACATTGACTGCTTATACAGACAACTGATACATGATGGTTGCTAATATGAGAATAGATTATCTTGTGATTCTTGCTAGACCATGATATTATTCACTAATTTTTAAATAAGGTCAATGTTCTTCCTCTTGAGATCTAGGGAGGTACACCTTTTTCAAGAGATCGTGAGTGAGCATTCCATAACCTACAACCAACTTTGTTTGCTTTTACAACATAACATATGAGGAAATATGAAGGTGGGTAGTAAAACTGCGTGGAACATGATTTTTTTTTCAAAATGAGAAAAAAAAAATCTTTTTTCGTAAATAATTGATAAATGTTCATACATAAAAATACGAAGTACCTAAGAAATACTTTTAGTTGCTATTCAACCATTATGGAGTACGTACAGACTAGTGAAGGTACGATACACAAATATCGATCTCGATCTGTAGGACATTGTACATACTGTAGCAAATAATTTGATAACATCTATAATGCTCGTAGACATGAAAAGAACGAATGTGATAAAAGCTCATACCGTCAATTACTAATTTGTGGCAAGTGTGGAAGACGGTTGACACGAAGAGATAATTTAAAAAGACATGATAAAACTTGTAAAGCCAAGCTCGCGCAGGAGATAAAGTACGTAGATGGAGACGCTATGCTCGGGGACAGTATGTCTTACAATGAAATTGATCTACCTAGTCTTAAAAGCGATTGTGTTAAAATATCTCCAGGTTTTGAGGAAGGAAATAGCTTAACTGGTGTTGAAGATATAAGTAAGGTAGAAGATAATGAAAGTAACATCTCCAAAAAAAGTGACAAGTCGTCTTATAGTAGACTTCTACGGACTTTGGAATATTTTTTTTTGGAAAATTAGCAAGTAAGCTTGATACCAATGATGGTACTCCAATGTCAAAAAATTCGAAATACTGGGATATGCAAGATGAAGATGTCAGTGTGTTTTATAAAGATGTGAACATCACCGATGATGTTGATACAAATTATCATAATCATTATTACGATTTTCAGAATATGTTCAGCAAACATTCGAAGAAGATGGTGGCATCAAGTGAAATTGATTATATATCGTGGAAAGACCCGAACGTGTTAACGAACAGGTTGCGACTTTAACTTGTTTCGCAAGATGACGAAATTGTATCAGTTATCAAAGAAACGTGGACTATTCTTGATGAAATTAGAATTTCAGGGTATATATAATAAGTTAGTAATGTGTATTGACTGATGAAATTTTATACTTTTGTATTATAATTTTAAAAATTGTTATTAAAATGTGTCGTTATTCCTGCCCTAATAAAGTTCATGTGTTTGCTACTTTAAAGAATTGAGTTGAGTATGAATATATTTATATATGTATCTGTGTGTGTGTGTGTGTGTGGATGATGAAAAGTTTCCATTTTACTGTATGTAGATGATGGAAAATGAGTGTCGAAGAAGGAAGGAGTATGTAGAATTAAGTATCGATGACGGAAAATGAGTGTTAAATTGAGTGTCGATTATGGAAAATGAGTGTCGAATTGAGTGTCGATGATGGAAAATGAGTGTCGAATTGAGTGTCGATTATGGAAAATGAGTGCCGAATTGAGTTTAGATTATGGAAAGTGAGTGTTGAATTGAGTGTCGATGGTGGTTAATTTGCGTTTGTGTGAATGTTAATGATGGAAAATGAGTGTTGACTCAAGTGCCTATGATGTAATATGAGTGTCAGTGATGACAAATGAGTGTAGAATTCCTTGCATCCAGCACTGTGTATGTGTAGCTAGGTTCTGAAGGTTCAATGGATTCCTGGTCCTATATAAAAGTAAACTTTGCTAACATGTTCACTGTCAGGCTTATTTAATTAGCAGTCGGCATGCTGTTAAATAGTCGAATGTAAATAAATAATAGGATGTTATTTGACTTCTTTTAGTTTATGTGTGCTGAGTGTAGTCGATTAGGCTGATATAAGTAAGTGAGGAGCTTAATGTAGAATGGTTATGTGTTGACGAATATGTTGGTGACCTACTGTATGTGCATAAATCGAATGCTAGTGGTCTGATAATATTTTGGGTTATTTACGAAGATTTTTATCGATGTGTGCTATGACAAGCTTAAAATGTCCAGTAATCTTGTAGAGTAGGTCTCTTGTTTCGGAGACTTTTGTCGTAAGGCTTAACAAGGATCGACTTTGAAGGCTTTGAAGATGTGTGGTACTGGACATGTCTTGGCTGTAGCTATATCAACACTGAAGGTCCTCTGAACTGAAGATGAGAGGTACAAAAAAATTGCTTTTGGACCTAGCCTGGTATCGTATAAATTATTTTAGTCATGTGTTGTAGTCATTTGGAGTCAGTTGGATGTTATGTGTAGCTCTACATAATATTTAAATTTGAGTACCTACTTTAAATTTTGTTTGGGTTGTGAAAGTTCCATTGATTACAGACTCTTGCTCCTCTATTAAGTCTAAATTAACCGTGTATGTAGGATGTGTGGTTAGTTGATTGTATATATAATTTAAATTAACATTCCTTGAAATTCCTAATTTTTTTTAAGTAATAACAATGGATGATGTATTGACTTGCGTATTTTACAAGCGAACATGGTTATTTAAGCGAGACTTAGACAGCAGGTCCCTCAGTCCACCTCTTGTAGTGGTGCAGTGCAGATCTGATGATTTGGCTTGTCTGCATATAAGTCTTGTATATGAATATTGATGTGTATCCGAACTCAATGGTAGCAACGTCGACATCGGTACAAATCCCAATGGTGGCTGGGTCAACGACTGCATAGATCTTGACGGAGGGTCTCGTGTCTTCACCGGGGTCCCTGACGACTGAGGTGATGATGACGAAGCAGATCTCGAGGACAACGATGAGAGCAGCTCCTGAGATTCCGATGGTAACGAGGCTACCATCTCCAGAGATCCCGATGATGGCTGTATCTACTGTCTCTTCACTTCAAGAGACTTTAATGTGTGCATTATCGAACGCAGAGGAGACTCCGATACCTGCAACTACATCGCATTTGGTAAATACAACATTTTGTGAGCAATTCCCAGCTTCTGCATCAGTCGTGTATACATCATATTCTTTGGCATCCAGTACAGATGATCTGTCAATGTCGACTGGGAAATCTCCAGCTCATGCAACATACGGGACTTCGTCGCCTACAACAGCAGTGCACATTGAAAGTAAGATACTTTCCGAGCCGTCGGTGACTCAAGGTCTAACGACGAGACATCTGTGTACGTACTGTGACAAAAGTTTTAAATACCGACAACATGCAAGAAGACATGAAAATCATGTCTGTAGAAGAAACGCTAATCGTGTGACATTTCCGTGTGACCCGTGTGGTGTACATTTCACAAACAAAAGTAATTTGATTAGGCATTGTAAAAGCAAAGTTCATTTGCAAGTTGTACATCGGGGAAGCGTTGGTAATTACAATGAATATCTGTATGAGTGCTGCTACTGTGGTAAACGATTTGAACGACTACGAAGTACACGCTTCCATGAAAAGCATGGCTGCAGAAGAAATCTTGATCGTGTAAAATTTCTGTGTGAGAAGTGCGGTATACAGGTTACACGAAAATTTTACTTGAAAAAACATTATAAATTTTGTAAAGGAAGGTCTCTAGCATAATTTCAGACCCTCTAAGGTGTTACACTCCTGAACTGATGTATCGTAATCTGTATGAATTATTTGTATTTTGTCATTCTTAATACGAACTATAATAATTTATTTTAATAAAAATGAATGTCGCACAGACTGAGAAATGTATACGATATTTATACCATGTCAGATTTTATTGTGTATAAATGTACAATTTTAAATAAATTATATAATTAAAGAATTTTTTTTTATTTTTCCCTTACCTACATTGTTTATCTTAATGTAATAAACTACATGTGACACGTAATTTAGGTCGGGTTTGTAATGTCCGTTTTGTCTTGTTTGTGTGTATTATTTTGTTTTACCAATAATGATGAAGACTGTTTTTTTTTTGCTAAAATTATTTTTGACTGTGTATGTCATCTGCATTCTTAAGATTTTTTATGGGAGATGTTTTGGTAAAGTGCTGGTACAGGTAATACCGTAGCATTAGAGCAAATCTGACTAAGAACTTGATTTATTATTTTTGAGAAATAATTTATTACTTCCCGAAATAAAACTAACGGACTTGTGGGAAAATTTATGGTCTTTAATCGTAACCTGTCATATATTGGTGTACACTATGGAGGTGATATTAAAAAATTAAAGAATGTTTATCAATTGACCACACTTCGGGGTATGCTGGTGCACTGGATGGGCTGTATCAGTAAGATTCCGGATACTTGGTAAGCGGTTCTTCGTCCAAGTTACTCACTCCTTCGTTGCTGACTACTAACATGAATTTTTATATCATAACAGAAAAAATGTATACTGGCTAAGGTCTTGATTTAAAATATTTTGCTGCTTATAATTATCAGAGTATTGAGTATGGTATGTAGGAATCGACTCCTCTCGTATAGGCTATGTGCTACACATTTATTTTTGTAGGTAGCAGGATATACGTTCGTAGGCTGATTTTCTGCTCTGGTTCAGTGATGTATACTTTGAAGTGGTTCCGTCAAGTACTTTACATGAGCTTGATTACGATTTCACTGGAGTTTTACATGTAATGAGTTGGAAGGCTAGCGGCGTGATGTATGCATGTCTTGAGCAAAACATATGAGTGTCGCAGCATTCTGCCAGCTTGCAATTCCCGCGCGAGGGGTCAATGTTCATTTGCAGGTGATGGTAGGCGTGTCACGATCGTGTAGTCTCTGCCTCTATCCTTGAGAATTTTTTTTTTGCGGTTGACGTGCTTGAATTTAGGTACTTTTGACTAGACGTACGTGAATATTTTTAAAAACGTATGTATAGGAAGATATTTTTATACATGAGGTAAGAAAAATACAGAGTTGCTAGAGATAGGTATCCAACACATGGTTCTTACCCTATGAGTGACTAGCACTTGTTTGACCTATCTCCACTAACCCTCGTTTACTTTGTGATATAGATGGGACATGGTTGTTTTCAGACAGATGCTGGTTAAAATGTCTTGGACAATGTGTCCTTTGTAGAAATTACTATGTGTGGTAATTATTTTAGTCGAAGTGGTAATTTAATAAGACATGTAAAAATAACGTGAAGGTTTTTTTTTGTGTAAACAAATTAATGATAGTATGGATATGTATGTTGAAATGGTGGTATATCACATCTCTTGAAGAACACTGCATGGTATATAATGAAAGACTCTTGGGCTCAAGAAACTATACCTACTAAAGGTGAAAGGGATGAAGCGGTTCCTATGATTAAATGAAAGGAACTTTGATGATTTTTTTCTATATACTAAGATGATTTAATTGGGTTTGGGATGATGGGTTGAAGGATTAAATAATATAACTGTACACACTAGCTTTTACAGAAAATGAGAATGGAGCTCACAAGATCATAGATTGCGGGTAAATCACTGACAACTGAAATGTGGAAACGATATCATAAAATGAGTGATATTGATGCAGCTCATGGTAATATTGATGACAGCTACAAAGATGATATCTTTACGTCTGTGATAGTGACACTGACGCGGAGATTTTAAGACAAATAATATTATTAATATAGAAATGATGGAAGCCGTAGCACGCCGATCGTGACGAGAAACAAATATTGAAGGATGCTGATGGTTTCGGGAAGACTGAAACTATTGGAAGTATCAACACTTTGAAAAGTGAAAATACACTCAAGCCTATATTTAGCAGATACTCCATACTTTGTAAAAATAATGGACTCCTAAAAAGGAAGCATGAAGGCGATGCAGACATTTCGACATCGACGATAACGAGTTCTTATACGGTAATCTGGGTGAAGACGATGCCTTCTACGGTGATTGCTACAGTGACTCTGAAGCTGGCGACGTGATCGAAGACTGTGATGCAGAACCTAAAGCTGACAAGACCGAAAAATGTGGTGGTGTCCTGAGACCGAAGCGATGGAAACGTCGTGATATAATAAATAAATCTGATCAAGCTTGTGATGATCACTGGCTCGATGATGAAAGTAACCCTGAGGTTGGTGTTAAAACGGAGGACAGCAGAGATCAGAATATTTATAATAAACGTGCAAGGATGATGGTGGCAGAAGAGATTGATTCCACATCATGGAAAGATCCAAACATATTGGTTGACCGGCTAAGACTGATGGTGGCATCTGTTCGTAGAGGAAACTACTCGTATATCGTGGAAGTATCGACCATACTTAAAGAACTTCGGAACGCTGGCTCCATACATTAATCATTTGATTAACTGTCATGTGTGTACTAATGAAAAATAAAATGAATTATTTATATTTTAAAAAAGTATGTTTTATTTCTTGTATCCTGATTTCCAAATAAGTCTGTGTTTCCGCTACTGTATGTGTGATCATTCCGTTTCCTGTGTGTACTGTGTGTACGTTCCGATTTCCTGTGTGTACTTTCGTTTTCCTGTTTGTACATTTCGTTTTCCTGTGTGTACATTTCGTTTTCCTGTGTGTACATTTCGTTTTCCTGTTTGTACATTTCGTTTTCCTGTTTGTACATTTCGTTTTCCTGTTTGTACATTTCGTTTTCCTGTTTGTACATTTCGTTTTCCTGTTTGTACGTTTCGTTTTCCTGTTTGTACATTCCGTTTTCCTGTGTGTACATTTCGTTTTCCTGTTTGTACATTTCGTTTTCCTGTTTGTACATTTCGTTTTCCTGTGTGTACATTTCGTTTTCCTGTGTGTACGTCCCGTTTCCTGTGTGTACGTTTCGTTTTCCTGTGTGTACGTTTCGTTTCCTGTGTGTACTGTGTGTACGTTCCGATTTCCCGTCTGTACATTTCGTTTTTCCTGTGTGTACTTTTCGTTTTCCTGTGTGTACTGTGTGTTCATTGCGTGTTGGAGCCGAGTAGACTTGTATCCATGTAGCTTCATAGACATGTAGTTTCGTAGCCAGTCGGTTAGTCATGCAGTCTCTCAGCCATGTATAACTCGGAACCAGCTAGATCCTTTTAGACTCGTAGCCTTGTAGCCTCGTTGTCTCTTAGACTCGTAGCATTGTAGCCCAATATCATTGGAGCTGTTGAAAGAAAAGGTAGTTGGAGCATTTGGAGCTGTTGGAGCCATTTGGAGGCTGTTGGAGCATTTGGAGGCTGTTGGAGCATTTGGAGCTGTTGGAGCATTTGGAGCTGTTGGAGCTAAGAAGTAGTCGTTGCACGTCTATGCAAAGCTAAATGTTTATAAGATTGCTGTCTTTCGCAAGT
The DNA here is from genome assembly GCF_032445375.1 of Bacillus rossius redtenbacheri. NCBI lineage: Eukaryota > Metazoa > Arthropoda > Insecta > Phasmatodea > Bacillidae > Bacillus > Bacillus rossius. The sequence goes on from NC_086332.1 coordinate 74,057,566, forward strand.
GATCCTGTAGTAGGATAGAAATTGTGTAGTAAATATTATGATTGTAAAAGACTTTGTGGTGTTTTATTTCTCGAACCTTACACTTTTCTGGTACTTTTTTTAAAATTAAAGTTGTTTTGTATCGTCCAGGGATCGAACCAAGGACCTTAGTCGATCTAATCAATCAGTATATAGATTACAAATTTATTTAATGAATATTGAACTTTTTCCCGATTCTCTAGCATTACAATTACGAATTTCCAATATGGTGGTCTTGATGGCTTATAGGATGATGGTAGTAGAGGATTTAAAGTCTCTTTAAGAATGTTGAACATTTAAAGTCTCTTTAAGAATGTTGAACATGGTTTATTGAAGTTATTATTTTTTTCATAAAATTAAACATTATTGTAACGATCGAGGGTCGAACCAAGGACTGGAGCGGATCAAATCGATATGTAAGTTAATGAGTGATTTTTTTGATGAATTTTGGATTTTTTTTCCGCTTTTCTAGCTACATTATTACATGATTTCAAGATGGCGTCCGAATTTCAAGATGGCGGGGGGCACCTCGGTAATAAATGATTACTGCAATGTAGCGGGTTAGAATAAAATTAACCAGATGGAAATGTACTCTATAATACGAGTACACGCACAAGATGGTGTACTCCAGCAGGTGGTCGCTCCTGGTAGCATGTACAGAACATAAAATGTCGGATCCATGATGGTCGACTAGGACAAAGTCAAATTTCAAGGACAAAGTAAAATTTCAAGGTCAAAGTCAAATTTCAAGGTCAAGGTCAAAGTTCAAGGTCAAGGTCAAATTTCAAGGTCAAGGTCAAATTTCAAGGTCAAGGTCAAAGTTCAAGGTCAAGGTCAAATTTCAAGGTCAAGGTCAAATTTCAAGGTCAAGGTCAAATTTCAAGGTCAATGTCAAATTTCAAGGTCAAGGTCAAATTTCAATGTCAAGGTCAAATTTCAAGGTCAAGGTCAAATTTCAAGGTCAAGGTCAAATTTCAAGGTCAAGGTCTAAGTTCAAGGTCAAGGTCAAATTTCAAGGTCAATGTCAAATTTCAAGGTCAAGGTCAAATTTCAAGGTTAAGGTCAAATTTCAAGGTCAAGGTCAATGATCAATGTCAACAGTTGAGGACAAAAGTATGGTGACCAGATAATTATACTACATGGTATCGGCACACTCTAGCAGACGAAAACAAGATGGTGGTCTCCAGCAGATGAAGACAAGATGGCGGACATGATGTCATACCAGTTGATGATATATACCTTGGTACTGGTGGTGGTAGATCAGTCTAGGTAGCTTTCATGGAGGAAGGATCGACAGTTTACTCTCGTCGGGAATCGAACCAAGGACGTACATCGATATAATCAAACAGAATTCAAATACATTAATTTTTTGATGAATTTTGGAATTTTTTTCATTAAAATCGGATAATAAATAAAGATTTTCAAGATGGCGTCCAAGTTTCAAGATGGCGGACATGACATCATACTAGGTGAAGATATGTATACTTTGACATAAGTGGTGGGGGTCAGTCTGCCTGCGTCCACTGTGAGGGAAGGATCGGTAGCCATTTTTAATTTTTTGCACTCGTCGGGTTCGAACCGAGGACTCCGAGCTCCGTGTCGTAAAAGTATATTTTTTATTAATATATTATTAAAATTTTATTATTTAATTTTTTTTATAATTTTTAAAATTTTTTTTATTAAAATCGGATAATAAATAAAAAAATTAAAGATGGCGGCCGTAACCAAAATTGCAACGGTGACGTCATCATACAAAATGGCGGAAAACACATAGCCGGAATTTTCGAGAACACAATGACGTCATCCAAGATGGCGGATCCAAGATGGCGTATCCAAAATGGCCGCCGGGGTCAAGGTCAAAGGTCAAGGTCACAACCATCCAAGATGGCCGCCGTGACGTCACAATCCAATATGGCGGTCGGCACCTCGGCACCTCACCCTGGACCCTGTCCCAGTATGCCCTATTCTATACTACTTCCACCCCTTGCAGTTATGGCTGGTCGTATCAAAAATGTATTTAGACAAAAGTTTTTGTCATTACCTACTTCTACGACTTATAATATGTTCAAATAGAAGCAATTATTTGTCATATTATGAGAATAAATCGTTTTTATGTTGTTTTTTTTTGTAAAAAATTCCTACCCCGTGGGTTGGATTTTGCCCATTAACGACTTGACGAAGATGTTCCATTACTATATTTTAGATATCAGTTTGGATGTGATTTTTGCAAAATAACGACAGTTATAGCTGCCATAAAAATATTACATATATATAAACGTTTGAGTTTACGATTGTTTTGGTGTCTATATATCTTGAAAAAAATACGACATAAAATGTTCCGAAAGTCACACCATGGTAACGCCTACAATATGTAGTCTTCTTCGAAATCTGCCAAAAATACATTTTAATATACCAGTTTGTTTTCAATTTCATAAAAGCTGTTTACATATTTAAAAGAATGTAAACTACATTTTGGCAGTGTCGAGTTACTGTAATTGGAATAAAAACATTCTGTTATTGTATCTACTCGAAAATGTCTAAGGCAATAAATGTAAATTCAGATACGAGATTATGTTAATCGAGGAGTGTTGTTGAAAATAATGATAATTTGTTGAATAACAATGCAATGCAAAAGAGTAGACCTCTGTCTCTCTGATACACATTTAAGTTAAGGTAGCAAAAAATGAAGTGTTAAAATTTTATTGAGCAAATAACGGAATAAATACTTCAAATTAAATTTTTAGTCTCAATAAAATATTTACACATTTTTTCTTGTGTAACATTGTTTTATTCATTATTAAATTAGAAAAATGATGTTAATTTAGACCAAAATTATTGGAAACTGGTAATATATTGATTTCAATTATTAAATCTTTTAGGATTATATTTCATTTTGTAATTAGAAAACAAGGTTCACAAACAAGAACAAGTGCGGCAGTAGATTTTTTTTTAGTTTTATTATAATAAATAGAAATAAATAAACACAAATATTTCCAACAAATAAATATACTAATATACATGAAATTTTTATGGACATATATGTAAATATTCTGAATGAAATTAGAGCTTCCTTCTTACATAATACGGCACTGATTCTCAGAATTACTTTTTATTGATGATAACTTATTTAAGCAGAAAACAAACTGTGATATATTTTTAATATTATATTAGAGCAATACTATTAATAGCTACACTCTAGTTCACTGGCTTTGCATTTCATAAAAAAACAATTGCAGATAAGAAGAGCACTTTTCTAGTGTCCCATTTGCTGATTAAGTTTGACTCTTCTCCAGTACAGCTTTCCAAGGCAAAAACGTTATCCTTATCTCATACACATTTACATTTTAGTGGTACTTAATACTCTAATTTTCATAGACATACTTAGTATTACTAAAGGGTGCTATGAACACAAATTTCATTCAAGTATGATCACAAGTTTTCCGTATTTTTCAGTATTTTTTTCCACAATGTTTAAACAATGTAAAAGATTTGAATGAATTTTTGCCTTTAAACATTATTACACAAATAAAATTTCATAATTGACAACTCTTTAGAAAAAGGTTAATACCTTAGCTTAAAAACATTTCAGAGCAATACAACAAAATTACTTTTATTCTGAAAACTGCCATTGTACAAATACATATTTTTTCTAATCCCCTGCAAACTAAGTAGAACAATAAAAAAATTAATGTTGGGGCTAATAATGACCTTTGTCGGTAATCTAATCAGAGATTTCATTTACCTGGAACTAAATAACTATCATAAACAGACAAATATTGTTCTCCAATAACCACAAATCACATTTTAATTACAGCAACATGGCACATTGTATTCAAGATCGCATTGGTCATGACTTCATTTTGTTAGATGAGAAACTTCATTGACACTTATGTTAACATTAGTCCATTAGCAGTTGATTTAAGGATAATTGCCTAAAATTACCTTCAATTCACATCTGTTACAAATATCAAGAGATAATTTGCACATGACATAGTGTAACCTCACGCAGACATGTAATTTCAAGATTATTCTGTATAAGGAAGAACGCCTAATATTTATTCAGTATGCTATATTTGATTAGACGATAATCCTTAAGGTAGAGCGACACTCTTCAACTTGGAGATATTTCACTTTTGTTAAAACCGTAATCCATTAAATTACAAAGAAGTGCATTAAAATCCGAAAGCCAAATAACAGTTATAAGGCTGGAGACAATTGTATTTCACGAAAATATCTTGTGCCAAGATATTATTCAAAATAAGAAGCTGATTCTTAATGCTGGTATAGTGCTAGAGTTAAATTTCACAAAGCGTGAATTTTTTTTCAATCAAATCATATACGTTCAGTAATACATAAATATTTGTATCACCTGCTTGAGTACTAAATTAGTTCTTACTTATCGGGACGAATTCAGAACATTGCAAGTGTACACACAGTATTACAAAGCCAACCAATCAGTCGAAATATTTCTCAAAATTCAACGGTCTCCACATTAGGCAGGATAACTCTAGAAAGCGTGGTGCGTCTTACTAGCTGACTTCACTCCGCTTACCTAATCATGTAAAATGGTGGAAGAATTTGATAGTCAACTCCGTGCTTCAATGATCCAGGCTGGGATCTTACTACTGATGACTGAATGGTTGCCATTAGTTTGAGGTCCTCTATCGCGTATTTAATCACGGTGGATTAATCGCAAACGGCGTAAAGACACATATACACCTCCTTGTGATGATTGTGCTAGATACATAATTATACATAGCTTATGGGAGGTCATGTTTGATTCCATTTTAAACAGATTCCGTGGCCATGACCTGAAGTCACATAATTTAGATGAAAAACTGCACAGCTGTTTCAAAACCATATGTTTTTATGAAAATACCATGGTATGAATCTGGTTTTTAACAGTTTTACGCACCATTACCTGGTGCGTTATATTCGTCATGAAATAAACTGGAAAACTACTAGCACTTGTTTTATTAAAATAACATCCCATGGTGTTGTTTGGCCTTCCTAGCTGTATAACGATCTATGTATCTCTTCAATTAGTTCCGTGTTCCGTCGTCGGCAGCAGTAAGCGGCGCGGAGCCGGCTGGCCAGTGGCAGCGACTGGCGCAGAAGTGCTGCGGACGCGTGCCGGTCTTGCCCGCGACTGTACGCTCTCGCCGCCGCGCGCCAGGATGCAGTTGGAAGCACCGCAGAGGCGAGGGGACACTTGACTCGCGGAGGCCTACCACGGGCAGGCGCCGGCGCAGTGCCCCAGGTACAGTGCTGAGCGGCTCGACACCAGTGGGGAGGCTGGGTGCGATACACAACACTCCGTGTGTGTGGCACGCGAGGTAATGTGGCTCCCCATGCAGCAGTGCCGCAGGTTGGCTGCGTCGACTTCAAAGACACTGTCTTGTCTTCTGCACATTAGACTGTCATTGGCTTACGATTATCCATCAGAATTTTCAAAATCAGATATTTAAACATTTAAATGTTGTTTGTTTGCTAGTGGCTTTTGAACAGTTTACAAAAAAATATTTAGTATAAAAAAGGTTAATTTGATGTAAACAACTAGCGGATGCCATGTTCAACACGGAGATTTATTCCAGATGAATTGTTGGCATGTTCGAATTCATAAATTTATGCGTGCATTCTTAAGACATCTGCATTATGTACTTTAAGAAAAGTGGTCTGCTAAAAATAGCATCCCTCCAAAATAAAACATTGCGAATGGTTGAGCTGCAATGGCAGAAACGCATAATGTGATACCAGCCTTAAGCTCATTTAAAATCCCGGGGATTAAGCAGCCCGCCTAGGAAGGTGTGTATTTGTGTTTTGAGATGGGATGATATGTGGGCTGGTTCTTATAGCGCGGTTACGCCTCTAAGCGCAAGGCTGTGGTCTGTCGCGCAGTCTTTTAATCGGGCACAGGGTAACAATGAGATTTTAGTGGCAACCATAACATTATCCAACGGGGGAATGAAGATAAAGGTGTAGTGCCTGACCCTTAGGTGCTTTCAAAATTCTATAATGGTGTTTCATGCCAAAAATGTGCTATTAAAATACGTGTTTACCCTTTTTTTACTGTCCTAAAATACAGTTAAAAAAACGAAATCAATAACAGAATTATTCATCCGCCTTTAGCGCATTCTCAAACGTTTTTTATTAACATTCCCCACTCGTACATGTTGAGCAGGTTACCAATATCGTGTTTATTTCTGAAGCTCTAGCCACCGTGTGTGTGCCCTGGTAGGCGGAGCACTTATGACCTCAACAGGGAACGAGATATTGGCGAAGGAGCGCAGCGCAGCTTGGACGCCCGGGGAGAGCGTGCTGCTCCCTGGCGGCGACGGAGACTACTGCGGCCACACGACGCCCTCGATCCACGCCACGTAGCTGGACACGCGCGTGTACACGGCGGGCTCGGAGCTGCCGCACAAGGCGGGGCCCATGCTGGTCACGCCCACCACCGACATCATGTTGCTCCACTCGCCGGTCACCGTCTGCAGCGGCCCGCCTGAGTCGCCCTGCAACATGCAACTGGTGAGCTGAGTGGGGTAGGGGGCTGGAGGTGGTGCATAAGCTGTGATGGGTAGCCTCAGCCTCTGTGTATAGCTAACGGCTCTAACGCCCCTCCTGGTTGCGTATGCGGCGTAACCGCATCCATGCCCATGGGGGCCCCAGCCTGGACAACCTTATAGGATATGAAGGCTGGGTTATCAAAAATGGAGGAGAGATCCTCAAAACCTGCAACATGCCAGTGGGTCACAAGCACCTGCCTTGAGCTACCCTGAAGCGAGTTTTCCGCTTGGGTTTAAAAATTAATAATATTGCACTGTGAATGATATTAAACTGTGTGGTTGAATATGTGTGCAAATATTTAAGCTATATTTTATTTAAATAAATATAACTCCACAAGTAAGTATAATTTGTTTGATAGTGTTTAACTCAGTTCAAAAGTGTACTACGTTGTATATTATAGCAAATGTTTGTTTGAATAAAGAGATAATTTGAAGGCTTATAACAACATGACCACCGATTGCATTATTCGGTAGCTCTTGTAAAAATTCAATTATCTGTTTATCTTAAAGTAATAACAGTAATCTACAACGAAAATTAAAATTAAATTTTTTTTATTAAAGATTTACTAAACCAATGGGGATGAAACAACGCATGTAACTCAAAGTGACAGTATAATCATAATATTATAATACATTTCTCAAATACACCTCTAAGCCCGAGGCTCAGATTGGGACACAATCTTCTTGTAGTGCATAGGACAACTATGAGATTTGCGTGGTAGCAATGTCATTATGTGGCAGGCAAATAAAGATAAAGGTGCGGTGCAAGTCACTTGTTGCGTACTAGTTTCTGCACCGGGTGGCGCTGCAAGCGAGAAAACAACAAAGCAGTATTCGCGCATGCCCTTATCTAACACATTTTTGAGTTACTCTTTGTGACCTTAAAATAAAATTCAACAATGCTTCCAATATTGATACTGTTAAAATTAATAGCTGGGACATACTGTCTATTCTTATAGCTCACTCCAGCTTTACTCTTCCACAAATCCTGGTTACGCCCCCTAGCCCCTCTGCAGTGCGCGCGGACTCACCCTGCAGGTGTCCTGGACGCCGTCGGGGTCGTAGGCGCACACCATGTCCGCCGTGACGCCGTAGCGCAGCGCGCGGCCCGCCCTGGCGTACGTCTGGTTGCAGCGGCCCAGCGGCACCGACTCCACCGTCGCCTTCATCAGGTAGCGGCTCTTGGTCTCGCCTGCGCCGCGCCAGAACAGTTCCCTCGCTCGTTGGCTCCATGCAGCCAGTTGAACCCCCCCCCCCCCCCCCTTCCGAACAGCGAACACTCATATACACACATTTCAGGGGAAATATAATTAGCATGTTGTTCGTTGTCATTTCAAATCTTTGTTGGAAAATTTTGACGTGACAACGTCTAATAAATCGATGAACGCTGGCTGCACGCACGAAAAATTGTCCCACTACGGATGTGTCCTGTTTACGCATGCGTGGCATCTCTCTGGTATGTTTGCGGACGGTACACAGAACTCGGCCGGCACGTGGCGGCGTACTGCTAAGGTTTCACCCCGCCATGCTGCAGGGATAGGCGTGTCACGCCGGTTGGATCACGCCTGCGCATGTCGCCACACACGGCTTGGGGCAGACGACAACATAGCGGGGTTCGAGGTTATTGTTGTGCACCGCGCCACGGGAGTATATTCGCAGGGAAATGGCGTTCTTACAAGTACGTATTATTTTAATTACTAGTGTAAATCAGTATATTTTTAACAGTGTTGTATGAGTATTGTTTTAGCTGTGTAACTAAATATTTATTGCTGGTATGATACTTTTCACGCTTTAGTTTGACATTGGTAATTATTTGTCATGAGTTATTATTTGATAAACTAAATCACACACCGTATTATAGTTCTGAGCCCACGAGCGTGTAAATATTTCGAGTCCAACAGAGAATATGGTAGTTAAAAGAAATTCAAACAAATATCGTGCGTGGAATATTATTAATTTATAACATCTGAAACAGTTGTTTCCAATATGGCTTCGTGGCCGTGCTGTTAGCATCGCTAACTACAAATCCAAAGGTTGACGGATCGAATCCCGGCCGCTACAATTCTTTCATTTAGGTATTCGTAAAAAATAAATACGGCGCGCGTGACACTACAAAAGTAATAAACATATTTCAATTAATGAATGCAAATAAAAGTAAATTTATCAATTAAATTGTAGATTTCATTTCACTCCTTTGTATCGATACAAAATAGTGATAATTCAATACAAATGATTCAATTTTATTCATAAAAGTATGTAGAGGTAGATTTATCATACAAAAGATAGAAAATTTTAAAAAAATTTATTCCTCAAAGAATAAAATATTTTTAATGCCTAAATGGTTTGGTTGCAAAAACCTATTACGGCTCAGTCTCAGGCCGAATATGATATTTCATTTTTTTCTGGATCAATCATTTCATCAATGTTTTGTTATGACGTTGTCACGTTAAACTATCGTCTGTAAACCGACTTTACGGACAACCAATTTTTTTAATTAATATTTTCATAAATGATGTTCTGCCTTTTGTAATGGTTTCTTATTGTATGACACCATGGACCCTCCTCCCCATGAGAGATAAATGCCCTATATCTTAACAGAGTTGCTTACGATTAAATGGTTATGCATTTGGTTAGATGCTTATTTTCGTCTGTTTAAATCCTTCGCAAAAAAACAATGGTGAAAACGTTTGAATAAAAGTCCTGCCACCAACGAGAGAGTTACAAAAAGCAGATTCACCGCTAGGGTAATGGGTAGATTACCGGGAAATTACGCCGGTATTTTCCGGCCTCAGGGTGGAATTCGTAGTCACAGGTGTGCTCAACCCATGATTACTTTCCCTTTGGTTGGTTTTGTAGCGAGAACATGTTCACTGGCAATACTTGACTCGTTGCTGGATCGCGGAGGGACGTGGAACACGGAGCGAGTGGGGCACTCACCCAGCGCGTCGGTGGCGCCCCAGCCGGCCACGGTGAGACCTCGCCGCGGCTCCTCGGGCTCCCGGTACAGGCAGGCGGGCAGCACGTTGGTGGCGAACCTGACGGCCGCGGCCAGCCGCACCAGCGCGATGTCGTGGTAGCCCTTGCCGTAGCTGGGGTGCGGCACCACCTTGTCCACGGCGAGCTGCTGCGAGTTGTCGTCGCGCGCCTCCAGGTCCGTGCCGCCCAGCCGCACCACGGCCAGCCGCCTGCGGGCAGGCCACAGTGGAGAGTATCAACCCGCTACTTTGTCACTGATACGCACCTGTATCAGGTACTGCAAACGAGCACACTGTTCAAGTATCAAGTACTTTAGTATCAGTTTAGAATTCGCCTGGAACAACACCACGGCCAATGTGCGCAGAACCCGATCGCAGATGACGGTCACTTGGGCGGAGCTTGTGAAAGGGGTGGGAGCGACACGACGAATAAGGGATTAAGAAGGGAAAGAATGTAGGGGAGGGTGTAAGCCTAAAGTGTACGTCAAGTTCCGTCCCTGCCCGAACACGCCCGAATATTCACCTTCGGCCAACCTCGGGTTTATATATATATATATATATATATATATAATTCTCTGTTTATTTTAATGTAGATGTACTAACCTAACTAACCGTCCATGGTGTTCTAAAGTGTTTTAATGTAGCTAACCTAACCGACCACTTTTAATATTTGAATTCATTTTTCCTGCGCAAAAATAAAACAAATCCCGAAGGTGAATATTCGGGCGTGTTCGGGCAGGGACAGAGTTTGATGTATATCTTAGGTTTCTCATCAAAGTACGCTTAGTGCGCAGTACGTGCTCCTTGCGAAGATTGAAGACTCCGATTACGAAAGGCGTGGAAAGAGAACACCGATACCTTTTTTCGACTACGAAGAATGTAGAATGAGAAAACTGATACCTTTTTACAACTACGAAGAATGTGTAATGAGAAAACTGATACATTTTTACGAAGAACGTGGAAAGAGAAAACTGATACCTTTTTTACGCTGGTGATGACGGCACGGAGGATGTGTAACCTGTAACGAGAATGCTGATACCTTGTTGCTTCCTGGGACCGCTATGTACTGCTGTAGCTGATACAGAAGTATCAGCTACTTGTAACTAGTATATTACTGTATCAGTAACTGGTTGGAACAAATACCGAAAATTGCTGTAACAACCCACCTCTAGGCGACAGTCTGTCGTGACATGCCGCCCGACGAGCACACGTCAACTGTTTGCTGGTTGGCGACACCAGTGTCAGCCGGCTTTCAATTACGTTTAGACATCGGGCTTTTATTTATCAAAAATATGTATTCCAAATCTATTGTGCAGTCATACTTGTAAACAGATGCATCCACTCATACTATATGGATCTGAAACTATTGTAGGCAATGTAAGATTATTTCCTCTTGGATAAATTACTACATTTGCCATCCAGTGGTTATCTCACTTCACTAACCTCGCTACGTTTTAACTGGCAAACTGCTGTAATGTGATATGTTCTGCCCGTATAGTGAGACAAGACGATAAGAAGCTAACTGCAAAACAAAGCAAAACGTGAGACTGCACAGCTGTGGAATAGGCGCGCTGCCGAGAGGAGCGAAGAATCGCTCTAGATGACTTCACGCACTTAAAGCAGTCCGGGAGTCTAGTTGGCGCTGTCCTGCCACCAGGGTGGGAGATGGCGGCTAGTTGAGTTTCGGGATGAATTTTAACGGTTCGTTTTACCACGATGCTATATGGTGAGATCGTGTTTACGGTCATTGCCATAGTAACAATTGCGTTATTTAGATTTAATTATTTTTAAGTGTGGGGTTTTAAATACAATATTAATTCCTGTAGTTCAGCCGCAACAATGTATGGTTATTCGTACAAGATGTTAGAACACATTATCAAGCCACAATGAGTTCTGAAGCTTACCATATTACGAATACATATATGGTATTAATCCTACAAGTCAAATTCGTGTTAATATTATTCTGAAAGGCACAACATAAAAACATTAAAATACAACAAAAGAACGATCCTTGAAAGTTAGTTTTATTGCAATGATGTAAATCATTGACAATATATTTATCACAGACAAACATATCTACAAATATTTGACACTATTAATTCAACATTTTGTACAAAATATTACGTATGTTATTCATATTTGACTTTGTACATTAAAAAATAGGGAGGAACATTATAAACTGTATATATACAGGTATATATTTATACTAGTTGGAGTACCCGTGCTTCGATACGGCAGTCTGCCGGCAGAACACTCTCGGACTACTCATTATACATGTCACTCCTCGTGGGTGCGCCATTGTCGTTGCTTAGGCCGTTGCCATGGAAGGCAGAAGGCATCAACAATTCAAAAACCCGTTGCTATGGAAACGAAGAAAACTTCAAAAATACCGTGGTAAAATTTCATCATGAATTATGAAATTCTGTTTCGAGGTATGATTTTGTCGAAATCTCACCTAGACAGTGGCCTGCCTAGTGTCAAAGTGCAAAATGAAGGGTCAAGTGTGCAACCATCGGCTGAATGGTTTAGTAACGCATTCAGAAAAAATAAACAAACATGTATATTATACATATGTATATAATTAGGAAAATATGGTTTTGTAAACAAAACAAAAAGGAAGGGCCTGAAAAAGTTATTTAACCCTTCCCTTCGATTTTTCTTGATGTACATGCGAGTAGAAATACATTAAAGGATCAGCCACTTAATTTCGCTTGTGCGAGATTGCTTATTCCGTGGCGCGCGCGTCTCCGGGTAGGCTCGGCTTCCACCGCGCGGGGTAACCGCATCGCCACGCCATTCACTGTTTGAATATGTTGTACCTATACAAGGGAGGTCCTTGGAAACTCAGTTGTCCGCGATAACAATTGTAAAACTGTAAGACATAGCATTGTAAAAGTACAATTTTAAAACTGTTAGGTTTTCTTTATGGCGATTGTGCTTCACTGGCCAGTTTACAACCACCAAAAAAATTGTCGATGACGTAAAATTATTTGAGTGAAATAAACGAGGGTGACATCATAATTCTCCATACTTTTTTTGTCGCTTTCTTAATTACGATTATTTTGAAAAAAGACGATTTCAGGCTATCGTTAAATTTTCTGTGTTTGTAGAAATTTGTTAAAGTTAACCATTATCCTGACGCTTAGTGTTCCATATTAAATAATCTCGATTATTGCGATAAATAAAATTTTTAACTTCTATTTCAAAGTGGTGAACCAGCCTTAGAAAGCACTTTAAGCCATATTTGTATGTTTTTAACTTATAATCCCGAGATGAAAATTTAATTCAAGTTTGTAAATGGTATTCTGTCTTGTCTTGTAACGGTATTGAAATTTTCTTTTTAGAATTCATTTTTGCACCACCACATATATTCCACGCGTTATATATCTGCTGTCTGTTAAACAAAATCAAGCAAATTATCGTAATGAATATATTTAACTAATATTGTAGCTTTGTCACAAACTGTAAATGAATTTGTTGTGTTTTTCGCTGCGTTTTTAATTCTAAAGCCATAAAAATTATCTTAAAAATCAGGCTATTATCTAAATAATTTCTTAGGTTTTTTCACCGAACGCAAATCAAAACCAAAAACTCAAATGTACTCATTGATTAAGAAAGTTTATTAAATAATTAGTTTAAAGTTGTTGGCCGGTTTGTAGAGGGTAGTTGCTTCTGGGGAATGAATGAACTGGACACGTTACCTGATAACTTTGAAGAAGCCAACATATTGCCGATATAATCCTATTTCCAGCGCGAGTAAGGACCTTGTGGAACTATAATGTGTCAAGTCACACATCCCCCGAAAATACGGACCGATCAGTGTGCGCCTACAGGCCGAAGCCTTGACATGCAATTCTGTTTGTGTGGTACCATTTTTAATTTTTGTTGATTAATATCTCAACTCATTTAGTCACACGTTGATTTCTTTAATTTTTTATTTTAACTAATTTATTTTTTGATACTTTTGTAGTGCAATTTTTAATCTCTTATTTTAATACATAATAATAATATTTTTTTTATTTTATGATATACAACATAATATAACTTTTTTTGATAGCCCTAAAGAATGTGGTCGACTAGGATGCAGACTACACCATTACCCTCACATTCAAAGTGTAATTAATCCATGTGTCATTATACTATTAAACTAGTATTATAAATGCGAAAGTGTGTTTATTTTGTTGTAGGTTTGTACTTCTTTTCACGCAGCAGCAAAGCAAAGGATCTAAATGATTTTTTTTCATCGCGGTAGGCTACTTTGTAATATCCCGGAAAAAAAATGTACGGTTCCTGTAGGGATATATCTGGAACGTCGTATTAATGGTATCGGGCTTTTGCAAAGATGATACCTTCTGCGTCTCCATTGGGAACGGCCACTGCATCGGTTGCTTGGATTCGTCGATTAGTTAACACGGGGGTTTTCCGAAAATCAGCCCCCCAAGGGTGGTGGTTTAGCCCGGGCAACGCCGGGTACTTCAGCTAGTTAAGCTGTAAATGTTCCACTCCAGCTGACTAATAGGCAGAAGCATTGAAGGGCGGTACCTGCGCGAGTTGGAGGCGCAGTGCGCCGCCGTGAGCACATAGCGGTCACTGATGAGGCTGCCGCCGCAGTCCCAGCTGACCTCCCTGGAGCCGGAGCGCACGTACCCCAGCGCCGCCTGCGGGCACGCGACACGCCGTGCAGTTGCGAGCAATGCTGCTTGCCAAGCACCCAGTACTTGGTTCCCTTTATTCAAGCATGCAGGGCCGGCGCGTCCATACAGGCGAACTAGGCAACCGCCTAGGGCGCCAAGTAGCTGGGAGCGGCGCAGCACGACACATTACAGCTCATATAATATGTTTAACTATTATTGAAACTAGATAAAAATGGATTTTTGTAACAGTTTGGAATGTTTATATTGATATAAGTAATTATTTAAAGTCCACGGTGGCCTGTTTATGATTTGTAATAAGTAAAAAAAGTAAAAAAAAAAAAACAAAGCCTGCTTACATTTGATTGTTGACAAAATCTTAGGCTTACGTGATGTATTTTGAGTCAAGGAAAAAATTTTTTGGGGTGTCCGGCTGGGGGGTGGGGACATTAAGGTTTTTCGCCTAGGGCGCCAATTTACCTTGCACCGGCCCTGCAAGCATGGTGCATAAGCAGAACATTCAGAAACTGGCTACCTTGTGTGTTTGTCCCGTTCGTACCGACAAACACAACTCTGAAGTCGAAATACACTTAAATTAAGGAGACCTCTTCGTTTATTTGAGGTGAATTCTTCGTTGAAAAGCGATAGGAAAAATTAAACATAACTACACAGTTACTACAGCCACAGTGTCTGCTAATGTATGCGCTCTCTCCCTTTCCGGATCACTCACACGATGATGTGTCTCTGGGAGGTAATAGCCGGGTCTAGGATTGATCTGTCTAGGGGGAAAGACATGTAACATACAGCCTGACTGTCACGAGCGGTCTTATAGATTTGCAATACACTCACAACATGTTTTAAACTAGGCAGCCTTAACACAGAAAACTAAACAAACCTCTAAATACAGAAATCACTACACTCTTGTGCATCAGTTAGTCAACTAACTGAAGAGGTTAAAGAGACACCAACCCCTTCCCTCCCTCCCTCCCAATAACGCGATCGGACATAAACACATGCGACAACTCTTTTACTTCTTACTGGACCGAGAGCCACCTTTAAGGCAGACCACGCCCCACCATCTTGGATTCTTCTACCTTTTTGCTATATAAATTATTTTTAACTATTTATCCCAATTGTTGTGATTTTTAGGCATAAATAATATCTGCCGGACCTTCCATACTTTGTTGCAACCAAATGTTTACTAACGTGTTCTGTTGTGTAATCGCCATTAAGATATAACTTAATTTTAGGTATTCGTGGGCGACTACAACTTTCCCGATAATCGCACCGGTTCACAAGTGTTCACTTCAACAAGCAGCCAAAGACATGTCCTGTGCTATCACAAACCAAAAGAATTAGCATGGCAGCTTTATTGTAAACGGTAATAAAATATTTTTAATTTGCAAGATGGCGAGCCCTAATCCTCCCCTTAATTTCAATTCCACACATTTTGCGCCCGGCCGCCGTGTCCAATGAAGCGAACAAAACGTCTGGTCTGATATGATGCATTGAGATCCTTCGTAGCGAATTACGGGAGCGGTAAGTTCCGCGTGTCGTGGTCACTCGCCTGCATAGAAAATTTTTTAGTTCGCGTGGTTTTCTCGAAAGTTCCGCACGTCTTACGTATACACGGGTAGGCGGGTCTGTTAGAGTCCTCTAATAAATACTAAGCAATATGGCAGTAACCAAACTTTCGTAAATCGTGTTCCTTCAATTTACTTAAGCATTAAAACAAAGCGCTGCACAGTTTCCGTAATAAATACGTTTTCTACAGATGACTTTTGTAATTTTATTCTAGCTACATTCGAGAGTTCCGAAACGATGCTTGCGAAACGCCACAAGCCTTCTCAGTCCTCCAGGAAAGTCTGAAATGCGAGTCGTTTCTTTGTGAAAACAGATTGCCGGAAACATTTGGTTGTCTCTTGTTTCAAATATTGGAACACAAAGGGTCATCGCTGACCGTGGCAACTAACGCTTCCTTAATTACTTTACGATGCTACCGCACTGTTATAAATTTTCTGCTACAACTAACGAAGAACGCTAATTACAAATTATCCAGGGAGCTTTTTACATCTACGGTTATCTTCGTAAGTTTACGAGTTTTGAGTTAACTCACGCTGAACATAAATCAACAATAATATTTTCATTACATTTACAAAGTATTCAATAAAGTTTTAATTTAAATAGAAATCCTCCTTTTTTCTTTCGCTTGTAATTTTACCTTATTTACAACGAAACACGGAAATCGGAATTCGAACACGGCGTAATTTCTACGAGGACACGGTTATCTGAGATTACGAATAACTCTTCGTTTATTTAATGTTAATTCTTCTTTTAAAAGTCCGTACATTTACTGTAATTACTAACAGTGCGTCTTAAGACGTCCACATTCGCTGCAATTGTTTGCTTTGATAGGGTCATGCGCAGAGGCTTGAGGCGACGAGACATCCGTTATCATAGTGGGCTCCGAACCACTCAGCCACCAACTCGTGTGCTCGTACAGTGAGACATGCCTGGGTTGGGGTCGAACCCACGACCCTTGCCACTTTTGCGCGAAACTTTCTCCTAATTTATTTTGCTTTGAGTATTTCGTGTTTTGCACATTTCTAAATAAATTCATAATATAACCATATTTTATTGTTTAAAAAAATGTGTTTTCTACTAAGCAAGTTCTTATTTGACGGTTTTTTTAAATGAAATTAAAGGTTTTTTTTCAATCGTAGCATGTACTGAAACCATGAAATCATATTGTATACAGTTTTAGTTTAACTGTTCATGTGTAGCCTTCATCTACCTACATTTAGATTTTTCAAGATTTTCGGGAAACCTAACTTTTATTGATATTAATGATATAATAATATAAATAATTTTAATATGAAGGCTACTTACGAACGGCATACGCAAAACTACATAGCATATGTAGGTTTACTTTTAGTACATTCTACGATCGACAGAAATATTTGCCTTTAAGGTCATCAAAAACAACATTAAATAAAGGACTTCCTTAGTATAAAACACCTTTTATAAAATTTTAAACTAGGTTGCATTATTAATTTATTAAAAGCGATGTCCAAATCACGAAATATTAGGACCAAAGTACTGCATGATTCAACCCCCTCAAAGTCAAATATTTGGTTATGCTGCGTTTCCAGCCCAGGCCGACTCACCATGTGCGGGAACTCCCCGATGTCCGCAGCGGTCCCTCCCAGGATGAGGGGGTTCACCCTCAGGGGCACCTCGTTGCTGTACGACAAGCATGCTGCCAACACAACAGAAACACAAGCTTCAAAACACTGCTCGTCCTCGCATCTCGCTGACCATGTTCCACGACAACCACCTGCACGGAAGATTTGTCCTGGTAGTGGCCAACAGAACTTTTGCCAAATGCCTTCAAAATGTGTATCGTCCTTACCTTTGTCCTAAGAACAAAATAATTCATTTGAATAAGATTAACGTACCAATACCAAATTAATACGTACCACATTGTCACTCATTATCGATAATTTACCGAAATCGTTCTATTATGTAACTCAGTGCTATACGTATAATAAGATGAAAAGTTCTAGCTTAAACAACATTATTAATATTGTTTCTAAAATAAACGGTAGTTATCATTACGTGTTTTATTGAAGTTATGTATATCACCATTTAATATGTTGTTTGCGTAAAACTTAATCAGACAATATTTAATAAAAAATATTTACTTCTATATTGTTTAAAGTTCGATAGAGTATAACTATAATTGGTTCTGACAGTTAAATGAAATTTTTAAAGTCACTGAATTTGTAAAGAATGATTATATAATTTGGAATTGTAATAATATATGTGTATCAGTTTTTAATGTGTTAAAATATTTTTATTAAAATTCAGTTCATTGGTTTAATGCATTTAAACTTCCTCCATAAACCGGCTTGTATAGGATGTCGGTACTGATTTAATTTCTCAATGTTTGGCTCTACCGAGTGAGTGTTAAATTATGTGTTTCCTTTTCCCCATTCTTTGATAAGTTAATGTTAATTGTGCAGAAGTAAACCTGAACCCCGTAGTTGCATTTAACTGAAATACTTTAAGTTATTTTCTTATCTATTTCAACTTATATTTATTTAATAACCATCCCCTGTTTTATCCTCACCAAAGCACCCTCGTTACAATATAAGAGTTTTGTAATATTTTTATGGGGTAGCAGTAACCCGACACGTGTACATATCATTCCGAACAACAGTTTAATGTAATAAAGTTTACTGTGTTGCTTAAACTGTTCTGTGGCTCCTCAAACTTAGCCTATTGTCGTTCCAACACTGTAGCGAAGTTTTGTAATTTTTTTTTTAATATTTATAAACATATAATGCAAGTTAAAACCGATGAATTTGTATAGGAAATTTAAAATACAAACATGGTACATTTCCCATGCATTTAACTTATTCCTAAACAAGGTTAGGAGATATGATATGGAAACATTAAAAATTTTCATACAATACATTGGGTTAAAAGCTTTCATTATTTGTTTAGGAACATCAGAAACCTTTTTCCAGTGTATATTATCTAACTTAGTTGGATCCAGTTGTATCACGTGGCCATAGTTTTCCCTTGGTGGTCTTCTACCACCAGGGAATTCTTGAGCGAACGAGGTCTACGAGACCCTGAAGGCAGTGGCGTAGCGTGCCATCTCGGCGCCTGGGGCGGGAGACCCATTTTGCCGCCCCCATTCTATAGGTGCTTAATTAAAATTAAATTTCACATGCAATGAGGTACCTTTTATTGAAGTTAAAATAGGATGAGTGGTTTTACAAGCGGATTCTACGGGCCTTATGAGCAGCGAAGTCAGAAATAACTTTGTCAAAATCAATATTAGCAGCCAATTCTTGTTCAATCGACAATATAGCCAAGTTTGATAGTCTAGCGGAGCTCATAGTAGATCTGAGGTAATTTTTTATTAGCTTCAACTTCGAAAATTTTCTCTCACAACTTGCAACACTAATCGCCAAAGTCAAATATATTCGAATCAATATGACTATATTTGGAACCGAAATTACGAGATTCAGTTTTTGAATGAACTGAAGGAGCTCCAGTGGTCCTTTACCACTTATATCTTCCTCTGATTCAGAACAGGCAACAACAACAAACTGCTGAAGACGCTTCCGCTCCATCTTAAACTCGTCCTTGTCGATGTCTTCTAATACATGGGAAAGATCACACTCGAACTTGCTGTCCAAAAGTTTCGCTGGCATCAAAAATCCGAACTTGTCCGATATTTCTTGAATTTGCTGGAATCAAATCGTCATTTCTTGAATGATCTTGTCGAATGATGAGATAATCTCTCGACGGATTTCCTGTTCGTGAGACAAAGCTGCATCTTCAGAAGAATCATCGCCATGCATGCGTTTTTTCCTGCGAATTCTTCTCGTTTTGAGTTCGATTCCGAGTTTTTCGCAGAGAGTCTTAGCAAAGTCAATTGCATCTTGCACGAAACGGTCTCTACTTTCCACTAAGAGGGTTTTTAAAGCGCAGAGTTTTATTTGCATGTTAAGGTGTGTCAATTTTTTGCTAGATTTCGCCTATGTTAATTGGTATTTACAGCGGTGATACGCCCGGTGCGTATCTATATTTGTATTTGTATTTGTATTAATGTGTTCTTATATATTTTTAATGCCTTTTTGGTAATTATATTTAATTTTCAGAGCTCCGAAGTATATGATCAAATTATAATTTTTGGGGGGAATTGTTAAAGTATTTTTTTAGTATTATTATATAGCTATTTTTATAAGTAGTAATAGGGTATGTATTTTATGATGGATGCGCCGATTTGTGATGAAACGATATATATATATTTATTAAATGTTGTCATATAAATTTTGCGTCTTTTAACTTGCTGCCTCCTCTCACTGTTCGCAACCTTATTAGTATTTTTTAAGCCTGCTATTAATTTGGGTTTTAATATTTTTTTGGGTTTACCTGCGCTCGCGGTACGGGGCAATATAGGAGTTTTACTGTGTCCCGGTTTGTGGAAGTTGTTTGGTTTTCCCTGGGTTAAGGTCAAACTTTACAGTACAATGCGTAGTACTAAATTCAATGAGTGCGAAAGAGAGGCATCGACACGGGCCGACGCGTGAAACAAAAGATTTTGTATGAGTAATGAACATAATAAGGAGTGCCGCTCAACTCGGCTCGCGCGCGGCGTGATGCGATGTTGCCGTTCGTATGTAAACAAACAAACGTTATAAAGAGCTCTGTCAGTGATTTCGCAGTTTTTCTTTTAAATAAATATTAAAAATAGTTGGTGTGCAAAATGTTAGATAAAAATGTAACATTATAGTGTGTCTGACACATGCAATGAATGAATCATAGATCAGATCTCAACCCGCTTCACCGGCGACCCGCCCCCGCGGGCTGCCGCCCGGGGCGGGCCGCCCCCTCCGCCCCACCCACGCTACGCCACTGCCTGAAGGGACTGTCCGGCACATCTTGGCGCCGCGTGAAGAGGTCGACCTTCTAACTGCAGCTTCGACGGCGCCAGGCCATGCTGACGTCACGAGGCATCGAATCTTCTTGTCTGCGGTCGACGAAACCCAGCGACGCTGTATCCACTTCGTCCCTTGTGGATCTAGTTTATCTTCGACAGTTCGAGGTAACGCACCCAATTGTCGGAATGTATTTCCCGTTGCAGCGTGTACAAACCAGATATTTATGAATGTTAAAAACTACTGAATATGCATCCAATAAGTAAACATTTTCATGCTTGAAAAATCCAGGAAGGTTGATGCCAATCATCATATGTTTGAAGTTTGAAAATAATGACGTAAAGATATACTTCCACTAATAACATCCCATTTAACCATTAAACTCAGTTCCCTCATGCTAATTGACCGAAAGACATTTTTATTACCTGTCTGTTCTCACGTCGGATAGGGTAGGCACAAACTATGACTCCGTTTGGACCTATCTTGAGCAACTTACTCAACGTGAATGAGCGCTTGTTTGGCCGGGCGTGTTTTTTTGTTTTTTATTTGGTCAGCATGCCCACCAGCCGTACAGGAGAGGTTTGTTTTTCCTTTCGAAAGCTTTATTACTTTAACATTTATAGCAAATTTTGTTTGGTCAGTATATACTTAACAAACTCCAACACAGCTTCGTAACTAGTGCCACGATTATTCCACGTATTCTCCTATAGATTGTTCTTAACTTGCTCTAATGGAGCGATGTGGCTCCGTGGTTACGATCTGGAGTCGCTCTCCGGTTTCGAATCCCGTCCGGCCATCCTCATTTTGGTTTTCCATTGTTTCCTGCAATCTCCGAACCAGAAAAATTTTGGCATTTTTTCAAGGCCGATTTCTTTACTAGTATTCATTATTTTTTTTATTTTTGTGTGTTACCTATCTAATGACATCGCTGTGGACTACACGTTAGGTTCATATAATGTTACGTTACCCCGGAAATGTAAAGATAAATGTGAGCCAATCATCTAAGTAAATCAGATGTAAATGTTCATTAATTTCATTTCGCCGTGCGCCCTGCCTGCGATCTGACCCGCCACGGGCTAATGTCGAGCCATCGACACGTGGCTTGAAGGACCGGCCGGAGCGGTTAGCCTGGGAGCGCAATGCCCCGGTTCACAGTCGCGTGCTGCGGGCTGCCTACATTCATGCCTGCAGGCGCACACAGCAGCGGGACATATTTTTTCCAGGTGTTTATCATACTCAATTATTTACATACTCTCTTTCTCTCTGTGTGATTCTTGATTCGCTTCAAGTGGTGGACTGATAGAAAAGTGAATTGATTCTCATATTGTGAAGATATGCCCGGCTTTTTTATTGCGGTTTGCAAGGCAAAAAAAAAAAATATTTGGTTGTCTGTAAAGTTGGTTTACGGACGATAGTTTAACGTGACAACGTCATAACAAAACATTGATGAAATGATTGCATACTTTTATGAATAAAATTGAATCATTTTTATTTTAATAATAAAAGAATAAATACTTGAAATTGTGGCCGGCAGGGCCACATTTTTACTTGTAATTTATTTTTGTTGCTGGTCTCTAGCTTTATATGGTTTTTTATTTCACGTATTTTTACGCCTTTTTTAATTAATGTTAATTTATCTGTAAATTTTTTTAATTATATTTGTTTCTATTAATTAGTTATACGCCGTTTGGTAGCTATCGATTATGAGTTTAAGAACATCGATTGTGTTTCACGTAAATACCACTTGGCGAGCGCCCGGCGGTTGGCTGATGACGTCAGACATTCGGCTTGCCGGGAGTGGAAAATCAGCTGGGGCCGCAGAAAGTGGGTGGCCAGCGACCGTGGAGGACAGAGCTATGTGACGGTGCGGACTGGTGTGCCGGACGGCAACGGCCGACGAAGAGTATTGGGATGGAGGATCCACGCTGGGTGGCAGGGCAATGGATTGCCCTGTGATACAGAAGTAATCAAGGTAAAGAGAGGCCGCGATTTTGATTTTTACCCTCGTGGTGCTGCACTGGTTTTTGGCAAACCTAGTGAACTGTGTATTTTCCCATACTAAATTTTATTTGGACGGAACTTTTATTAGCCTGTTTGGTGAAGAGGCCCATTTGTTTCACACGTTGTTCCAGTGTGGGTTTTTTTTTTTTAAAAGGTCGCCCGATTGCCTGTTTGGGAGAAACGAACATTTTGCAATTTGTTTTTGAGACTTTGTCTTCGGAATTTGCATACTTAAAGTTGGCTTTAGCTAATATAATCAGCTTGTGCAGTATTATTAAAAGTATGCGATCGATATTGCACTACATGCGCAGTCTGATTTTCGTTGGTGCGGCCATTCTACGTTTTTATGAAATCATTGGCAAGTTAATAAAGAAGTAAGACTTTGTTTGAAGTAGATGATAAATACTTCTGTGGTAACATAGTTATGTTACGTGAAGAGTTTTTGCTACATTTCCCTTAAAAATAAGATAATTTTTTTTTGATCATCGTTCACGCCTTTGTGAATTCGTACCTATGGCCCGGCGTGGCATTAGACTCTGGAGTTGGTGAGGAAGGTCAGGAAGCCAGCGCACGCCTAGGATATTAACTTTGTTTTTTGGCAAGTCTTTAGCAACGAACATCTGAAGAAAGACTAAACCGTTGATTGAGAGTTTAAGAACTTTATTTAAATAAATTTTTTGTACTTCAGTATTATTATTGTAGAATTTTTTTGTATTTATTTGTATTGGTTGTCTTTTTTGATTTTTGGTATTAGGGCAGTCAGTAAATTTTGATATTTTATAGTGGCCACGCCTCACGCCCTTATATATATTTTTATACTTGTTGTTATCAGTATTTATATTTTTACGATTTTTTAAAGGTTATTGTTAGTATCGCAAATGGGGATAAGATGCTGCCATTATTAACGTCAACTTTTGTAACTAAGCTTGTATGGTTATGTATAGTAAATACTATTTTTGCAAATTTCTATTATTTAATAACATACGTCCAAAGTCTTGCCTCGTGTTTGTTTAATGGTTACTCTGCTAATATATCCTTTGAAGTTTTTGGCCTGACCCCTGGGCATTGGTGTGGGGAATTTATATTGTTTAGCTTTTTATGCCTGGTTTTAATATTTATTTTTTCCCTTCGCGCCCAGAGTGAGTCGGGGACGCAACCCCTCTTCCAATTAAGGAGGAAGAAGGGTTCCAACCTGCGCCACTCTGCTTGGCAGAGACTTTGGACTTTTACGATTTTGCTGACTTTTTTGATTTTTTTTAATAATGACAGTTTCTTGGATTCATAAACTTCCCAAAGAACAGGTTTACGCTAATTTGCAAGAAGCGGGAGCAGGATCTGCACCAGGAATTTTAGTGGTCATTTAGATTACCAGTGTTGGTTTTGATTTTTTTCCTGTGAGGTTACAGTTTTTATTGTTCTTTGCTTTAGTTTGCAACCTCCGGGTTGTCAGACTTTGTTTTTTTTTTTTATCTTTAGTTTTTGATAATTTTGAAAGAGAAGGTTTTGTCTAATACGTTTCGGATTTGACTTTGGAGCTTGTTTGTTTGTTTTGGCATTCTTAGATCCCGTTTGTTGGGTTTGTGATGTTTAGCTTGTCTTTTCCGTTACTTGTTGGAAAATCCTTCTCTTGTTTTTTTTTAGCGTTGAAATTTTGGCTGGGGCTTTGGAGGCAAGTATTCCTTGTTGCTGGTTTGTTTGTTTGAGTTTGGGCTGGTTTGTTGGATTAGAAGTTTTTGTGAATACTTTTTCTCCAAGTCCAGGTTTTTTTTTGACGTTTTAGTTTTTTAAGATTTTCTTTGCTGTTTAAATTTTTTTTTGTTCAAGGCGGAGGTTGTGGCCGGCAGGGCCACATTTTTACTTGTAATTTATTTTTGTTGCTGGTCTCTAGCTTTATATGGTTTTTTATTTCACGTATTTTTACGCCTTTTTTAATTAATGTTAATTTATCTGTAAATTTTTTTAATTATATTTGTTTCTGTTAATTAGTTATACGCCGTTTGGTAGCTATCGATTATGAGTTTAAGAACATCGATTGTGTTTCACGTAAATACCACTTGGCGAGCGCCCGGCGGTTGGCTGATGACGTCAGACATTCGGCTTGCCGGGAGTGGAAAATCAGCTGGGGCCGCAGAAAGTGGGTGGCCAGCGACCGTGGAGGACAGAGCTATGTGACGGTGCGGACTGGTGTGCCGGACGGCAACGGCCGACGAAGAGTATTGGGATGGAGGATCCACGCTGGGTGGCAGGGCAATGGATTGCCCTGTGATACAGAAGTAATCAAGGTAAAGAGAGGCCGCGATTTTGATTTTTACCCTCGTGGTGCTGCACTGGTTTTTGGCAAACCTAGTGAACTGTGTATTTTCCCATACTAAATTTTATTTGGACGGAACTTTTATTAGCCTGTTTGGTGAAGAGGCCCATTTGTTTCACACGTTGTTCCAGTGTGGGTTTTTTTTTTTTTAAAAGGTCGCCCGTTTGCCTGTTTGGTAGAAACGAACATTTTGCAATTTGTTTTTGAGACTTTGTCTTCGGAATTTGCATACTTAAAGTTGGCTTTAGCTAATATAATCAGCTTGTGCAGTATTATTAAAAGTATGCGATCGATATTGCACTACATGCGCAGTCTGATTTTCGTTGGTGCGGCCATTCTACGTTTTTATGAAATCATTGGCAAGTTAATAAAGAAGTAAGACTTTGTTTGAAGTAGATGATAAATACTTCTGTGGTAACATAGTTATGTTACGTGAAGAGTTTTTGCTACATTTCCCTTAAAAATAAGATAATTTTTTTTTGATCATCGTTCACGCCTTTGTGAATTCGTACCTATGGCCCGGCATGGCATTAGACTCTGGAGTTGGTGAGGAAGGTCAGGAAGCCAGCGCACGCCTAGGATATTAACTTTGTTTTTTGGCAAGTCTTTAGCAACGAACATCTGAAGAAAGACTAAACCGTTGATTGAGAGTTTAAGAACTTTATTTAAATAAATTTTTTGTACTTCAGTATTATTATTGTAGAATTTTTTTGTATTTATTTGTATTGGTTGTCTTTTTTGATTTTTGGTATTAGGGCAGTCAGTAAATTTTGATATTTTATAGTGGCCACGCCTCACGCCCTTATATATATTTTTATACTTGTTGTTATCAGTATTTATATTTTTACGATTTTTTAAAGGTTATTGTTAGTATCGCAAATGGGGATAAGATGCTGCCATTATTAACGTCAACTTTTGTAACTAAGCTTGTATGGTTATGTATAGTAAATACTATTTTTGCAAATTTCTATTTTTTAATAACATACGTCCAAAGTCTTGCCTCGTGTTTGTTTAATGGTTACTCTGCTACTATATCCTTTGAAGTTTTTGGCCTGACCCCTGGGCAGTGGTGTGGGGAATTTATATTGTTTAGCTTTTTATGCCTGGTTTTAATATTTATTTTTTCCCTTCGCGCCCAGAGTGAGTCGGGGACGCAACCCCTCTTCCAATTAAGGAGGAAGAAGGGTTACAAAATTACACTAGTAATCAGATTTTTAAAATGCAAGAATAATTAACATTTATTGCCGAAATTGTTGCTGTAATAAGCAATGAAAATCACATTAACTTTTCACTTCACTTTATAACCAGTCGACGAAACAGTTCACGTGTAGATGTAAGTTGTGTGCTGCCGCTGTCTTTCTTCTCCTCGGACACATAGGCCAATCGAGTGGAAGAGATATAGATGCGACGCAAGCGTACAATAAGCGTAACGGGACACAGCGTAACGGAACAATGTGCGTAACGGGACACTTTTTCGTGCGTGCAGCCGGCGTTCATCGATTTATTAGACGTTGTCACGTCAAAAAAGTTACTGAGAGGAAGTATTTTCCCTCAAAAAATGTACTGTCCAGTGACTGCATGTACTTGCCGGTGACTGTTGCAAGTCAAATCTTGGCCGATATCTATTCACGAACATAGTTCGGAGGTTGGCTGTTTTGAAGAAGGTTTCATCAGCGCGAACGCACCTTGCCGTCCGAGCCCAAGTCCTGGCGGCTGGCACTGAGAGATATTGGCTGGCGTGCTCTGGGGCAACACGGGGTTGTCGCTGCTGACATTCACGGCGGCGAGTCTGTGGACTCACGTGTCCTACAAAATTTCCTGAAGTTTTCCTCATTTCCTCGCTCTCTCGCTCTCTCGCTCTCTCTCTCTCTCTCTCTCTCTCTCTCTCTCTCTCTCTCTCTCTCTCTCTCGCCACACTCAAGAAGACGAGTTTGGTGGTAGCGGGAGACTTCATGCCAGCGACGCTGAGAACAAGGTCGAACATGCGCGCTTTCGCCGAGAGCTTCTTCGTGTCTGTGGCTGGCGAGCGTAGACCCATCGCTCTTACGTTATACTTTTTAAATAAACATCTATGGCATCGGGGGTTTTGAGCACTCAGTTTCATTGCAACAGAGCACATAATGTGTAGTTACATATTTCTTTGTGAATGCGTATAAATTTTTTTTCTTGTTATGCTTCGAAAAAGTTAAAGTAAAAATTACTTCTAACGATATTTTTAAAGAAATGAAACACCAATTTTTATATTAAACCCCATGCAGTGGTGTCTTGTACCTATTCCAGTACCGACTCCCTTAAGGATATTTATGGGAGATTGCCATGATGTTCACATTAACGTCTGTTGGAGGTAAACTCGCGAGAGTTGTATCTAACGTCTTAAAGGACTTCACGCACCTTCTGATCACCGTGTCGGAGGTAGAAATCACTCACCTTCCCACAGCATACCATAGAGTTGGAACTATGGGTGCCGTCTAGGCATTTATGCAGAACCTACCTCGTACAATTATAATTTTTAGGCATTTATGTATAATTCTCTCAAAACTAAGTTTTTTCTAAACTAAATTTTTGTTCAGGGTTTTTGGGAAATTAAATTTATTGCTTACTTTTTAGTAACATACTAAAAATATACAGTTTCGCGACAAAGTTCAAATATCTATCATACCGTATGTGCTTGAGTTGGAATATAAGTGAGTCATTGCAGTTTTAAAAGCCATTAAATAAACCTATACTGACTTCACAACCTCTAATCGAAGTCAGATTATGAATTAAATTCAAATTATGGCTGTACTCACGAAATAAGGCTCGGTTGTAGACGTCAAGTTGATTACTTCATTTCATTGTCAATATTACTGTAATAAGTTCAGGACTTCTCTTGTAAATTTACCTAATAGCATTTTGTGTTTCGTCACAAGTTTTATGACGAGATAATTACTAAACGTTGTTTACTAACTGTAAAATGTACCGTTATTAGATAGCACTTTTTCAATACCTGGTGACAAATATTGTGCCAGCTATCATGATCAATCTACAGTAATATATATTAATATATAGTTATTACAAGAAAATTGAACGAACATGGTGGCATTTTAAAATCCTTAAGAGGAATATACAGACGCAATATTGGTTTCTAATGTATATATTAAGCCATAGCAATTTTCTTTCGTTTGATTATCAAAATTTGTTTCGTTAAAGCCTACTGTATTCTTCTTAATAATACTCTAACACTGACTAACAGACAACACGCAGCTTAAACGGTGAGTCTAGAAGCATGCAATTGTGCATAAAAGTTCCTTGTATGAGGGCTGACTTTTAACTTCCAGTGGGCAATAAATTGACAAATTTACATAACATAATTTTATCACCAAAAGTACAGAAGGGTCTTACTTATTTTTATATATTTTCACCAAAACGATCGAGGCATTTGTCAAATCGTAACACAAGCTTCTCGATACCTTCTTCGAATAAGTTATCTGCCAATGAAGAGAAAAACAAGGCCCCCTGTTTCTCGCGACGCCGCTGTAAGGCGGATATACTAATCACGCGATGCGCAAGTCTTGACGCGGGAGTCAGTGCGCCACGCGATTAGCCCACCCGCCTTACAGCG
This sequence comes from Bacillus rossius redtenbacheri, assembly GCF_032445375.1. Classification (NCBI taxonomy): domain Eukaryota; kingdom Metazoa; phylum Arthropoda; class Insecta; order Phasmatodea; family Bacillidae; genus Bacillus; species Bacillus rossius. The sequence continues at coordinate 74,086,127 of NC_086332.1, forward strand.
GCGTCGTGAGGGAGAGGGAGACCCGGGCGCTGGCCTGTATCTCTCCTCATTGGCGGCTAACTTCTTAGAAGAAGGCATCGAGAATCTTGTGTTACGGTATGATAAATGACTCGATCTTTTTTTTCTTTTTTTTTTAGCACATCGAATGTTTTTTATAGCACATCGTATATGAGCATAAAGAAAGGATTTTTGAAAATTCATCATCCAAGCAGGTTTAAATATGGGATGCAATTTAGAATAGAAATTCGTCATTTTTTTATTTAGAAACATGGAAATTTGTGTTAAGGCTTCTGATAATAAATAAAAGTCAGTTGTATCATCGTTTTTGGTAATGCATCAGTGATGAGAATCAAATACTTTCTTATCGGGAGCACATAGCTAGTAATTTAATGAATGTCATTAAGTTAATAGTGACTTTATGCTACAAATAGTTTCCTCTTTGAAGTCAACGGCGTTTGGCTCAAATTAATTTTCTGGGAATGACTATAGTTGTAATTTTACTGTCAATAGACACTACATATGTCCTTGCAAATCTCTGCATTAACGAAGGTAAATATCCAATATTAAGCGGGGGAAAAAATGGTTGTGGCGTGAAATAATATGGTGTATTCGGCGTTCGTGCCGGGGGGGGGGGGGGGGGAGAGAGAGAGAGAAAACTAACCAATTTCCCAAATTATAAAGAAATTCTATCTTTCCCACCAAAAAGAGGAAGGAATTTTAAAGGAAAACAGCTGTAAAGGTGGTCTCCATCCCCCCCCCCCCCAAAACTTAGAAATGAAATTCTGCGTATGCCCCTGTCTTTCTGTTCCTAGCGTCCTCCCTTGCCGCACCAGCAAAGCTGAAAGTGAGTAAACAGAGGTGGGGATGGACAGGCACGCCGGGAAGTCCGGGCTCTCTCTGCGGTGGAGGGGGGAGGGGGCCTCTTCCGGTCCCGCCGGGCCTCGACCTCCCGCCGGCCGCTGACTCAGCGCCGCGCGCCGGCCACTGGGCGGTTAGAAAGTCGCTCCCCGACCACTGAAGGTTGGCACAGGGGTTCCCAAAGTGCTCAGCATCGCGCAAAGACCACCGCGGCTTTTTTTACGTTGTTTTTTTTTTTTAATTGATTTGAAGACCTCGGTTTGTAAATAGTTATAACCCTCAAAATAATAAATTTCCAGTTTTAAGTTTCTACCGTGTTCTTACAAGGAAAAAAAAACTATATTGAAAAAATACAAAAAGAGCAACCTTTTTGAAAAAAATTTCTTCTCGCTGATTTCTTAAAAATCCACTTCAGTGTGACCACAATAAATAACTAATAAGCATGTTGGTTATTACTATTCACATTGCACTGATGATAAATTCTTTACCGTCGTGTTACATCTGCCTACTGTTTCTAGATACGATAGACTTGGATAGGCGTCTCGCTGTGCTCCAGGATGAGGTTCTCCTCTGAGTTGAACACAGGTCAGCTGAACGGGTTAGTTAGGTTGGGTGGCAATGATGCTGGTATGGGTTGCCTCAGACTCTCGTTGTAGCTCCTCCTCAAAGACCCCCGGGTCGCGATGAGATGGAGTATTCTATTCGCCATGTCTTAGGAAGCCACGCCTAAATCAGTTCTACCTCTACAGGGGTGCTGTTGCTGGTCCCACAAGGGACGGTTTGGCATGTGATAAATAGCAATTGGATAATGGAATGATTTGTTTCTATAATTCCAACTCTTTACACTTTCCTATCTCACCATGTTAAGTATATATTTATTTAGCCGCTTAATTAGGATATAAATAATTCCAAAGTTAAATCTAAATATAAGTGTAAATTTAAAAAAGAAATAATTCAATTTAGACATGTGGGTTGTTGCAATAAAGTTTGTTTTACCGATTTTTGGGACGAACCTCTTATTGGTTCGTATTAGAGCGCTGCCGCGGGTGTAATACATTTGGGGCCCCCTGGGTTATGAATATGTCATGTTTTAATATGGAGCTGCATCTATCTTGCACAAGGTTTTAAATTGTAAGTTTGCAATACTGAAATACTGTAAATGTTTTTACGTAATGTTTAATGTTACGTTAATGTGTAGAAACCGGGGGAAAAAAGCTGTTTTATTTCGCGATAGGCTTCAATTTAAAACACCATAACTGATTATAATCCTACCTCTGCCCTACAGTTGGGGCAGTGATATTAGCCGATGAAGAACCCTGAACCTAGAAGTATCTAGTCACGGGCAACCCAGCTAAGACATTACTCAAATGAGCAACCAATCGGGCTATATAAAAGGGGGGGGGGGGGGGAGAATTATTTTTTGCTGAAACTTGTAGAGAACTGCCGACAAGGGCGCAGATATGCAGTATTCGCAGGAAGGACCCAAAGAGTGAGGCCCAGGGGTTCTGCGCTTGGGGGTAGCCGACATAAGTCAGCTCACTTGGTGGTCTACGCCTATATGCATTCAATAGACGGAATTCTTAACATATTAAAAGCATGGTTTTGGGTTTATTATTACCGTTAACAATCCTGTTACACAGTTACAATTGATGGGATCTACTTACACACATGTCTGCAGAGTCATCCAACTTGTCAAACAAACATGGCTGTGCTAGTGACGTTTTCAGTGACCTCATAATCCTCCAATATTATTTTACCAAACATATTGGAAGATTCTGGAAGCAAATGTGCGACTTTGCGACATGAACCTTAAGCCAAATTTACCGAATATGGCGTGGTTATCACTACATTGTTTCAACCTTATACCTACGAAGATCACTGGTTACTTTTTAAGCTTATGAATGTCTTCGTAAATGTACAAGTACCGAGGTTACTCGCATTAAACATGAACTTACAAGTATCACACACGAGTTTCAAAGAAACCTTTAAAAGTTTGTTAGTCCTACAACAACGACAGAAATGGTTGCGTGGCCGCCACACTCGTTCCAAGTGAAACTTCACACTCCAATGTTCCACTTGAAAGGTGGTCGCTGATCTGAGGGATCTCCCCGGCGTGCCTGGGACAGGCATGCGGAGGAGCGGGTGGCACTGGCCATCCCCTTCTTAGTTTCAAGTCTAGGCCGGCTGGCGACCGGGTGGGAAACTACGAAAGTCGCCCCCCGAAAATCCCGTACTACCCGAAACCAATGTGGACGCAGCATCCAAGTTCCCGCCCCTTGCTTGGTAATTCCTTTTCTGCCGCGATCAACTTTTCTACCTGGACCATCCTTCTTTCTCCTGTAACCAACCTGCTTGCTCAATTCATGACTGAGCCCCTGGTTTTCCCTGCGTCTATGCAGGTTCTACCTAGGCCCAGTCTAGAGTTAAGATATGAGAGCTAGTCCTGGCTGGCTAATTCCCTCCTATCACATGATGCGTGCTACCTTTCCTGCATGAAAATGCGTATATTCTTCGGCCTGAGCCACGCTTAGGCCTCTCCCAATTACACTGAGACACCTTTCAGACGAGGCGATTAGTTGATCCCACCAGTTTAATGGGCGGATGTCGAGGAGTGTGGCGGTGTAACAAATTGATTGGGAATTGCTCCAATGCAGTCAACTCGACCGCTCTGGCGTGTTCCCGACAAGCTAGTAGACTCAACAGAAAAGACACTACTCGGCATTCGTCATTCACTCAAGTCGCCTATTTGAGTCCACCGAGGTCGTGATGAAGCAGTTTATAGTAGTTAGTCCTGCAATATGGGATATGAGGTGTGAGGGATACAGCGATAAAATCAAAAGGAGTGAAGATTGGCGAGAAGTGGTACGAAAATGCTATGCCGGTCCTTTTACTGCCCCAGAAGAGCAAGCTCAAGAAGTGTTCCTGCTCTCTCGGGTTATAACATCGTACTGAACTCCCGTTGGTAAGAGAAGTTGATTCCGCAAGTTTCCAGGTGTGATACCAGCCCAAAAAAAAAGCGTCTTCACGCGGCAGTGAACTAGTTTTAGCGTCAACCAGGCGACTTTTTTTGGATCGTGTGAGAGGTGCCTCGGTGTCCAGCTAGGTTAGTAACGAAGGGCAGCCGGCGCTCACCCTCCTGGCTGGGCGACAGGCGCGGCACGGGGTCGGCGCAGCACACCACCACCCGGCTGCCCTTGAAGCTGCAGCGCCGCGGCTCCAGCGACCTCTGCTGGAAGTCCTCGAGCGCGGAGCGGCACGACTCGAACAGCCGGCACTCGCCCTGCTGGCCGCCGCGGGTCTGGCAGCGGTCGCCCTCTGCAGCACCGCGAGGGGAAACAAACATACAGGTATTGCAACACATTGCTATGGCTATTTTTGCATGAATAAAATACCTTTATCGACATATTGCTTACGAAAATTGGCGCAGTTCATCATCTTCATCACCGCCAACAAACAACTAGACACCACACATCACCACCAGCCCCCAAGGACTCTTTTGTTTGAAGGGGCCCAGTGCCATGTAATTTATTGTAAATATCTTTTCTTTTTCTTTTTATTGTATTCAGATTTTTCCCTCCATGTAAATATTTTGTACACTCTCTTTTTCAAATAAAGAGGCATTTTTTGGCGGGGTGGACCCCCTGGAGGGGAGGGGGTCCCCCATTAAAAAAAATTATATTTTAATCGATATTTCATTTATATAGATATTTTTTCAAACCATGGAAAAACAATATAATATTCAACAACTAGAGTTTATTTGGTTTTATCATGCTTATTAATGATCGCAGTGAATGCTGGAAAACTATCCGAGAAATGGTTTACAGATAACTTTAACCATCGGAGGTACTGCGGGACAACACAAAGCATAAATGCCCGGTTAAGAATCCGAACACTATTTTGTAGTGATACAATTGTTTTCATGTAAAAGTTTACAATTTGTAATTCCACATGAATATTTATGTTCCATTTACAAAAAAAAATTACAGCGCAAGGAGACAGCGCCGGACAGGGCCCCGTTATTACTACACTATCAGACATCAACCTTGAGTCTACCAGCAACTCATCTTACAAATAATTACCCAAGGATATTCGTAAATGTGCATGTGCTGAGATCCATTTCTTCAAAAATTAACTCAAAAAGCATCATATTAGAGTATTAACGAAACATTATTTACTCTAAAACAATAACAAAACAAAAAAACATAGTTGCGTGGCCGTCACGCGTGTTAAAAGCGAAATTTCACGCCTCCTACACGGTGGAGGTTCACAACTGTAACGAAAATGACGATAACAAACATGCAAAGTCTCTCCGTTGACTGACTCTCTACTTTGTTCGTCAACCTTCCTCCCCCTTTCCGTCATCGAGCGCCCCTCTTCTCCGCGTTGCACTGTTCGTTACGCTCCGGTGAGTCTATAGTAACGGTTGTAAAGAAGCTTCATCCAAGATCACTGTCCAAACTTCCACGAGCACGTTTATCCTGTTCACGACAAAGATCTCAAGTAAGAATATGGTGTGATATATGCAAAGATCCAGTTCAATGTATCTGCGAAGAATACTTCTTTAGTTTAAGGTTTATTCTCAATAGAAAATTCTGTACATTTACTGGCATCTCTAACAGCGTAGCCACCATTTCACTGAAGATACTCGCAACCACGCGAGGCCGTTACAAACTGTTCTCGATTGTGTACATCACTATGTCATAGGTGTGTTTGTCAATTGTGTGAATATTTCATTTAATTATTGAATGCTCGGACTTTCACGCCACACTGGGTTTTTTCTTTTCGTTTTCTCGTAATTGCGTTTATTTTAGGGCTATTTATGTTGTATATATGTATTATTAACAGATATTTACTAAGTGTAATATTACATTGTGAATATCTGTCGAAAATATATGTGACATAATAACAACTACAAGGAAGGTAACGCACTTACTTAAGAGAAACAGCTCTAAAATAATATAAATAAATAAAAGCTTTAAAAATAATAAGATGAAACCGACCATTAAGTGACCATATTTGGTATAGGTACCGTAAGTCTACAAGATATCAGTAAAAAAAACTTTTGTGTCAGTACAGTGCTGCAGAAACAAAAGTACGTAAGTCAAAAATTATTTTTCTTTTTGCTTCTATCGTTGCTATAGGTGAAATTTCGTGATTTACACCTGGTAGCAAATTCTCTCATTTCACCAGCCGATCCAATAGCCGAAGGTCAGAAGGTTTCGTGGTTTTGCGATTGTTGTAACTACATAAAGTCTTGTGCATCTTTTAGACTTACGAACTTTTGCTATTTGAGTGACTATGTGGTACCGCGAACTTAGCCCTTTTTTTCTTTATTTTAATTATACGATTGTTGTTTTAAAACAATATCCAGGTTTACACTGAAAGTCACAGAAAAAACTCAATAGTTGATAACAAATATAAATAAATACAGCGTACAAAACAAAACCAGCTGATATCAAATGCCAAATGCCTAGACATCCCAGTGCATTCCGTGGAAGACATTTTGTCAAAAAAAAAAGTGATAAATTAATAAATTACAGCACAGACGAACACAGTGTGCTGACAGCGACAGGAAAGTTGCGACAAAAACAGTTAATACAAACAACAACGTTAAACGACACGACAAACAGACGAACGCAACGATGATACCAAACAGATAATCTGGACAACACAACGACTACAGCACAGACGAACACAGCAAGCTTCCTGCGACTTCTCGGGAACTGACCCCTGCTCCCGTCATCAGAGACGCCTCCAGTGTTCGCAGGGAGTGCGTGCAGCAGGGAGGGTCCGTGAGCCGTGCGTCGCACGCAGATACGTTAACTAGACTGGTGTCCGCCCGGGGCGAGAACTCATCTTGGCAGCCCTTTTGATTTTCAAACCGACCAAACAGAAAACATTTCCTGACAAACACCTCATCTGCCACCACATAATGTTTCCACCATTACAAATATTTTTTTTTTATTCTACTTGGATGGTAAATAAATATATTTGTTTTAGGTCATTTCATTTTTAACACATCGCAATTTGGATAGTACGTAATTTTTCAAAAAACGTGACGACATACATATATGCATTTTCAACGCAAATAATTCAGATCATCTGCCCTCTAACATTACGAATTGGCTACCCCAAAACTGTATACCACATTATTTAATGCTTGCAGTACATACATAAAAATTTGTCTTTAGGTTCATAAAAACATTTAATTAGGACGATAGTAAAAAATATAACTGTTATAAACTGACATATATTCGAGTTAAATTAATGTAGCATACTTCCCCCTTAACGGATTGGGGGGGAAACAGGAGTGCGCCGAGAAAACCCCTCCAGTCCACGTAAATGTTTCCCAGCCGGATTGCTTTGGTGGGAGGCGAATGGCAGTTATCCGACCGTTCCTGCGACCTCTTCCACATCGCCTAGTATGAAGATAACGCAACGTTATACTGCCCCGTGTGCCCAAAGAAATAAAATAAAAGTTGTGAGCGAGTCTCTCAGTATTCGCCAGTGATGTGTAAACATCTAACAACCTCGGTAACGAGCAAATTCATGTGTTCTCATGCTGAAAATAAACTTATAATACGAAACTTGGTAACGTAGAATTCTTTTAAATAATGCCTATAATACCTATAATTTATTAGCCAGGAGAATCGTGTTTGGAACAAACATTTTATTGGTTCTCAAAATCATTAGGAACACGTCGCTCTCTTTTATTTATTTTTCAAATTGAAAGTTGCAGAAATAGATACATTAAAACATATTTAACCTGGAACATTTTAAAACGCATATTATAATACCAAGTATATATACGTAATATTTGTTATTGCTTAAACGACTTACATCAGTCTGTAAATAATTCCTAAAAACAAACGGTAACCTTATTGAGCTGAAACAATATATTGTTAAAGGATAGTTGTACTATTATAAAGATTAGTTTGCACACCAATACGCTATGTTCTCCCCCCGATGTCCACGAAAGTTAATACATACGGAAGAATCGCGTGGGTCCACCATAGTTTCGAGATTTCTGAGACTTCCGCAGATATCACCACCGTGTTTACACGTTTCCGTTCCAATCGACTTCCGTTCCATTCACTCGATTACTCTTGGCAAATGCCGTATGCCGAGAGCTGAGATGTGCACACATCAGAAACTCTCAACGGTGGCTCTGCGCTGCGCTGTGTCGCGACTGGTGGCTAGGGATGAAACAGTGTCGGAGCGCCATCTTTGATTGAACCCCCAGCAGAGCGGGTGACGAGAACTGCGGTGCTTGGACCGGCGGACACTCTGTGCAAGGTTACCGCGGTGGGACCTGCGGTGTCCTTGGGAATACTCGGCCCCTGGAGCGCCCGCACACAAGTTACGACACGAACACGTCCTTGCCCTTCGGCATCGCTACGGCTCTCAAAATCAGCTCACGTAAAACAGATGGCATGTGCATTTGTTTGCAAAAACCGACACTCGCTTTCGTTGTTATGACTAAATGTACGGTTTGGATATAACGCAGATCATACTTTAATCTGCAAATTATCAAACACTTGGCCGTACAAACTATAAAATTAGTGCAAACGAATTCCGCCATGACACACCTGTTTGATATATTTATTATATTTCCAAGTAGTTCGACGTTAGGACAATGGTATTTTTTTTACTACGTAGCTTCCTACGTGATCAACAGCATCATCAGTCTCTGAAAGCGTCACATCGTGCATTGGTTAGCGCCGAAGGTTTTCGCTCCAACCCTATGGCGTAGCTCAATAGTTCTACGAGCATTGAGCTGATATTCAGTAGATGGGAGTCCTTTTCTATGCACATCCGTGCAACGGAAAATTATTATCTTTACCTTTTACAATTGCTTCGATTATATTTGAACGTTTTTTTTAATGTTAAAAATGTCACCTTAGAAAAGAATTAAAGTGTTCATTGCCTCGTGTTTTAGTAAATATTTGTTATGTTGCAGCACATCGGGAACGTTATATTCTGAGTGAAAGTCTTATAAAACCTTTTTTAATGGTGCCAGGAAACCGATTAACTTAATTTTAGGTGCATTCTGGTATGGAGAGCTTAAGTTGCTTGTTGTTACATTAACGATGTTATTTGGACCAATATTGGTGGCGCGATGGGAAACATTAGACGCGCGTTCGGGAAATATCTTGTGGGAATACCGGTCCAGTCGTTTTGGTTTCGTGTTTTCCGTCGTTTCTGAAACCACTCCAGCCCAAAGCTGAGATGATGCCTTATCGTAGATAAGCCCTGGTCGATATCCTTTCCAATTTACTTCATTTATGATGGCGTAATTTGTTCGCGTCTGATTTATTTCTTGTCGGTGAGATTTCAAGAGTCCCGCCTAGTCAGGGGCGTATTTGTGTTAGCGAGGTGGGATATAAGAGCGACGCTCGCGGGTGCTTCTAGCGCGGTGTCACCTCTAAGCGCAAGGCTGTAAACTGGCGCGTAATTTTCTCGTCATACATAGGGTAGCTATGAGATATGAGTGGTAAACACAACATTTTATGGCGGAGAAATAAAGAGAAAGATGTAATGCAAGTCCCTCTCAAGAATCTGTACCCGATATTCCATGCCCAAAAATTATTCTTAAAACACGTTTTCCCTCTTTTAAAATACAATTTAAATACTAAATACTGGAACAGAACTACCCATCTGCCCTTACCGTATTCTTACATGCGTTTTCTTTGTAAACATACCCCACTCGGATATCTTGAGCGGTTTTCAAACCGCGTAGTTTCATCTGAGGCTCTGCACACCTATGTGTGCACAAGTAGGCGGCGAGGCCCTTAAAACAAATATTTCAAGTAATTCAGACACGTAACAGACTCCTACAACTGATCATTTGAACGTGAAAAGAGCCGTCTTTCACATCCCGTAGTGCTGACAGATATAGTCGCCGCACGGTAAGTTCGTACTTTTGGGAAGAACTGTTGAAAAATGGAACTAAGAATATTTGGTTTACTATTGTGCAATTTGTTTGACAAATAAATAAACAAAATAGGACGACATAATTTATCAAGCTATTACGTTTCCGTACGTGTGTATGAATACTGAAATAATTTGTATTTGTTAATTTTATATGTAAGTTTTTAAACACGCGTGGCAACGATATTTATCGTTACGTTGGCTACACACTTGAAGAAATAGTTCCTTAGTATGTAATTTTGAACAGCTGAAATAACGATAAATATTGCTTAAAATGTTTCACATATGTTTATTTCCAGATCCTGGAGTAATATTGTTTAATATATACGAAAGTTAAGTTATTTTGTTTACAGATGACGTTGCAAGCTGTTGCGGATGAATCACCTACGTAACTGTGTGTCGGCCCGAGCCATGTTGAACGCTTGTTTGCTCAAAAGACTTCTGATTTTCCGAAAACATCCAGTGTATTTGTGTACTAATTAATTTTCTAATTTTAAAGGGTTGTCTTAATCGTCACGACCGTGAAAAAGTGAGTGACTAATTAACACGTTATGAAAGTATGTGCGTGAAAACGTTCCGTTAGGTTGGGGCGTGTTTATAAAATAGTGTAAAAGTACCTTCCTCGCAGCTTTCTTGTTTTGAATGTCGGGCAAATTACAAACAGACACGTTCTTATATTTTCGGTTATATATTAGGTAATGGATTTATTTGCTGTGCACCCGTGGAAAAGGTTGCAGGGCTGTTCAAGACAGCACATTAAATAATACATAGGTCCCTAGAGGTCAGTATAGGCCTACAATTAAATACTGTAAACATAATTGTGTAAACAATGCGTAGCGTTTTCTTTCATTTGTAAGCATTTTCAACCCACAACATCAAGGAGGAGGAGGAGGTTCACGAACTAAAAAATAGCAATTAATGTATATTATTAATTTAATTCAAGTAAAAAATGTATAATTGTGTTTACATTTTAGTGCAGTCTTTCTGAAAATTATTATAATCTTTTGTTTTGCGAAAAATACCCGTATGTTTGGTAAACATTAGAGATTATAAAATCGGTATGATAATTTTTATTTAAATTATTGCTTCTAAGCTGCATTTAATGATCCATTTGAGTTTGCGTAGGTAGGAATTTTTACAATGTAGTTGGTAGCTAATTCTTTTTGGCTAGTACACACACTATTAGTAGATTTTTGATAAAAATACTGATAACTTCATGAGTTTTATTACAGTATCAATTCTAGTGTACGATATAATATGTAGGCTTTTTTGCATTATTTTAAAATCTAAGATTAATTTTTTTATAATGTCCTTGGAATTTATTTTTTGCATGGGTTAATACATACTTTGTCACAGTTACTTTGCATACATGTAAGTCACCAGTGTAACTTCTATATGGAATGTTTTTGTATTGTTTGTTTGTTATTATTAAACCTTCATTTTTTCAGCACGTAGGCTCACTTAAAAGTAGTTTTCAGTACAATGAACAAAATAAATCATATGTTTGAGGATAAATATACACATACATTTAAATTATAAGCCAATTGCACATATATTTCATGAACCTGAGTAATAAAATGTTTTGAATTAGATATACATACATTAGGCCTATAGATCATTGCATAATGAATATAATACATTAAGAAAATTATCCTCACAATAGTAACCCTTGCAGTGTAAACAGTTTTGATAGTAACTGTTGTTCTGTCATGATAGCATATTCATAAGTGTTTTGCTCTTGTCAACAAATACTATTCATTCCTACTGCATTTTATACATCCCAATTTGAGTACTTTTATTTTTATTTTATATTCAATTTGTAGATCCTACACAGAGTAACAACTCAAGGATATAAGACTTATGGATGATGAACAAGTAAAAAAATTTACATATACACAGCAGTTCCTATCATAAACTATCATGATAAATGGTAACGTGAAAACGAAAAAGTGTATGTTAGTTAAAATTTCATGTTTTTAATTACATATGCTCAGGGTAAATGTGCTAATGTATGCTTTTTAATTACAGGTGTTCTGGATAACGTGTTTAGTGATATGTAATTTCTCTGCTGTGTTTATATGTGATTCTTAAACATTAGTTTCATTACAGGATATGACATAATATTGATGGTAGTGATAATTTATTGCTGAGTTTCGATTTATTTAATATATTTATTTAATTACAGATTCTTAAATTAAGTTTTTTATGGCAACAATTTCTTTTCTGCATTGTACATACTTAAGTGATATAGTTTTTAATTTTTATATGAGACAAACCACATAGACACATAAAAATACACACTTACAGAAATGTTTAATGTATAACTTAGAATTTGAATTAAAAATTTATTCTGCTTGATAGAAAATAATGCCTCTAATTACAAAAAAAAATGTTGGTTAGCCATAACCTTTAACCGATACTTAACTCGGTTCGTAGTGCCAGAAAAGTGTTACTAACTTGTTATTTTCCATTCACAAATGACCTCTCGATGTAATGGCAGTGATGTGCCTGGCACTCACGGCTTTAGGAAACTAACAGTTTACATAGCTACCTCGTACTGAATAATTTCTTAAAGTTAAATTCTTCATAAATGATACTCACATAATTTTCATGCTTTTAACCATAGCACTGTGTGATACAGTAATCTCGAAGCAGCAACATTTCTTTAGTAAAACTTAACATCAATTTTTATAGATATTATGTGAAGACACAGCACCACGCTGGGTTTAAACTCTAAAATATAAAAATTTGCTTAGATTTTTTTATATTTAATATTTGAATTATTAAACATGGTGTTATGACATTTTCTACTGACATTTAACCAATTATAAAAATTGCAGTGTAATTTTATTATCCATTAATTACATCCCTATTTGACAGTTACCCAACCAAAACATTGCCATGTGGTAGTCACTTGGTTTTCCACATGGCAATGTTATTGTTGATATTTGGCGGAAGGATACATAGTAACCTTGAAAATAGATCCCAGCTTGAAGCAGGGCTTCCTAAAAGTATGAACTTACCGTGCGGCGACTATAGTCGTAAGTGAAAACTAAAGAGAACGCCGCAGAAGTACGACTGTCTTCAAACTTATATTTGTTATGAATCATGTTTGCTGTAAACGCAACACTTCCAGATGTCATCATAATGCTCTTGTCATCCAGTTAGGAATACTTCAGGAGATGCTGTGACGTAGCTATAGTCACGTTTCACCACACCATCGCCAAATTTGCAACACCCAAAACATTGCGGAAGTGGTGCTTGACCATGAAATTAAGACCTTTATAACTGTTCCACCAATGCAAACATACATAACACTTCACCAAGAACGTATGCAGGATTTCATTTCCAAAAAGGAGGGGTGGGGGATAAAACCTCTTTGCCTGCTGTTTGTTTTCAAATTGTTTTTTGTTTGTTTGTGAGAATGTTAGATTTTTTTAATGATATATTATGATTTCTGAGTGTAATAGCCCTTCATCCCCTCCTCTTGCGAACGTGTTTGCGCTTCTCACACTTTTTTTTTCATTGTCCCGCAAACAAGGCGCAGACACTTCAGCTGGAAGAAATTAAAAAAAAACTTCATGCAGTATCCATGTAGTAATGCTTGCACTGCCACCTCCTGGCTTTTATATACGTGCGTACAAAACAGTTACGAACCATAAAGATGGCGTCACTGCGCCAATCACTCCCAGATGGACTCTGACGTCATGGGAAGGGCAGGCACATGCCCGCGAGGCGCAGTTTAAAAATGGACCCTGGCGTCAGCGCGGCTCCAGCTTGGTCGAGCTGTCAACATTCAACAGCCAACAGTGAACCGTCAACAGTCCTCTCCAGCGCCGCTCCACTGCTCGCGGCCTCCCCTGTCGGCGCTGGAGCGTCCGTCTCGCGACGCACGGGATCCCGAGTGCAGGGAGACGAGACAAGCTGCTCATGTCTCCCTCAGCAGATACAAAAAGACCGGAATACCTACGAGTGAATTTCACATAATTTTACCAGTTTTGAACAGAGCGAGGTACAGCAGCGTTAAAAATAAAATAAAAATAAAAAGAGCGAGTTTTTCAGTACTCGCCAGTGATGCGTAAACATCTCGTTAACGAGTGAACTCATTTGTTTTCGTGTTGTTTATGCTGCAAATTAACTTATAATACGAAGCTCGGACACGAAATTTAATGCGGAAATCTTTTAAAATTATGCCGAGCGTGATAAATAAACTGATAATTAAAATAGTCGCTTTTCAAATATCAACACTTCTGGATGCGTTTCACACACGCAATCTGCGCCTGCCGCTATAATTCACTGCCTGAATCGTAAACGTTGTTTGCCACCATCAAACGCAGATAGCAATTATTAGCACGAAAATACTTGAAACATTAAACGAATATAAACGGCTCCGATGAAACACCTACTTTGGACCTGATTTTCGACAGTAAATTTATTAAAATATTGCCCACTTCTTAAAATTCACTAAACAGTTAATACTAAAAAGTTTCCGCACACGTTAGAAGTTATAGTTCTATGGCATTACTAAAATACTAACTTGAAACATTTTAAAAGATATACTGTAAAACCAAGTATATGTTTGCTTATTTGTTTTTGCCTAAACGACTGAGATCAGTCTGTAAATACTTATTACAAAGAAACTTTAACATTAGTGAGCTGATTCAATATCATTATATTAATATATTATGTTGTTAAAAATGTTTAAAACACCCAGTGACGAGATTTGAACTTAGCCCCTTGAGGTTACCAAGCGCGCGTTCTACCTCTCTACTCTTAAGACAATTGGGAATTTAGAAGGAGAACATGTATTACAATCAGCGTAATGCCAGCTTTCTTAGATATTTTAAAAATTGTGATTATTTTATACTATGACCAAATATATTTCACGGTAGTTTCACTATCATAAAGTTTCATTATTTCATTCGTATCGGGGTGAACCAATCATTAAAAAAAAAAGCCTCGAAACTCAACTGTGACCCCCGTGGAGATTTTTCAGTCTACCCCCCCTTCCCTTTTCAACATCATTCTCGGAGGTCCTACTGGTGCGTTGTCAACCTTAGTGGGTGCATCACAGGACAAGAAGATATGAACGTCAAGAAATTGATTCCAACTGTGTTCATGTTAGCTACTGCACCACCTACACGATGGCAACGAATGAACTGGAGGAACTTGACCCTTTTCCTTCTATTCATCTACTGAAGTGGACAACTTATATCTCAATTAGAAATGATTTTTTAAACTTTGAATGTGTGGGTCGTGGTATAGCCTAAATTCAAGGGTTATGAAAAATATTAAATGTTATATTCAATTACATGTTATACCATTAAATTATATATTAATATGTATTATAATTAGAGCTTAAGATCATTACCACATATAATATTTTAAAATAGTTAAGTTAAAATAAGAAGAATTAAAATGATCTTAGGAAATCACAAATTGTGGCTGAAAGTGCTAAAGAGAATATGAATAATAAACTTAAAATTGTTTGAAAGGAGATCGCGTGGCAGCATTCACGTTGGTCCCTTCTGTTCCTCCGCAGAGCCCAGCACACACTGGTGGTCTGGTGTCTGGCGACTTTCCAGCCATGACTCTCACAGCCACGGCTCATTACGACCGCCATCTTGCAAGATCATGCCGATAGCAGGCCTCTGCGGCCGTTGTCTGATAGACTTTCTTGTCTTTCAAGGTTGAGCTGAGTCGCTGTGGTAGTGTTAACCGACACTCCTTTATGATTTTAATTTTCATGGTTGAGTATAGTTGATAGGTTTTTCTATATTTAGCTCCTTTTTTTAACCTGTCTTTTATTTGTGGGAGGTATCTCTCGTGCTTACTTGATTTTATTTCAATCTTATTTCATCATTTTAATTATTTTAAGTCTTTTTTTTTTCAATATTATGATATTGCTTATTATAAATTTCGGGCAAGTTCTAATACATGTTACTGTGTCAAATAAATATTTTTAATTTTTCAATCAAGAAAAATTAATTTTCTCCAAAATTATTTCCAATCATCACTCACTTGAGTTAATCTTAAATATTTTAGCATACTTTCTGAACTTAATTACCGTGTATTTTAAGGTGTTGCAGATTTATTTAAATGTTTTAAAGTTTGTAATATTTATCCATATACAAACGTTTCACATATTTATAACAATTAAGTCTTTCTATGATTAATGAATTTTTTAATCCTTGGGTTTGAGAGCAAACTCCATCAATAGCAAAATATTTATATATTTAGATACATATATTTGAGGTATTTATACATGTACTAGCCGTTTGCTCGATGGAATTTCCCAAATTTTCATACCCTATTTATCCCCCTTAGGCGATGAATTTTCAGAAATCCTTTCTTAGTGCTCAACTGCGTTATATAAGGAACTCCTGTGCAAATTTTCATGCTTCTAGATCAATCGGTTTAAGCTGTGCATTATTAATCAGTCAGTGTTAAGAGTTTTATTAAGTATATTTTATTACATTCGTTGTAGTTTATTCACTGGAATAGCTATCACAAGGACTACCAAATTCTCTAATCAGCAACAGTTAAACATTTATATATTAAGTACTATTAAAAAGATGTACGTACCTAGGCAAGTAGGCCTGTTAAAATGCCAGTAATAAAGGAATTGGGAAAGTGCGCAATTAGCACCAATTGCACACCACGTTTCATCCATTTCAGATATAGCTGCCATATTCGTAAACATACGTCGGTCGTAAGTAAAAGGGTACTTGAACTCAAATTCTGAATGAAGTTCCGCCTACGAAACTCAACCATGATGAGAAATAAACCAGTCAGTTTGGCAGCTTAAAAATATTTAGTTACAATCGCCTTCGTTTCGTGTGCATCACAGATGTGGGCATTTATTTTTCGCGAAAAAATATGATCTCTCATTATTCTGAAGTAATGCATGCCAGCGCATGGTAATTTGCGGCCTTCTGCTAGAGAAGTCATCGCCCTGTTTGGCCGGACCATTCAGGACTCGTTTGCTTCCCGCACTGGATGGCTGTGACTGGCGTGGTGGCAGGAGGCATGTACCTGACATAAATGCCCAGGTAACCACGAAACTCAGACAACGTTACAAAGTTTTAACGCGCAGATGGTGTAGAAATCTTTTTCGCGAAAAACACATGGCCCCAATTATAGAGCAAGGCATGACGCGGTTTCACATTACGACGTAAATCTAGTAAACTAACATACCAACGGCAATGATAACATCAGCATGTGGCGGAACCAGGGATGCAGCATATTCAATACTAGAGATGACGATTAACCGCGGGAAAATGTTTCTGTTTGCCAGGCTTCAGTACACTATGTCTGAGTTTGCAACACGTATTTTCTTACTGTCTCTTATCGGCGATAGAAGTTCGTTGAGTATTTCATTCAGTCCATGAGAAAAAAACATACCGCAATAGACAACTTCCATGATTGACACTAAAATATATATATTTTTCTTATCATAATATTAAGGAGACTTATAATTAATTGCAGACAGTCTTGGTACAAGACATTTTCGCTCTAAGTCGTCATCATTATTCACTAAGCATGCTTTTGTAATTAATAAATTTTCACTGCTCTCAGTAGTCCAAATCTGCAGTTTTCTCGCGTGTATGACTTCAACGAGTTGTAGAATAGTTTGTATCGTCTTATTTTCCTCCTGAGGAAAATAAGTGTTGGCACCATTGGACGGGAGGACGACAAGGGAACTTGGAACAACTTTCTTGTACGGCGTATTTTCCTTTTAAATGAAACTTCTTGACGGCCGATCGGATAAGTCGATGCGATGACTCATCAGAGCGTAACGATGAGTGAAGCGTTCGATGACTGAGAGGTGGAGGGGGAATATTGAACGTCCTACTCTCTATACTCTCGGGCAAGCGTTAGTGAAACTGCGCTATGGTGCTGCATTTTTTTGTCACGCTGAAATCAATTTACATTCGTGAAAAATTGTACATACATTTCTAATATTTAGTAATATATATATATATATATATATATATGACTTTTAAAAAAGTCGTTTCATCAACTAAAGTTGCAAAAAAATTTTAATAGTAGTTTTCTGCTGAGACAGCTTCGTTATCATATGTTTGTAAAACTCCTCTACGACACAATCCTGCTGACCCCCACTCCTCGTGACACATCTCGCGGGAAACACTCATTCCGTTTCCCAGCTGCACATCTCTTAGACATGGTGGTGTTTTATATGACTTAGTGTGTGAATTATTTAATATTTTGTTCTATGCTATTTACGCTTGGAGTTCCACTTCAAAAGGCTGCACCTATTTTAATTTTTGTTACCGTACCAATTTATTGCTGTGCGTAAAAGTTATTCTCGGCGATGACATTTTCGTCAGAAGCTTGTCTTGACGTGAAGTACGCAATTCGACGGAGTTTCTCAACACTTCCTTCATGACCTTGAGATTCCATGCGCTTCTTCCCGCGAGACACATACATAGCGGCGTTTGCGTTAGCGGTTACGTACGATTTCTACTGCCTTATATCTCAGTGGCTTTCAACTGTCACCGCGAGTAGCGTGATTACGTTGCGGCGTGTTTGGACTGTGTCTCTTCCTGTTTGCAAAACTGATGCAGGCACTCCAACAAAACATTTTGAACTTTCAACTTGGAGCACTTCTTGGAAAACATAGTTTAGCTTGAAACTGTAGAAACTTTTCTTTGTGATTTTCGCATAATTTCAGTCGGTCTGTTCACTCTAATCCATCCAGTGGTACTGAATATTTTTCGCGAAGGAAGGAATGAAAGACAGAAAGTAAAGTATTAATACAGGTGGTTTGAGTGCATTTCAACGCTTTGATATGAAATACAAAAGTAACCCGTCAAAATTGGTAAAATGGCTAATGGCAAAAACAAAGCCTTTTCATGACAATTTATCTGAAAACACTTCAATAAATAAAACTAACTCTATATAAGTGAGTTTAATGTACATTTATACAGGTTAGTTTCCCGTTGTTAAAAATTTGGTCGGAC
This sequence comes from Bacillus rossius redtenbacheri, assembly GCF_032445375.1. Taxonomy (NCBI): domain Eukaryota; kingdom Metazoa; phylum Arthropoda; class Insecta; order Phasmatodea; family Bacillidae; genus Bacillus; species Bacillus rossius. Next base: position 74,104,900 of record NC_086332.1, read on the forward strand.
CAGAATATTTTATATTTAAGTCCCAGTATATATGAAGCTCTTAATAGTGTCGCTATAAATGCCCTGTCAGTCTGATAATTTTTAAAGTTTATTTAGCAATTAATTTGGACTAGAAATATTGTACTACAATTTCAATAAAACGCTTCTTTCAAATGATTTTGAAAACCTTTTTGGAAATTTATGACGCTGTTGAACTTCTTAATACGCCTAAGCGTTTTAGTATTTTTCAAAATATTAATAGTTCAACTTACTCTATGGTGAGAATTTAACAATATAATGGTTTCCTTTACAACCCCTAAACATGACCAAACAAAAGCAAATTTAACCTACACAAATAATGTATGTAATATTTAAAGTAATGTTTTCTTTTTTTACGTTAATTTGCAAGTCAATCAGTAAAATTATTGGCATGGACGTATTTCATACGAATGCAGGTTACGTTTTTTCCTGGATATAACTTTAATAGGCTCATACCATCAAACAAATCTAACACGTTTTATCATTCGCCTTATACACTAAATGTATGAAAGAAAGTGCAACTTACGAGCTTTCAAAAAAAATTGAATGAGTCTTTCAGTAATCGCCAGTGATGTGTAATATCTAACTTTGGTAACGAGCAAATTCATGTGTTCTAATGCTGCAAATTATAATAAGATTCTCGGACACTAAATGTTTACGTAAAATACTTTAAAATAATGAGCGTGATAAATATACGTAAATTGTGTTTCATGCTATATTTATTGACGCGAATCACACTTAGTTTCCGCACCCGCTGCTAGAATTCGCTGCTGGAGCAGCTACGTCAACTATTGAATAATTTGATAAGGAGACCAAAATTTGAAACTATATAATGAAACGGCTCCGATAAAAGCGAAAAAGACTTAAAAAAAAAAAAATACTAAACCCCATATTTGGACCTGATTTTAAACAAGGAATTTTATTAAATTACTGTCCAAATGGTGAAAATCATTAAACACTTTAGTATAAAGTTTCCCTTTGTACTTTGAACTTTCGTTCACGCCATTCATCTCAGATAGCGGTACCGTAGTTGTAACACATTTCCGTTCCCTGAATTCCGTCGCATTCACGAAATTACTCCCACCAAATGCCGTATACCGAGATATACATATCAAAACACTCTTGCAGTTGGTTCATTAATTACTTGTAGCTTCTTTGACAGATACGCTTTCAAACAATCCCAGTACGATAGAAGAATACAAGCTCTCTATCGCCGTGTCTCTGAAACACTATCGCACTATCGCGACAAAGTTGAAGTCACTCTGGTTAGCCATTAGTTTGCAAAACAAACCGTGGCTGCAAAAGAGGCTAATGCTATTATTTTGTTTAATATTTTGAAAATAAATCTCTAGGAAGCATCGTAAAAATGACAACACTTATTTAATTATTATTGCTAAACAAAGATGTTAACAATTAAGTAGGAAATTAGCGTTAGACTTAATTAAATCCGAAATGCAGATGGGAAAATGAAAGTATTTAATTATTAACATGGCAAATATGTCACACACCGAATCCCTAACTTCTTGCTTCCATCCAGAGGACAAGCATGATACGAGCTTTGTTGACCTGAGTGCAACTGTCAGCACGTTGTAAAATGCAACCAAATTTACTTGAAGTATATAGGTATATAAGTAAAGCTGTGATGCACTGTAAACCAAAACGCTACGTTTATTTACCTTTTGGTGTATCATTAACACACAAAACACAAGACACAAGACCGAAGTCTTCATAACCCAAACCAGTTCTTATTGACGTACGAGTAGTAATCACGTTGCTACGAACAAATTGAACTGTGAAACTTCTGTTTTCTGCACCTGCACCTTAAGGCCATATTTCAAAGATATTTTTATTCTATGTAAAAGAGATATACATGAACGCTTAAAAATTGTAGTTGTTTAAGAAGCGTAGTTTTCAAAATATTACACTTGAAAATTGATAATTTAGGTTTTTGTGTGACAGGTTTTTAATTGTCCATTGATATTTTTTTCTTCAAATAACTTGTATTTGGCATGATATGTACCATCTGCACAAAAAAAAAATTGTTATGAAATTGATAAAATAATTACAGAATGTCTGACGAAGCCCTGAGTGTCTCTTGATTTAGGCATTAATATTTTAGTATAAACCACAATTGAATCAAGTATTTGAGAAACAACATAAGTCACAAACAACAGATTTTACAGAAAGTGAATAAAATGTAATAGTCCATGGCATGTGGCAAAATATGTATATGTGATACTATGGATACATTACAACGTTAATTTACTTCTCTTTAATGTGAAAAAGAAAGATATTGTATTTACAACCCCCCCCCCCCCCCCAAAAAAAAACTATATTTAAAAATGCTGGACTTATGTTGTTTCTCAATTTCCTACATAAACTAAAAATATATTGTTCTGAAATGTGATATTTTTGATTTAAGGTAGTCATAATATTCCACAAAACATAATATTTATTTGCGTACACAAAGTAATACTATAATTTTACTTAGAACATAAAAAATACCAATAATTATATGAATATAAATGCATCCAGTCCCTAATGCACTAATCTTGCTGATATGAGAAAGTCTATACGATGTAGGTTTTTAGATCTACCTTTGTATATGCGACTTACACCAACTTTAACATTGAGAGATCACATTTTAATATAAATAAGTATGCACATGTCACTCTTCAAAATGCACTATTTGCTGATGATGTGCGGTAAAGTCTACATTGATGTGATTAATCATCAGGCTGGTTTTTCGTTACTTCTGTTACTCATGTTGGCCACAAGAATAATTAATTATAGAATGACTGGCAATCTTCTGTGTGTGGCAAGTAGTTTTGCAACTTGCGGAGGTCATCTATTTTATTCTGGTTGATAGAGATGCAACCTGCAGGATACCCCATGTTTTTTGGAAGAACAAGGTCAGCAAATGTGCATTTTAGAACCCTAAAATGGTGCTTGAAAAGGGAATCAATGAATGGTCGTGCCACAACAAGTCCAGCATTGTTACTTGCATAACTTAAGTGCATGAACTGACTTGGTTTGAATCTTGTTTTCTGGTCTCTAGGCACAGATTTTCCATAGGACTCTTGTGACAGCACATTCCTCTTAAAATACTTGGGCCACCATTGCTTGATGTCGAGAATGCTGATGGAATCTGCTATTACAACAGTGCTGGGGCGTGCCTGGGGGGGGGGGGGGTCGAACGGGACCGGACCACCCCCCCCCCCCCCCCCCCCCCGGGGCTAAAAAATTTTTAATATTAAATTCATAAAATGAAAAAAATAAATATTTAGACTTCATAAAACTGACTTTTATGAAGTTACGGCCAGTATTTTTAGATAGCCTAAATGGGCATGTGTCGTTTTGCCTAAAGGCGTTTTGCCTAATTTTAGGCAAAACGCCGTTAGGAAAAACGCCGTTAGGCAAAACGCCGTTAGGCAAAACGAGGTTTTGTCATCATAGTAACATTTTAGGCAAAACACCATTAGGCAAAATGCCGTTAGGCAAAACGCCGTTAGGCAAAATGCCGTTAGGCAAAACGCCGTTAGGCAAAACGCCGTTAGGCAAAACGCCGTTAGGCAAAACGCCGTTAGGCAAAACGCCGTTAGGCAAAACGCCGTTAGGCAAAACGCCGTTAGGCAAAACGCCGTTAGGCAAAACGCCGTTAGGCAAAACGCCGTTAAGCAAATCGCAGTTAGGCAAAACGCCGTTAGGCAAAACGCCGTTAGGCAAATCGCCGTCAGGCAAAACGCCGTCAGGCAAAACGCCTTTAGGCGAAACGACTTTAGGCGAATCGCCGTAACGAATTCATGTTTAGGCAAACCGCCGTTAGGCAAATCGCCTGTTACTCGCCTAAATCAGCAATATTGAACACGTATTTTTCAAAATTTTCCCGGGGGAGGATCCCCGGACCCCCCGCCTAGCTGGGTGGTATTCCATACTCCCAGGCCCCCCGGAAAGGCCGTAGCCTTCTGCCTGACCCCCCCCCCCCCAAAGCAAAATCCTGGGCACGCCACTGCAACAGTGAAGGATCTCTTGCTGGATGAAGCTACAATTATCTCAAAATTCTCCTTGATGGTGTACACTCTGTCGTACTTCTTGATTTTGCCTTGGAGTACTGAGAAATCCCTATCGCAGGGCAGGAAAGAGTGTCCTCTTATTGGGAAGTAATGTTCGATATGTCTAAAATGTTTAAGAGAAGTCAAAGCAGACAACATTCGGATGAATGTATGGTTCTTACTTTGTGCGCTGCACGCATCCGAAAATATGTACAACTCTTTGACTCCCTTCAATGACGTATTCAAGAACTCAAAAACAAATGAACATACCTCATTAAGCCCCTTTGTTCCAATTCCCTCATGGTACACAAAGAAAGTTGCATTGCCATCTTTGAGATTATGTATGCAGAAAACACTAATGGTTCACTGTCTAAGGTAAAACACCTCCTGGACTGGAGTGCAAGGCAACTGTAAATTCTGCATGAAATCTATGCAAATGGCTCCCAAATCACCCGTTTTATCAGCTTTGATTATCTCGCTGATTTCCTTTATTTTCGCTGAAAATTTCTTTTCTGATTCAGCTACTTTCTTAACACATTAAATATATGGCTATACGGGAATCAAGCAAATTGGTGCTTTGTGGTGTTTGAGTGGGGTATTTGAGAAACAACATAAGTCCTGGACTTATGTTGTTTCTCAAATACATAGCAACTAGAGAAGGCTATATCAATGGAATGATTGCGTGGACTTCAGTGGTTATTTGCTAGCATGTACAACTACCCTCCAACAAACTGTTATTGTTGGTAACTCATTTTCGCCAAAATGTGGACTTATGTTGTTTCTCAAATTCCCGATTCAATTTTTAGTTGATGGTTTGAAACTTCATCTGTTAAATCAAATTCTGTTTGATTTTTTCAGTAAGCGCCCCGTAACCCCTGTTTTTCCTACCCTTTGAAGCTATGTTTGGTTTTATCAAAAATTGTTTTAGATATTATTTATATGGTTTACAAATGCTTTAAGTGAATTTAATAGTGTTTCTAATAACGGAGTTATAAATTATTTTGTCCTCCAACCCCAATTTTTTTAATCCTTGCAGTCATGGTTAGTCGGATAAAAAATTAATTTCAACAAAAGTTTGCGGTATGATTCTAAAGAGATCAAATAACTTTATACGGATGGCTTGTCATATTAAGGATATTGTAGCAACTATCCACATATTTCGTGGCGTGTTATTACCCCCAATTATTTCAATTAAATAATTTTGCAACAGTGATAAAATTCGTAGCGGATGTATAATTTCATACAATAAAACAAAACACAGACGCTCAGTGATTCATCTTAAATACTTTCTTTATTATTTATAATAAAAATGCTCTTCAGCCTCAACTTCAAAGACGTGTACCAGCCCTGGGAAGCACTTTAGACCGCGAGTCGTACTGATTTTTTCAACATATGTTGACGTGATTAACCTGCAGCACAAGTTGGTCGGTTGAATTCAGTCTCAACAGGCATAGCTATATATATATATATATATATATATATATATATATATATATTAATTTATAAATATATATTTACAAATTGTTGAGATGGCAATGGTTTTTGTCTCTGTGGACCATAAAACGAAAAAACCATGTAAAAAAGTTCCTAAAGTCGCAACATTTAACGGCTACAATCATGCGCGAAAATCTGCTGGATCCGAAGATAGTACCCACGGGATAACGCGTGTCGTTCCAGTTACACAGTTACGATTTTGCAAGCGCAAGTGGGGGCCATTGCCGCCACCCCTCTCCGGATCTAAACCCTAAAAAAAATACAAATAAATAATTTACAAAATTTTTATCTGATAGTATAATTTTTCTTTAGATACATATATAGTGTATAGAGAAGGTATAAAGGTTCGCCTCTGCACAGCACCTACTCGCTGGGGTGGGAAGGTGGTGAGGTCGCTCCCTCCGCAGGTCTCACTGCACGCACGGGGGAAGCCTACAACTCACGTAGTTTCGGTTCCCTGCGAGAATTTCCGAAGATTTCCGAAGTTTTGCGTTTTGGTATTAACGCCACTTCAGCCGCTAAATCAGAAGTTTCCGATGAAAACAAGCATGTTGTGACTGACCTAACCTAAACCTAACCCTTCGATTTTTTTTAATTTCAATTTTTGAGAGAAATCCGAAGTTGCACGAACGTGGTAGGGAACCGAAACTACGCGTGTTGTAGGCTTCCCGCACGCACGGGAGCTGCAGGCGGCAGCCAGCACGCAAGTCACGCTCGGACGCGGGTCTGACGTCGCCGGATGCCGGGCCACGCCGCCAGGAGCGCCAGGGTGGGGGAAGGAAGGGGGGAAGTGGAGTGGAGAGCGGCCCTCGAGCGCTGCCGGAACACCCGAGCTAGAAGCAGGGGAGGTTAGGGAGGGGGGAATGTGCAGCAGCGCTATTTCCGGCGTCGCCGTGGCCCGCGATTATTGTGCAACGAGCCGTCTCCGTCGCCGTGCCCCATTGAGCGCCCGGGAGCGCCGAGAGAAGTCGGCCGTCCTAACGGCTGACGCCAGCATGCTTCCAGACCTCGCACCTCGCACCTCGCACCTCGCACCCAAGTGCCCGGCGCCTTAAGAGGCCACTCCAGTGTTTCAGGGGCACTACGCAACCCGCGTTAACCTCATAACATTCAATGCTATTTTCATTTTGCTTATAACTAATTAACTAATATAGATTTCGAAATGATGCTTGCTCGATATGTAAGACAACGATGCTCTTATCGAAGCCCCTTTCTTCAAAAACGTGCATAAATTATGGTTCAAACCTAGACAATACACTTATTCATATTAGTAAAGATTAGTGTAAGACCATAATTTATGCACGTTTTTGATGAAAGGGGCTTTGATAAGAGCATCGTTGTCTTACATATCGAGCAAGCATCATTTCGAAATCTATATTAGTTAATTAGTTATAAGCAAAATGAAAATAGCATTGAATCTTATGATGTTAACGCGGGTTGCGTATTGCCCCTGAAACACTGGATTGGCCTTTCAAGGGCCCCGCCTACCCGGGCACACATACGGTGCGCAGAGCTTCAGGAAAAACAACGCGATTTCAAAACTACTCAAGATATCCGAGTGGGGTCTGCTTACGAAAAGCATTTAAGAGTTCGCTGAGGGCCGAAAAGAACTTTTGATTTCGGATTAAGTTTTTAAACTGTATTTTTAGAAGAGTGAAAATGGCTAAAACGCGTGTTTTCAGAGTAATTTTTTAGACGTAAAACAACCGGTACATATTCTTGAGAGCACTTAAGGTACTTGCATTACACCTTCGGTTCTCCGCAATATAATGTTACGTTCACCGCTCAAATTTCACAGTTATCTTGTGACGACGAGAAGACTGCGCGCCAGTTCAGAGCCTTGCGCTTAGAGGCTATACCGTGCTAGAAGCACCAGCGAGCGTCGCGCTTATCATCTCGCCTCACTAACACAATTACACCCCTGACGAGGCGAGCCCCTTAAGGATACTCCTGTGGAATATGGTAATGACCTGTCATGCGTCACTTTGTCTGTTTACCCAGAAACCAGTTGCCAAGCAATTGTTTGCAATACTACAAAAAGGATATTGTAACTTTGTACAACACATCGCTGTGTATATTTTAACATATATATTATTTACGTTTATCGATATAATACTGAGAATTCATAAGGAAAATGGCGTATAATTGTATATTTTAATTGATGTTTCATTCAAGCAATTTTTTTTTGAATCACGGGAAAAATAATTGGACTTTATTTAGTTTCATTATGCTTATTGATGTGCGCAGTTAATACTGGAAACCTATTAAGGGAACGGTTTGCAAATAACATTAACTATTGGAGGTACTAGGACAACTCGAAGCATAAATGCCGCACTGACGTCGCCGATACGTCAAACGTGATTGGTTAGCGCGCCTCGCGTTGGTGTGATTCCCGGCTTTATGGTCCCGTTGTAGTTTTTTTTAGTATACGTATACATAAATACGTTATAGATGATCCCCATTCTCCTGTAGCTAGAGACTGGAAAAGAAATCGCGGATTTGTTTCACGCTACTGATATTGGTTCACTGTTAATTCCGAGGACTCTAGGCCAACTGGATACCCATCAGTCAATGAAGTATCGAATCACAATTTATCCCGCTAAGACGCTTCGTAAGTCAGCAGCCAATGAACAGTCGACGTTTGCCCAAGTATGCAGAAAATCGTCGAGGCCATTTATCCCACGAGTTTTTCCTGTGCCTGCCTATAGCATTACAATGTAGGTGCGACGATAAGCAAGAAAGAACATCAGGTTTATTGACCACGCGAGCCGTAGCTAAATATGTTACATACCACCCAAGAAGGGAAGATAAACCCCCACCTAAAGAATGTAAACCGATTCTTGTCTGCTGCCCGTGGTTCCTTCGTCGACACAACATGTCATTAGCAAGGTCAAAATCTACTGGAGTAAGTGACGATTCATGTGTTTTGTTTGCAAATGCAATTCAGCTCAAATGTGCATCTGTCAAGTAGTAATCTGACACCGTGCACATAGGGAAATATCAGACATCTGCTGGATTTGAAACTCGGGTCATCAAAGTTCTACGAAGATGGTGTACTTAAACTTCTGGCCGATTACGACAGCCGACAAACCTCTGCTTTATGTCCACCACTAAAAAAAATTAATGAATATAAATCCACACGACTTATTGTCTAAAATGCTTCCCCAGGTGTGTACTAGCCTTTGAACCACTGGTTTATTGCAAATAATGGAGACACTATTTAAGATGTAGCACTAAGTGTCTGGATAATTTTTATCTAAACAAAATTCTACAATTACTGTAAACTTTTACGCCGTCGTAAAAGTATTTCATTAAAAAAATCATAATATTCTTCCACGTAAATAACACAGGACTGCGATGAAAAAGTTTTTTAAATAAATTTATCACAAACATGTATATGTTGGTCTGTAAATAGCAAATATAAACTTTGTTTTAACGTATCACGTCACATTCTATTTGCATATAGATAAATATATAATAGTTCGTTAGATCGGTAAGTTCGTTTTTTTTTACAAAATTGATAGCATGATCTATATTTCTATTCTATACTCTATGACCGACCATCCTATAGTCTATTGTTACTAACCTGCCTTTCCCATGTGAGAAAAAGAATATAAAAAAAGTTTTATGTAGTCTATGACTAATCATAGTGGTTTAAACTGCAAATAAAACGTGTAATAAAGGATTGTTTTATTAAAACTGTAACTATGGATCCTTGGAGTTGCAAAAACAATCCAAATTTATTTTGCTATATTTGCGGACAATATACAATAGTTAAGCAAAAATATTGCTTCCACCACTTCACATCAAACTTGGTTTGATCAAACAGTTCGTAAAGGCATTACCGCAAGATGGAAATACTTACAAGTATCTTTGTGCATGTTTCCCTAGCTTATCTGATGCGAAGTTGAAAGAGGGATAATTTACGGGACCTGATATTAAGAAACTGATTAGGGATACAGAATTTGAAAAACTGATGACAACCTTGGAACGAAATGCCTGGCATGGCTTTGAATATGTCGTATCTAAGTTTCTAGGCAACACCAAAGATCCTGCGTACAAAAATATTGTCCAGGAAATGTTAAACACCTATAAAAATTTAGGCTGTAATATGAGTCTGAAAATTCATTTTTTTAAGTCTCGCATTGATTGTTTCCCAAAAAATCTAGGCGACTACAGTGAAGAACAAGGTGAACGGTTTCATCAGGACATAAATAGATGGAAAGAATATATCAAGGCCGTTGGGACGTTAATATGATTGCGGACTATTGCTGGATGATACACAGAGATGAAATAAAAAATCATAAACGAAAACAACAAAACGCAGCTTTTTTAAAAAAAAAAGACGTTATTATAAATTGTTTTCTACATGTATACCTTAATGTTGTATGTTAATAGCTAAAGACTCAATAAAACTTTATAAAATATTCTAAAATCATTCTAATTCATTTTATTAACTTTTTTTGTTCTTTTTCGTATTCAAATATTATATCATCTAAATCTGATAAATGTGACGTGGTATATAACATATGAATACCGTTTTCTATTACTTTTAAGACAATTAAAACAAATATTAACCATTTAACAAAAAACTTTTCAAAAAACATTTTCGCAGACCTGTGTAATCATTCGTGGAGAATAAAGGAATCATTACAATCAATATATAAAATAGTTCTAAGATAGCATAAGTAAGTTTTCAAACTTTTTTTTCGTAAAGAACCTGCAGCAGACGTTTCCTGTTGAAATTCAGACTCATTCATTACGTTACTTTTGGCTAAGTACAATTCAATTGCACTGTATATAGGAAAATGATAAAACTAATGCAAAACTTTTTGAATATGTATTAAAAAGTTAACAGAAATTCAAGCAAATTGCACTTATTTGCGGTGAATACAAAAAAATATATATAGAAAGTTTATTAGTAACTACAGCTTCGAGAAGAATGAAAAACACATGCACGGATGACAGCAAAAAAAAAATCCAAGATAAAATTTAAGGTGAAAATCGAATTAATAAAGGTAAGTATTCGACACTGTGGGATGCTCTCCTTGAGATTTACTTTCAGTGCGTATATTAATCTTCTAACACGAGTCAAAATTAACTTTGAATCGGGTGTGATGGCAGTACTTAAGCACTGGTGTCGTGAAGCTGTGAGGTTTTTTTTTATAAAACGTAATATGTAGGCGCAGGAAATTTTCACGGAAATAAAGAGTCTGGAGGCCCATTAGACTGCAAAAAGGTATGCCCGCGCCAGCTGTTGCTTCCTTGTAATTGGCGGCCATCTGCGAGAGAATCCATTGCCTTATTAGGCCGAGCCATTCAAGGCCCGTTTGCTTCCATAATTAATTATAGTTAGGGGCATGCATATTTCGTGAAAATATTCCGAGACCAGCTGAAAGTTAAAACACCGCATCATCGTCTGTGTTTCGTGATTGGGTAGGTTTCTTTCAGGTCCATGTAGATTTTTACAACACCAATCACAGTTATTAGGTGCGGAAGCAAATGCGTCCTGAGTGGTTCAAAACAAATAAGGCAACGACTTCTCTCGCAGACTGCCTCCAATCACAACTAAGAAACCGTTGGAGCTGGTATACCTTGTTGCAGTCTAATAAGCGTTCAGATTTATTCGCGAAAAAAAATGCCTGCGCCTGATTGTAGTGAGTGGTGTGCTGACATGCACCTGGTGGAAACTCGCCCAGCCGATGCCCAGCCAGTCTGGAAGTCTTTTCGCGCAACGGGCACTAAGTGGAAGGAAAGACTGAATGTCTTCAGGAGTCGCGGCTCCGCACTCGGGGGCGGAGAAGCGCGCGGGGAACTCACCGAAGAGGAGCGGAGGGGCGGCTGCGGCTGCACCGGCGGCGGCGGCGGCGGCGGCTAGGAGCAGCAGCATGGTCGCGGCGACACACATGTCTGATGCGACCGCGGCGCCGCCGCCCGGTATATACGGCCTCCTCCTCCTTCCCCCTCCACGCAGCCCGCGGTCCAGGATCCGAGCTGCTCGACGCGGGCGGACCGGGGTATTCACCTCCCGCGTCACCGCGCCACCGCGCCGAGTGCGGCGAACACGCAGAAAAAAACACTCTCTGTACTTTCACAAGAGATTCCTTTGGAAACCCAAAGATATTGTCAATTTTTACAATGCGTGGCTGTTGTTATTTTTGAATATACATGTTCAAAATACGTTTATTTTTTTTTTCGAAATATTACTGCAAATGGGAAAGATAATAATAATCAACAATTTTATTTTATTTTGTTGTATCATGTTTATTATGTGCAACTTATTGAGGTACTGGTACACCGCGAAGCATAAATGCCCGGGTAAGAAATTCTAACCCAGTATAACCGCGAACACTGTTTAGCAGTGACACCGTTGTTTTCACGTAAATGTACAGATTTACAAACATATGTAATTTTGCATGAATGTTGCTGTTGAATCTACTATATAGTGCAGTGTTGCATGGGGACAGAGACGCAAGCCCAAGTCTTCTGGCGTGCTAGTCCATTGTCTCAGAACTGCACCATATCGCTACGTGAGGAGTCTCTGTCTCTAGCAATAAGTACTTCGGTCTCCAAGTTTAAAATCATCACCAAGACGTATGTCATTAGTGAAGTGGTTTCCTTAGCAATATGGGAAGTAAGTAACAATAAGTATTATTGTCAGATCGTAGACTACTTTCTGCAAAATTATTTTTAGACGAGCCATGTGTTGAAACTTTGTTTCACTGTCTTGTGTTTCGTGGTTGGCTGGATTTTATTTCAGGTACATGTCTAGTGTCAGCACACCAATCACAGCCATCCCGTGCGGAAGCCAACGCGTCCTGAACGGCCCGGCCAAATAGGGCGATGGCTTCTCTTGCAGGCGACCACCAATTGCAAGGGAACAGTCTATTGCAGTCTAATGGGCGATCAGATTATTTCGCAAATAATTCATGACTAGAGACCGGAAAAATTTGCGAATTCATTTTGCGATAGGCTAAAATACAAATAGTTATACCTCAGTGCTGCCTCTGCTATTGGTTCACAACTCACCTGGATGACTCTGGGCCAATGAGAAACACCCAACCAAAGTTTTATCGAATCAAGGTCTGCTACGTTGGGACGTCTCACAAGACAGCAGCCAATGAGTGGGTGACATTTGACCGAGTGTGCGTAGAACTATGGAGTTCATCCTACAGGTCATTGAACCCGCGAATTTTTTCGGTCTCTATTCATGACCCTAGCCATAGTGACCAGAGTCACTAACTTCTTCTTATTGACTTCTGGTTTGAGGCCACGTCCTTGTAAATCATGAAGTGCCTGACGTTTCGGCGTGCCTTGTTGCAACTATACTCAAGAGCGATTTGATGGTTGGTGTTCTGGCTGGTGTCAGACAATTGGACAAAACTGGGAATCTAGTAAGCAGACTCGTCCTCACAACCCCGGCCTCCCCCAGGAACCAACCACAGCTCGACTTTGGATGGTCCAGAACACCGAGGCCTTCAGTTGTTAGTCATCCTTAGAGCCACGGAATTTTCGCGCATTCATTTAGTCGCAAGCTAGAATGCAAACCTCCACACTGTCGCACTGTGTTCATGATTGGACCGCAGTTATCTGGACACGCCCCTCTACGACCGTGAGCCAACGATGTCCAGCTAGGAGAGAAGTAAGCGAATCAAATAGTGCCAAATAACAAGGATAAAAATGTTCTCGCTAAGAAATCAACCAATGGGAAAGTAAACAAGGGGTCGAGCACACCTATAACTTTGAATTCTATCCTGAGGCCAGAGGAATCCGCAAAATTTCCGGGACTCTAGTCATCCTTGAAGATGGCTGCAATAAAAAAAAATCTGTATGCCGAAGCGTAGGTAACTTCAACCCAAAAGCTGAGAAAAAGTAAAGTGTTATCTTTTTCAACCAATTTTAAAAAAGTGTATTGTAAAAATGTTCATGGTTAGAGATGCGGAAATTTCAAGGATTCATTTGGTCGCAACATCCATACGCGTGCACCGTGATCACGTTTGGACCGCAGTTTTTTTTTTACACACACACCACATTCAAGGACCTTGAGCCAACGATTCCATGGCCAGGAGGGGGATAAGCGAATCACGTAGGGCCGATTAACAAGAACGAAATGTTTCTCGCCAAGAAATCAGCCAATGTAAGATGAAACGTAGACGGACAAAAACACGAGGCTTTGAATTTAAATTCGCAAAATTTGCTGGACTTGTGTGATGGTTTTGACTGTGTACGCTAGCCTGGGAGGTGGGAGCGGGTGCGTGGCGCGCGAAGGTCGACGATGTTGACCTCCCTCGCGCTCGCCGGCACTCGAACTGGCCCGTCAGCGAGTTGCCTCTGCAACCACTCCCGCCGTGTGGCTCTCCTTACACAGAACAGTTTTGAATACCTGTTGCCCACACATAGAAAGATATTGTAACTTTGTACCGCACATGGCCACGGTTATTTTTGTACATATGAAGAAAAAAAACGTTTTTCGAGATAATACGGAGTATTTCTTACGAAAATTAGCGCATGATTTTATATTTTGATTGAGGTTTCATTCGAACATTAATTTTTTTTTTAAATCCTTAGAATAGATGATCGAATATTCAATAAGAGTGTTTTTTTTTTGTTATTATGCTTTTTTTTTTAATGTGCGCAGTTAACACTGGAAAGCTATTTAGGGAACGGTTTACAAATAACTTTTAACTATTGTAGGTACTGGGACAACACGAAGCATGAATTCCCGGGTGAGAAAGCCGAACCCATCGGTATCACTGAGAACTCTACAGTTGTTTTCATGTAAGCGTGCAAAATTACAAAAATATATCTGTAATTGTACATTTTACAGCGTGGAGCTGCTCCTCCGCACAGCTGGCGCCGCGCCGCGAGGATCGAAGAAGGAGGGAGACCTCCGTGAAGGCAGTTCCATCTATAACGTCTCGCCTAGACCCCCCCCCCCCCTCCTGCGACGCCAAGGCTTCCAGGAACGAGTCTCTCGACACTCTCGCGCGGTGTCTTCTCCGACGCCGCGTGCCCTCTTCGAGGTCGCCGACTGGAAGAGAAGATAGAAGATAGAAGATGCCCCTGACGCCGACGTCGCGCGGTGGGGCCAGTTCGGAGAGCCGACCTGCGAGGAGCTCCTGATTCGAGAACCAAACAGATGCCCTGCCGTGAGCAACAACCGCGTTAAAAATGTTAACGTTCAGGGTTTTAAGTATCTAGTGATGGCTCAAAAACCAATATTCTCGAATCTCAAATCTTCAATTCGAATCCCAAAGAAAATCTCGAATACACCCATCCAGGGGCGTAGCCAGTGGGGGGGGGGGGGGTGTGTTAGGGGTTCAACCCCCCCCCCCCCTTAGCACCTAATATTTAATTAATTTCTTATTCATCACTCAAACAAATTTCATATTAAAATTAATAAAAATTTTACCATTACAATATTTAAAGTTAAGTACCGAAAACTGCTAAAATAGCACTATTTTACACCTTAAAATCCAAATTTTCCCGGGGGAGGACCCCCGGACCTCCCGCTTTAATACGGGGGGGGGGGCATGCTTCTTAACACCCTCCATACACAAATCCTGTCTACGCCATTGCACCCATCGAATCCGACTCTAGGTCTCAAGGGTAAAAAATAAAATAATATGCAAGAAATTAAAAATATATAACTATGGTGTTGGAACATTCAACCCTTTTAATGTTGGTTTCACAAACTAAGTTTCAATGTTAGTTATTGCGTTTCCTCAGCAGTTTTGGCAATCTTTCTAGAGTGGAATGTATTAAGAAGTATTCTTAAAGAGGGTTTTTGAACTTGGACTGTACTGTCTCTTGCGAACACATTTTTATATTCGAAACCATCTGGCTAAGTGCAGTTAGGTCTTGTCCTAAAACTAGATATAGTAGTTTTATTTATATAATACAAGTACAATATCTTGGGGATCGGTAAAAGGATTTCTATGAAGAAAAAAAAATATCCAGTATACTTCAGAGGTATTCAGTATTGAATTTTTTAATTACTTTATTTTCTCAAATATTTGTCTTTTGATCTTTTTTTCTCGAATATCGAATTTTAGAATTCGATTCGACCACCCCTGGTCTAAAGGTTTGTTCTCACACGCAGAGCTGGTCTTTCATTTTTTTGCCATTATTTTTAATTAAGGGATTGTCCAAGTAAATTTATTCAAATACCTTTCTTGTATTCGTTGTTACGTCATAAATTTTCTCCCCGTATATTTTACTAAGCATAATTATTTTTTAGGTGTTAAAACGTCACGCAAGTAATGATAGTGAAGAACATTTGCGTGATCATTTGCCGCTAATATATAGTTTTAGTAAAAAATTTGTTGAAGAATTTTAAGACCAAAAATAACTTGCAAGAGAGCTATTTTCATAAATTTACAGTAGAAGCCTTCCGAGAACTATAAAAATGACCAAAGTGGCGTGAGGGACTGAGCTTTAAGTCACCCGGTTTTTCATAGCGAAGGAGAGTAAGAGAGAGAGAAAAACACGGAAACTGCTAACTCCAACTTTTCTACTGACTGTAACGATATGCATATTGCGTGGCTCCTTAGCTTTACTCCTCATTTAGTATTAAGGTGATATAAACATACACTCATGACTCATGCTGTAAAAAAATGAGTACAATAATCTTTTACGCTTATTCTTTAAATTAAAATTTAAATTAAACGTTATTTCAATTTGAAGTTACGAGGTTTGCTAGTTGAGATTTACGAAAGTGTAAATTGTGCTCTATAATAAAATTTGCATTGGGTCTGAGTCTTGGAGAGGACATGCAGGATATAACAACTGTGACACAAAGATTCAAAAAAGTTGATTACGAGGTTTGCTGATTAGACCAAAGATAAAGGTTCAAGTATGCAGGAACTCCGATGTAAAAGAAGGCTCCAAAAGGACCTACGTTCCGACTCGTAGCTCGTGAACTGGTTCGTGCTGGTGGTCGAGGGGAAAGAGCGTGACGCCTGCTCCTGAGAGATCACGACCACTAATAACCGCGCGAGGCGGTGTAAATCTTCCGTGCGTTCGACTCTGATTGGCCAGTATAAATGGATTCAGACCATAAATTCTTTTTACATTTCCTTTTTTGTTCCGGCATCGCCGATAGCGCTTTATTTAAAAGTGGTTTCACATTGTGTTGCATCTCTAAACAGTGCGTAGTGAAGTATCGTATAGCTAGCGACCCGGAAATTCACATTTCTATGTAAGATATGCTTTCCTATTGGCTGATTTCTTTCTGCAGAACCTCCACTTCTTTTGAGTAGGTCAAATAATTTGGTCATTCCACTGCTATTTGCTAGTTAAATGGCACGCATCCATAGAGGGGAGTGTCGAAATTATCGTGACCCAATCATCAAAGAAATACAAAGGTATAACTGTTTTCAATCTGCCTTGTGACTAAAGTAATCTGCGAACTTTACGGATGTACGACTTAGCTAGTCGAGCTAGGTGGTGGCGAATCGAAGAAACCCAACGCTATATCACTGCCCAAAGACCAATTAAGATTTTTCCCGAATTGGGTTAGTATCTGCGTGCTCGACAATCATATCGGCGGAGAGAAAACCTTGGATTCGGACAGAAACATTTTTCACGTTTTATTGTTAGAGACATTTGTATTTAGCGAGAAAATGTGACTGTTTGTTGGACTCAGAAATACTGTGTTCGTTTTTAAGATGTTTCTTTCATTATTGATGTGGGCAGGTATTTCTTTCGAGGAAAACCGGAAGCTCATAAGACTACAATGAGGTATGTTTGCGACAGTGGATACTTCCTTGAAAATGGCAGTCGTCTGAAAGAGAAGCCATTTACTCTTTTGGCTGGTCCATTCAGGACGCATTTGCTTCCGCACAGAATTTCTGCGATTGGTGTGCTGGCAGTAGACACGTACCTGAAAGAAATTGTACCAATCACGAAACACAGACTCGGCCAGTCTGAAATCTTTTCGTGGAAAATACATGTCGCTGGGTATTGGCGTCGATCGATGAGAGTAGCTAGCTCATTCTACACTCGTCTTGGCCAATGGTAGAGTGGCTTATGTGCTGCTTGCTTCACATCTGTGATTTGTCTGGAAATAATTACGATCTAACAAACAGAATTCTACCCACCAGAGGAGAAACAAGATGTTATAGTGTTTCACTAAATATCGTGGTTCGATAATATAGTTTGTGAAATGTAACTACTTATGTGATATCCATGTTGGGTGTCAAATAAACATGCAGAACGTGTTCGGTGTTTCACAAAATAAATAGTCGGGAAACCCCGGATCACGTGAAACTGGAAATTTTGTGTACCTATTCATTTCGTGACACGCTTAAATTCCCATACTTTCTGATATTGCCTCAAAGTTTATCTGAAGGACTGTGGGCCAATGAAGGACCCTCGGCCAAAGAAGTATCGGATCACGGGCTTCCAAGTTGAGACGCCTCACAGGTCAGCAGCCAATGAGCAGATGACATTTGCCCGAGTATGGAGAGGACTAGGAGGCCATTGAAGCCGAGAATATTTTCCGTCCCGACGTGACACCATCACTAGGTCTTTGCATCGAGCACAGCCTCGCCCGGATGGAGCCAGACGAACGTCACCGCGCTTGGCTTTCGTCGCACGGTCCGTCCGCAGAAGCGCTGGAGAGGTTTCGGGACCTGCTGGTTGCGACACGCCCCGAGTCACCTGGGGGGCCGGCTCGCTGCCCGGGTCGTGATTCACGTGGCACGTCGAGTGTGGAGTCCTCTCCACGTGGGCGGCGAAGGACGCCCGAGGACCCTGTCTCCAGACGTGCCGGCGTGGCAGGCGAGCGTGTGGAAACACTCCGACACAGGAGTGTCCGCTTGTCGTCATCGTGAAACCACGTATGTGTAGTGCATTTAAGACGATCTGAGAGGGTCTGAATTATACAGTATGTCCATACTACAATGTCCCAGTTATAAATTTTAACAGTATCAAGCGTTGTAGGATGTTGGTTCAAGATCACAATTAAAGAGTAACTCAAACGGTTTTAGATAAGCGCGTGCGCGAGTACTGCTTTGTTATTTTCTCGTTTGCAGCACCACATACGCAAAATGGTGACTCCTGAACGTAAAGCGTTTTGTGTTCTGCAAGCTGCTAAGAGTGTATCTGTAATTTCAGTACAACTTGGTTTCGTTAAAAGTTTCATTTTGATCCCCCGTATATGAAAAAATATCCGCTGATGGTATTCGAGACGACATAGCACTTTTTCGCTGGCCTCCACGTTCACCTTATGTAAAGCTTTGTCATTTCTTTCCTTGGGGTTTTATAAAAAAAAATTGTGATATTGCTTGCATTACTCTGGACGGTTAACCAAAGTGTGGGAAGAATTGGACTTTAGGTTGGATGTGTGCCGTAAAACTAAAGGTGCACATATTGAACCTTTGTAAGATAAACTAGGGTAGTTTACCTTCAATTTTATGTATGATTTGTTGTAAATAATCTAAATTAAATTGTTGGAATATACCATTAAAAGGACATTATTTTATGGATACTCTGTATTTAAAAGTGATTTCTTCAAGTCGAAAAAGCAATCCTGATGTTTTGTCAGATGCAATAAACATCTAGCGGTTTCTGACCTGCAATTACATATGCCCACCTCAGTGATTCCTTCCTTGTAATTAACTTTAGTCTGCAAGAAAAGCCACATTGCCTCATATGGCCATTCAGGACACCTTTGCTTCCACACATAATTGCTGTGATTTGTGACCCGACAGTGGACATGGACATGGACCTGAAATAAACTCAGCCAATCACGAAATACAGAAGATGCTATAGTGTTTTAACACATAACTAATCTGGAAATATCTTCACAAGCAATGCATGCCCCTAGGCATAACACAGGCTATGTTTGGAGACCAAAAAATCACGGATTCGTTTCGCAATAGTGTTGATTCTTCTATTCGCTCACAACTCATCTGGAGGACTCTGAACCAATGAGAAACCTTCAACCAAATCTGTATCGAATCAAATGCTGCTACGTTGTAACGTCTCACGAGAAAGCGGCCTATGAGTGGGTGACATTTTTCTCGAGTATACGAAGAACGTGGAGTAAATTCTCGTGATCATTTACGCCACGATTTTTTCAAATCCCGAATCATGTTAGATTTAAATATTTTGCAGTCGTTCACAGGCGTGACTCAGGAATAGATTATGTTCATAATATCTGGAATGAAATATAGATACTAAGATTATGTCGATGAATATATTTTTACAACTCTTATAAATCGACACCCGGAAATTTCGCGTTTTAATATTACAACGGGTTAAACTCCGAACTTCTGCAGGGTTTTTTTCGACGTTTTCAGTTATGCCTCTTTTGTTTCGACACGTCCCGTGATTTAGTGTAAAAAAATTATCAAACCAACAACCGAACGTGCGACTCACATTTAGGTCACTTGAGAAATAGTGTATTAACTGGTTAGCAGCAACCAACAAAATGTGTTCACATTTTGGAAAAATTACTACTTCACCGTCAAGTCTCGCCTACATGTATTTTAACCCGCAACAATGGCGAGTCTCTACTTTAAAACATTTTGAGCTCAGAATATCCCGGTGGGTTTATGGAGCACGAACCCCACCCCTTCCCCCAAGCCATGGGTGTATTTGTGTTTGTGAGGCGGGATGATAAGTGCGACTCTAACCGGTGCTTCTCACTGGCGCGCAGTCTTCTCGTGTACACGGTAACTATGAGATCTGAGTGTGGTAACCATAATATTAATTTGAGTATAAATAAATACAAGAGTGTAATGCAAGGTGTGCTTTCAAGAATCTTTACAGAAAGTTTCGTGCGTAAAAACTATTCTGAAAACACTCCTGAAACAAAAAGTTTCAGAACAAAGTACGGAAACCGAACTACTCATCCGATCTCAGCGTATTCTTGAATGATTTTCGTGAACAGACACCGCTCGGGTATCTTGGGCAGTTTTCAGATCGCGTAGTTTCTTCTGAAGCTCTGCACTCCGCATGCGGGGCCCTTGCAGGAGACTAGCTTCCAGCTGCCTGTCCGAGAGCAGATACAGGAGCCGCGGTGTTTGGGCGCTCGGTATTACGCGCCTTCCAGCAAGGCGATCCGAGTTCTTTTTCCCGGCGTGGTTTTTTTTTCAAGTGGGTAAACGTGGTGGACGTTGCCGCGAGTTCGGTGGGTTTTATCTGGGTTCTCGAGGTTGAAGAGACGTTAAAATCTCGTTTATTATTCATCCACCTGAGAGCAGATCTAAGGGGGATTCCCTGACATCTCGGGGATTCGAACCCCCTCGTCCCTGCCTGCCACCTAGCCGGCTTAAAGAGAACGTTCGATTTCTTTAGACCGCTCGGCTACCGGGCAGTTAACGAACGCTCGGCAGCCTTTGTAACCCGGCACAAAAGGCCGAAACCTTGGGATTTTCCTTCGGGTTGGTGAAGGGGGGGAGGGGAAATTGAGGCATGTTTATTTCCAACTGATGCCAGGGGACACGTCTTTTGAGGCGCGGCGCAGCGCTTGGTCATGCCGCGAGATTGCAGCTTCGCCTGGGCGGCACCTGCTCCAATCAGACTCCCCGCGCTATTGTGCCTTGTGCGGGCGGAACTGCCTCGTCAGGGCGCTTATCCCTGGTTCTCTCTCTCTCTCTCTCTCTCTCTCTCTTTCTCTCTCTCTCTCCGGCGGCGCGTGCCGGACTCGAACCAGGATCTGCGCCGGTAGCAAGTCTAGCCAAGTGGTTGAAGGGGGGAGGGCACAGGTCCGCCAACCGCCAGCTCACGCACGGCGCGAGGTTGGCACTCCTGCGCCAGGTTCCCGGTGAGCGCGCGCGGGCGCCGCCGATGTCGCGTGGCGCTGGAAGCTTTTAACATTCATCGACACACGATCATTCCCCTGGACGTTCCCGAAGTTTCGCCGCTCGCTCGTGCAGCTTTCACGACTTGTAGAGTGTAATCAAAAATCGGTGACCTGACATAACCTAACCAACTCTTAATTTTTGTTGCGGATCACATAAATGTGCGACAACCTACCCTCCCCGTAAAAAAAAACCAATAAAAAAACTAATTCCGATGAGAATTTAATATATACTTCAATAATGATTATGCATTTTATATTATGTAACTAATCAAACCTAACCAAACTGTCATCTGTCCTCTCGGGGGAGGGGGAAGTAAAATAATTTTTGTGAGAATTTCATTTAACCTGACCAACGTTTTACATTTACAACAGCTAGGGGAAAATATCGGAATTTGCACGAATGCGGATGATTCGGGCGTCTGACTCCGGGTCAATGAATAGCAGAGTCGTCGCGCCGTTCAGGAGAGAGCTCTCGCAGCCTTCAGTTCACCAACGAGAGGGTCGCCTCCGTTGTCAAGGTCGGTCGCTCGCTGCAGCCCTGCGTCACGACCCCGCGCCGGCGAGAGCAACCTTCATAGCATGTTCTGATTCCGTCGCGTGTCGAAGTGAGGCCTCACGTGCAGCGGGGAGGGTGGGGTCGAGGGGATGACTCGCGAGGGGAAGAGAGAACATCGAGCGCCCCACTCCTCGCTCTCGGCCGAGCGTTTTCCGTCCCGCCGACCGCCACCCCTAGTGGACACAGCCCGCTGGAATCACTCGGGCTGTCTGTCATCTGCACATCCCGCGGACATTGTGTACTTCAGTGTTTAGTTCTATCGTTCATGTAAATGTTTTTCCCCCTTCGTTCAAGCGTAGACCTGCTATTGAAGTGTGAAGTTTCACTTCTAACGTGCGCGGTGACCATGCATCCTTTGAATTAGATCTCACCGTACAGCACAGTGCGGTGGGAACGGCTAGTTCACCAATCATGCTCAAAGTGAACTCTTTGGACGTGTTTACTAAGATGTTATTATTAACGGTTTGCAAGACAAACTTTAGGGGGCGGGGCTTTCTCACTGAGAGAAAGTATAATGCTAACATGTGTCCATGTGGTGATTGCAGGCGTGTATGGGTCATCAAATTATATAATGTGGGCTAATGAACAAATTGTTTGTTCGTTCGTGTGTTCCTTAACACAAGTCGCTTGTTTTTTCATTTCCTGCCACCAATTTAATTTTGGCCTCGAAATTTGAGAATATAGTCTAATTTATATATGTATGTATTTATACATATATATGAGCTTCTTGTGCACTGATAAAAAATTTTACCTTTAATTTACGAGGGAAGCTTGTTACAAATTATCCAGGGATCTTCCTAATTCTACGGCATTCTTCGTATATTTACGAACATTGAGTTCACTTACTTTGAACATGAATCCCAAAGAATATTCTTCGTATACTAACAAAACTTTTTAAAAACTGTTTAAGTCCACGGTAAGAACTCTCTTATTTTGTCCATACGTGTGTTTGCCTTTGTTTAGAACGTAACATAAAACTTGGAAGTGAAATACGGCGTAGTTTCACGATGACTCAGTTATTTGAAATTACGAAGAACTTTTCGTTTATTTTATTTAAATTATTCGTTGAAAAGTCCATAAATTTACTGTAATATCCTTGAGCAGTGTCTGTGCGTCTCGTGCAACAAAAACGACAATACAAAATTGCATTTAAACCTTAATCAGAAAATTTTACGCATATATGCTATAACAGTTTGAGTATGTATAATTTCAGTTGCGTGATTTTAAAAATAATCAAAGTTTCTTATCACAATTTCTATTTTATGTCGTAGTTACATTATAACTTTTTTTAGTTCTTAAATTTCACTTTAATGTCATGTAACAACCATTTTTTATGGATACAGCTTTTAATCGTCAACAGAAACAAATATGCAGCCCTGAGTTAGATTGTATTTAGACATCACTGATATATAAACATAGTTTGAGCGTGTATTAAATTGTTTTAACTATAACCTATTACTTTTTTGTTGTATTCAAAAGCAGCAATCAACAAGTGAAATATAACTCCATTCACAAATACAATGAATTCTGAAACACTGTTACCGATTTGTTTTAAGCGATGAGGTAATTCGTCTAATTGAACAAAAGACTTCTTCTTCGATTTTCTGTAGGAAAAATTTGATCCGTCGCATTTAACGGGAAATAGAAGAAAAACAGTAGCAAGTATGGCCAGTTGCAATAACTCTCTAGCATGTTGGGAGAAGGGTCTGGAAGAAAAAAAACAGAATTTTTTTTTTCACGTCTTACTTTTTTTTTTTGCTGAAATCAGACACTTCTTATCTAGACATGCTTGCGTCAAGGCGTTTTCCCCGCAAAAACTAAGATAGCAATGTTAACTTATCTTCCAGTCAACCGGTTCTTGAAACGAAACGACATCGCAACTTCGCGGAAGACGGATAGCTGGCGCACGTGACCATAGTGCGCTGCTCCGGTGCGCTCTTCGCCTGGTGGGAGTTGAGAGGCTGCAGTCCGCTAGGGCCAAGAACGGCTCTTCTCGGGAGGGGCTGCCGTGCTGAGAAAGCTTGCCCTCGCGAAACATTACATTGAAATAAGTCAGAGATAGGCTTGTAATATTTACAAATTTATAGTGTCAAATACTGAACTTCAGTAATTTCATTTGACTTTTCAAAAATAAAACTTTAACATGTATGCCCTAATTTTTTTTTTTTTTTTTTTTTTTTTTTTTTTTTTTTTTTTTTAAATATCTCAGCTAGTCTTTCGGTTCTCGCCAGAGATGTGTAACATCTAATCATCATCGGTAACGAGCGAATTCATGTTTTCTCATGTTGCAAATACGATTATAATACGAAACTACGTAGGTCACGAAATGCAACGTAGCATTCTTTAAAATAATTCCGAGCAAATTGTGTTTTCAACTACATTTCTGAACGCGGATCACACGTAGTTCCCGTACCCGCCGCTACAATTCGCTGCTGAAGATAAGAGCGAAAAAGACTTCGAAAAAAAACACTAAACCGTGGCTTTGGAACGGATTTTCGACAAGGAATTTTATTCAAACACAACCCATTTCGTTAAAATTCATCAAACAGTTTATACTATAAAGTTCCCCTTTGTAGTTCTGAACTTTGGCTCGTGCCATCAGCCATAGATGGCAGCACCGTGGTTGTTACACATTTCCGTTCCTTTACTTCAGTCGAATTTACGAAATTACTCCATCCAAATGCCATATACCGAGAGCTAAGATGTTACATATCAAAAAATAAAATTTGTGCTCGGGAAGGACTATCGCTTCTACCGCGCTTGGTTCAGCCTTTAAAATACGATTTTGAATCAAGTTTTATAACATTCACTGTCCGTAACTGTATAAAATCCAACGTAAGTATAGATATTGCTTACACCTATCAAGTTGGCAGCTAATCAAAAAATGTATTTCCATTACCTAACGTCCTACTGATAGTACTACGTTTGAAATGATTGGTCAATGAAATATATCTCTTATTTTTCGATTTTAAAACATTAGAGTAATATTTGATTAAAAGCAACACAGTTAGTTGTAAATGCTGGTATTTTTAACGAGAAAAAAAATCATCAACGTTCTTTAGACTGCAATAAAGTACGCACACACCAGTCGTCTTATCCTCGTTATTGACAGCCGTCTGCAAGTGAAGGGGCGTGTATTTTTTGCGAAAATATTTCGAAACAAGCTGAGAGTTAAGACACTGTAGAATCTTCTATATGTTTCGTAATTGGTTGAGTTTCATCCAGGAACAATTTTTACTGTTGGTATCTCGAATCACAACCATTCAGTATGGAAGCAAACACGTACTGTATAGCCTGGTCAAATGAAGCAATTGCTTCTCTTGCAGACGGTGACCAACTTCAAAGAGACCTCTGGCGCGGGCATACCATATTCCAGTAAAATGAGCTTTGAGAATTTTTCCTCGCAAAAATTGCATGACCCTGTTCATTACCCTTATTTGGCCAGCCCGAGCAGGACACTTTAGCTTCCGCACTATTTGTCCCGACAGTAACTATGAGAAACAGCCGACGATGTTACTACAACATAGTTATTCTCGAAATATTCGTCGCAACAAACACATAACCTTAGCTAATTGTGATTGCACTAAAAAAAATTTTTAATGGAACAGAAATATTCATGCTAAAATACAGATGGTTGTAAATTTGTACTTTTACACGAAAACAACTGTATCGTTACAAAATAGTGGTCGCAGTAATACTGGGAACGGATTCTTACCCAGGCATTTATGCTTTGTGTTGTCACAGTGCCTCCAATAGATAAAGTTATTTGTGAACCATTCCCTGAATAGCTTTCCAGTATGCATATTAATACGCATAATAAAAAAATTCAGTTATTGAATATTCGATTTTCCATTATTTAAAAAAAATGCTTGAATGAAACATTAATTAAAATATAAATTATGCGCCAATTTTCGTAAGAAATATTCAGTATTATATCTAAAAAGTAAATCATACTTAGATAAATAACCATAACTATGTATTGTACAAAGTTACAATATCTTTTTTGTGGTATCTATTACAAACTATTTTTTTGCAACAGGTTTCCAAAGAAATCTTTTGTAAAAGTACAGAATTTTGTTTTCTGTGTGGGACAATCAGACAGTTTCACTTGATTGACGTATGCATAAATCATTTGGCTCATAGCAGTGTCGAATTTTCCGTCGGGCGTAGGGATAAATAAAGAAGATTCATGGCAAAGCTCCCGGAAATGTTTAATTGAAGGCGAGCCAACTTTATAATAAGTGGAGTTAATGCGAAACTTGTTTCTTAGTTAAACATTGTGCGCAGAATCCAAAGCTACGCTCCTGACTTGTCTCAGCTCACGAGCAGAATCAACAACCAAGTGGCTCGGGGCACGCTACACTGTCAAAAATGTTCACCTTAAATTTAGGAAGAACGCTGATTACAAACTATCCAAGGATCTTCGTAAATTTACGGTTATCTTAGAAACATTTACGGACACGGAGTTCACATACTTCGACCATAAATCCAAAAGAATATTCTTAATATATTAATAAAACATTCAAAATCTACAGCACGAAAACTGTTCTTTCGTCCACGCTTGTGTTTACCGTGGTTTAGAGCGAAACACTCAGCTCGGAAGTCGAAATACGGCGTATTTTCTTCGAAGATTCGGTTATTTGAAATTACGCAAAACACTAAATTTATTTGAGTTAAATTCTTCGTTGAAAAGTCCATAAATTTACTGTAATTTCTAAGGATGGCATTATAACCAGTATTCTGGCGTTATAACAGCATTCTGCCATTATAACCAGTATTCTGGTTCCTGCTTCGGAAACTGCCTCGTGACTCTCGCAGCACAGAGTGGCTCTGCGGCATGCTTCCACTTCTCTTCATGTCCCTCTCTTCCTTCCCTGCCAAACGAGGCAGCGTTCCAAGTCCGCCGCAATTGCTTCTGCAGGCTACAGGGGCCAGTGGACCGGTGCTTAGCCCGAAGTCTGGCATGACTCACCGGCTATCCCAAGATGCGGTCATCGAGAGAGGATACGGGAAGAAGTGTTGGATTAAGGACCTTTCATAGACTACGCAATAAATGCAAGAAGCATTTTAGTTACGATCACCTAGGAGTGCGAACATTTCAATGATATAATTGGGAGTAACCCATTTATTTCCCACACATTTTTGTGACGTGTTACCACCCCAATTATTTCAATTAAATAATTTTGCTACAGCGACAAAATTTGCAGTGGTTGTAATATTTTTATCAGTTAGACATAATCCAGACGCTCAGTGTTCCATATTAAATACTTTCTCTATCATTTACAATAAAAAAATGTTCAGATCGGACTTCAAGGGCGTATACCAGTCTTGGGAAACACTTCAGACCATAAGCCGCGTAATTGTTTTCAACATATTTTGTCGTGATGAACCTGCAGCCGAAGTATTCAGTCTCGTTCAGTGTTCTTTAAAGGAAGATCAAAACAAAGAACGAAAAAATATTTGCACATACATTAGTTAATCATAAAGAAATAAAAGTTCTGAGTAAACATTCGAATTAAATTTGCCAAAATCGACAATATATATATATACATACTTTCCATGCATCCGAGGATGCATGAACGAGCGTTCAACTCGAGGTCATAGAATACCACCAGGTTGCCCTTCATGCTCACTCCCCGGGCCTTTTGCTAGCCGCACCGATGTTTTCGTTCCACGTCGGGTGACGTGGAAGTTGTTGGATTGGGGGGGAGACGGACTTGCAAGTGGGGCAGGCGGGTGACTGGCGACAGGTTCCGTCTAGGATCACGGATCTGCGCCTTGGAACGGCCGCCAGCCTCGCAATGCCAAGGTCGGCAGTCGGCTGTCACCGGCTCGCTTGTCAGCCGTCAGCGCGCCCGCGGGTCGCGGCCCGTTAATTAAAACGGACGCGAAAGCCGCCTCGCGAGCGCGTCGGTTCCGCGAAGTCCATCTGGCCAATTTGTAATCAGCGCTGGCCCAAGCGTCGTTTTAATTCCGCCGCTCACCACTGTAACAAATTGAGCGAATGTGCAGCCTACACATTTCCTGGTCGTGTATGCTCAGCAAAGTTGGTAGCGCCGACCTCCGTAGGTTAGATGCACGCCTCGTCTGCTTTCGGTGGGAGACGTTCTGGGTTCCGTCCAGGCACTCTCGACCAATCAGCATCAAGGATAAATACCTAAACAATAACGACGTCGTCTTTCAAAATGGCTCTAAAACACGTTAATTAGGCTTCTGCGAATACTGTTTATTTTATTTTATTTTTTTATAATTTGAATTCAATTTTGTATTGAATATTATGAATATCATAATCATAATATTCACGAATATCGACTTTTTTTTTCAAATCGAATTTTAACACACAGTGAAACTTATTTTTTCACATTTCACAGATGTCCAAGAAAAATTGATCCAAAATACAGTAAAATAAAATAATAAAGGAGTATCATGATGTAGGCCTATACACATATTGGTAAAAAATAATTTTAAAAAATTTACTTAAATTTAAATGTGGAATTTAATATCAAATCATTCATGAATATCAAAAATCAAATTTTTCACGAATACCGAAGTCACATTATTTAAGAATATCGAATATTTTTCGAGTATTCGAAATGTGGAAGTGTACGAGTATGCTATAAATCAAACATGCCAACGAGAACTCCTGCTGCCATCTGTGTTTTAAGTCAAGTAATGTGATTACTAATAAAGGATAAATACATTCTCGTTACTCTTTTTTGGTTCGTAACGCTCTGGTGGCTCGTTTGGAATTATCCTAACCGGCTGTAAAGATTTTTTTTCAATAGTCTCACAAATCTGGAAAATACCCTATTTTCTTATACTTTGCTCGGATTTTACCATTACCAAAATAGGTAAAACTGTTTTTTTTTTTCCTTATCAGTGTTGTTTAACTTGGCACGTAACACAAGAGCTATATATATATATAAATATATATATATATATATATATATATATATATCTTTACCCGTATACACTCTACGGCATAGACATCATTGTATATTCTACCAAATTCTATACAGCTGCCAAGACCTCCTCATTTAAGATAATGCCAAAAGGCAGAGTTGGTGATACCAGAGAGTCAGCGGAATCATGTGACATTCTAAATATTTTTTGTAAGGGTCAAATTCTCATAACGAACAACAAACCCACAATACACTGTTAAAAATGTGTTAGTTTACAAAAAAAAAACTCTGTAAACCCTTTTCCAAAATATTCCCTTGTAAATGTAACAATACAACAGTGTGAAGTGTACATTAAATTGCTGTGGAATATGTAAAACTAATGTTTCATCTGAAGAAGAATTTATTCTACTTTCTACGTAGTACTAAAATAAAATATATTTGGCAAAAAAAAATTACAAATACTTTTTTCTAAACGTTGAAAACATTTTTAAAGTGTACGTAGCAGTATTTCTAAACTTTGTGTGGAATGACATTTGTTTATTTACCATCCAGGACTTGTGAAATTCACGTTTTTATTTGGAAGTACGATAAAATATATAAAATCATGGCTTTGAATGATATTTTAATTGGAACGAAGACAGTCTTAAACGCAATATCGGACAAGAAACTAGTCACAAAATTATGAAATTCTTATGGGCCAAACATTTGTAATCCGGAAAGGAGATTATCTTAAGCTGTAGCCAATGGAAGAAAGACACCGACTTGTTGATCTAAAAGTTTGTGGAATCCAGTCTGGTGGCAGACCAGATATCGCTGCTTATCAAGTTTAAATTAAATTATTATTGGTTTTCTGTACTTTCGGAGAAAATATTGTAACCTCATTTCAATATTAACTTTATTTCATAAACACAGCATTAACGTAACTTTTCTCTTCACTCGTAAACATATCTTAAACTTCCAACGTCGACAGGCAATCATGACGCCATGTTAAAGATAATAATTTTAAGCAAGCTGGCCAACCGTGTTAGTAATAAACATTTAAGTGTTATATTTTTCTAGTCTTTCGTATACTAAATATATCGTTATATTTTCGATACTTTTAAGTAAATATTTTTCTAAAAATGAGTTCGTTTAAAATTGGATTTACGCGTGTATAAATTCAATAAATTAAATGCCTAATATTTATTGTTTATGCATAACATGCTGTTCGTGTGTAAGCAATTTGTTTTATAAAATGCACTGTTTTTACGTTTGTGTTGATGTTTCATTTGCCGTGACCCTGATAGCTTATATTAAATCTATTGTGAATTTGAATCACTATAAAAAGAAAATATCACATCATCAGTGTTTTAATGTGAATGTAAACGTTCACGGACGTAAATCAAGTTAAACATAGCAAACAGGACGTTTAAAGAGCACGGCAGATGAGAGTAATTTCACAAAAACACAAAAAAAAAAAGTGAAATTGTGAATTAGAATCGGAACAGAACCTGGAATCGAGGGAAATTGTGGAATCGGAATCGAAGAAATGTGTAATCGACCCATCCCTAGTTCAGTTTACCGATTATACGTGATTTCGGTTGTGATCTTATCTTCAAATAATGTACTACGTCTTTTGTAAGTTAGTGCTAGGCAAGTTGCGCAAACATTGTCAGCTTACCGGCCGGAAAATACCACAGTTGTGGCTAGAATCACCTAATGTGACTCTATTTTCCATCCATATTATCGACAGTTCTTATGACCTAATGATTCTAAATATGATACTGTTACGAAGACCGTGGTGCGCGCCAGGTTCGGATTGGGCTGGCGGCCTCGCACGGCCACTGATGTCACACGCTATCCATTTACGTGCATGCCGCGCGTGCCTGGCCGGATTACGAGGGTCCTCCGTACCCACCCCCTCCACTCCCCGCACACCGTCCCGCCTCGGGCTATTGTCACTTTTAGCGGTCTGGGAATTTCGAGTTTACAGAGGCCGCCGCGAGGAGTGGCGTGTACAGGCGTCGCTGTTCTGGGTGTTTTGTGATGACGTACCACGTCACAACCGCTCTCGTCCCTTTGAGAAGGACGCCACGGGTATATAAGCGACGACGCCGGCCTCCGCGGGAATTCCGAGGGTTGGGAGAGTTCTGAGGATAGGGGAGAGAGTCTCCCCCTCGGGGAGTGATACTGGCGATACCCGTGCGATCAGCGAGAGTCGAAGAGGGCGAGTGGCCCTTGCTGAGCGCACCGGACCTATCGGGAGGCGATACCTGCGAGAAGGCCTGGCGAGCCAGTCGGGTGCGACGAGCGATAGTTGAGGACTGTGCTGCGATGGGTGAGTGTGCGAAGGAAGCGGACAGAGGCTGACATGCGTGAGCCACTTTCGAGACAAGCTCCAGTGGAAAGTGTTAATGTTTCAATGATCAATGTAAGACTAATTGTTGTGCACAGAAATATCGAGTGCAGTAATCAAATTTATAGTGTAGACATTAGTAATAAATAAAACTGTACTAATTAATTAGGCTATCCCTTACGAACCCAGTAATTATCCCCACATAACTCGTAACAACGCGATTATTCATACGGTACGATCTTACAGCTTGAGAATCGACGGTTACGATTCCAGGTTAAATCGGTGGAATCGAAGCACGGAAGAATCGACATGACATTCCTTAAATTTAACTATTAGAGTTACTGAGGCAACGAAAAGCATAAATTCTCGGGTAATAATCCGAACCAAGTAATACTGTGAACATTATTTTGTTGATACAGCTGTTTTAATGTAAATACAGAAACATGAATATTTATGTTCCACTAGCTGCAGTACCCGGCGTTGCCCGGGCTGAACACAGGGTGAAGGGGAACTGTTTAGAGATCAGATGTAGTTAGTAATTGTCTTCTTAATTTGAATGTCAAGTGTGCAAAATAATTTATATCACTTTCAGATCCCGACAGACGTTGTTTTGCCAGTTTATAGTTATTTACCTGGTCTGTATGTAATCTAGACACGATAAAGAAATATAGAAAAAAGCTGAAAAATAAGAGATTACTAATATTGAAAAGATTCCATTATCTAGCTAATGCTCGGCATGCATTGCAATGCCTCATTCAGTTTTGTTTTGTAATATGTTTGAAGTAGGTACACATATACAAATAATCTATCCATCTCTCTAAATATATATTTATCTCTATCTACATCAACATATATATATGTATCTGTCTATCTCTATTTATCTCTTTATATCTACAGATATACATAGATACCTCATACTATCTCTATCTATTCTATATATAAATCTCTATATAGCTTTATACATCTATATATCTCTTTATCTAACCCATTTCATTCTCTATACCTCGCTCTATCTCAACTTATCTCTCTGTCTCTATCTATCTCACTATATATAACACTCTATCTCTGTCTGTCTTTTATATTTAAATAAATTGTGTCATGCGTGCCACTTATACAAAAAAAAACAGACGAAGTGCCGCTATATAATATTAAATCAACACATTTTTTGAAACGATTCGTGCTCCAACTATTGCAAAATAATTGTACCGTCTCAGAAACCTTCACGGGCATGCGCATAACAACTCACCAAAATTTCATTTCAATCGGATAAATCGTATAAGAACGCATACGGCTGAAACAAACGAAAATTAAAGACTTGACAAACGCATCAAACGATGGTGCGTTTAAAATTCAAGGCAACTCTATCTATTGACGAAGTTAAGAACAAAACTGTTATTAGCGCCTTTATTTTGCTAGCCGCTGCGAGCTCCACTAAGCGGGCTGGTCTCACCAAGGAGAAAAATATGAATTTGCCAGACCTTACTATGTGTATGATCGTGTGGCAGACATAGAGAAATGACACTCACTCACTATTTGTATGTCTATGACCTATGATTTGTTCTGTTATAAAATGAAATTATCACTTTTTTACTCCCTTAGGGATGGAATTTCATATAAATATGTGGTCTATGTGTTAATCCAGTATATGAGCTCGCTGTAGGCAAAATTTCATCCAGATCGGTTCAGCCGTTCTGGCGTGATTGAGTAACAAACATCCATCAATCCAAACTTTCACATTAATAATATTAGTGGGATTTACAAACAAAATGCAGTGTAAATAACACGTGTGGACACGACTCTCTCCTAAACAGTTACAATTTTGTGTCGCGGAGCCTCTTGCCTCCGGGGTACAGGTATGTACGTCGTTTAGGGAAACAGATAAAATAATCATGAAATCTGGGAAAACGTTCGCAATGGACCCGGCATCTCACACGTCCCGCTCGTGGCAGTTCCGCGTCATTTTCGCCGAGGGCGGAGCCCCAGGGACAGGGTCGCGGAGTGGCTCACGCTGGTACCGCGAAGCGCGCCGCTAGTTCCGCATCGCTCGCTCGCCCTCGGTCGATCCGTCCACGGTCGGCAACCGCTGCTGTGACTCCAGGCAAAC
This sequence comes from Bacillus rossius redtenbacheri, assembly GCF_032445375.1. Classification (NCBI taxonomy): domain Eukaryota; kingdom Metazoa; phylum Arthropoda; class Insecta; order Phasmatodea; family Bacillidae; genus Bacillus; species Bacillus rossius. The sequence continues at coordinate 74,138,175 of NC_086332.1, forward strand.
GTTCCCAGCGCGGCTTTTGCCAGACATTTCTCTTTATCTGCTGCCCTGACACGTGGTCGCGGAGAAAGATTGCTGTAATCCTAAACTGATATCGCAATAAAAGCATTTAATGGATTTAGGCTACAGGTGTGGCTTCTTAAAATATTCACAAAAGTTAAAACTTTTTAGATTTATCTTCCCACACTTTCTATATTAGGGTCATTTCAAATTCTGGTGACGTAAACACAGAAAAACAAATTGATGTGCTTTTACAAAAGATTCCTTTAGAAATAGTTTGTAATACAAGAAAGATATTGTGTCTTTATACAACACATGGCTATGGATATTTTTGCGTATATTAAATACGTCTTTCGAGATAATGCTGAGTATTACGTAGGAAAATTGGCGCATTATTTTATATCTTATGTTTAATTTGAACATATTTTTAAAAAAATCAGGCAATATTTAACAATTTGATTTTTTTGTTGTATATTCCTAATAATGTTGGTAGTTAATACTGGAAACTTTAACTATTGGAGGAACTGGGACAACACAAGCATAAATGCCCGGGTAAGAATATGAACCCAGTATAATTGCGAACAAACTGTTTTAGTGATACAGTTATTTTCATGTACATGTACCAATTTACAAATATCTGCATTTTTACATGAATATTTCTGTTTCATTTGCAAAACATATTATAGTATAGACAGTATTCAATCTTATGGCACGTCTTCTGAATCGTGTCGATAAATGCAGTTGCCATTGATGCAAAGACCCTCTCTTTAAGGTGCTGGATGTTCGCTTTAACATACCTCCACAGAAAAAGAGTGAAGTTTTCTTATGACCCAGCTATTAATTTTCGATTAACCTGTACTAGCAGTGGTACCTGTCATTGACGGGTGCAACTTCTGTTTTGTCGCAACGCGTTCTAACCATCTCAGCTCTGTATTATCTATATCACTATGAAAATAATTGGGATCCGTAGTATCATAACAATATGAAATATATGAGACTGATTATTATAAAATTGAAACTTAAAACTAATGCAAACGAAAGGTTTGTTAAAACTTTAACATAGACAGTAGGCTACTCGCTATTGATACCGCTAAACTCTTAAAATTGTCAACTTATATTTACGAAAAATTCTGGTTCAAAATTATCCAGGGATCTTCATAAATTTACCATTATCTTCGTAAATTAACGGTTACTGAGTTAACATTCTATGAACATAATTCCTTTAGAAAATTTTGATATATTAACAAAACCTTTTAACACTTCTAAAGTCTACAGCAAAAACACTCATCTTTATTCCACGTGTGTGTTTGCCTTGTTTACAACACTCGGAATACGGAAACGGCCGTAGTTTTTTTTTTTTATGAAGATTCAATACCATTCGCGTATTCGATATTCTTTTTCCGTTGAAAAGTACGTAAATTTACTGTAATTACTAACAGTTTACTGTGGCCAGTGTCAACGCGCGTTATTGTTATACATAAATTAATTTCAATGGATATTCCCTTATAAAATGTGCTTTTTAACGGGAAGAAAAGTACCCCATGTTTATTCAAATATATGGGCTACATGCGATCCAAAATCATCTAGTTATTAAAACTTTCACATTATAATAGGTTAGCTCAACGTAACATAAGAAAGCAGTCAATTTCGTGGTTTTTATTTCAGATTTAGCTACGGAACATTTTAAAAAAAAAGTATAACCTATATCGATATGATATTATGTAGATTTATAACAGTGAGAGTTTTATTCAATCAGCCAGGTTGTTTTTGAGGTTACCTATTTCTTAAAAACAAACTTAAGCTCTTTCTTTTTAATATTACAATTGGTAGCAGAGCATCAGGAGAGAAATTGCTCGGGAGTTGGATCGACCATTGAGTAGTCTTTCTGTCGTCTTGTTCTTTCTTGCCGTCCGTTGCCCAGCAGGCAACGTTGTCTTGTAGGCTGTCTGCACGTTACACCGAAGAGAGGTGATGCGTAGAGACATGGGAAATTCGCTCTTTTGTCTCGTCCCGGGTGATCTGATAATCCACAAAGGTGTTCACAATCAAGGTGTAATTGGCTGCTGCACTTTCTCTCCTGGTCGTACATGATTCGTTTATATGATATTAAGGTGTGTATCAGTCCATCAGGGTGTGATAAATGCTGTTCTGTGTACAAATATTTGCAGTCTAAGCTGTCACCTAGCAATAAGGTGAATATTTTAGATCTCTGGTGCTGAGATTAGAATGGAGCATCGACGAGGTATGCTCCACCAGGAATCAAACCCGGGTCGCCTTGGTTGGAAGCACGTTATCTGACTGCTTAACCACTGTGGTCCCTCGCGTTAAGGTATGCGTGCGAGGCATCACTCGCCCACACGTCAGGTGTGATCAGAAACAAAGTTATTGTTGAGAGGTTATTCACTGGCTTTTTTGAAGTGAAACCATTCTACAGCCGGTAGAGTGACATCATAATCAGGGGACAACGGACGTAATTAACGTAGTTAATGTATGTAACGAATATTGCTCGATGGCGCGGGGTGTAAAAGGTTTTGAATTGAAACATATTTACAGCCGGTTACAGATGGCACATGGTTACACATGATTTAGATCATTTTCCACTACTTCTGTAAACTTTTACAAACTTTCTCATAATTTTGCGTACTTCACAACTTGTGATTCGCAAATCTAAACTCTCGACTCGGGTTCGATCCGGTGTTAACATTAGAATTGTGATAATTTGTATAGACATATCTAATAGGGTTAGTATGATATTTTAACTATCATATACCCATTAATTCATTCATAGATTCCATTTGAAGACACGGAGAGACACTAGTAAATAAATCACTATTTTTAACGTATGATTACACGTGTTTAAAATATTAGAGCAACCTAAAATATTTTCTATCCCTTTTATTTGTAAAGGTTCTATTCTAACGCACGTGGCAACCACGCGCCAAATTATTATAATTTGTTTCTGTAGCTTTATTTCACTACCTGAACACCGTGATTTGACTTTAGTACAAATTTCACCGTCCCAGTTCACCTGACAGACGATATTTTTCGGATGCAAGGAGATAGCAAGGTACCAATGAACGCTTATCTGCAAACTACGGCGGTCTGGCCAACTTTCACCGCCGCAGTGATACGCCGACCCTCATCATGTCGCGTATTCTCGTTTGTTTTGTTGGTGCTTCTGCGGGAGACTGTTCCCTGATTTCTTTAAAAAAAATTCAGATATGTATTGGGTAATGGTATGTACTAATGCCATTTCTTTTCAAGATTTTATTTTACTTTCAAATTTGTGTTGTTTTTTTTTTTTTTAGTAATAAAAATTAGTAGGTACACACCCAATAATACCAAATGTTTCATGTGCTAATTTTTTAGTACTTAATGGTTCTTTATTTTATTAACAATATCACTAAATGCAGAGTGGCGTTATTGCATCCCTATTGGCTACAATAATGCCACATTAAAAATTCATTTCAGTGTTACATTTAAATAAATTACATTCAAACTAATTATTAAGCGTTTGACATAGACGGAGGGGCAGTCTTTATTCGTTGTCATAGTCAGTGCAGATATCACAAATACCAGTTTTTTATACCAACTCTACACAACACTTTTCGTAAAATTGACTGCATTTGGTGCTCTAAACTCAGCTTACTTTATATTTCCTGCATCATCAAAGAAGTATCCCCCAAAATCTGCACAATAATTGCTGGTATCTGCACTAGTGGTGCTGGTTCCCCGTGGATTTCAGAGATGGATGCTGATGGAATCGGCTAGACATACCAGGAAATGAAAGTTTTCGTGGCACTGTTGCATGGATATTCTTAGACTTTCTTGTACTGGTTTGAGTTCTTTGGATTTCTGGTGTGTCTATTAATGTATTAATGATGGCGTTTTGCGAAGAAGATAAGCAGACTAACTGAAAGTGATTGGGAATTTCTAATAGTGGCACAAAAGTGTGTTAAGAGCGAATTCAGTGGGTGAAATAATGATAGCATTATGGGTATATTCCGTTTCCGCGAAATTAAGATACAGCATTATTGGAAGTTTATGATCTCAACCATGCAACACAAGAGACTTTATAAATTTGCAGCATTCCGATATGATGATCAGGAATCGTTCTTCTAAATTTGTCAAATTGATTCTGTCCAGAAACCTTTTAAAAGGCTTTAAAAAAATCCTTCTTCCAGTGGTTGAAGCTCATGACTGTAATGAGCAGGCAAAATCGAAGGTTGTATTCCAAGTGATTCGGCTGTATCCAAAACTCTGAGGTCTTGGTGACTTTCATGCCCATCTAAGATAAGAAGAATATTTCCTTTCGACGATTGTTGTTCAAGTAATAAAGCCAATTGCAAAACTTAAATTTGCATGTAGGCCTTTTCAGTCATTGCATAAACTACCTCAGTTAGAAATCCATATCCATTCTCAGTGTTATTTACTTCCTTTAAAAGTTAAGAAACGGGGAATCTAGTTAGTTCATGTAGCATTTACATAGCCTACATCAGAAACTGTTTCTCCTTCTTAGAATTTGTTGCCGCAAAGATTCTTTTGTTTTATTTCTCAGCAAGCACTTCCTCAGAAGAGCTGTAGCACAGTATTTTGTAAAAGAGTGGAATATCTTCCCAATGTTTCTCTGTTGAAATGCATCAACATACCGTAACTGAGAAGTTCAGGAGTTCTCATAGACAGCTCAAGGTTAATAAGTAAGAATGCTTCAACCCATCTTCGTCCATCTTTCTCACCACGAAACAATTTTTTTTTATTGAAGCACAGTAATTATGACCCATCTCACAAACCCGCTTGTTATGGGTACCCGTGTACCTGAACATAAATATGCGTGAGCCCCTGCGAAATGTGATACTGTCCCGGCTCTCATGGAGCGCGCGTGCTACTTGAGTGCCGCGGCCGCTGCCTCGTCGGGGTCGGCGAACATCGGCAATCCTCGTCGGAGGTCGGGGAACTTCGGCAATCCTCGGAACTCACGCCCAGAGGTCGGAAGCGGAAATGGCGCTCATCGAAGGCGGCTTTCCAGGTTAGTCTGGATGTTTCGACGAAGGTATCGAACTCGTCTGAAGGGGTATATAAACCCCTCCTCAGCTCTTTCAGCAGGAGTAGCAGCCCGGTGGACGACGCCGAAGACTGCCACGCTGCCGGAACACCTCGCGAGCTACACCGTCAACAAGCTGCACGCTTCCGCCGCCCCGCCGATAACGTCGGGAGAAGATGGACTTGTACTCTGATGAGCCCTGTCGACTACACTTTGCTTGAGTTAAAGAAATAGACTGGTCGAAGATCGTTGCCGAAACTGGAGACTGTAGCAGTAAGGAATAACTAATGGTAATTTATACTCGTTTAATAAATTTAAGCGCTCAAGCAACTACGAAGTTAAGGTCACGAAGACAAGCGGCGGTGGCGAATTTCGCGAGGTGCAGGCAAGCAAATCCTAAGAGACATTACCGGATTTAACATTGTTCCCCTGTGGAGTCGCTGACAACACAGAAACACGTTCGTATTCAGTTACATTTTGGTCTTGGTGTAGAGTCCCCTACAGTGAGTGGAAGACACTTATTAGTTTCGAGACTCGATAACATAGCGAGTGTTGGGAATCCAGAGGAAGGTGCTGTTTGAAGGAACGAGTGTGACAACGTGTCGCTGGTCACCAAGTTTCAGTATTTGTGAGTGGCGAACTGGTTCCGCAACTCGTCGGGAGCACCGCGAGTAGCCGAGGCCCCGTCAGCGGGTTCGCGGTCGGGAGACGAGTTCCTGTCGCGGACGACTCGCTGCTCAAGTCATCCCCTGCCACGGACGAGGCGTTGAACCATGTGTGGCTCCCGCGAGAGGACGTCGACAGCCCGGACGAGTCACTCGTGGAGACTTTCCTGCAATATTCCGAGGCGATTAGAGAACCGCGTAGGTAGGCGTATTGTGTTGACAATCTCCTTAAAGACTTACCGCGGCGGATTTTGGGCCCGCCTGCAGTCACAAGACATTTTGTATTTTTGTAAATAATTCTGCAAATTTGTCAATAATCAGTATTGAATAATCCATCGTATATAACCATTAAATGGCAAAAATAGTAATGCCAATATTTTAGTTTTCCAAGCTCTCAGGTAAGAGAAGAATTTAATGTTAACATGTTAATAGCCCTGTGTTAAATCAAATATACTGGCATCGATGTTTGCTCTCATGCTATAATATATTATTGTTTGGAGAATAAAACTATAAGTAAATATTGTTTCACGTAAGGGCTTTAATGATCATTGATTAAATTTGCAGCAGTCCATACCAGGACATAAAATGTTAAGTTTTGTTTCATAATTAATATGCCAAGCATTTATACATCTTCGTAGTTATTTTTATAACGTTGCTCCTTTACCTGTTTATTAGAGACATTAGCAGGGCGATCGCCAGTGCGGTGGTCAGTCACCGTCACTATTAAGGCTCGTGCTTGCCAATTATTCAGGTCCTTGCCAATTTATGATTTCTCTTAAATATTGTTTTAGCTAAAATTGTATTTGTTATGTTTACAGACCTGGTGCCGTAAGGGAGGCAAGCATATACTGAACCCTGAAATTTTAGATGCAAATAGTTGTTGTAATCATATTTTACTGGATTGTAAATTGTACAATAAACTGTCTGTTATCGTACGTATGCGTTCACTCTCGCACTTAAGCATAAGTTGTCTTGGGTCCCTCTCCTTTTTAAGGGGAAGGTAACATGCTCTCTTGTCAAAATAAGACCAATCTGTTGCATCTTCTTAATTCTGCAATCGAGATTATTATCTTGTTCTTGTGCCAAAAGTTCTGTCCCGCCCGAGTTTCTTAAAACAGCTGTTAACGTAACACGTGGTCACGTTACGTTATACGAAACACATTAGTTTCCTTAGCAGCTTTGGACCCTGATGTACAAGTATACCGCCCTGTGACCAGTTGCAGAGAATCCCTTGTGACTTGTATCGCCCCATTTTCCGGTAGAAAACCAATTAATAAATAATTTTGCAGTTGTGTGTTTTAATTTAGTGTTGTGTCTCTGGGTTTTGGTGCAGAAAAAGGAAATAGTGTCGATTTATTTTACTTGCGTTTATTTTACATCATTTTTAGACTCAGTAGCGCTAGTGAACAAAGGCCAGTACGATACAAGTTGGCATTTGTCCTGAAAATATTACGAAACTATAATATTTCTTAATAATGTTGCATTTGAAACTTGATTTTAATTTTTTTTTAAAAAGTATTTTTTTATCATTTTACTAGTTGTATTCCAGAGAGCAAACAAGGGTTTGATAGAATCGTGACATAACTTACAATTAAAAATTCCTCATTAACAATTTAAAAATTTTCATTAACAATTGAAAATCTTTTAGTAACCTATCCTGTAGTTAGAACTCAAACCCACGACATTCATGCGAGAATTATACAAAAAAGTTCACAAAGTAAAGCTGTAAAATTATTTTTTGAAAATAAATTTTTAACTTAAATTTTCTATGAATTAATTAATTATTGTATTATTCAAAACATTTTTCATCCAAATTTAAGTCATTGTTGTTTCTAGTTACGTGCTTAACAAACGAATAAGTGCAATAATTAGACGACGAATGTATCAAAATAAAATCGCAATGATTATTCAGAACGGCATATAAAAAAGTAGATGTATTTGATCCATTAGTTATGGCATTAATGTATAAATTCACACTTAGTTGATATTTTAATATTAAACATTTGCAGTAGCTTCTTGTTTTTATCGGCATGTCAGTAGTATAGGTTAGCCGGAACTGGCACAGGCTTTCGCAGGAGGTGCCAGAGGTGCCGACCGCCATCTTGGATTGTGACGTCACAGCGGCCATCTTGGATAAGCGTAACGGGACACAGCGTAACGGGACACATCGTAACGGGACATAACGTAACGGGACAAGTAGATCACGGCGGCCATTTTTGGATCCGCCATCTTGGATCCGCCATTTTGGATGACGTCATTGTGTTCTAGAAAATTCCGGTGATGTGTTTTCCGCCATATTGGATGATGACGTCACCGTTGCAATTTTTGTTACGGCCGCCATCTTGAAATTTGGACGCCATCTTGAAAATCTTTAATTATTATCCGATTTTAATGAAAAAAATTCCAAAATTCATCAAAAAATTAACTTATTCAAATTCTGATTGATTATATCGATCACCGCCCTCGGTTCAAACCCGGTGAGTCCAAAAAAAACTAAAAATGGCGACAGGCTCCTTCCTCAACGGTGGATGCAGGCAGACTGACTCCTAGCACTTTTTTTCAAAACATATATATCGTCAGCTGGTATGACGACATGTCCGCCATCTTGTCTTCATCCGCTGGAGACCACCATCTTGTTTTCGTCTGCTAGAGTGTGCCAATAACATGTAGTATAATTATCTGGTCACCATAATTTTGTCCTCAACTGTTGACATTGAACATTGACCTTGACCTTTGTCCTTGACCTTGAACTTTGACCTTGACCTTGAACTTTGACCTTGACCTTGAAATTTGACCTTGACCTTGAAATTTGACCTTGACCTTGAAATTTGACCTTGACCTTGAAATTTGACCTTGACCTTGAAATTTGACCTTGACCTTGAAATTTGACCTTGACCTTGAAATTTGACCTTGACCTTGAAATTTGACCTTGACCTTGAACTTTGACCTTGACCTTGAACTTTGACCTTGACCTTGAACTTTGACCTTGACCTTGAAATTTGACCTTGAACTTTGACCTTGACCTTGACCTTGAAATTTGACCTTGACCTTGAACTTTGACCTTGACCTTGAACTTTGACCTTGACTTTTAAATTTGACCTTGACCTTGAAATTTGACTTTGTCCTTGTCGACCATCATGGACCCGACATTTAATGTTCAGTACATGCTACCAGGAGCGACCAACTGCTGGAGTACGTCATCTTGTGTGTGTACTCATATTATAGAGTACATTTACATCTGGTTAATTTTATTTTAACCTGCTACAGTGCAGTAATCATTTATTACCGAGGTGCCCCCCCGCCATCTTGAAATTCGGACGCCATCTTGAAATCATGTAATAATGTAGCTAGAAAAGCGGGAAAAAATCCAAAATTCATCAAAAAAATCACTCATTAACTTACAAATCGAATCGATGGATCCCTGTCCACGGTTCGATTCTTGACCAGTGACAGTTGTAACTAATTATTAAATAAATGTTAGGTTCTGTTTTCCATTACCTTTCGCGGAGTTTATTAATCATTCGCTCTACGAAAAACAACTCAAGTCAATATACCTGACCAACGAATTAAATCAGTGCCGATTAGCCTATTATGAAAGTCTAATTTTTCAATAATCTGAATAACATATAAGCCGTTCATGTACAAAGCCACACATATAGATCAATTGTCTTCAGTCCATAAGACCGAGTCATGACATTATCAGACGTATAGGCTAGTCATTTCAGGACCACATGAACTTCGTCGTTATCTAATTATATTCTATTAATCCAACGTGACATTTTTTAAACATACTAAAGGACCAAGTAACCTTGAAAAATATTTTAGTAACACCAAGAGGTTTTAAATTAGTAAATATTCAATCACTACATTTTGTATTACGCGCAATCAACAAAAGGGAAGCACCGACAACGTAAAGGCAGCACCACCAACGAAAATGCAGCACATTTGGAAGCACCGACAACGAAAAGGCAGCACATTTGGAAGCACCGACAACGAAATGGCAGCACATTTGGAAGCACCGACAACGAAAAGACAGCACATTTGGAAGCACCGACAACGAAAAGGCAGCACATTTGGTAGCACCGAAAACGAAACGGCAGCACATTTGGAAGCACCGACAACGAAAAGGCAGCACATTTGGAAGCACCGACAACGAAATGGCAGCACATTTGGAAGCACCGACAACGAAAAGGCAGCACATTTGGAAGCACCGACAACGAAACGGCAGCACATTTGGAAGCACCGACAACGAAAAGGCAGCACATTTGGAAGCACCGACAACGAAACGGCAGCACATTTGGAAGCACCGACAACGAAACGGCAGCACATTTGGAAGCACCGACAACGAAACGGCAGCACATTTGGAAGCACCGACAACAAAACGGCAGCACATTTGGAAGCACCGACAACGAAACGGCAGCACATTTGGAAGCACCGACAACGAAAAGGCAGCACATTTGGAAGCACCGACAACGAAAAGGCAGCACATTTGGAAGCACCGACTACGAAAAGGCAGCACATTTGGAAGCACCGACTACGAAAAGGCAGCACATTTGGAAGCACCGGCAACGAAAAGGCAGCACATTTGGAAGCACCGACAACGAAAAGGCAGCACATTTGGAAGCACCGACAACGAAAAGACAGCACATTTGGAAGCACCGACAACGAAAAGGCAGCACATTTGGAAGCACCGACAACGAAAAGGCAGCACATTTGGAAGCACCGACTACGAAAAGGCAGCACATTTGGAAGCACCGACAACGAAAAGGCAGCACATTTGGAAGCACCGACAACGAAAAGGCAGCACATTTGGAAGCACCGACAACGAAAAGGCAGCACATTTGGAAGCACCGACAACGAAAAGGCAGCACATTTGGAAGCACCGACAACGAAAAGGCAGCACATTTGGAAGCACCGACAACGAAAAGGCAGCACATTTGGAAGCACCGACAACGAAAAGGCAGCACATTTGGAAGCACCGACTACGAAAAGGCAGCACATTTGGAAGCACCGACAACGAAAAGCCAGCACATTTGGAAGCACCGACAACGAAAAGGCAGCACATTTGGAAGCGCCGACAACGAAAAGGCAGCACATTTGGAAGCACCGACAACGAAAAGGCAGCACATTTGGAAGCACCGACTACGAAAAGGCAGCACATTTGGAAGCACCGACTACGAAAAGGCAGCACATTTGGAAGCACCGTCAACGAAAAGGCAGCACATTTGGAAGCACCGACAACGAAAAGGCAGCACATTTGGAAGCACCGACAACGAAAAGGCAGCACATTTGGAAGCACTGACAACGAAAAGGCAGCACATTTGGAAGCACCGACAACGAAAAGGCAGCACATTGGAAGCACCGACAACGAAAAGGCAGCACATTTGAAAGCACCGCCAACGAAAAGGCAGCACATTTTGGATGCATCATCGAATAAGGAAGCACATTTGGAAGCTCCATCAACTAAAAAAGGCAAAAAGGAAGCACAAGTTACGAGATCTAAGTCTTAGTAAGAAATCATAATACAAGAAATAAAAACATTACATTCTTATAATTTAAATTATTTATTTTATTGCTTTACATTATACAAATGCAAGTAAAACAAGTCAATATTGTATGTAGCCAGCATTCCTCAGTTCCTTGAGTATGAAGGATATTTCTTTGATGCACGAATAGTTTCCTGCACAAAGCGATCCATGTAGAAGTCTTAGCCGGTCAACCAATATGTTTGGATCTTTCCATGATGTGTAATCATTCTCTTCTACCACCATCTTCCTTGCACCTTTATAATAAATATTATGATCTCTGGTGTCTTCCGTTTTACCACCAACCTCAGGGTAACTTTCATGTTTGAGACGGTGATCATCACAAGCTTGATCAGATTTATTTAATATATCACGTCGTTTCCATCGTTTCGGTCTCAGGTCACCGCCACATTCTTCGATCTTGGCAGCTTTAGGTGCTTCATCATAGTCTATGTCTTTGTCAACAGCCTCAGAGTCACTGTAACAATCACCGTAGAAGGAATCGTCTTCACCCAATTTACCATAATAATTCGATGTTGATGATGTTGAAGTGTCTTCATCGTCTTCGTGCTTCCTTTTTAGGAGTCCATCATTTTTACAAAGTAGGAAAGATCTACTTGAATTCGGCTGGAATATATTCTCACTTTTCACGTTAAGGATTCTTCCATTGTCTTCATTCTTCCGTAAATCATCATCCTTCTTCAATTTAAGTTCTTTGTCGAGATCGGAAGAGCCAAGAAAATTATTGTCGTAATGCAGATCACTCTTCCTTAGACTAGTAGATTCATCGTTGTCCTCTAGCTTGTACGCAGGCTTGGCGCTACAAGTTCTGCCATGTCTTTTTAGGCTCTCATTCCGCGTAAACGACTTGCTACATCGAACACAACTTATCATATTGCGCAGTGGATTTTTAACACAGTCATTCTTCTCGTGTTGTCTTTTATTCTTTCTCAAGATAAACTCTTTACTGCAAAACTTACACCTATGTTCTTTCGATACAGCGTCAGATCCCAAATCGGAATTCATATTAGTTACTGAGACTAATGCCAGATACCAATTGAGTGTTTTAAATTATATTCAATACTTAAATAGAAATTTTTTCATATTTCATCAGCGAGAATTAATATATCTCATGCAAAAGTACTTTATGCATGTAGTTCTGCTTTTCAACAACAGATGTCGCCACATGTTGCTTGCAGGTAAATAATAATTAGTTATTTTATGCGGGATGCGGGATGCTCACTAACGATCGCAAAAGAAGGATGGCTTCGTTAGACTCCAAGGAAAAGGAAGTTCGTCTTGCTTGTTGGTGCTCCACAGATGTCTCATGGCGTAATATTAATTTGACTGAGTAATGATATTTGTTAATTCCACCTGATAAAAATATTGCAAGTTTTGATTTAGTAGCATAAATTATCGAATTAAATGTAACTCCAAATAAAATGACATGTCTCATTAGAACAAAAAAAATTCCATGCAGAGAGCGGTTTCTCAGAATAGTCAGAAACACTTGAAGAAACCACAGGAATGATTGCAAGAACACGGGAAAAACCATCAAAATATTGTCAAGAATAATCAGGAGCACACTGAGAAAACCACTATAATATTAACAATAATAATCGGAAGCACACGGAGAAAACCATCATAATATTAACCAGATTAATCGGAAGCACACAGAGAAAACCACCACATGTTTTCTTTGATATCATAAAATTACAAGAAAAAATATTTAAAAATAAAAATAAATTAATAAAAAATTTAAAAAAATATAAAAAAATGCATAAATTTCTGGCTTGTACAAGAACTCTATCTTTGCTCAACAATGATAAGTTTACAAGCTAGCAGAAACTGTTTATGCATTTTTTTATATTTATGCGTAAAGTAAGAGATGCTTAGGAATAAAATTCTTAACCATGGAGCCCGTAATTTAAAAGCTACGTAAATTTTTAAATTGTAATTCAGTCTAATCACATGCAATCAGGAAGGTTGCCGTTTCTGAAGAGCTGTACAAATTCCTGTGCGACCAAATGTCACAGCTGTTGTCACTCGACTAAATCCTCTGCCTGTGAGTATTAAAACTACCCATAGCAGGAAGTCGGAGCAGGGTACAAGCGCTGGAAATACCACTGAACAAAAAAGTGGTGCTTTTGTAGCCATGGTGTTATTGCATACGCTTACCCCTGTTAGTAAACTACGCCGAAATTTGCTAAATTAGAAGTGTAAAATGTATTAAAAGTAACTAAAATACAAATTTTTATGTGACAATGTTAACATTTATTTACATTTTCCTAATAGCGGCACGTTCGCTGGGTTTGGTATATTTATTTCTAGTTATATTACATGAAACCTGCCACTTTTAACAACATAGATTTACAGCATGTATTTGTTTATTATTATTATAATTACTCATTTAAAATTTTAATTGCATTCAGAAGTTGTCCGTTTCTCTCGTTTCAACGAAGATCCATGTTCTCGTGATATCGCTGACGTCATAAGTAGGAGCAAGGAAATACCGTGGGTTCATATAGCAAATGAAAATGTGAACACTTGCATGTTTCGGCAACTCCTTCAATTGGACAATTATTGTTTCGACACGCTCCGAGGTTGTCTAAAACCAATTAACAAAACAACAGCTACTGAACGGTCAAATCACGTTCAAGTCATCCAAGACTAAAATGTCTTCTCTCGAAGAGAGCAGCCTATATGAACAAATGACTAAGGCAAGTGCAGCTCAATGGGAAGCCGCGCCCACCGCAGTCCGTGACAAAGGTAAGAGCTACAGTATTATTTTTAATTTTTTTACTTTAGATGGCGTATTGTTTACTTAAATATTTTGATTCATTTGCTAACTTACCTTTCATTAAAATTTGTGCGTATGTATACGGAAATTTCATAATCATTCGCCGTATTCATGATTGGTCTCGGTTGTTTGGACTCAAGGATGTATGCAGGAGGTGTTATGGGGAGGGATATATCCATCCCCCCAAACATAAATCCTAATAAATCCTCTTTTTTTTTATCTATTATTCTCCTCCAACCTAAAGAAACAATTTGAAAGCAAACAGTTGTCAAAAATTTTCTTCCCTCTCCCTCCCAAAAAAAAGAAAAAGAATATTGCGTACTCTCCTGTTTGAACAACCTCCACCCTCCCCCCCCCCCTCCTGCGTCAACGAGCTATTCATGGCCGGCTAGGAGGGAAGTAAACAAGAATAAAATTCTTTCTCGCCAATAAAACAATCAGCCAATGTAAAAGCAAATAATTCTAAATCAAACATAATGCTTTGAATTTTAGACTGACTCCAAACGAATACGTGAAAGTTCCAGGTCTCTAGATTTATGAAAGTGCTCAAGTTCACTTTTTGACCCCATACATTTGGTAAATATTCGAAGGCCGAGCTTTGTATTATTTTTTGTCAGGTGTTGCAACTGCATCTTTCTTTGGTGTAGACTAATGCTTAATGAAACTCACCATCAAGCCTATTCTGTAGGTCATTGAATCCACAAAACTCCCTGGTCTCTAGTCATGTGCATGATCTCAACCTTCGAATAGCTCTATGGGCTCCTGTAGACGCTCCCCCAAGTGGTTTGTAGTTTGGCGTTGCCGAAACCTCGATGTTTTTTGGCATTGTTACTGTCCAGCGTAAAAACCTACAACAATATTTTATCCTCCTTCAGATAGCGATTCCCTATCACTGAGAATATTCTGTTTATATATAGGTTGTACATGGTTTCTCTGGCTGGTAAATTCTTTAGTGATCTCTCTCCGTACAAGTCTTCTAGCATGGTCATGCCGCTGAAGAGCTCTCTCTCTTTCTCTCTCTTTCCCTATCTCTCTTGGCTGCTTTCTGTGAATGATTCTTCAAAGTCCGATTTCTTTCAAATTTCTTTTCTTTTCACTTCTTTCATAAAAACCTAATTAGTTATTTCTAGAAACCGAAAAAATTCGCGTCTTCGGTGACCTCTTTAGGAATGACTCAACAGCCCTGTGCATACTCGGGCAAATGCTGTCTTCTCATTGGCTGCTGTCTTGTGAAACTTCTCAAATGGGTGATATGTTATTCGATACTTGTTTAGTTGAGGGTTTTTCATTGGCAAATATTCCTCCAAATTATCTGTGAGCCAATAGCAGAAGCAGCACAGAGTTTAATCAGTTTAATGTAAACGTATTGTGAAGTGAAACCGTGAATTTTTCCGGTCCCTTGTTATTTCATTCAGTTCAGACTTGTCAACTGTTCTCGTCTTCATAAATGTTATATAGCACCAGATAATACAGAATGTCCATAAAAGAATGTCCCAGTATCAATATAGACTATTTGCAACAAATCATACAGCAAATTGAACGTAAACTACCCTAGTTTATCTTACAAATGTCCAATATATGCACCTTTAGTTATACGGTACACATCCAACCTAAAGTCCAATTCTTCCCACACTTTGGTTAACAAATCCGGGGTAATGGTAACAATAGTCTTTTCAATAATTATGTGGCTCAACTCTGCCAAATATTTAGGTAGCGGCGGAACGTAGACACGATCTTTTAAAAAGCCCCATAACAAATAATTTCGCATGGCGTGATGTCAATTGAACGTGGAAGCCGGCGAAAACGAGCTCTGTCGTACTCAACCAGTACGACCATTCCAACGGTCAGGGACTTCTACGTTCAGACACACTCGTACAAAGAGATTCCAATGAGGAGGAGCTCCATCCTGTTGCCAAATAAAGTTTACAGGTTCGACCTCTACTAATTGGGGAAATCACGCTCGGAAGTCGCCATTTTTCAAGCGAGAAAGCAACAAAGCAGTACTAAACTGTTTGAGTTACTCTTTAATTGTGACATCTACAACGCTTACAGTTGAATACTATTAAAATTTATAACTGGGACATTCTTTTCTGGACATACCTACTGTATGGAATGGACATGCCAACTGTAACTTCTAGGTGCGCTGTTTTAAAGCAAGAAGTGGCTGTGTTGGCCACACTAGAGGGACGGGTATTGACAGTCGTCGACGGGGGGGAATAACCGTCGCCCGGGAGGGGGGGAGGGTGGGAAGCCCGCGCAGTCGGCCGGTCGCCCGCGTGTGCCGGTCACCGGGGACCCTGCTCGCCTTGAACCCCTTCGCGCGCATCCTCGCCGCGGCACGTGCGTGCGGGACACACGCTGCCGTCTCTCTGCGCTTCCCAGTGGCCTCAGCTCCGCCGGTACTGCCCTCTTCTTCCTACTCGCAGCTAGCACTCTGGGCAGATCAGGTTCCTCCAAACATCACAACATTTATCATCAGTTTTAAAGCAGCGCATCATGCAACTAAATACTAAGGTTTTACAAAGACATGGGCTGTTTGTATTTTCTCTTATTTAAATTCAACAAATGGTTGTTGCAGTTTTATACAGCTATTAATATAAACATGAGTGATAGTACATGGTATATTGTTAAACGAGTTATTATATAGTTATAATAAACTGACCTTTCCCCTTGATGTGTATTTTTGAAAGTCAAATTGTTACCGTACGTTAAAAAAAAAAAAAAAATCTTATTTTTCCCGTCTTCCAAATTTTTTGTCTTTTTTCTTCGCACCTCATAATCTCTAAACTGGCACACTGGGCGAATGCCCAGAGTTGGCCCGTTTGTCAATCGGGGCCTTCCTGCAGTGGATCTCTTGGGGGAATTAAAGATCAGTAAAGGTTCGACAATACAATTACTGCCAGGTTTCGACTTCAGTCAACACATGAATACCGCAGTCGTCACCCAGTCCAGTTACTACCCTATAGCTCGTATAATTGAGAGAAAGGCTTAACCGCCTCGCTATCGCGCCGTTTTAGGCCTGTCTCGCTCTCTCGCCGTCGCTGTGCTTCTTCTCGCGGCAGCGGCTGACCTCTCGTCGGGGCTCCGTCACCTCGGCCTCCCCAAAAAGCCCCTTCATTTTGGACGTGGCTGCCGTGTTCGAAACCTCGGGTCCGCGCCTGTGTTGACGATATCATCGTTCCTACTCCCCCTCCTTAACCACGCGACGAGGCGCAGGCCTGTTCGCCGGTGCGATGCGTTTGTGTCGTACCAACCCGTCGCTTAGGCGCCCTGTCACGCTGTCAAAGTTCTGTATCCAGCTATACTTGACAATAGAGCTTGAAGGGTGATACCGGACGGAAAATGACTTCCCATTTTCTCCGTAAAATAAAGTTGGACAGATTACCTCAAAAATGTTTGGATCATGTCCCACTATCAAAGTTTATTTCTGGCCTGGGCTATTTCACACTTTTTCAATCTTGATCTAATTTTGAAATTAAATAATGGTACACAGTGCTGGAATTAATTCTTGAACTTATTACGATGGTTGTCCATTTTTAAGATTTAAAACATCCATGAATTATTTAACTCACATTAATATTCACTTTCGCTAATTTTTAAAATTTGCTTTTGGTATATAACTTTTTTTGCTTGTGACATTCATATTAACATTACATATATAGGTTATTTCACTTTTATTACCTCTTTAATCGGCCAAGTGGTCTTCGACATTTCAAAGATTTTTGGTGACGGAAACGGACGCCATTTCCGTTTTCACAAGACCCGATCTTGATTTATTGATTGCATCCAACATAAGAATATTTAAAACGCGTCCTATATGCAAAATATTTTACCGAAAACTAAAGTCATCCGACTTGTCAAACGAACATAGAACGCGCTAGTGACGTTTTCGGTGACGTTTTAACCTTCCATTTTTTTTGATAAAACATATTGGAAGGTTTCGGAAGCGAAAGTTTGATAGTGTAACACAGCCTTTAGGAAGTTTCAACCGAAACTAAGAACAGTCATAACTTTACATTGGCGAAACAATATACATAACTAGAGCTTTCTTAAGCTAGAAAGATCAAAACTTAAAAACGCAAGTTAGAATCCTCATAACTAAGACAACATCAACTTAGAAACATATTAACATAGAAAATCAATACTTATTACTGTCACAACTTAGAAACACACATATAAAACCTTTTGATAACTTAGGAACACGTTACTTAGAAACATGCAACTCGGAACTATTCAGTTTATAAACGTCATAACTGAGGAACGCGCAATATAGAACTATCATTAATTATCATATGAACACATGACTCAGAACTGACATAACTAAGAAAATTATATCTTGTATGTTCCTAAGCTATGTGTTTATAAGTTGAATGTTTTTAAGTTATGATAGCACCCCGCCCACTTTGGCGACAAACTCTGGAAACCTAATCTAACACGTTAAATACTGTAGTCAGTGCTTCTACATGTAGCTGGCATATTATGAGCTTTCGCACTGCCGCTTATATTAAGGAAGTTTTTTTTGTTAGATGTTTCATTCAGCACAAACGTTTCAGACACATTCTTGCAACGCTGCAGAAACATTACAATATGACATTTCTGTTCCGATCATGAAAGTAACCCGTCGACGGGTTTTCAGCCATCAACCTATCAATGGTCGTCAGTGGCCGTAGTTGCTTTATTTGGCGATGAGATAATACAGGTAGTTGGCTCAAATTTACCCACTGTAATGACTCAAATTATAGTATGACCATTAAATAGTTACCGAATATTTCGGCACTCACTATAATCATGAATGAAGATCACGTAATTGGCATTTCTGGGCTTAACCCTACAATTAATATTTTCATATTAGAATGATAACTTAGTGCAAGCAGTTTACTTATTTATATATTTTTTTGAAGATTAACTTGTACTTGTATGTAAAGGTATGTTATTACATCTTATTTTTAAGCACTGAAAGGCTAATAACGACGCAATCTCAAAAAATGATAAAATTTATAATATTCACCTCAAAGGCCAGGTTAAATTCACATAGTTAATGTTGGACTTAGTAGGCATTGAATCAGTGGTACATAACCCGACAGTTCTGACCGCCCAGTTCAAAAAAAAACTAATTTTATTCAATCCTGGCAAGACTATAATGCTAATAGTTACATCTTTACATGTGGTATGTAGAAAATTTTCATAACATTTCGTTTGACCGCAGTACTGATGAATGTAGTCAGAACTAAATAGGCAACACGAGTATAGCTTCAAAGTCGAAAGTTTTTTAATAGTGGGGTTCAGTCTGTAGTTCAATACAGGATCGATTAATCTTTTGGTGCTCTTAAAGTGTTACGGGTCTTGCTAATAGTGGGGTGCCTTTTACTTGAAAGACACTCGGTGCTTATAAATTACAAGTAATACCAGCTATTGAGCTCGGACTGTTATTGGCCTGTTCTTCTCGCCACAAGAACGTGATCACGACTCACTGGGAGAGAAAAATATGTGAAGCGATTCGTGCATTTTTCCATTTTAAGATTTAAGCCAGAATCCTAAGATTTTTGTTTTAACGTCGTATCATTCACTTAGAACTTTTAACGTTCAATAGAATTGTTAAAAAAAAAAATCCTACGTATACTTCGTGTGGGATAATGTAAACAGGAAGACAGTTTGTTTCAGTCCCAGTAATTTGGGTTAACCTTGGTGGCCATTTTCACCGAAACGTCGCGCACCTGCGGCAAGGATCGATGGTTCGATACCAACTATGAGCACGACTCGATTTATGAACATCGAGTCGGTATCCAAAGGTTTCGAACTTGTTACAATCTAATAGGTCGTAACAGCGTGACGTAATTTCAAACCTTTTTGCTTTTACTTTCTTTTGAAAAATAATAGTATGTCATGCGTCTTCGTGTGTTTCAAGCCGGTCTTGTTTCACATAATATGTGCCTGAAGATGGACTAGTCAGACTCTAACTATGAAGTGCTAGAGTAGATGTCGTATGTGCAGTTGCCCTCGGATGCACATGAGTGCTCACCCAAATACATCCTCACGAGGTGTCGGGTTCCTCTCTGAGCTGTCTGAGACTAAAGTCGGAGTCCTCTTTTTCAAAGAAGCCTGTTTTTCTTTGCCACATTCTTTGTGCACGCGCTTCGCTCTGCATAAACACTGTGTTCCGCTCAATCAGCTGACTAACCGAGAAAATTTTTTGCATAAACTCGTTTCGATAAAATTATTATATTTTTAAAACCCTCATTAATTGTTAACTGCTGCCTTTCACGTTGGTTAAATATTATAAATCAAGATGAAGAAAAGTCTCTCACATAAGAATAGTTATATTAGCAGAATTAAGGGTCATTTTCGTAATTAAATGTTTATTTGAAGTATTGCCTCGAAACCATTGATAGTTGCATAATACAAATTTATTCTGACTAGCAATTATACTTTTTTTAGGCTACAGTCAAAATTATTTTCAACAATTTGTTACATCACAATAACTGTTTTATTTATAGTGACATCGAAACTGTTGTGTTAATAACTGAGAAATAACCGCTCATACAAAATTTATGTGTATCAAGTAAATTAGGTACATGCACGCTTGTATTTTCCTCGTAATAATGCGCTACAGACGACGTTATAACGTGCATCAAATGCCCCATAGCCTCTGAAAGAGTCCATTGGTCTTAGCAGTCCATCCTAAAGTATTCAGATATTTAGATTTTCAAGTATGACTTATTATTTGTTGAAAATTAATTACCATAATTTGGTTGCCCATAAAAATATCGTCTGTATTCAGTTCTTGATAAATCAATTTTAATTACGTTTGCAACCATTTTGATGAACTGGTAAATTATTCTACCGGTCTGATGATGACATGACCACCGGTATGATCATAATTTAAATTGCGTATTTTAAAAAAAATTCTCCGGCGATCCAAAATTAAACTCGAACTCCAAATCCGTAGAAAACAACAGTCCAAATGATATGGCCTTCAGCACTTGCCATCGATCTAATAGTTTCTATACTACCAATTTAAACATTTTTTTTATTTATTTATGGTTTTCCTTGTAGTCATTGCTGCGTAGAACACGTCCACGGAATTCCCCCAGCTTCTACCGCACAGTCGTCAAAGGTGGTAACAAGAAGCTCTTCCAACGATTGCCTGTTGGCCTTTCTGGGAGTGATTCGTGGCCGTAATAACTGTAATGACCGGCGGACAACCTTTGTCAGGCAGATGTGGGTAACGACCCGCACTAGATGAACAATGCTGTGAGTAGCAGGGTCAGTCCATCCCCTCTTATTTTAGGTGACCTTACAGATTCCACTTCTTACACTTTCATGTTTTTTTTTTGTTTTTTTTTGTAAATGGAACAGAAATATTCATGTAAAATTGCACATGTTTGTAAGTCTGTGCATTTACTTAAAACCGCGTTAACACTACAAAAAAATAGTGTTCGCAGTAGTAATGGGTTCGGATTCTTACCCACGCATTTATACTTTCTGCTGTCCCAGTAACTCCAATAGTTAAAGTTATTTGTCAACCTTTCCCATAATAGCTTTCCAGTAATAACTGGGCACATTAATAAGCATAATAACACAAAATAACGTCCTATTATTAATATTCGATTATCTAATCTATGGTTTAAAAAAATTCTACTTGAATGAAACGTCAATTAAAGTATAAAATTATACGCTAATTTTCATAAGACATACTCAGTATTATCTTGAAAAACGTATTATATATATATAACCATAGATATGTGTTGTACAAAGATACAACATATTTCTTGTTGTTTTCCAAACTATTTTTTGGCAACTAGTTTTCAAAGGAATCTTTTGTAAAAGTACAGAATTTTTTTTTTTTTTCAATATACAATGATTCGACTCTTTACTCCATGGCGTATTCAAGAGGAGATTTCCGTGGGTCACAAGAAATTCCTGTTCAACAACGTATTCACTAGAAAACTCGTATATGTCTGTATTTTAAGGCCAATTTTTTTTACAAAATAAAATATTTATTTTTGGTTTTCTTTTAAAAACTGTTGACGTAGTATGTTTTGGAAAAAACTAGAAAAATTTTAAAATAAATTACTTTGTATATGTTTGGCGTGTTTACATCAACTACACATAAAAATATTAGATTTTAAACTTTCAAAAAATTGTAATTCTCTTATGATAGATTATTTACTATCGTAAATGGCGCATGCCTTGTGATTGCATAATAATTTTCTAGTATTAAACGAAATGCTGTAAAATTATTTATTAGGCTGGTCCAGTGACCCTTGCCGTAAAATAATAAAATACTCCTTTTCATTGGTTTTTACTTGAATCCTTAATGGTGGTTTCGTTCACGAATCATGCTGTACAGAACTTCAGTGATTGGCCACGAGTGGCGATATGATCTGTTAGTGAAAGGCTTGCGTCCCTGAGATGCACAAATCTCTGTTAACCGAACTTACAAACGTGCGAGCAAGAGGTGACAAAGATGCGACATACGGGATTTCAAGGCTGACTATAAATGAGGGAGTTGGGTTTTGTGTAATCATTTGCCGTGTTCATAATTGAATTTCTAAAGTTTAACGACGCCCCTCACTCCTCCTAACATCTGGATAGCTTTTTTTTTAAATCAAATTAAACTCTAATTCCTTGCTGAAGTGTTTACATCTTTGTTTAACCACACTCATTCCATTAAGGCATCTTTATAGTATTTTCATAGTATTTTTTCAACTATATAACAGACACCCACTCCATTGACTAATAGTACCTCTGTGGGAAAAACACACTTCACGTGTCTAAGAAACTGCTTGCTCTGAGACCAATCAGATGACCAAGGAGGGAATGTTTTTCGCTCCATCTTCAGACGCGTCAGATAACTTAATGTCAGGGAGCCTGTTTCGACGAATCGGTGTGAGGGTAACAATTACTTACCCCAGGGTGTATTTCGTCGAAGTCAGGAACACATTTTTCATTCTATCACAGAACCACCCCGAGAGTGCAGTGTCATGCGCACAGCGTGTCTGACTCATCTTTCGCAGCTCAGGTGTTCGATTCCGAATGGCCGTGCCAATGTATCTAAAGCGTGATGTTTCGTCGTTGCTGGCCTACAGTTCACAGGGATGAAAGCCACTACCCCAATCCGAACCTTTCCGAAGTTTACCGAATCAAAATTTTACGTTAGGTTCTGTCTGCGTAATAAATAAAAGTTCTTAATTTTTTTCCGGGTTAGGTTAGGTTATCGTAACGAAAGTGAAAGGTTGGTAAGATTAGCGTTATTTAAAATACTCTATGAACGTAACAATATTAATCCTTCCAATATGGTCGGCAAAATTCGGAGAACTTTGGAACTGTGCAAGTGTGACTCTCATCCCTCTGAACTGCAGGCTTCCCCAAAAGGGACAAAGAGATGAACATACAAACACACAGAAAACCAGTCAAAACAGCTGATGTCAAAAGTTGAATGCACAGATAGCACAAAGAATTGCGTGGAATGAATTATATTTAAAAATATCGCTGTAATATTTTTCTGAATGATTCTTACCAAGAAATTATCTGTGCTTGCTATGCATTTAACTTTTGAAATCAGCTGTTTTGGCATGGATGTATTAGTCTTTGTAGTGGGTGTATGCTCTGAAGTTGAAGTCAACTGGTTAGCAATTGGATAGCAAAACAAATCGTTGCTGTATAAAGGCCAATACGCTATACATTTGTTTAATAGCTTTAAAATAACTCGCTGGGAAGAATCGTAAAGATACCATCATGCAGTGAATACAGCTAAACAGACATAATACCAATACATCTGCAAAAAATTAGAGTTAAAAATTCATTACATCCAAAAATGTTTTCGCTATGCAGATAGAAAAGGGGGTGAGGGTTCGTTCATATTTTGACTTCAAGAATTAACATGGCAAATATTGTTCTTCTTACCTCCGTGGTTTTCGGCTTGTTTTCTGTGTGTTTGTGAATTCATCTCTTTGTCCGTTCTTGAGATTTTTCTATAACAATCAATGTCGTATGTTCAAAGAAACGTTTGAAGTAATGAATGATTACCATTGCCTCGGGTTTACCTATCGCATTTCGGATTAAAGATGGTGAAATCATGAAAAATTCAAAAAAGCTTTAATGTTTGTCTGGCAGTATTACAGTAAGATTCAAAGCGATTTGGTAGGAACACTATAGTTACGCTCAGTAGCTTCAACAGCATTTACTAGGCTAGTTAAACTATAACTATAGAGGATTAAAAAGGTTCAGTCAAGATGGTCTGTGATCTTCTGTGTCTTCTTACACTTATGACAAGAAACAATAATTTTTTTACGTGACTTCGATATTTTAGGGTGAATTACGCACGTTCTGTATTGCAGTATGTATTTTCTTAATGTTAGAGACCGGAAAAATTTTGCAAATTCATTTTGCTATAGGTTTTAATGCTGCTTCAGTGATTGGGCCAAAGTTTATCCGACGGACTCTGAGCCAATGAATAACCGACAACAAAAGTCACAAGCATCTCAGTTAATAGGTGTCACGAGTTGATAGCCAATGAGCAGATGGCATTTGCCCGAGTACATAGAGAATTTTGGAGTCCATCTTAGAGTTCACTGAAACCGCGAAATAGTTCAGTCCATACTTATTGGCAGAATTAACTGAGCAACGAGATTCTTTCACCGATAACGTAGAGACATGCAAAAATCGCGGATTAATTTCGCGATAGGCTAGCATCAAAACAACTATACCTTCGTACCGCTTCTGCGATTGGCCCACATTTTATCCGGGGAACTGTGAGCCAATGGGAAACACTAAACTAAGAAAGTGCCGAATTACGGACAGCCTAGTTGAGACGTCTCACGCGTCAGTAGCCAATGAACAGGTGTCATTTCCGCAAGTATTTAAAGGACTGTGGAGTCTATCCTATAGGTCAATGAATCCGCGAATTTTGCAGGTCTCTACGTGATAAGATTCAATAAGTAGGGCCATTAATTTTTTTGCGAAAACATTTCGAAATTCGCTGTGTGTTAAAACAGTGTATCATCGTCTGTGTTTCATGATAGGTCGAGTTAATCTCAGACTCAACTATACTGTGGGCACAAGAATCACAGCCATTCAGTGCGGAAGCCAACACGTCCTGAATTGCCCTGCCAAATAGGGTAATTGCTTCTTCTGCAGACGGCCGCTAATTGCAAGGAAGAAACCGCTGATGTGGGCATACATATTTTCAGTCTAATAAGCATTCAGATTATTTCGGGGAATATGCTTACCCATTCCAATAAGGAAAGACATGTTGGAAATGCGAACAAAGTGTTTTAAAGCTTATCAAACATTCCAAATTTCCAGCAATACATAATTATTTTTCGCGAAAAAATCTGAAGGCCATTAAACAGCAATAAGTTGCTCACGTCAGCTGTTTATTGCTTGTAATTGGTGACCGTCTGCAAGAAAATCCATTGCCTTATTTGACCGAGCCATTTAAGCCGCGTTTGCTTCCGCACTGAATTATTGTGATTGGTGTGCCGGCAGTAAACATGTACTTGAAAGAAAACCAATCACGAAACGTAGGGGAGGCTCCAGTGTTTTAACTTTCAGTTTAACTTTCAGCTAGCCCCAAAAATGTTTCGCGAAAAGTACATGTCCCTAATAATCATCTCTAACTAAAATTAACTGAATCACTTCTACAGTACTTCACCTGTTATTTAGCCATTCCAGAACCAGATCTTCTTAAATAGTGTGCTATTAAAATGTTGCGTGATAATTTATTTCCAAACTAAGTTCAGATAATTCTTTTCGTCGAAAATAAGAAGAGAAAATTCGAGGGGTTCATTTCGCGATAGGCTGGCATTCAACTGTTTATACCTTTGTACTGTGTCTGATATTGGTCCATAAATAACACAGAGGACTTTAGGCCATTAACAAAAGATGTATCGAATAACATTCAACCCAGTTGAGACGTCTAACCTGATTAACAGATGGTATTTTCACGACTATAAAGTGGACTGGGGTCTAACTCTATAGGTCATTGGAACCGTGATATGGCCCAACTAAGGTTTAAAAATTATTTTCACAAGCGGCTAACACATACGGATTTATCATACGGCTGCAAACGTTTATAACAAAGTTGTAGCTTGTAAACTACAGTTATAACAGGGCCATTTAAGGCTCAAGTACTTGAGTTAATTTTTTAACCTTTTAAAGGCATAGGGCTGGAAACCAAAAACATTGTCAATAAAACTTTTGACCAAACAACCTCTGTTTTAATGGGGGAAAAACGTGTTTTTTCCAGATCTATCTCGCAACAGTGGAAGGTTTGTGCTCCCCAGGTACAAGGTGTTGATCAACTTTAAAGCCATCTTCGATGGTGCTAGGTTCCTCTGAAATTCTATTAATTCTTCATGTTGTTAAAAAAATCGACCTAAAAAATGGATTCAGAAATTATTTAACATCTGTTAAAACTTCGGAAGTATTTATTAACCCACATTTTTAATTTATATTCATAGAGAAAGAGGTTCTAACAAATTCTTCAAAACTTCCTTGTTGATCCTGCAGCCAATGAAAAACACCGAACACTCCTGCTAGGGTGGTCTGTCCAAAAACTCATTATCTAACTGAAATGGGTTAATTATTTTTAAAATAATGTTATGTTTGGCATAGACTACTTCTAACGTAATTTTTTTGCTCTCAACGCGTGGCAATGAGTACTGCACAGTAAACATTTGTTTGATCATATTTTCAAAAACTAAACAATTTAGCAACCAATCAGTAAGTATTCAAGAAATTTTAATGAGTTAGAGCTTGGAAAAAGTGAGGGATTATTATCAACACAAAAGTAGACAAATATTTTTTTTAATAAACTTCTTATATAACAAAATACTTACATCATAGCTATTTTGTCAAATTCATAATTTAATATAATGCCTTATAATAGTGACTGACAGCTACAAAACGTTTTTCCTGTGAAATAATACTTGAGGTTAAGGATTTAATTTTTTTTCCAGAATGACTAGAACTGATTTGTAACTGAAGATGGTATGCAAAATAAGATTTTTAATGTTAACAAGCCGGGCAGTATCAATCTGACTCCAGTGTACGCCATTCACTCTGTACAGCAAGCTAAGAATGAGATAAGCTATGTTTACAGTATATTTGTTAACAGCTTTTTTCCGTACACTGTTAAAAATAACCTTAAATGTGGGAACTTCTCAACTATGAACGCACTTGAAACATACGAATGGTTTTCCGTATTTCAAGATGTAACTGAATCTTCGCAGAAACTTCAGAGTTTTGGATTCTGCTGTAAACAAAGTTAACAGGCAAGCGGATGTATTAAAAGTAGGGTTTTCTGTGTACGTGACAAATATATATATATATATATATATATATAATGTCTAGCTAACCCTTCGAAATAATTCTTTGCAGGTCACTGTTCGAAGAAAGTATGTAATCTAAAGTACACGTTAAATTGAGAAAATATCCGGGGCCAGTGTTCTTCGTAATTTGAAATGCGAAAATATTTCAACGGTGAAGCAACATACTTCCTACTCATTTCTAGAAACCTATATCACGGAAACTAAATCATTAAATTAAAAAAAAACACGGGTCAGTTCCGCTTAAACTTTTGTGTCCCCGTTGACGAGAAGTTCTGGCATCCGGCAGGACTGCCACCAGCGACAATCAGTCTCTGCCGCGAGGCCCCACGGCGCGTCCACGTGGCCCAAACTCGCGTGACTCACTGCTCGAAACACAGTCCGTCTCGGAGCACAGTCCGTCTCGAAGCACAGACCGTCTCGGAGCACACTGCGTCTCAGAGCACAGTCCGTCTCGGATCACAGTCTGTCTCGGAGCACAGTCTGTCTCGAAGCACAGTCCGTCTCGGAGCACAGTCCGTCTCGCAGAACAGACTGTCTCGGAGCACACTGCGTCTCGGAGCACAGTCTGTCTCGGATCACAGTCTGTCTCGGAGCACACTGCGTCTCAGAGCACAGTCCGTCTCGGATCACAGTCTATCTCGGAGCACAGTCTGTCTCGAAGCACAGTCCGTCTCGGAGCACAGTCCGTCTCGCAGAACAGACCGTCTCGGAGCACACTGCGTCTCGGAGCACAGTCTGTCTCGCAGCACAGACCGTATCGGAGCACAGTCTGTCTCGGATCACAGTCTGTCTCGGAGCACAGTCTGTCTCGAAGCACAGTCCGTCTCGGAGCACAGTCCGTCTCGCAGAACAGACCGTCTCAGAGCACACTGCGTCTCGGAGCACAGTCTGTCTCGCAGAACAGACCGTCTCGGAGCACACTGCGTCTCGGAGCAAAGTCCGTCTCGGAGCACAGTCTGTCTCGGAGCACAGTGCGTCTCGGAGCACAGTCTGTCTCGCAGCACAGACCGTCTCGGAGCACAGTCTGTCTCGCAGAACAGACCGTCTCGGAGCACACTGCGTCTCGGAGCACAGTCTGTCTCGCAGCACAGACCGTCTCGGAGCACAGTCTGTCTCGCAGAACAGACCGTCTCGGAGCACACTGCGTCTCGGAGCACAGTCTGTCTCGCAGCACAGACCGTATCGGAGCACAGTCTGTCTCGGATCACAGTCTGTCTCGGAGCACAGTCTGTCTCGAAGCACAGTCCGTCTCGGAGCACAGTCAGTCTCGGAGCACAGTCTGTCTCGCAGAACAGACAGTCTCGGAGCACAGTCTGTCTCGCAGAACAGACCGTCTCGGAGCACACTGCGTCTCGGAGCACAGTCTGTCTCGCAGCACAGACCGTCTCGGAGCACAGTCCGTCTCGCAGAACAGACCGTCTCGGAGCACACTGCGTCTCGGAGCAAAGTCCGTCTCGGAGCACAGTCCGTCTCGGAGCACACTTCGTCTCGGAGCACAGTCTGTCTCGCAGAACAGACCGTCTCGGAGCACAGTGCGTCTCGGAGCACAGTCTGTCTCGCAGCACAGACCGTCTCGGAGCACAGTCTGTCTCGCAGCACAGACCGTCTCGGAGCACAGTCTGTCTCGGAGCACAGATGGCGCGGCTCGGCTAGCTCGGGTGGAACATCCTCTAGATTGAGAAGGACGTGTCTGCCAGTCATTATGGGATTTTTCCATAACTATTGCGGAATAACGATCTTTTTTTTTTATTACGGAAGCAGCGAAACTTAATGACACGTCAGAAGTATTGAGTGTCTATCATTGTTCTGTATCAAAAAGCTCGCACATATTTTTGTTTGTCTGTCGACTGCGTATTTGACACAATGATTTTTGTAATGCAGTTTGATTTAATTCAGTTCATCTTATTAGGGGTGCTATATAATTAAATATATCCCCAAGTAAATTCATGAACACAAGTTTTCAATGTTTGTGTTATGAATTGATTATAATAAGGTAGACGTGAATTATCTAACATGAATAATGATACTGATCTTTATTTAGTGTTTTTATAAAGATGTTTATAGACCTTTGTAATCATCAAACTATTTAACGAATGGATTATCTCTTCACTGTAAAAGTATGTTAATTATTTTTTAGAGCCTAGTATTTGAAGGGTTTCTGGCAAAAACAACCAATGTCAAAAAATGCCAAAATTGAGTTTTTAGTAGGATGGGAATAACATTTGTGTCAT
This sequence comes from Bacillus rossius redtenbacheri, assembly GCF_032445375.1. NCBI lineage: Eukaryota > Metazoa > Arthropoda > Insecta > Phasmatodea > Bacillidae > Bacillus > Bacillus rossius. The sequence goes on from NC_086332.1 coordinate 74,167,768, forward strand.
TTTTCTATGGAAATTTCATATTCCACAAAAACATCCATAGTCACTAAGATACAGGTGCATGAAATGTTGGTACTTCTGCAAAAACAACCAATGTCAGCTGGCTTTCCAGTAAGAAAAACCATAGTCACATGACAATGATTTTTTTTGCTTACAAACTATAAACAGTCATGATTAACATTTAAAATAATTTTTACAACATTATTTGCAATAAAGTACATATAAATTATCCTTTACATATCAAAACTATCATTATTCATTAGTGTGCATAGTGCAATTTATGGATTTTGTTAAATCCGGAAATTAAACTATTTACATTATTTACTCTTCTATACTAATAAATAATAATGGAAAAAAAATAAATTACATTCAAAATTCCCGCTAAGAAATTTTTAGTTTGGAAAACTGATACCACAGCGCTGTAATAAGTTTTAATTCAGGCTAGGAAGAACCACTTATATACCCTGTATGTTCTATGACAGCATTTCTGTCATGTTGTGTTCTGGGCATTTAGAGGTTTGTGTTGCACACGTGATGCATTACAGTTACAAATAGTGTGTGCAACAGACCATACAGAAAAGAACATACTAATGCAGAAGAAAGAGTTGCATCAGAGAAAGGCCGATAAATTTTTTGAAATGAAGAGAGCATACAGCAAGCTGTTATAGAAGGGACTCGCATGGTTATTTCGTTTGACTTCGTGCAGAACCTGCCATTGCCCCACATAGGTACCAGTGATGTATTCTTCTCTAGGCAACTATGGTATTATGTATTTGGCGTTCACGATTTAGCTGATGACTGTGCTACGATGTATGTTTATACAGAAACAGTAGGAAGTAAGGGATCAAATGAAGTAACGTCCATTTTGTTACATTTTTTTAATAGCAAAACCATAACTGCTGATCATCTAGTTCTACTGAGTAATGGATGCTCTGGACAGAATAAAATCATACAAAGGTCTATTTCCAATACATACTAGTTAACTGCCTCCATCTCTTCAAAAAATTAACTCACATTTTTCCGATGAGGGGCCACTCCTTTCTTCCAAATGATCAAGACTTTGCACTGAATGAGAAGAAAAAGATAACTACTTCACCAGAAGTACCAAATTACTGGAATGAAATAATCAGTAGCTGTCGCAGCAGACCATTTCCATTTTATGTCATCGTTGTGGCCCAGGAAATGATTTATGATTTTAAACTTGCACAAGCTCCTTACTTCTTGAAAATGCCAAGACCATCCCTGACTCTCAGAAATATTCGCCTGATGGAAATCGTAGATAACTGCCCCTATCTTTTGAAAAGGAATACATACTTTGGCCACTGGGATAAGTGCCACATTCGTAACAAAACCGTGCTTTCTGAAAGTATAGAACTAACCCCATTGTATGGAGGTCCAATTTCTCTTTCACCAGAGAAGACTTAAAACGTTTGTGTGCATTCCTTCAGAGGCCAGAAATCAGGATCTTTTACACACAGCTGGAAGAGAGTCCAGAATGTATTAGTGGCGATATTGATATAGAGGTAGATGACAACAGTGATGGATGCATTGAGTGAAGACATTTTAGTGAACCATCACATTACTGTGCTATTTTCTCATTCAGTTTTCAATCATGTGTGATGTAAAAACCAAAAACAAGGAAACTATCAGAAATACATAAAATTGACATTGTCTATCAACAAATTTTGTTAAATAAACTGAGATATTGCCATTGTCTCAAATATACATGTACGAATAGAATATCTGCTGCATTATCTGATAAATTTAAGGTATGGATTTTTTTTCCATGAAAATTGTGGGCAGAAACAACCAATGCCAGAAACTATATAATTTTAAAAAGGCTAATTATAATATTTCAACATTAGAAACTTCAACAAACTGTTTCTTTCTTGTATACACGTGTATGGAAAAGTACCCAGATGTAATTTTAACATAGAATCACATTTAGAAAGTTATTTGTTCCTCCTGAAAATTTCATTTTTTTGACATTGGTTGTTTTTGCCAGAAACCCTTCATTTGGAGTAAATTTTTACCGCGTTTTTCTCTTTGGATAAATGCGATTACTAAAGGGTGAGCTTGGAACTTGACAGCACTGGTCAGGTCACGGCGAGAATAGATTGTTTACAGCTCTGATCGATATAAATATAGATATATTCTTACGTTTGGTCTCTCGAGCTTCTGTTTCACTCGCCATGTTTTGTTTTTTTCGTTTTTGCTTGATATTTAATTTTCATCACTGGCGCACCTTTTTTTACACCTGTGATACAACAAGTGGGTGTCTGTTGAAAATAGTTGTATCAGAACGACAAATGCAAGGGAGGTATCAAGTTTAATGTTAGGAACGTATGTTACAATGTTAAAATAATACTTATCGAATTTGAAAAAAAAAATCAACATGGCTTGGGAGAACGAACCTACGCCATACAATTATTATGTATTGCTATTCGCTAATACAAAACAAATCAGTTCATGTGTCTTATTTACGTCGTGATTTTTCTGCAATGTAATTGCATAGCTCACTTCGGTCAATGTTAAGTATGAATATTATATAACACGGATCAGAACATACTCATAATACATGTAACCAGTTACTGAGTTAAAAAAAAAAAAAAAAAAAAAAACGAAGTAGTTCAAAGTGTCTTGCAACCTTGGTCTCAGTTCACCTGAACATGCGTAGCGTTCCCTATTTGTCCGTGATAGGTGAAACCGTTTAGACTTTTGTAAGCGTTTATGGAGACAAGAGGAAAAAATTGAACCCTAAAATTCATTGAAATGGAGTCAGACGTCCAACCAGTTCCGAATATGTTTGAAGTTCGTCACTCGCTCATACAACTTCACGGTAGGAATAAAAAATAGCATCTTCCGAGAATCATTAATTTTAAAGGTTTTAGAGGACTTATTTAAAATGTTTCTAACCTCAGGTTACCAATCATTCATTTTAGTTACGACTACCTAGACTTTCTAATACCTATCCCTCTGAAAAAAAATTCACGAGCTTGTTTTTATGTATCACACCTCACCTAACCTATTTTACTTTTATAACAGCAGACTAATTAAAATGCTCAAATGCGGATTATTCAGGCGATTGTCTTCATGTTAGTGAATCTTAGATTTTGCATATAACAAAGCACCTCATACAGAGTTCTAGACAGATAGTCAGCAGGAGGTATATTGGATTAATTGCTATAAAAAACTTTTTAAGGACGTCAAATCAAAAACTTTAGGTCCCAAACCGCATTAAGTATATATTAAATCTTTAGCATGTAATTCCAAGTAATATATCCCCCACAAAGTAAAATCCTGGATGTATCCCTGATCTCAGAACATATCTTAGGGCTGCTGAATAGAGACCTGTCAATTTTGGCGAATTAAAGGGTTCATATAAAAAAACACATTCCAAATATAAATACGCTCATCACTGACTCACTGACTGACTCTGTTCCGCTGTATGAATTCTGTTTTCATGCGTATACAGTGTAATATTTTCATTTCTGCCGAGTCCGTGCGCAAAGATAATATACATGGAGGCATAGCGTCATATTTCGACAAGGCCGATAGTTTCACAATTTTTCAGCGATAAAGTAGCAAGCCGTGGCTTAGCTTGCCACGTTTTGGCCGTGTAGGTCTGTTTAATATAATTCAAGAATTCAAGTTGTTGGCCTCCACTTGCAAGTATGGCCCTCATTAAAACGCATTTAGCTATGTGCGTGTGTATGCTACTTGGTTTGCAACACTCAGCTCATGGCACTCTTAACATTCACCTTCACTCCACTGCACTTACTTCGACGTGTTATATATTACACAAAATTATTTAAATAGTCTGTTCTGAAACTTCGTGCGTTGCTAGTGACTTATATCTCGGTAAACAGTTACTGTCTAAAAAATTACAAAAATTACGATGTAAGCTACTCTTAGTTGACAACAGTGAAGCTGGACAAAATATCAGTTCAACGACTTAAACCTGCATGCATATTTGTGTCAGTGGTTAGGCTTTTGCTAGCGTTAGAAATCGCTAGAAATTATTGGTGCATAAATGAAATATGTAAATTAAGTATAATTTAATACTCTGTAATCTATACAAATCAAGTATTTTCCGTACGAGATGAATACGTGCAGGAAACATAATACGTCTTCAAAAATACATTACGGGTACAAACCTATGAGAAAATAGTGTGATGCTAGCACACGTGAAGTCACGTGAAACGTAAATGATACACTTCACCGTTAATAAGAGACGTCAACAAAGCCTTTGGTAATGAAATAAATTTAAATCGTTTATTTCTACAATATGGAACTGAAAACGTAGTAATTCCTGGCATTGTACCTTAGTGTATATAGTAATATGTTTGAGATTTGGTCAGACTAGTATCTAGTTCGACTAACCAAGTGTTTCGTTTGTTTCGGAAACAAGCCTGGAGCATTGCAAATTAACTATCTATTATTTTATGTTAGATACTTTTACGAACCATTGTACTGGGCTAGGAGAACATAGAACAAGGGCAATGTAACTAACATGCAATTTATTACAACCAATATAATAAATATAAAGAGCACAAAGGTCCCATAGATAATGATCCTCAAATGATCTGCTACCAAAATGACACACTCGTTAGTCAGCCACAACTGTAACACTGAAGATGGGTATACAAGTCAAGTGCACTTATTCACACATATTTATAAACTAGATACCCCTTAAACATTGATACTCACAAAGAATTCCAATAAAATAATGAGGACGCGTAAACAACTTGACTATAAATCTTTCAATATTTACAAAAGCTGCAGCTGAAATATTAGCCTCAAATATTAATCATAAAATAATATTTCACTTAAAATTTTAATATAATTTTTTTCGAAAAATATGACTATAAACACATACAAAGACTGCAAAGATAACATCAAATGGTTTACAATCACTTTGCCTCCAAGGCATTCAGAATATAGCGTGAATTAACATTCGAAATTAATAAACGGTCTGCAGATGGCTAGGCATAGAACTTTAACTCTGGAAATAATTATCCCAATGGCGAAAACCGCACCCGATTCCAGGAACTGTGGAAGAGTCCAAGCAGTGTTCTCCTCGGCAGCACCAGGCAACCTTCACAAGAACTCGCTCCGGGAAAAGGAGACGTGATGCACAGAGAGTAGAACAGTTGTTGCTTCACTTCACGACAGCGTACGCTTCGATGGGTGCAAGCTAGTCACCAAGTCCGGCATCCAATATACTTCCTGCACAGCTCGCAAAGGTTTTTTTTATAGTGATGCATCACCAGTGACGAACCTTCCAGGGGTCGTTCTTAAAACTAAGCGCTTCATACTTCTTCCAGTACAGAACAACCAAACAATCAAGATACAAACAATAGGGGGGAGGGGGAGATAATAACAATACCATTCATTTCTTCTTCATAGAGTATGATCAAATCATCTGGTCTTGTATGTGTATGAGAAAGGTTAGTGATTGGTCACTATATGCTCGTACAGTTTTTTTTTTCAGAGTCAATAGTTGGCAAACAAGCGCCAAAACAAAATCTTGGAATTTTAATGTGCAAATGTTAAGTTCATACAGAACATCTAAATCCAGGCTCTGGGCTGAGGACTAAGTTTAATCCTGCATGCCATGATTTTGTATTCAAGAAAATTTCTACAGATTGTTAGTTACGTGAGCACTGGAAATAATATTATAAATTCTGAGTACTATCTCGCATTTGTAGAAAGTCAGCCAAGTAAGAACAATAAAATAGTTTTTTTATTGCCATTCACTGAAAGTTAATTTTTTTTTCTGTATTCACACATCTGGACAACGCCCACAAATATATTTATCGGTGTCACGTAAAAATTGAAAATCTTTAATCAGAAAAAAAAAACCTAAAATTCATGATGGTGTGTGAATCCTTTGCATTAACGTGATGACTGACTCTGATTGCGAGGTCGGTGCGTAGCGGCAGGCTTGAAAGTAACGCCGAGCGGATTCTTTAAATTGGTGTTTGCGCGGGGATCCCTGGTGGGAATAGCAAGGGGGTGTTGGACGGCGACGGCGGTCCCTTTGAGGCGTCCCGCGGCGAGATGCCTGACGCCACCGCGATCCATCACCGCGTGCCGCGCCGAGCGTAGATAACAGCGCGCTTCTGTGCTCACAGGAAGACATCCTCTCAACTGCCACGGAAGATTCCTCTGAGAACCAGTTGCCAAGAAATGTTTTGTAACATTACAAGAAAGATATCGTAGCTTTGTACAACGCATGACTATCGTTATTTCTGCATAAATTAAATACGAGATAATTATGAGTATTTCTTTCGAAGATAATCTAATATTGAACAATTTATCTTTATTTTATTGCAACATGCTTATTGTGTGCGTAGTTGATACTGTAACGCTACTCAGGGAACGGAGTACTGGAGGTACTGGGACACACGAAGCATAATTGTCCGGATATGAATTCGAACCCTGTATTACTGCGAACACTATATTCTATTTATAGGTTTACTTGTTTTCATGTAAATGTACAAATTATCAAACGTGGTGAAGCACCATTTTCGCAATGTTTTTGGCGTTACAAAATGGCGATGGCATAGTAAAAATAATTACTTCAGCTTCGTCACAGCATGCTGTCTCCTGAAATTTCTAAATCCATTGTTCTCTGGGCTGACTAAGGGTCCCATAGAGATTTTAGATCAATTGCCATAATTTCAACCTCAAACATTACTCTGGGATTCTTAGTCAGCCCAGAGAACAATGGATTTAGAAATTTCAGGTGACGGCATGCTGTGACGTGGTGAAAGGCTTCTATTTCCTCTCGTCATCGCCACATTGTAACACCAAAAACATTGTGTAAATGGTTCCTGGGCACGTCTGATGATGATTAGTGGATATGAATTCGGTTCCTTGTCGTTAAATATAATCACTTCCATAAAATACAGTCGTTTAAAAATGTTTCACAATGCAAACACTGCACTTTAGCCATTTCTTGGGGATTTAATTTCCTGTCGCTCCATCTAAGAAGTTCCAGTACTAACGTGCGTGGCGTCCACGCACGTGTTATTGTTGCTAAAGTAAAAAGTATGTTAGGTAGGTTAGATGTGTTACGTAAATAAAATTCTCAAAAAAATTCGTTTTTAATTTTTTTTTAAGGGTAGATATTCGTATCTTTCATGAAGCGTTGTTTAGGTTGAGTTAGCGACATTTAGAATACTCTAAGTTCGTGAAACTTCATAAAATATTTTTTTTTTATTTTTGTTGCGACGTTTCGGGAACTGAGATCCACCATGAGGCACAAGTTTTGAGGATCTCTCCTCCATTTTTGACGACCCAGCCTTCATATCCTATAAGGTTGTCCAGGCTGGGGCCCCCATGGGCATGGATGCGGTTACGCCGCATACGCAACCAGGAAGAGCGTTAGAGCTTTTGGCTATGCAAAGAGGCTGAGGCTACCCATCTCAGCTTATGCACCACCTCCGGCCCCCTACTCTACTCAGCTCACCAGAAAGTTGGATGCTCCCTTAGCCCTCCGGAGTTGTCATCACTTCTGGCGCCTACCCCAGTCTCCCGCTCTCACACTGGGACTCCTCAATCACCCAGCGAACCCTTGGTCCGGTGGAGGCCTACCCAACCTCTTCCAGCTGTCCAGGCTGGTAACCGGAGCTGTCCTCGTCGCTCACAACGTCAGCACGTCAAAGGGCTAGGGAACCCTGATACCTGCCCCTAAAGCACTCGGGGCACCACTCCCAAGTACGAGTCCTACCCAACAAGAGGAAACCCTTAGAGGAAACCTCAGCGGGGCACCATTCAAACACCACCATGAGGCACAAACAGACCGACAGCGGACACTGGAAAACTGTGTGAACTGCCAATGCCGCGTGTCCTAGAGATTGCTTAGGAAACACAACCACCCGCCGGGACCAAGTTTTCCGCTGGCGTATCGCGTGAATCTGTTTGAGTGACGGCGCAGTGTGAGCGCGGTACTCCCCCCCGCTGCAGCGCCGCGACTTCCTGTGCGCAGACCGCGAGCGGAGCGCGAGTGCGGGCCCGGGCGTCGCGCGTCGTTCAGGCGCCGCGGCGAGTGACGTCTGCGGTCCGTCCCGCGGGCACGGAAGCCCGGGCGGATCTCGCACGGAAAGATAGTTCTGTGTTTTCACGTAAGATTCCCAGTTGCCAAGAAATTGTTTGTAATACTAAACAGAATCTTTGTACGATGCAACACTTGGCTGTAGTTATAATTCAACACTTAAGGAGTGAAAAGGGTTTAAATTGGTTTAAAAATTAAAATTAAATCCATGTCTATGAACCTAATCAAGCACATGACAGTTTTTTTGGAAGACAATAATAAGTATACAGATACTACCAACCAACACTATTACCGTTTTGCGAAATTCAAACCCTGAGAGGTGAAAAAGGGGTGATATCATTATAAGATAAATAATTATAACTTAGAATCTAATCAAGCTTTGTAAAAGATATTGGGTACCAATATTAAACATACGAAACTTACCAACCACAATGAAGACTTTTGAATCAATAAAAACAATATGTAAGAAAATAAGAAAAAAGCAAATTTCATCTGGAGTTACATATTGCATTTTTTTCTAACATTTTATTTTACGGGGTTATAAGGGGATAATTTTAGATTTATTTTAAGAATTATATCCCCAAGATTAATTAAGAAGAAATTTTTGATAAGAAGTTAAATAATAAACTGAAAAATATTATTTTACCACTTGTAAGATTACGCCCCTAAGGAGTGCATAATTTCTAAGTTTAGTACAAAGAATAAAATCCATATTTCCGAATCTATTTTATCTAAGGGTAATTAATTAAGGCTGAACAACAAGCATGTAAAGTTAAAATTGCTTTTTTTTTTTTCAATTTTCCGGATTTCGACTTTAAACGGTGTGAAAAGGTTGTGAATTTTTATCATAAAAAACATATGTATCCTTAGCAAAAAAAGCTGGAAGTAAGAAAATGAGCATAAATAACTCAAGCAATTAATAACGTAGGGTGCTTTTACCAATTTTCGATATTCGACCCCAAAGACAGTTAAACGGAGGCACATTCGTTAATTTTTGTGGTAATAAATTATATACCCAAGCAAATTACGACGGAGGTAAGAAACTGGCGGTCATTTTTTTTTTTTTTTTGCTATATACGTCGTACCTCTGCAGCTAATCAACCTGGAAGTACGTTATGACGTATGATTTATAAATATACAAAATTTATAAACCCTTTTTTACTACGTGCTGAAGTTCTACTTCTTACGGGGTTAAATATTGTGAATATTGTTGTAACATTAAAAAATAATATCTTCCGATAAAATCATACTTAATATTGGTCATTATTAACAAACATACCTTGAGCTACATTTTGATATTTAACGTTCTCCGAAATATCACACCTTAAATTATAACAGTGGTTAATATTATTAAAAAATAATAATAAAATATGGAATCCACAAATCTGTATTGGCTGGACAAATTTTAATTCAATAAATATGTGAGTTTATTATCACTATTTTGGAGTTCACATCTGCGGTAAAAATACGTTATGAGTTTGGTTATTTTATTAAGAGATATTTCCATATATACTTAGTTATGAATTTTTACATAGGCATCCCTGTGGGTGAAAAGGAGAGGGGTAAAAAAATTTGGTTAATTTATTCTCAAGTAATACTAATCATAACTAAGATATAACTATTAAGTTTGATAAGAAATTTTATATCTGTACTCTATATTTCAAATAAAGGAGCTATTTGTAATAAGGTGAAATTGTTTAATTATTCTAAGCTTAGTTTTAACCATAATGAATTAAAGTATTAATGTAAAGGATGACATAAACATAATTAAAAAGAAATAGGCGTGTGTTCAAAGATTTATTGAAATTGTTTAGCTCATGAATCATAAAGTAGGTAAGTTTTATTTCATCAAAGTAAAATATATCATCGAACATACTGTAGCAGAAGTTATAAAATCAGATAATAATCTATACTAACATTTAAAAAGGGTTACGCATAACCACTTTAAAAAAATATTCTTAAGTGATTTAGTTATGGATGAATTTTTTATGAACCTGACATTTTACTGTGCCTATTTCTGTAGTAAATATGTTTAGAATAAGTCACGTACATTTATTTCAATGGTGAGATATCAGCAATAGCCTACCCTGAAATTCTGCAAGCAAATCCGCGGGTTATCGGCTAGTCTATTTATATATTCATTAATTTAGGTTAGGCCTAAATCCAAAAGGTTTGTGGTCAGCGCAAACACAATTTCCTTCACTGTCAGGATGGAGAACGGAAAACCTCGCCGGGGAAAAACCCCTTTCTCCCCTCCCTCCTTTCCCGAAAGGTTCACCACGTGTCCCAAGACAGCACGTGTAGTCACCGCAAAGCCATACTGTCGGTTAATTGCTATTGAAAGCTCTCACAAAGAAAGTGGTTTTAGCTATATTCAAGCCTTTTTGTTGACGTTATTTTACAAAATAAATAATTGACACTCCACCGTGGGTCTGCGGTCCGCATCTTGTGTCTCCGGCCAGTTAATTTAAAACAAAACAAAAATAATCTTTTGCGTCACTGTGTTGAAAGAGTTCCGCCGGACGAACTTTCCGCCCCGGCGCCATGTTTGTTATGTCGCTCGAGAAGAGGCGGTCTTCCCCCTCCCCCCCCCTTCCCCCCCCACCCCTCCTTCCTGGTGGCGAAGGCCGCGTCTGAGGTCGGTGTTGCCGGCAGAACGGAAATTCCTGCGGTGACCGGCTGGCTCCTCTCCTCGAAGTGGGAAAGGGGAAGAAAGACACTTCGAAACAAGAACGAAGATGGGAGGGAGGAGAAAGGTTCAGACGACCCACAAGGTTGAATGGCAAGGAGCATACAAGCAACACACATTTTACTTCCAGGTTAATCATAATTCCCCCCCCCCCCTCCCCTATTTCAGGATTCGGCTACAAACTATTCTGACACTACCAACCACACAGCATAAAACCAAAGGAATTTAGTTTTGCCCCGAATAATAATTTCAGTATATTGATTAAGTTTACATAATTCTTTCGACTGAGGATGTAGGTCTCTTTTATACAAGTATACGTCTTAGTAAAGTATAGTGTGATTTGTACTTCTGTGTTTTGATATCCATAAAAAAAAGTAGTTAAGGATGTTCATAAGATTTTATTCGATACTAAAGGTTGTGTTCGTTAATAATGTTAAACTAAGAATATTGTGTCACGATAAACATGTTTGGCTTCTAAAATCGCGATACCTATATAGTTATGTAAATGCCCATCAATTACAATATACATAAATTTGCTTAATTATAAATACTGTAAATATATATGTACACTTTTATTGACTAGTATATTTAATAAATCAACACATTCGAAATTAGAAGAGGGCGTACAAAAATCAACTTAAATTTTTGTATTTGAACATAAACGTCTGCCGAGGTCTGCGCTCTACATTTATATTTTAAGTCGCTACACGTTAGTTAATCGTTACGAATCCTATTTATAATTTTTAATACACCAGACAGAGAAGTGCAAAACCCAACGATGTTTAACGAACACGATTCAAATAAACAAGGATAACAAACTTTACGATATAAAGTTTACATTTATGTAGGCCTACTTACCTTTATTTAAGAAAATTTGTAAAAGAGTTTCTTTTTATACTAAAATGTCATACGAATCAAATTAATCAGATTTGGAGTGTAATTTTACAGTTTATTACAAAAATCAACATTTAAAGAAAATTACCTTAGCTTTAAATGTAAATGACACGATAGTGTTGGCATTAACGTAATCGTTTGTCAAAACACGAGCAGCGCATGCCCTCTCCAGTGACAGCTCCAGGCAACAATCAGGACAAAAGAGGATGGTCCATGAGAAGAGTTGGGCTTGTCAGATAATTTTCTACCATGAATAGTTTGGCGACTGCTCCTTCGTCTACCCGGCTCACCACAGCACCTGCAACTTGTGGATGAAGAGAGTAATTATGGGGTACCAAATTAAAAACTAAATTAAATTCTCAATTAAGTTTTGCTTATCTGAATAAAAAAACTAAATCACGAGTTGGTGCTTCAGGTTAAAGAAATAAAATTTAAGGTCAAGTGACTTGGCAACACAGCTTTTTAACCTCATTGAAAAATAACCTTTGTATCAAAACAAGCCAAAGGCTTAAATAATATGTTATCAAATAACTCATATTATTTGCTTTATTCTTGGCCTTATTTACTTTTCCGCATTAATTATGATTTAAAACTCAATTCCAAAAATCATTCTAACATTCATTCCAACAACCATTCAAACAATGAATTCAATATTAATTCCAACAATCACTCCAACAATAATTGCTCTAATTATTCTATAAATCATTCCTACAATCAATCATTCAATGATACACAATCATCCCTAAAAATTCAAACAAACCTTCCAAACAAGGTCCAACAATTCAAAAAGCTGAGTTATAACTAATCAACCAAGAATCCCAACAAATTATCCATTTAACTTTCCACTAAAAAATCCAAACATCATTCCGACAACAAATCCAACATCATTTAAACAATAACCGAACAATCTTTGCAGTAAACATTCCAACAGTCGTTACAGCAATATGCCCAAAAAAAGCTTCTCTCATTTTAACAATTATTCCAACAATACATAATTCAAAAACTGATTCCTACATAAATTACAACATTATTTAAACAATTATTAAATCATTATTCCAACAAACAATTTATACAATCATTCCAACAATTATTACAACAATCATTCAATCAAAGATTCCAACAAATATTCAAATAACTATTTCAACATTTGTTTTAACAATAGTTCTAACATACATTCAAACAAACAATCCGACATTCAACACAACAATAATTACAACAATAGTCACAAAACATTTCACAAATCATTTGGTAATTATTCCAATAATCGTTTTTAATTACTTAAACAATTAAATCACAAACATTTTAACAATCATTCAAACAATTATTGCAATAATAATTCCGGGAAAAATATACAACAATAATTTAAACAACTAGTCCAACAATAATATTACAATTGTTAAACAATAATTTTAACAATAATCCTAACATTTAATCAAACAAACAATCCAAACCTAAATGCAAAAATAATTACAACAATATTTCCAACCAGTATTTCAAGATCATTTTAAATATGATTCCAACAATAATTTCAACAATCACTCAATCAGTCAATCCAACAATCTGTCAATTAATCCAAAATTATTTCAACAATAATTCCAACAATAATTTCAATCTGCCCTCGAACAATAATTCCACCATTGTTTTAAACAAAGAGTCCACCAATGAATTCAACATTCATTCCAACAACCATTCCACATATCACACCAACAATCATTCCAACCCTCTAACCAAAAAAATTAATCATAATCAATTTAATAATTAGTCTAACAACTAATACAGCAATAAACCCAACAAATAATCAAACAAACATTATGACAAGCATTCTAAACATTATTTTAACAACATGGTAATAATAAACCTAACAACCACTCCAAACTTTCTATGTAAACAATCAAAACAATTATAAGCCTAAAAATCCGTATATATCTAATTTTAACCAATCCAAACATAATTCCAACATTAATCCTAACATCAAAACGAAAATCATTTATACAATCAATTCTACAATCCATAAATTAATCATGCCAAAAATCAAGTCACCTAAAATTTAAATAAATTTCCAATCAAGAAAAAATCAATTTATATATCATTCTAATAATTAATTATAATATCATTCCAACAATCAATTTAAAATCAATCCAATAAACATTCAAAAAATCCATTTACACAAACAATTCATCCATCATTCCAACAATTTATCATTCCAACAATTAATCATTCATAACAATTTATCATTCCAACCATCCATCCATTATTCCAACAATCTATCCACAATTCATACATAACATCCATTATTCCAATAAATAATTCATCCATTAATCCAAAAGTACATTTAAATCATTAAAGCAAATATTCAAACAATCAATGTTATATCAATCAAACCATTATTCAAAAAAACTACAAAAACATTATATAATAAATGTATCAATATTTTATTATTTCAACAATAATTTCTAAACCCCATTTAACAACCGTTTCAAAAATCCTTCGAACAATAAATCCAACATTCAATCAAAAAAACATCATTTTCAATCAATCCAACAAAGCAATCAAACAGGTCCAAAAAGATACAAAAAAATTACCAACAATTAATCCAACTATCATTCCAGCAATCATTTCAAAAACTATTTTACAATCAGTTAAAAAATTATTATAACAATGGTTCCAAAAATTATTCTAAAAATCATTACAACAATCATTCAAACAATTATCCCAACAATCATTTAAAATAAATATTCACTCATTACTAAAACAATAATCATTCCAACCATCATTCCTACGATTATTCATACATTATCCTAACAATATTTCCAACCAGCAATTCAATTGATCCATCCGACAATCAGTACAAAGAGATTTACAAAAATTAATGGAGCAATAATTTGAATAATTATCTCTACCACCTTTCCAACAATAAATCAAACCATCATTCTGACAGTCAGTCCAATAATATTTCTAACAATTCAGCCAACAATGATAGCAATAATCATTCCAACATCCTTTCGCAAATCGTATCAAGGATCACTCAACAAAAGGTCCAACAATCATTTCTGCGATAATTTTAACTTCAATTAATACAATTTTTCCAACAAAAATTAAATATTTATATCAATATTCATTCAAACCATAATTCAAAAAATTATTTAAACTTGATTCCAACAATCATTTCTAAAATCATTCAAACAATTATTTCAACAATTATTACAAAAAAAGTATTCCTATAATATTTCCAACAACGAATTTACAAACATTTAAACGATCAATCCTGTAATCATTCTAACAATTGTTCTAACATTCAATAAAACAAACATGCAAACTACCAACCCATCAAGCATTACAACAAATAATATTAAACAAACATTTCATAATAATTAAAAAATGTTCAAAGAATCATTTTTACAATGTTACAAACAATCATTCCAATAACCAAACTATTTATCATTCTGACAATTATACCAAATATTTGTTGTGCAACAATTATTCCTACAATTAATCCGACAATTAATCCATCAAAAATTACAAAATCAATTTAACAAACAATAAATTTCATTAAACAATTAAAGCAAAAACAATCTAACGAACATACCAAATATTCATTTCTTCTAAACATTCCAATAATCTATCTGACAATGAGTCATGCAACCAATTCAATCATGATTCCAACAACCATTCAACAGTGATTCAAACAACAATTCAACAGTGATTCCAACAATCATTTCCACAATTACAAATATTCGTTTGACAATCGTTTCTATAATGCCAACAATCATTCAGACAATAATTCCAGCAAACATTTTTACATTCAGTCATAAAAACAATCCAACACTTATCCCAAAAATCATTACAACAATTATACAATAATTTCACTGTCATTTGAAAGTGATTCGAATAATCATTTTTAAAATTATTCCAACAGTCATATCAACAATAACCAAACAATCATTATACTATAATTCCAATAATTCAAAATTTCAAAAAAAAATCTAGATATAAGTTAATATTACAAATCAAATTCACAATGTATCAACAACTAAGCTAATATTCATTCTAAAAATGATTTATTCAACCATTCAAACAATCAATTCAGTGAAATTTTAAATAATCAATCAAACAATAATTCCAACAATCATACAAACCATTTTTACAACATTAATCCCAACCAAATTCAAACAATAATTGCCAAAATTATTACAACCATCATTCCAACTATCATCCAACATCATTCCATCAATCATTCCTACAATTATTCCAAAAATGTTTACTACAAGAATTCCAACATAAGTTCCAAAAATTATTCCAACAACCAATGCAACAAGTTTTCCAATAATCAATCCAAAAATAATTCCATTTAAACAATATATTATTCCAAAATAAATCCGGTCATCATTCCGACAATCAACACAGCAATCGTTTTAACATTTAATGCAAAAATTTCTCAAAAAATTCAAACGATCGTGTTGACGATTTCTCTAACAATCATTTATACACTGATTCTAAATATCATTTCAACAATCAAAAAACATTAATCCCAAAAATTATTCCACCAATTGCAACCCAAAGGACTCTGGAAGCTATAAAAAAAATAATGAGAACATTTATTTAAATTAATTTTATAGGGCTTTGCTTATTTTAATATTAGTTAAGTTTTATCTGTGTATATTTTAGTTATTAAAGGGCAACGGCTTTTGTGCCAAGGTTGGAAATGCTGATTATATGTAGATTTTTTGAGAAGTTTCATTTTTAATATAATTTTGTTTGTAATTTTAAGTGTTTAGTATTATTTATAGATACGTTTAATATGGTTTTTAGTCACTTAATATTTTACGTGTGGATTTAGTGAATTTTATATTATATGTGTGGTGTTATAAAACTTAAGTATTTAATTAACGTTTACGCAAGTAATGCGCGCACGCCCCCTGCAGCAGAATAGGGGAGCTGGTCAGGAGTATCAGCTGTTCTTATGAGAGGGGGGGGCGGCGGGGGTAATTGCACGGCAGGGCGCGATGCCGGACGCTTGTCTCCCGCGGCTCGGGTAAACGACTCCATATTTTCCTAGTGTTTGGATAACTATGAAAACCGCGAGTGTAAGGCGATAGTGAGAAATGATTATTACCCTGTGCGCCGTGTTAGAAGAAGAATTACGCGGTGTATTCCGCGTGTGTACAAGCTGCGGCGAGAACTTGAGGCTGGCCGAGTTTCGGTCAATGTGTGCCTTGAACTATCACTTATTGCTTAAGATGGGCTACTTCGAAAGCTTCATATCACAACGAAGTGACCGTCGGAGCTTCCCTTTTCGACGTGTGTATCTCTGAAGACGTCTGGTTTATTTATTTATTTATTTTTTAATGGAATGGCACTTTAAGACGGAGTTGCCCACTTTTAAAAAACGTCACTGTTCGTCCCTGTACTGGTCGGAGATTACCACTTTTTACTGGAAATTGTATGATGCGTTTGACGCCTAAATTGTTAAAGTAAATTGTGATGAGAATTACCAATTTCATGCAAGGCGCGCCAAACTTATTTTTTAAGGAACTGTAGCTTTTCTAGAAATTAACCAAAAGGGAAACCCACACTTACTTTACCAATCTTTTTTAATTTGTTTGTATAATAATTTTTAATTGCAATATTTCATGTTTAAATTATTTGGAGCACCAAATTATCTTGCCATAAATATTATGAATAAGTTCATTTATTTTAAACGTTAGCAGAGCTCATTCTAGATCCACGTTTGCGCAATTATCTTTTTAACTGTAAGAGTCAAGTTTACAAATGTTGCAGTATATTTATCAGAGTAAAATCATAGTAACTTTACCGTTTGTTTTTATCTATCAATACTTTGTTTACTAACTTACTTCCTAATTTTATAAAGTTTAAAGAACTGTGTTTTTAACGATTATTAATTATAATTGAGCCGACAGGAATTTAAGTTTGGCTGAGATTAGGTGTGTATTTTGGTAGCAGTTTTTTCTTCTCGTGTTGTAGTTCACGCTATAGGCGCTATTCCCAGCGAGCTGCGGGCATTGTAGTTCTCAGATGGTAGTGTGCCTTCCGGTTTCCAACAATCATTTATACAAATATTCCAACAATTACTTCAATAATGTTTCAACCTTTTTTTTTACCAATAACCCCAACTATCAGTTTAACAAATCTTCCAACAATCATTTTAACAAACCTTCCTAATATAATTTCGAAAATTATTTTAATATTTGTACCTATTCTATAAAACAACCTAAAACTCAATCTAACAATGACTACAACAGTAACTTCAACAATCATTTTGAAATCATTTAAATTTTTTCTCTAAAAATCATTCAAAAAATAATACAAACAACCAATTTAATTTTTGTTCAAAAAGTTTCGCTAAGAATTAATCCAATAATCTAGCAAATTATTAATGCATAAGTCACAACTAAAGCAATTCAACAACCAATTTAAATATCATATGACATTCATTCTAACAATCAATAACTATCAACTAAACAACTAAATAAACATTCATTCCATTTATAATTTTTTTCAAATTGTTCCAACAATCATTCATAAATTATTACAAAACTGTTTATATAATGATACCCACTGTAATTTTTAAAGAAATGTTGTAACAATGATCCAAAAATCATCCCAAAAATCATTTCTTCAATTATTTCAACAATTATTCCAACCATTAGTTCAACATTCATTTCAGCAATCAATCCAAAAATTGTTCTAATCATTAAATTAAAAAAATCAATATTAATCAATTTGATTATTAATCTAACAACCAATCCATAAATAAACCAAACAATATATTTAACATTAATAAGAATCATTGCAACTATTATTCCAACAAAGTTCATATAATAACCAAACCATTCTAAACATTCAATTTGACGATCAATCCAACTATTGGCCAAAACTCAATCCATCTTGCATTCTAACAACTAATACTACTATCATTTCAACATTAATTCTAACAATACAACTTTCCTTCTAACAAGTTATCCAACAATAATTTGTACAATTAATTCAATAAACCATAAAGTAATCATTCTATATTCAATGAAAATATCATTTAAATAATTAATTCAAGGATTTCTATTAATCAAGTCAAAAATCTTTCTAACAATCAATCTGAAATCGTTTCAACAATATCTCCATAAACAGGTACAACAATCATTTCGTACAATAATTTCAAACTATAATTTAAACAATTATTCCAAAAATCGTTCAAAAATTGATACTAAAAATCGTTCAAAGAATGATTAAAACAATTATTTAAACTTAATTTAAACAAACATTCATTCAATCATTCCTACACTTATTTCAACAATAATTGCAACAACCATATCCAAAAATAATTCCAAAAATAATTTAAACACTCAATTCAACATTAATTCAACAATCATTCTAACATTCTAACAAAAAATCCAACACTCAACTCAACACCCATTACAACAATTGTATAACTAAATTTTTCACAATCATTAAAAAAATTATAACTCCATCAATTATTGCAACAGTCATTCCAATTACCAATTTTACTACTATAATTAACTAAGTGCTGGTACCCATATTAAACATAAATTACAGGTCTTCTTTGAGTCAAGAAGGCATTACAATTACTTATTAAGATAACCATAATATATCAAAAACCATATTTAATATCTTACAGATTATTTTGGCATTACGAATTTAAGATATTTACTTATTAATATTCAGATAATATTCCAAAATAATCTTACAAAATGTATGTTTGAATCATTGAAAAATAATTATTGAACTTGTTGTTGGAACAATTGTTAGAACAATTTGAGAAATGATTTATGAAATTATTGTTATATTGATTGTTGCTATTATTTTATTATTTATTTCTAGAATGTTTGTTAGTTTAATTGTTGAAATGGTGGTGTAATTTATTTTGGAATTATTGATGGAATGATTATTGAAAAGCTTATTGGATTGATTGTTGTAAAAAATTTTGAAATAATTGTTTAAATTATCGTCGGAATGTTTATTGAGACCATTGTAGGAATAACGGTAGGAATATTACTTGTAATAATTATTGCAATTGACTTTTGTCTTGATTTTTGTAGATTATTTTTGTTATTTGAATGATTGTTGGAATATTTGTTTGGAATGATTGTTGGAATCATTGTTAAAATCATAATAATTTTTGGAAAAAATTATGGATTCAATTTTAAAATGGTTTCAGCAATGATTGTTAGAATTAAAGTTGGATTCTCTGTTGGTATGATTATTTGTATCATTATTAGAATGTTTTATAGTCATTGTTTGAATGATTTTTTATTGACTTTTGGAATAATTCTTTGATTAATTTTAGAGTGTTAGCATGATTGATGGAAGAATATTTTGGAATGAAGGGGTGATGTTATTGTTTTAATGATGGGTAAATGAGTTGTTGGAAAAATGGATGTATTGTTGAAATGATGGATGGTAAGTATGAATAATGGATAGATTAATAAAATGATTGAAAAATGGTTGGAAAAATGAAATGTTGGAATAATGGATCGTTGGAATAAAGGATCGTTGGAAGATAATTGGATTGCTGGAAAATAGATCGTTGAAAAGACTTTTGGAATATTTATTGATTTTTTTAATTAAATTATGATTTATTGTTTACAATGATGGTTAATAAAGTGATGGAATGATTGTTGCCTTAATTATTAATATAATTGATGGATTTTTTATTAAAATAAAAGTTGGATTTATTTTTGGAATTATTATTTGTTAGATTGTATTGATTGTATAAATGGTTGTTTTGGATTAAATTTTACAAGAATTATAGGCTTACATTTGTATTAAATATTGGAATTATGGTTGGATTCATTGTTAGAATGACAGTTTAATTAATTGTTAGAATGATGGTTGGATTCATTTGTGGAATTAAAGATAGGTTGATTGTTAGATTTAATGTTTCGGATGGATGTTGAATTGGGTATTTGAATATTTGTTGGATAATAGTTCGAAAGATAGTTGTAATGATTTATTAATTATTTTTATATTTACTCAATAGTGAATATCGGTTTTTAGCTTTCTCTTACGCTTAACCACAATACTACACAACTACGCAAAAATCATTATTCCTAAACTTATAATACTAAACTAACCTAAGCTAATAGCTTAATAACTAAAATCCAGATTTTTCAGAACTAAAGCACATTTACTTTTTTAATTTTAAATTAGATTAAAAATTAAAATAATTAAAAGTAGATACTTAAAACAGCAATACATTTTATATATATGCGTGTGTGTGTGTGTGTGGTTACAAACATTACACATACACATAAGCTGCTTTGGTTGTGGAATCATTGGCTACATTAAACAATGTATTTCACAACCTTATGTTTAAACTTTGAGAGTGTTTCTGAGCCTCGCAACTCTGCAGGAAGCATGTTTAAGTCACGTATTGCAGATACAGTGAATGAGTTTGTATAGTTTTGTGTCTTGTGGGCGGAAATACAAAGTTTAAGGTTAGATATAGGTTGGTTTTATTGTTGGTTTTATTTTTTGGTTGATTATTGGATTAATTGTTAAATTTGAAATATTGTAACACTAATTATAGGAATTATAGTAGCAACATTTTTCGTACAATCTGCAATGTTATTATTCAAAAGATCGTTGTTATGATTGTTAACTGATGTTTGAATGTCTTTTGTATCGATTGACAGAATTATTTTTAGACTGGTTGTTAGAATGAATGATGAAATCATTTTGAATGATTGTATAGTTTTGTGATAGAGGTGTGGAGAAAGGTAATGCAATATGGATAAATGCACAGAACAATTTATTAGTAATGCGAGGCTGTTACACTTGCGTAACTTGAATAAAAGAATATTGCTTTTAACAAATCTGACTTCAACAACTAAACAGTCTCTGTAATATATCCCTTGGCACTGATGCCATAAACTTCAATAGTTCTCGCAATGGTACTACCAAATTTTAATATTAATATTGTTACGATTTACCGCGGGTTCGTAAAGGATAGCCCAATTAAATATTTTATTATACTACACAGTTTTAATTATTGCCACTACTTATGTCACTTACAAATAATCTTCTAAAATGGCAAATAATTAATTACTCTTAAAGAAATGTCTATTCTCCAGTCACTCGTTCTACACACCTCGCTGGGCCCCACCTCTGGCGCAACTCTCGCCGCAGCACCCCTCGTGGAACTCCGCCGCGGGACTCCGTCGCCGCACTGCGCCGCCGCCGCCGCCGACGCACTTGTCTTCGCCGAGGATCCACTCGACGGCTCGCTCGGAACTTCGCTCGGGACTCCGCCGAGCCCGCGAAACTATCGCCCGGAACTGAACTCTTCGCCCTGGAACCTTCGTCCAAGGACTTCGCCACTCTGCCGCACCCGCGGCACTATCGCCCCAGAAACTCCGCCGCGGGAAAGCTCCCGCCTGAACTCTCTCTCTGAACTCCGACTCCCCTCCTCGAGACCGCCGTCCTCGTTTTATCTATCAGCCGCAATTTCCATAACTTGCGAACGCAGCCGGGGAAATTCGTGTCATTCCGCGCCGACTCGACTGCAGAAATCTATCGAAACACGTGTCGGCGTTTCGCGTAACTCCACAGCTGTCAGGTGTCAGTTACGTGTCAAAGGCAGGGCGCCACGCGGGGAGTGGTGGGAAGGACGGGGGAAAGCGACAATCCTTGTTATCTTCCAGGCGCGCGCGGCGCATATCATGTTGCGGCAGCCACCAGCCAACTCTGCACCTGCATGTGTCCCGGCCTTGCCCTTGTTTGCAATATTGCCCCCTCCTTAAACCTTTTCGTCCCGAACAGGTAACACTGCGCTGTTGTGAGTCATGCGGCGAAGCCATCCTACGCAGCGGGCAGGTGTACTGAATATAGCCCACTTCCTGACAGATGTAACATCGCGGCCATCCTCCGACTTTTCGGGTTCCTAGGCCAGCTTTGCGGTGACTATGGGTCTCGCTCTTCCGCACTTGCTGCTGTGGCGCTTCCCTTTCCACCAGGCAACCCCGCTGAACACGTTCCCATTCTGGGCACCTCCCTTGAGAATGCCCTTGTCGGCACGCAAAACAGAACACCGTAGGTGACTTCCCGTTCCTTTAATCAGTGCGTTACCACCCTCCTTAATCCCACTGTCACATCGATGTCCTTCCTCCTTCGGTTTCTTCACACGATTCGGGCAGTCATGTTGGACGTGCCCTCTTTGACGACACGCTAGTGCGTCCGTGGGCACCGCAGATGCTGCCAGTGTCGCCGGGGCTACCTGGTGTCCATAACGGGTCGCCGACGACCCGGGGCAGGCCGCAGACAGGCTGGGTGAGCGGCGCCCGTCCGTCCCGACGGGGCACGCTGGTGCATTCACGGGCACCGCAGGTGCTGCCGGTGTCGCCAGGGCCACCTGGTGTCCAGTGCGGCTCACCGACGACCCGGTGCAGGCTGCTGATGGGCTGGGTGAGTGGCACCCATCCGTCCTGACTGGGTGCGCTGGTGCATCAGTGGAGGCCGGGCTAGGGTTCCAGGGACAGTGGCCAGCCAGGGCACCGCCCCCTAGTGAGCGTTTCCCGACGTGGCCCGTCCGTCCCGAAGGCATTGGCAGACCGCTGCCCGCGTGAGGCAGACATCGTGCCAGTGGTACGTTGCCTCGCGGCAGTACCTGCAGCGCAGGGCTCGGTCCTGCTGCCCGCCGCTCGGTCCTGCTGCCCGCCGCCCCGCCCGCTCCCGTGATCATTCCGCAGGGCTCTCTGGTTAGGTGTATCGGCACTCCTCCTGGGTGCGGCGTGCCAGTACGGCTGCTCCCCCTGTTGTCTCGAGCTGTCCGCCGTTGCTGGGGCCACATAAGGTACCACAGCTGTGGTGTCTTCGGGTGCCGTTATCGTGGGTGGTGACACCCTTTGCCGTCGGGCAGGTGGTTCGCGGTCGTGGCGAACGATCTGCACATCGCGCTTCACCTCGTTTGCTAGCCGCACGAACGTCTCCAGTCCCCTGTCAGTGGCGGCTCTGAGGAATGGCCGCAATTCGTGCAGCATGCGCTGGACGACCACCCCTTACATGCTGCTGTCGTCCTCGCCTTCCGCCAGCTTTCGGTGGAGCCGTACCTTTGCCCTGATGAAGGCTTCCGCACTCTAACCCGCTTCCTGAGACCGGCAGAACAGAGATTGCTGGCACCAAGCCCGGGCACGGGCGTCGTTGAATCTCGCCTCTAATTTGTCGGTGAAGTCGCCCTACTCCATCCCGTATTCACCAGCCGTGGCCCACCAGTCCAGGGCACACCCTGTCAGCTATTCGCACACCTTCTCTGTCCACTCGTCCGTGGGGACCGAATATCGAGCCAGTCTGTCCTGGCATGTCTGTAAGAATTTTATGGGGTATTCGTGCTCCTGCCCTGCTAACTCCGGTAGCTTGACAATGCCACCAGAGCACGGTGTGATAGGGGGCGCTGGTACTACTGGGTGCCTCTCTAGGGCTCCCTCACACGCGTGGCACATAAATAGTCCATCTCTAAAGTTGAGAAACTCGTGCGCCTCTGTGCACGCGCGGTACCTTGTGGAATCGCATTGATGACAGAGCGCCACCTCATCTGACCGCCTAGGGCAACCTACCGTGCTGCATTTGAGTGTCGACGTCGGCCTGGTTTTACCCTCGTCGATGTGTGTGTTCGGTTTCCTCTCTGTGTCGCAGGTACAGATGGAAAATGTGTTTGCCCCGGCAAGGTTTAACGGCAAGCCTGGTAGCAGGCATGCATGGCATACACCCTCCATGACAAAGCTCACGGCTCCATCACGGCTGCATCACGCGATCCCTGTGTGTCACACGCGGGCTTCCGCTCCCACAGCCGTTATCGTGCTTAGCGCGTAACTTGATGCACGTCTATCGCTGGTGTCCGCTTCTTTGTTTCTCTGCACTTCGCGTCTGTTCCCGCGCAATACCTCTGTGCCTACACGAGCCCTTGCTGTTTGACACACTATGAAGTTATAAAAAAAAATAAAGTAAGTTATTAAAAGCCACAACTAGTTGGGCGCCATTTTGACGCCATCCCCGCTGCCTCTGTGTGAATTTAGGAGTATTATGTACTGTCTGGAATCTTGGGGTAGGTTCGGCCTTGTGGCGGGAGGCAGAGGTTCGACACAGCATGGCCCCCCGAGCTATTTAGTAGTTCAGAAAATCGCCAGTAGTAGCAGTGCTATCTGCTGTGTAGCCAAGTAGTTCTATGACTCAAACACAGAGAGCAGCACTAGATGTACACAGTTTAAGGAACCATTCCTTATGATTGACTTACCAGTCTCCCCGTATAGATTGTCTCTGATTTGTTGATTGTATTTGTGATGTAGTAAGTTTGACTTTCGTAATGTCTGTTGATTTGGCTAGCAGTGTTCCTTTAGAGGAATTTCTTAGTCATGTTCCAGCATTTATAGCGAAATTGTGGATAATGGTGGAAGATCATGAGACTGACGACATAATTTCGTGGAGTAATGTAAGAAACTAATTCTATTCATAACCTACAAAATTAATAGTTTTTGATTATGACAGTTATATTTTGAAACAAAACAACGTGGTGAAAATGTTTTGCCTTAGTTGTGTGAGTTCTGATGGGACTGTTGTATTAGAAGAGTTTATTAGCTACTTTTATGCGATAAAGCGGTACGCCAGTGAGCACATCACTAGCTTGACGGTTGTCGAGATATTTAAAGTGACTTGATAATAGGCCTTCGTACAATGTAAAATTGCGGCTTTTTCGTGAAATAAAATTATAAAATTTATATTCTGTGTTTTTGGACAGAACTGATTTCTGAATAATTACCGTTTATGGGATACTTTTGGTAGCCTTTGCAGTGACTCAACATTGTGCTTTAATAGCGTTGATGAGACGGTTTCCCAAGAGAGATTGGCCTGAATATTGTTGCCAAGCTGAAACTTGATTTAGAGATCTTTAGTAATATAGTGTAGTCGAGGCTGTTTTCTACAATATAGGGATGTTTAATGTTAGTACGTTACGGTCGGGGCCAAGTCTGTATTCCTCCCTGATCTGTTTTCCAACCTAATTGGTTTCCATTTCAAAAATCATGTCTATCTTTCTTGGAAAATTGTCTGGGCTATGCTATAAAAACACACGTTAATGCACAGGTAGGTAAATGTTTAAATCGTTAACAACATGTTTATGAAACGTAAAGAAAGAACACTCCCTAGGTAAGAGTGGTGAGGAAATATCTTAATGTCGCGGCTTTTCCACAAAGTTTAAATAAAATTACCAAAATGCATTTTTCCACCTATAGAGACGTTCCTGTGTTTACCCTGAAAACAACGTTAATAAATACGTAATAGTTAATGAAAAATCTCACTTTCAATTTACATTACAATACCTGTGCATGTACGGTGCTGTCACCATTTATTGTTTACCCATATGGGTTTCTGTGTTTATTTTGGTGAACTTTAGTCAACAGAATTATTGTTTTATAATAAAAGTAGTTAATATGACTGCGTATTGCAGTTGTAGGGAAATATTAATGTTTATATTTTCTGTTAGTTGGTGTGTGTACAAATGTCATAGAAGTAAGAAAGAATTTTATTTTTTGACATAGACTTAAAGTAGTAGTACCGAACATTATCGACATAAATACTTTAAATATTATGAACGGTTTGTTGGGTTAGTATAGCAACATTAAAAATACTGTGAAATCATATGAACTTTTGGTTAGGTCAGGATAGCCACATCTTAAATTGGTAATTCCTCAGCAACCATAATAAATATTTTATAGTTTTTTTTTTAATGTAGCTATACTAAGTAACCCAACCAGCCATCCACAATGTTTGAAAGTATTTTTAATATAGCTAACCTTACTACCTAATCAACTAATCGACCATACACAATATTTGAATAAAGTTCATCAAAACAAACACACAAACAGACACAAGTAAGCAATTAATGGTGATGGGTGCGCTGGCCGGGCAATGTACCAGCCCGCTCCCAGCATTCCCTGTTACGTCAGACACGTGTAGCCAATGAATGCACAGTGTGCAGGAATAGCCTACTTTGTATTTTTAAACTATATTGGGTGCTGTTGTTACACCCAAGGCCCTCGCTATTTAAAGACCGTGTAACATAATGTTTCTTGTACTTCAGTAATTAAATGGGACAGGTTATCATATACAAAGGCTATGTATTTGCAAAGCAAGCTCAATTTGGTCATTTAAAAAATAAACTCATGAGAAAAAGTTTTTATTGACAATTTTAGTTAACTACAGATTATTTTACATTCTCACATAATCACCATTCAGTTCTAAGTACTTTTCGTAATGCTGCACCAGTTTCTTAACCCCTCTGCATAGAAGTTTGTCGCCTGGTAATGGAATGGACACCTTGGCCATAGGGGTTATGGACTTTGAATATGCAATGCGTGTAGCCAAAGTACAGGCTGTTAGTAAACATCTCCGGAAAACATTTAAGCAATATCTGTACTCAAGTCAACAAATGATGGCTACCGTTTTTTGGGATAAAAATGGCATCATTTGGTTGATTTAATAAAATGTGGGTCAAAATTACAAAACTATGATTGTCAACTGGATTATTTTCCAGGCTGTGAACTTCTATGCAGATGGGTTAAAGAAACTGATGCAGCATTGTGAAAAGTGCTTAGAACTGGATGGCAGTTATGTAAAAATGTAAAGTCAGTAAAAACTTGTTCTCACAAGTTTTTTTTTTATTATTAATATATATATATATAATTGAACGGAGCTTACTTTACTTTATATGTTTGTAGTGAGCAGTGAGTCATACACTCATTGATGCTTTCGAATTATGCACCTCAAGTCAAGTACGATGTTGTATCTTTATTGATGCTGTTAGTTGCGTTGTCCTCGGCTAATGTGCTGTGATACTTTCCAGCAAGGAAGAGCCTTCACAGTGCACGACCAAGCAACGTTGGCCAAGGAGCTGTTGCCAAAATATTTCAAGCATGGAAATGTCCAATCTTTTGTAAGACAGCTTAATATGTGTAAGTAGATCAAATCTGTTTGCAGTGATGTATAGTTATTAGATTTTATTTTAGGACCTAGAGCAGGGATTTACAACTGGTAGCCCTCAAGGCCTGCAAAGGCAATTTGAAATATAAAAAATAAGAATCTTGATAAAAGTTTGAAAAATATTTTATAGCTCATTGTGTATCTCAGTTTGACTACATTTTAATTAATTTTTTTGCTATTTGTTAAATATTAATTCATAAAGAACTGACAAGTGTTTATGGTTTTCTTGAAAATTCAATTGTTCTGGTTATGATATCTTTCATTTATTTATATATTTTTTTTGTAATTGTAAAATAGTGTTGAAGCAATTAAGATGATTAAATATTTATTTCAACTAAACTATGCATATTTTTTGATACTGACACCACTGTTCTATTTGCATAGTTTTATGAAAATTGGACTATTATGTATTATAAAGTGCGGCCCCACAATAATGTGTAAGTTCTCCAATTTGGCCACTGTGCCCTTACAAGCTGGGAAACCCCTGGTCTAGAACACTGAAGAAGTATCATTGTATAATGTATTATTTTTGGTTTTTAATCAGTTCTCCATTCTTCTTGTGAATGTAAGTTGTGTTATGAATGCATATTCTTTTTACTTTCCAAATCATTTTCATTACAGTTTAATTCCTTTACCTAAATACAGAAATGAAATGTATAACAAAATGTAAAAGAACTTGAAACACACAGATTTTAAGTTAAACCAAGTGCTTTCCAGATTCATACTTCTTGTTGGATACAGTGGCATTGACTCTTCGACAATTCGGTGATATCATAAATTATTAAGTTAAAAATTGTGTGTGTGTGTGTCTCTCTCTCTCTCCCTCTCTCTCTCTCTCTCTCTCTCTCTCTCTCTCTCTTATATATATATATATATATATATATATATATAAAGTAATTTATGTACAAATAGAGCCTTGCAGGAATCCATATATCTGTGGATTGGATATGTGCACATGTAACACTGGTGCAGACCTTAATAGCAGTGCAGTGCGAAGAGTGAAGAAATGTGTGGATAGCGAATAAACATCCAGATGGTCAACTTCATTTTAAGCTTTATTTAGCTGCAGGATTTAGTTTGCTGTTGACACATGTGACTAAAAATATAAAGCTCTGCAAAAAATCTATGTTCTTCAAACCCTTCCATTAAAAAATTTGTGTGATTCGCTTATGACAAGCTGACTGGAATGGCACCACTCAATCTGTGAGAGCACTTGCGGTTCCTTGGTGAGCTGAAAAGGCCATGTGTTTGAATTTACGCACAAGTGATAAGTCGTTGGTGGTTGTGTCTTGCCATATTTCATTTTTTCATGTAATATATCACTATGTCCTTCGAGTTAAAGACTCGGTCCAGCCTAACATTACTATGCTTTTCAATAACTGGCAAGTTAAAATGCTAAACTAAATGTATTATTTTAATAGTTTTAAATTAATAACTGAAATTAAAAATAAATGTCATAAATTATTAGTTTTCAAATGTTCTTTTCTTGAAACCATAACAGTGTCGTAGAATGTTTGGGTATATAAGTTTACAGAGTAATTAGTATATTTACTGGGGTTAATATTCCTTACCTTTAAAAAGTTTTCGAAAGGACTATCTTACCTTGTTGGGGAAACAACCACTCATACTACTTATATGACCAAAAAAGCAGTCAAGTGAAATGCTGAAATGGACAGGTATTTTTATATTTGTGCATACTTAGCTCGGACAATACTATCCTTATATCTGTTTGCACCCATGTACACCAATCCCTCACTTAGCATAACTAATGTGTTCCTAAAAAGGTTTCTGTTATTCGAGATTGCGTATTCTGAAGCATTGGTCTCCATAAATAGCAGTGTATTCCAAAATGTGTAGGGAAATATTCTTTATAAGCCTACCATCAAATACATACTTTGTATAAAAATATGACACTGCGTAACGGGAGTGTTATCGTCATTTGGCTGGTTGGTCATGCCCGGGCGTGACCTTCAATTTACATCGCGTACCTTTCCACAACTTTCCAAACAATCCTTTACTGGCAGTGAAACTGATATTACTGTCCGGATATTTACCTTTTAATTTTTCAAAAATTTAAGTGCTTATTCGCATATCACCACCTGGTTCACACTAATCTTGTCATGTCAATGATTATTTTTTTCATTGCAACATTCATTTAACAACCTTTTCTATGTGAATCATCTGTTCATTTCTGTTCCGGTAGCTAATGTCAAATATATTCCCGCTAGTACAACCAACAGCATCAGACTTGTCTAAATATTTGATAGAGTCCTTATTTTGTACGAATGTGTGCACAGTTGACTTGCTTAAAACTAAAGTGTGACCAACATAAGTGTGGGCTTCATGACATTCTGCACACTGTAATACTTCTAGTTTTGTCTCAAATACTTGAACACAATATATTATGCTCTCACTTGGAAGCCACGATTCCACTATGATTCCAACTACAGGTGCTTGGCACACATACAGTTACCGGGAGATGAATGGGCAGATGTTGCTTGTGTTTGTGCGTGCTGGCTAGACTGAATTTCATCATGGCCCAGTCTGAGGCAAGGCGACAACGGTACGGCACAGCGGCATACACACGGACTTAAAAACATTTGGTCGTTTACACTCCCTAGCCACAATTTACTTGCCATAGCTGATGTTTATACAAAAGCTGATAGTGTAGTTAGACCTGTGTGCGCATCTCTTCCCCCCTCGTATTGCTAACTGTATGCCATGGTACATATGTTGTTTACCAATTTGAAACAGACTTCATGGCATCATGCCCGACTTTTTTTTGTCTGTGTCATTTTCGTGCTAACTTAAATTTAGAGACGTGCTATTCAAGACTGGGGCAGTAAAATTAACATCGCACTAAATGAATTTGCGCTATCTGATGATGTGCTAAATGAGGGATTGGTGTAATCTGACTTTTTAAATGAGTAAATAATATTGGCTAGCTGTTGAGTACATCACAATATCAGATAGCTAGCTGCCTTGCAGGGGGGCTAAGGACAACATGCAATCTAAGATTAAAAAAAAATTTTAATTACTACCACATTATCAAAACTATTTTCATTATCATCTCCACAATACACATTGATTTACTACTCTAGTCTAATTCTTCCCAGTCTCACTTTAAAATACACTTATCAAGCCCACTAATGTTTTACTAGTTTGTTTTTGAGAGCAAAAATGTATGTTTGCAATTAAGACTAGAATTTTGGTTTCCTTTATTATTCTTTATTTTTATGACTGGGTCATAATTAGCAGGAATGTTAGTCCCTTGTATGGATAATATTAATTAATAGGTGCCCCAAATACGAGCCTTTTAATGTTATTTCTTCAATGCTGTTTACCATGGAGCTGCATGGGTCCTTTCTCAATAACAAAGTTTGTAATTAGAAATAGTCCTGTTGAACTCCAAACATGATAAATCCTCGCAGATTGTGATAGTGTTTTGTGTTGTGCAGATAATTTCCACAAGCAAGTATCGCTGACGAGTGCCCTGACTGAAGAGAGCCCCACCTTCTATCACCCGTGTTTCCTCAGGGACGGCCCCGGTCTGCTGGTGGAGATACGCAGGAAGGTGAGCACAAGTGTGGGCTGTAGTCCACTCTCAGCTTCCGGATGACCAGACTCTGAGCTCCTAGAGTTGAAGCTGGGCCACTGTTTTGTTCAAGTACATTCTCAAATGAGGCCATGTGATTTAGTGATCAAACCACTCGTATCTTATCTTTTCAGTTATCAGTGGTGTCCTTAGGAACTGTTTCAAAGTACAACAGATGTTGCAGTGAGCTGGGTAGTTTTCTGATTTTCACGAGTATTTTGTCCCTGCCCATCTCATCTTGCGTATTTTCACTGCTCTGGCTGACCAGAAGGTCTGTCACCCCTCCTCCCTTCATCTAGTTGAGGTGCGACAAATGTGAAAGTAGGTACACACATCACTTCACAATTTAAAATACTATTTTTAAAATGTCATTACCTTTGAACAATGTTTGTGTTTGTAGTCAGCAGTTACTTATCAGTTTTAAGTTAAATTTAATTGAAAATTGTGTCTTGTATATCTGTAATTTGTCTGTATGTCTGTGAATTTTTTATACAGTAACTGTTACAGTTAAATGTCTAATCCAAAATTCTGTGGTTTGGCACATTCTGTAATCTAGCACTGATAGAGTCGCTCAGGTTCAGATTTTTTTGAGTGGATTCTGTATACTTTGACCACCAGGAAGCGTTGCTGCTCTGCCAGCTATTTATTTTGCTCATAAGTTTAACGTTATTGTCGGTTTTCATTTTAGTACAGTGTTTCCTGTTTTCTACCTTGTTACATTTTACTTTTCACTGGCACATTTCTGTAATGATTGATTTGAAGAAGAGATCTGATTCAATGCAACATGACATCAAAGACATTTTTAAACAGTAATACGCATCTGTATTTTTGAATTGAAACATCTTTGAGTGTGACGGGAGTAAAATTTCAGGGCCCAATTTTAATGCAAAATTTTTGTGAAACATTGTTTTGAAACAATTTCTGACGCTAATAGGTTGA
Organism: Bacillus rossius redtenbacheri; assembly: GCF_032445375.1. Lineage (NCBI taxonomy): Eukaryota > Metazoa > Arthropoda > Insecta > Phasmatodea > Bacillidae > Bacillus > Bacillus rossius. The sequence goes on from NC_086332.1 coordinate 74,199,946, forward strand.
GACGGTGCAGTAAATGTGTCGGACCCTGTTTCCTTGGACGGGCTCCATGTGGTGGCGTGCTGCTCAGGTCGAACCCTACCATGCTGCAGGGATAGGCGATTCACGACAGTAGGGACTGAGTCTGACACCAACCGACTTGCTGGTATATCTAGTAAGGGAGTATTTGGGCAGTGGGTAACACAACGGGGTTTGAGCTTATTGTGCACCGCGCCACGGGCTATACTTGCAAGAAAATGATGTTCTTTCAAGTACATATTATTTTAATTACTTGTGTAAATCAGTATTGTTAAACAGTTTCATATGAGAATTGTTTTAGCTGTGTAACTAAATATTTTTGCAGTGAAACTTCTTTGGGTGCGATGAGAGTAAAATTACAGTTACAATTTAGTACCAAATTTTAATACGTTTTCGTGAAATGTTTCTAATTTCAAAAAGAAGATATAGAGTACTTACGAGCCGAGGTTTGAATTTCTTAAGAAGTTTCACTTCTATCACGAGTACTGAGTTACACGTGATTTTTTTTTCTACACAGCAGCTTAATACAGCTTCGTATAATACTATTACTCTGGGTTTTTTTTTTTTTTTTTTTTTTTTTTTTTTTCCCACTTTAAACTATACTGAAGTTCAATAATTGAGAAAATTGCTAAGCCAGCTTGGTTGTGGTCTTGAACATGCCTGAACTTGCTTTCACTAAAACATCTTTATCCCAAGGCTGTTTTCAATTCATTTTCAGAATTGTCACAGACACTCCCAAAAGAGCTTAAAATAATATCAACTCATCCATTGCACAGTCATGTAGACATCAGCGGAATATTAAAACACGATTTATGTGTATTTTTTTCATTTTTAACAGATTTTATACTTTGCACAACTCTTCCTCAAGACATTACATATTATACACCATCCATTTTCAAGTAGATCTTCTCCAATTTACCCATTTCAGCCTTCCAAATTTAATCTGGAGGAGTTGGGCAAACTAGAGGGAAATAGTTATTATGGAGTTCAAATTTTATTGCTTACCATTGTGACACATTAAAACATAAATATTTAGTAGGAATTTGTTGTAGAAATTTTGTGCCATTAAATCTAGAAAGTGACTTTGAATCACTTAAATATCTCAAACTTTTTCTTCTGAATTTTTTCTGCACATAGGTTGCTGCTGCTAGCCCCTTTCTCATTATCGGCTGATATGGAGTGTCTCCCTCATCAGATAAATACTACCCCATTGACTTCTCATGTCCCAACTTCTCCCCATTAATTTAAATACAGTTACTGCATGGTCTCCATTGCTGACCCAGCCACAGTCTGAAAGCAGTTTAGGATGATGATGATGTGATGATGACGAGATGGTATCCACAGGTCTCAAATATCGCCAACATTAATTTCCAGCAACCTGTGGCCTATTTGCTTTTTGTTTTTTGATGCCTCATTTCACTTTCTTTGCTTTAATTAGCCATCTTTTCAAATAACTTGCTAAGTTAGGAAAGGAATTTTTACTACAGTTTGAATAGTCAGAGTTACCCAATTAAAAATTGATGCTGCATTAAGTCAATCAAAAAATATTTTTGTTTCCAACAGTATAGAATTTTTAGTTTTATTTTTATTTTGAATTGTAGTAAATAGTAGGGTTGTTTATGATAGTTGGCAAAAAATTTTAGTTACAGTATCTAATAATTTGGTGCAGGTTGAAGATTTAAAATTTTTGAAAAATACCTATAACCCAAAAACTGACACATTCTGAATTTTTGTTATTTGATTCAAAATTTAATTTACTGGCCTATCAGCTTTTCTAGACTTGACGTAAGTTATATCCTGTACCATTCAATGCCTCAGATTTTGCACTTCTGATCAAGCCTTAGTACCCTAATTTCTATTCTTATTCATGAAAACATCTGAGTCTGCACAGCTATGGTTCTATTCACTTATTTTTTCCTCCCTCCACTGATTGCACCAATCCTTGCTGTACCTTTTTCTGAGGTACCACCACTTCCCCCACTTTCTGTAATCATACTCTCTTGTTTTGGCAGCTATTGAGTTACAGTGGGGTGATTTGTTGAAGGGATGTATTTCCAGATCATTTGAAGCTCTTTTTTTTTCTTTTTTTTTAATTTGTGTACGTGACTTTTAATAAACTTTGACATTAAATTGGTCTAATGTCTTGCAAATGGTATCTTCATTATTTTTTTTTTTTTACTTCTTCCCTTTACTACAATCAATCACTTTTTTTTATTTTGGGGTAAAATACATATTTTTTCTTTTTCCACCCCTTACCCCTTTATGTCATATATCTTCAATTAATTCTCAGCTTATATTCAGTATTAATTGTAGCTGAATATAGTACCTTACTTTCCCTGCCTGTTTGTGAGATCACAAGTACTTTTGTTGTGCACACGTAGATATTGACTACTGCAGTGCCCATGAGATCACCCCTGGTCTCTTTGGTTAATTTCAGGTTCCCCGTAACAGCAGGGTTGAATCAGCCCCCAGCCCAGATTGTGGAAACGCGATCGTGACATCCCAGCTTTTGAAAAGCCGTAGCCGCAACCTTCTGGATGAATTCCGAGAGCTAAAGCGGGCGAGGAAGGCTGTAAAGCGTGGCCTGGCTGAATTGCATGGCTGGCTGGCCAATGGGGTGAGCGCTCTTCTTTGCATTGTTGGTCACCATTGTACTCCTCCCCATTCACCATTGTAGGGTTGCCTTTTTCCAGGGTGACAAGTGCTGGTGATATCTTTGTGGAATATAGTTTATAACCTCCTCCTTTATTTGAGGATGAGGGCTTTCAAAGTAATGGATTAACATCAGAATTTTTACACATAAATTTTTATAAAGACATAGAATAATATGGTTCACTGCTTAATGCCCCATAAAGGTCAGCCTATAACTGCATGGCTTGTGTGTGGAGTTTTTGTGGCTTTCTGTACATGGTTCAGTGTTTTCAAAACCATTAGAAACCATTCTTAATATTTATGTCTACAAGTACTTTTGAAGGCATGATTTGACTCTCGCATTGTGCCTACTTTAAGTCAAAATTAACATTATTAGGTTCAGAGTGTGAATATATGTGCATTAAAAACAAAGCAGCAAGTGTGATAGGCCACCAGCTCACGCATAATACTTACTACGACATTTCAGATGTGAAACTTACAATAGTTAATTTGATGTATAAATGAATATACATAGATATACAGGTGAGTAGTCTGAATTTGACTGACAAACTTTGGCTGCAGGTTCATCACAACAAAATGAGTTGAAAATATCTACACGACTTATGATCTGAAATGCTTCTCAAAGCGGTTATACATCTTTGAAGGTGGAGCTGAAAAACATTTGTATTGGAAATAATAGAGAAATTATTTGAGATAGATCACTAAGCGTCTGAAGTACCTTTAATAAATTATTGTATTAGGTTCTACAAACACTGCATATTTTGTCGCTGTAGCAAAGTTATTTCATTGAATTAATTGTGGGTAACACCTTTATTTTCCCTATATTTTTGTGGCATGTTATTACCCCCAGTTATTTCAATAAAATAAAATTGCTACAGTGACAAAATTTACTGTGGTTGTAGAACTTTGTTCAATTAAACATACCTACTTCAATGTTCAATTTTTTTTAATCTTAAATAGTTTATCTAGTCTTTCCAGTAAAAATGTTGTTCAGCTCCAACTTCAAAGCATATACCAGCCTGGGGAAGCACCTTCAAAGTTTCAGAGCATATACCATAACTCATGTAAATGTTTTCAACTTGTTTGTCGTGATGAACCTGCAGCCGAAGTTTGTTGGTCAAATTCAGACTCTTCCTGTATAAGTGTATACTGTTTTAACTAAACGGTACAAAGTTGTCAGCAGGAATTGTATTTCTCAAGGGTTCATTACATGCGTGAATGTATTTAAATTGTGTAATTTCTATTTTGTTTAGGGAACCCCGATAGATAATGGTGTGAAACAAACAGGGACTGTGACTTCGGAAGAAACAGCAGTTGACGACCCACATGATGTGAGGATGATCGATTTGTCAAAGACCCAGTCTGGAGATCAGCCAGGTAACATTATTTGACTTTGGTTTAAAGAAAACTTTATGTCCAACTTACTAACTGTAAATTTACATTTTTATGAAGTAGTGATGGTGGGCCATGTGAAAATAGTTAATATTAGTTAATAGTAGGCAGTCGAATGTTTGCAGGACGGCTGGTAACCTGCTGGGCTGAAACTTTCTGGACGTGGATTGACCAATAGGGGGCACGTTATGCTTGTGCGGAGATGGGTGGGGGGGGGGGGGGGGAGGAGGTAAGCCAAGCACTAAAGTGACGAACCTTCAAGACAATTTTGACAACATTAAATCTGTACTCATTAATAAAAAATGGCTCCAGTGGACAGCTGTAACTGCAGTACATTATGAAAGTTTGGTCCAAAGCAAAACTATTGTTTCAGCACATCAATAATAAATGTGCTAAGAGAGATTTAATGCCTGTTTCGAGCTGTGACATTGGACGTGCAATAAATTGCTAAGCAATGTGACCAACAAAATTCTCAGCACCAGAAAAATTATTCGAAAAGCAAGCAGAGTGAAAATGTGAATCAGGAGAAGTTGTATTTTTTTTGTGGTGTACGACTACGTAATATGGTGCATCATTGAGGTGGGACAGTGGTGGAACCACGAAGAGGGGCAGGGGTGGGCCCATTAGAAGAGGCAGTGGTAGACCCATGAAGAGAGGCAAAAGTTCACTCACGTGGACGTGCAGTGTCGGAACCACATTTTCCCATTTATTTCAGTTTCTAATCATCTTCAAATAACAGTTTTCATGCCATTTAAAGCGTAACTGTCAGTCTTACCATCTAGGAAATTTCACATAATATTCTAGTGGCAACAGGAATGGTCAAAAATTATTCAAAACTATTAATTAAATTAAAAAAATTTCTATAAATTTTATTTAAAAAATTTTTTACCTCACATGTATTCACCTTTTCCACATTATTTTCAGATCCAAAACTTATAAAAAGATGTAAATTTATTAATAGGTTTATCGTAGGCCCTCCTGCAAAAAGGCTATCCTACTCTTCTCTCGTTGGTTTTTACAACTTTCATTCTTAAAAGAAAAAAATACATATATACATATATTATATAAATTTCTTTCTCTCCTGTGTACGCCACCATATTTTGTGTCGTGAATTGGTATGTTCAAATTCATGGCGTTCAAATATTGTGCCCATGTTCCATGTTTTTAAATTTTTAATATGTACCTCTCTTTTCTCAAAGGGATGCTTATGTGAAAATTCAGAAGTACAGATTTAGTAAATATGGCAACATACATTAACCAAATTAAACCAAACTCATCCTGTTATGTTTTACAGCAGATGTGAATGCCAAAATAATTTTAATAACTTACATGTTATGTATATTGTATAGTTTCCGTGTAAATAGACCTTGGACATTATAAACATTGTTGGCATTGGTCAACACACTTGAGTTTTGAATCTCGTGCGCCGCGCTGCTGGCGATAGTGGCGCTGCTACTTGGCTGCTGTGAGTTGGCTGCCCTGCTTCCTCCGGAAGTCAGTTGTTCTACAAAGGCATGGTGGTAAGTGGTGCTATCGGGTACTCTTGCTATCTGGCGACATCGGTCGCCAAATTAAATAGTTTTGTGCAATTCGCTGTTTTATAGTCCATTAATGAACATTTTTGGTCCTCCGGGCCGGATCTAGTTCCGGTATTTTCGTTCGTTTTTTTGTGTAATTTTCGTTCGTGCTATCGCGGCGTTGTTAGCCTCGTGTGAAGTGAATTCTCGCACATTGACTAACAGTTTGTGACTCTGAAGTGCTCGTTATTTGGTTGGCGGGAGCAGCGATCAGTGTCTCGGCTGTGGTTGAAACGTTTTAACTAGTTCGTTCGACGACTCTAACCTCTAGGTTGAGGTTATGTCTTCCGTTTCATTTGAAAACGATCGTTGAACCCTTTGGTAGTCAATCACCATGGCTGAAGGGCAGTCGGCGCTGGTGCGCATCCGTCTTGCTGAAGGTCGTATTAAGCGAGCCTTTGATCTCGCGCAGATGGTTCCCAGTGATAGCTCAAAAATAAATTTGTTTCGCGCCACAGCGCGCGACCTTCACTGCGTCCGAGAAAGGTTCGAAACGGACTTCGTCATCGTTGAAACAACCGCAACGACCGAAGATGGATTCGATGCTGAGGCGCACACCGCACGCTTGGCTGACTTTGAAGAAAAATATTTCGAAGTGATGTCAACATTGGAAGCCATTGAGGAGGTCAAGGTAGTATCACCAGGCACACCCACTACTCAGGTGAGCAAATCTCGTGTGGCTCTTCCAAAAATCTCTCTTCCCAAGTTTGATGGGAGCCCTCAGCAGTGGGCTAATTTCTCTAATTTATTTATCACCCTGGTAGCCAACAATGCTGATATATCATCAGTGGAAAAACTGGCCTACCTCAAGACCGCCCTTAATGGGGAACCACTTGGAATGGTGCAATCTCTGCCGATCTCTGAAGCGAATTACGAGGTCGCGTGGAAGCTTCTTGTTGGCCGCTACGAGAATAAGAGGCTAATTGTCTCAGTCCATGTAGAGGCCCTCTTGAAGGCCCCAATGGCTGCGTCTGACTCACCCAAGGCTCTGCGCAATTTGTTAACCATTGTAAACGAGAACCTCTTGGCCCTTAGGGCACTGGATGTCCCTGTAGACCAATGGGACTTGATTTTGCTCCCTATTTTGTGCAAGCGGTTAGACTCTGTCCTTCAAACACAGTGGGAGCTTACTCAAACCGATGCCCTTCCAACTGTAAAAAACCTTTTGTCCTTTATCGAAACCCATTGTCGGGCCCAGGAAACTGTGACAGCTTCTCGGTCACATGTTCCAGGTGCAGGACCTACACAGTCAAGGAACCAAATGCCAAGCTGGAGACAGGCTCGTCAATCTGTGAAAAGTTTGGTCAGCTCTCCACAATCATGTTGCGTTTGTAACAGTACCCATGTTGTTTTTAAGTGCCCTAAATTCATCAAGAGTAGTCCCAAGGACAGATATAAGATAGCTAAGGAGCACAAATTATGCCTGAATTGCTTGTCACCATCTCACGCATCCAAGGATTGTTCATCATCATCGTGTCGTTATTGTGGATCCAGGCATCATTCTCTGTTGCACTTCGAGCAACAGACAGCCATCAACCCTGGTCCGGGCAAGGATGCTTCAACCACACTCATTGAACCAAACCCTGCAACTGTTGCAGTTGCTGCCGCTCTACCAAGTGAAGCAAGAACAGTGTTATTATCAACAGCACAGGTACACGTGTTTGATTCAAGTGGAACTCCAATGGTCGTGAGGGCTCTGTTGGATACTGCCAGCCAAGCTAGCTTCGTCACAGAGAGCTGTCTGCAAAGATTGAGGCTTACTCGTAGAAGATCTCATCTACCAGTACAAGGTTTAGCTAACACTTCAGTGAATGTGGCCAAGTCATGCGCCTCCATTGTTATGGCACCAGTTGGTAGCACGAGCCCCCAGTTTGCAGTAGATGTATTTGTAATTTCGAGAATCACCTCCAATTTGCCAAGTGCCAAGCTGAGCGCCAGGGTCCGTGGTGCAGTGGCACATTTGAAACTTGCCGACCCTGCATTTGACACCCCTGGTCCTGTTGATCTGTTAATTGGTGCAGAGTTAGTTCCTAGACTCCTTACTGGGGCCAAAATTGACGGTTCACCCGTAGCTCTGGACTCTGTGCTTGGGTGGATACTGATGGGACAGGTGGACACACAAGTCCCATCATTGACTGCAACATCTTTGTGTATCTCTCTTCTCACTTCACACCCTCCTTTGGATGAGGTAGTAAAAAGGTTTCTGGGAATTAGAGGAGTTTCCTGCGACAACACACAAGTCTCCTGAAGATGTCAAATGTGAGGAATGGTTCAGTAAAACTCATCTGAGGTCTGGAGATGGGCGTTACAGTGTATCACTGCCCTTTCGGCAACCTCTTCTGAAATTGGGTGCGTCAAGGCCGCAGGCTCTTAACAGATTTCTTCGTCTTGAAAATCGTCTCAAGTCTGATCCCAAATTGAAGGCCATGTATTCAGAGTTTATGAGTGACTATGTAGCTAGTGGTCACATGGAAGAAGTAACAGAGTCACAGATTCCGTCAGAGTCGTATTATATTCCCCATCACTGTGTGGTTAAACCTGAAAGTTCAACTACAAAACTGAGGGTGGTTTTTGATGCATCCGCCAAGAGCTCTTCAGGTGTTTCGCTGAACGATGCGCTCTTTACTGGCACCCGGCTTCAACGGGACATAGTTGACCTATTGTTGAGTTTTCGTCTGCATGTAGTAGTCTTCACTGGTGACATCAAACAGATGTACAGACAGATAGGTGTACACACTCGTCATCAGGATTATCAGCGCATTGTTTGGAGGTTTAATGATGCTGAACCTGTGAAGGATTATCGTCTCAAGACTGTAACCTATGGTGTCTCTGCAGCACTGTTTCTCGCATTACGTACACTTCAACAATTGGCACAGGATGAAACCGAGCACTTCCCAACTGCATCACAGGTCTTACTTACAGATGTCTACGTTGACGATGTTGTCACTGGATCTAATTCGGTTGATTCTGCCTTGGCCATTCAGAGGGAGCTTATAACACTCCTAGGAAAAGGAGGCTTCAAGCTGCGCAAATTTATGAGCAACCACCAAGCTCTTCTGGATTGGTTGCCAGTGGAGGATATTGAGATCCCACAACCATTTTCATTGGATTCGGACGATTGTGTCATTAAGGTCTTGGGTCTGCAATGGAATCCTGTGTCGGACACATATTCCTACAAGATACAGCCTAGTTCTGGCAATGCCACAAAAAGGACAATCCTGTCAAATCTGGCTAGGATTTTTGATCCTCTTGGGTGGCTCACCCCACTGAGTATGTTTGCAAAGCACCTGATCCAAGTCTTGTGGGCACGGAACCTGGGCTGGGATACTGAACCACCGGATGACATCCTAAGCAACTGGAAGAACTTCAACACTCAGCTGTCACAACTGTCATCAGTTACCATTCCCCGACTGATTCGAGGACAGGCAGGAGGTTCCTACCAGTTGCATGGATTTTCGGACAGCTCCGAAATTGGTTACGCAGCAGTTGTGTACTTGCGCATTGACAACCCTGATGGTACAGTTCTGGTACACTTGCTGATTGCCAAGTCGAAGGTAGCGCCACTCAAGGTTCAGTCGCTGCCTCGCTTAGAACTATGTGGGGCCCTTTTGTTGGCTCGCCTGCTTCACCATGTCATTGATGCCTATGGAGCGACACTGCACTTCAGTTCGGTTACTGCCTGGACTGATTCACAGGTAACTCTTGCCTGGATAAACTCTTCTCCACATGAGTTAAAGACCTTTGTGGCAAACCGGGTTAGTCACATTCAAGAGCTAACTCGTCCAGAATGGTGGAAGCATGTTCGTTCTGAACATAACCCGGCAGACTGTGGATCCCGTGGGCTTCTGCCAGCACAAATTGTATCTCATCCTCTGTGGTGGTCTGGCCCTTCATGGCTGAAGAAGGCTGAGGACCAGTGGCCTGAAGGTATTCCGTGCATTAAGGCTTCTGACGTAATCCTGCTTGAAAGGAAGGTAGTGGCATTGGGAACTTTTATCTCCCCTGGGGACTTGGACACATTATTGGAACGTTTCAGTCGGTTGACAAGGCTGTTGCGTGTCACTGCCTGCTTGTTCAGATTTATCAACAATTGTCGTCATCCACTGGAAGGACGGGCCATAGAAGAGCTGTCATCGAAGGATCTAAACACTGCCCTAGAGTTCTGGATACGTTATGTTCAGTCCATGTGCTATCGAAGTGATTTAATTGCCTTGAAGAAGGATCAAATCACCTCCCCACAACTTCGTAGATTGCTACCGTTCATTGACTCCAAGGGAGTGATTAGGGTGGGCGGCAGACTGTCTCATTCGGATCTGCCCTTTGAGCAGAAGCACCCAGCCCTTCTTCCTAAATCGAATCCCCTGACAAGACTGATCATAGGTCATTACCATGAAGTTAATCAACATCCGGGAATACAAGCACTCCAGGCCATTCTCAGGGAGAAGTTCTGGATTATGGGGGACAAGCGTGCAATCACCAACCTTGTGCACCGTTGTGTGCGTTGTTTTCGTGCATCTCCATCATCAGTTGCTCCGCTGATGGGAAACCTTCCAGCTATGCGGGTTCAGCAGGTAAAACCGTTCTCAAGGTCGGGGGTTGATTACGCTGGTCCATTCTTGATTAAGATGGCCCGTCTTCGCAAGGCTGCTGTGCTGAAAGCATATCTATGCGTGTTTGTCTGTTGCGCAACAAAGGCAGTACATATCGAGCTAGCCTCGGACTTATCGACAGATGTGTTTTTGGCTGCCTATAAACGTTTCATTGCACGTCGAGGACGTTCCTCGGACATCTACAGCGATTGTGGCACCAACTTTGTTGGGGCACGAAATCAGCTCTCCGAACTACAACAACTCCTCACGTCGTCTTCCCATCAAACAACAGTGGCTTCATCGCTCGCACATCTTGGTGTGACTTGGCATTTCAACCCGCCAGCTGCTCCTCACTTTGGGGGTTTATGGGAAGCGGGTGTCAAGTCGTTCAAGTCCCATTTGAGGAGGGTGATAGGAGAGCAGATCCTAACGTACGAGGAGTTAAACACAGTATTGGCTCAGGTTGAAGCAGTGTTGAACTCAAGGCCGTTGTGTCCCCTCAGTGCGGATCCCAAGGACTTCACTCCTCTGACCCCAGGCCATTTCCTGACGCTGGAACCGTTAGTGACAATACCCGAACCAGATTTACGTCAGGTAAAAATGAACTGTTTGCATCGCTGGCAGCTTGTATCCCGACTACATCAAGATTTCTGGCATCGCTGGCATCGGGATTACCTGCACACGCTGCAACAACGTAGCAAATGGCAGAAAAGGGCGTCAGGTCTTGCCCCCAACCAGATGGTGCTGGTCAAGGAAGACAGGCTTCCACCTCTGCAATGGCCGCTGGGGCGCATTGTTGATCTTCATCATGGAACGGACGGCGTGGCACGAGTGTCCACTGTACGCACTGTCACAGGCACTGTCAAACGGCCAGCAGTGAAATTATGCCCGCTCCCCTGTGACTGTTGAAATCGGTGATTTCAAGGTGGGCGGTATGTTATGTATATTGTATAGTTTCCGTGTAAATAGACCTTGGACATTATAAACATTGTTGGCATTGGTCAACACACTTGAGTTTTGAATCTCGCGCGCCGCGCTGCTGGCGATAGTGGCGCTGCTACTTGGCTGCTGTGAGTTGGCTGCCCTGCTTCCTCCGGAAGTCAGTTGTTCTACAAAGGCATGGTGGTAAGTGGTGCTATCGGGTACTCTTGCTATCTGGCGACATCGGTCGCCAAATTAAATAGTTTTGTGCAATTCGCTGTTTTATAGTCCATTAATGAACATTACATTTATATTGAATTTAAATATATCTTGCCAATATTGATTTAGTGGATCCATAAATGTTATTTTTTAAGTTTTTTAAAAATAAATATTCACCTTTGTTGCAACTTAAGAGGTGATATTTCAATGAACGTTGAATAAGAGAATATAGTTTAAGTTCTGTTTATTAATCATTACCAATATTTTAAATTAAGTTAGATTTAATCAGAATATTGTTTTTTTAATGTTAAACCTGTATTTACAATCCTTCACCCCTTAAGAAATAGAAATTTAGCAAGTAGTAAAAATGATTTTGTCGATTTTGCATGTTTATAAATAATACCACATAACTTACATACTGCTTGACGACCTTCAGGGACATGACTATTATAAAAAAAATTGACACCCTTTCGCTTCTTTTGCGGGCGAATCTAGAAAAAAAAAATAAAGGTAAATAAAAAGACTTTCTATGAAATCATAATGTACGTTATTCTTTCTCAGTTTCTTACCTCCAGCCTAATTTGCTTGGATATATGATTTATTACTAGGGACCCACGAAAATAGTTAAGCGCGAAATTCGCGAAAAACGACGAAATTGTCCACATTTGACAATTTTCCGCGAAATTTCACTATTTGTTCTCAAACACTGCCGACGCATATTACTTTGAAACTAAATTTAAGCTTATTTGTTTAACTCGTTTACTTTTAACGGGCTGTCGCAGCACAACTTCTACTGTTATTACTACTCAAAATAATGCTACTTCCGTTGTTAATTGTTGTGGGGAAATACAGTACATATTTGTTTACTTTCGTACCCGTGATAATCTCTCCGCTTCGCTTTGTTTTACTGCGAAAAATTTGGTGTGCATTTCTGGTACTACTTAGTATAAACATTCGTACAAATGCCAAAGATCTCGTACCATATACCAGTATAGCGCGTGTGCGAGAATTATGAAACAAACACCAAAAATCTAGTAAAACTGCCGTGATCAAGTTAAGAGCACGAAAAATGTGGCAGGATGCAATCACGTACCTACTTTAAACTATCGTTTATGTAATTACCGGTAATTTATGAGCCATTTTTGTTTATGTGATAGTTATTAATTGAAAAGATTTAGTTTATGATATAATAGTGCGTTTAAAATAGCTCTCACAGTAACTTTTACGGGCCTAACTGACTAGTATATTCACTTTAACAACGTAATTTTTTTAATCACGTAGTATTCAGTTCCTATCAATACGATCAGGTGATTCTCGGAGCGAGAGGATAACTAATGCGTGTTGCTTGAAGCCAGAAAATGCCGAAGATTATTTGTATAAATGATCGTGAAAGGGAGTTTAAAAGTGACGGATTTTACATTTTTGATTTAGAAGATGAAATAATGATGTGTAGGTTTTGTAACGTGCGCGTGGACTGGGTGGGCAAAGATACGTGCACAAAACACATGTCTAATGAAAAATGCAAAAAAAAAAAAAAAAAAAGTTGTGATTCTGTATTGTCTTCCAAACAAGTTTCTATCAGCGAATCACTTCAAAACATTGCCAATTTGCAGAAACACAAACACAAATTTGTGTATGATTTTTTCGAAATGATGGTAGCATCATACATTCCCTTGCAAAAAGCTGACAATCCTTGCATGAGGAAATGGTTAGAAAAATATATTCAAGGTGAGTTTAGCATAAAATAACACTACTTACATATTTTCTGCTGAGAGAAATATTTTGTTTTTCATTGTGTAAGCTGTTGAATCTAGGCCTAACCTCAAATAGGAGGCACTAATCTAGCAGATTTTTTGATCACATTTCTAGACTTAAAATTCATAGTCTTTCTTATCTTGTGCCACTATTGATTGCAGGCTCTGGTGATCTTCCAGTTGCTAATACTTTGAGGGAAACATATCTTCCCAAACTGAATGCTGAGAAGAAAGATGAAATAAAAAGTTTTGTTCAGAACAAAAAAATTGTGTTGATGTGTGACGCAACTACGGACAGGGCTGGAAGGTGCATCTTCATTATTTTGATTAAAGTTTTGTCATCTGGCTCCCAGCAGAATGTGTTTGTGGGTGCAGTTAAGGAACTTCCAAGTGCAACAGGTGCAGAATGTTCAAGGGCCATTTTATCTACTGTTGTCGAGTTTGGTATAAATTACGAAGATGTGGTAGGTGTTGTTACTGACTCAGCACGGTACATGACAAAATGTGTCTCTTCTTTGAAGGACATATTTTCAGAGAAGATGGTCCACATTCAGTGCTGGGCACATAAGCTGAATCTTGTGGCCAGCTTATGGAGTGCTGAGTTAGGTGAGCTCAATTAGTGCATTCAGAACACAAAAAATTGTTTTCTGAATGCACGTAAACGTAAACATAGGTACCTCTCATTTTTAAAAGAAAAGTATTCAGAAGAAGAAAAGAAGGCAGTCTTGTTCCCAATTCCGGTCATGACCAGGTGGAATTCTTGGTTTGGGTCTGCAAAATATGTTGCAGAGTATGTGGAGGATTTAATTGAATTCTTTCAACAAGAAGAAGAAGGAAGTAGCGCCATCGCTTACTTCAAAAACCTGTCTGCAGACAATGTTGCAGTTATTCAGTGTTCCTCTTATTTCCTTGTTGAACACGGTACTTCCACTGTGGAAGCTATACAAGAATTTGAAGGCTCTACTTATGCACTGGTCCACAAAGTACACACAACACTGACCAACATTATGGAGAAGTATTTACTTGTAAGTAAAGGATGTCTAGGAGATAGAACAAACTCAGATATAGCCAAGCTTTCTACAGTGTTAAAGCAGCATTCTTTTCGTAGTACTCTTACTCGTGTAGGTTTGAATTGCCACAAGAAACTTCAGACTTTGATGGAGCAAGACACAGCTAGAGAGTTTGTTTTGCATGTGGGAATGTTATTCAATCCAAGACATGTGACCAGTAATATTGTTGATGACAGTTTGTATCTTGCTGTGAGGAAAATCCCTGTCCTCTCAACCCTTTCGAAGCAAGAATTCTTGGAAGGATACTTGACCTTCCAGACTCATGTTTCAGAACTTTTGAGGGACATGAAGCCTGTAGATGTTGGAGCTGTTTTATGGGCTTTACAAGATGGCCACAAAAACTTTGTTAACTGTTCTCTCTCAGTGCTTTCCATACCGCCATCAAATGCAGACAGTGAACGGGCATTCTCTGCATATGGACACATATTCTCAGACTTAAGAGTGAATTTAAAACCCAGCAACATAGAAATCCTCCTGACTCAGTATTTTGGCAGAAAGCTCATCTGTTGAAAGCATGTGTTCAAAGACATCTTTTTGTAGAAAATTGTTTTAAGAACTGACTATATTTTTTATGTAATTTTCACTTAATTTGTAAATTTGTTACTGCAGTCTTAGTTTTCTTTGCCATTGTTTGCCTATGTGACAAATATTTACAAAGTAGGCATGTGCTTTCATTCCAGGGTAAATGTATTTAAAAATAATATTCTGTGGACTGCGTAGTATTTAGTTTTTAGTGTTTGCCAACTGAGTGCATTTTATGTTTGGTATTAAAATTTTAAAAAAATTTGAAGCTAAACCAATCTCATTTGTCAATTTCAATTTTAATTTAATGTATCTCACCAAATTTTTACACGATTTTTTGCACCGCTTTTGTCATATTTTTACACTGAAATGAGCCAGTTTTATTTACCATTTTCTGGGGTCCCTATTTATTTCTATTAAAACTAATGTATCCCTGTTTCGCTGCCTTCGGAGTCGGAATTTCTTAAAATGGTAAATTTACCGTACAAAATTAATGATGTAAGTTATTAATAAAATCACCAAACAATTGACTTAAAAACTTAAAATAAAAGCCGAAGTAGTATAAAATTTTCAGTTTTATTTTCTCAGGCAAAACTGTCATTATATTTCTTTGTGTAGACATTAGAGTTCATTCTACTATTCTTAGAGATTTTTAGAGTGATATTCATTTTATTTTAAAATTTTTATTATAAAGAATTCTTGTTCATAAAAAAATGAAATACTCTGGACCCCCTCCTTCACAAAATCCTGGTTACAGCCCTGGTGGAAAGTCAGGGGGAGCTGAATTGTTGCCCATTGGATGGGCAGCCCTTCAGGATTTTTCTGACAGTGGTTAGCTTAGGTTAGGTTAGATTAGGTTAGGTTAGGTTAGGTTAGGTTAGGTCACTTTACAAACTAACCACTGTCAGAAAAATCCTGAAGGGCTGCCCTTCCAATGGGCAACAATTCAGTCGCCCCGAAAGTCACAGGTCCCGCGTAGGGACAGAGATTGTTGGCTTGTGGGTTTACGACTCACGACCTCTGTGCTGCGGACAGGTGCCGCGCAGGTGGTGGCGGAGTCCACGCGGGCCCTGCAGGAGGCGGGCCGCCGCTTGGCGCGCCAGCACAGGCTCAGCACCATGAGGCTGCACGTCGCGCTGGAGAGCCGGCGACGGCTGGCCGGCCTGGAGCGCGAGGCGTGGGAGGTGCGGCGGCAGGCGGCCGAGCAGGAACTGGCCAACCGCCAGCTGGAGCACGCCGTGCTCGGCCAGGAGCTCGCGTATCTCCGGGCTCGCAATAGTCGCGTCTCCTGAAGCCGAACTACTCTTCACGGAAGTCGTGGAACTGTAATTGTTAGCGATCTCGCGATACGGATAAAGAATTACACCTATTCGATTACCGATAATTTCTTTTAACAGATCCCATAACTAGGGCCGTGCATAATTTCGCGAAAATATTTCCAGAATAGTTATAAGTAGAGACCTGCAAAATTCGCGTATTCATTCGGTGATAGGCTAGAATTCAAACACATATACCTCTTAGATAATTTTGCTGTTGGCTTACTGTTCATCTGAACGAATCTCAACCAGTTATAAACCCTCAACCAAAGAAGGATCGAATCACAGACAAACCAGCTGAGATGACTTACAAGTCAGCAGCCAATGAACTTGCGTTATTTGCCCGAGTGTACAGGGGTATGTGCAGTCTATCCTGAAGGCCATCGAAACCGCGAATTTTGCAGGTCTCTAGTTATAAGTTAAAACACTGTAACATCGTCTGTGTATTGTGACTGGGTGTGAATCTTTCAGGCACATGTCGCTTGTTACAACACCAATAACAGTAGTTCAGTGCGGAAGCAAACGTGTCCTGAGTTGCTCGGTAAAATAAGGCAACGACTTCTCTCGCAGACTGCCGCCAATCACAGGGAAGAAAACGCTGCTGTGATTATACCTTGTTGAAGTCTAATAGGCGTTCATATTTATTCGCGAAAAATGCCTGCCCCTACCCATAACCAATACAAATCCGATTCGGTACTTTTTTTTTAAATAATCACAGTGCAAATATACATAAATTCAATATTTTTAAGTAATAAGTTAGTACCTTAATAGAATGTTGGTTATAAGGATATTTATTAGATGACAAAATTTTTTGCAGCATAAAATTTGTACCTAGCTTAATACACATTATGTCTTTGACTAATTAACGAACATAACATTCAAGTATTGCCTTAAATTACAAAAAAAATTCCAGTGAAAGATGCTTACAGCATTATAAACTGGTAAATATAAAATATGGGTGACACCTGAATAGATGAATTTATTGTACTGTTTTCATGTGTACCGGTTTTTTAATCATTAGTTGGAATATCAGATATTCAGAAAATTGGCCGATACTGTTACTAAAAAAATTTCATCTGTAAATCATTAGTTAAAGTACTGGGACTTTTGTTTTCTGGCATCTCACTCAGTGGAATCCATGTTTAGTAATTAATTTGGCAAACAACACTAGTGAATTAGTGTTTATCCTTTAAGCCATACTTCTAAAAATTATTCCTTCATAATGTGCACTACATTCTTCATTTCAATTTTGCTCAGGCTCTGAAAAAATGTACATATCTTGGCTAAAGTTGTGCAGTGATAAAGAGAGAGGAACTACAGTAGAACCTCTTTAAGTCGAACCTCGATAAGTCGAAAACCTCCCAAACTCGAAAAAATTTTGTGTTCCCTTCCATTCAAGCCCCAAAACCTCCGTTGCTCGAAATCTCAACCCTCTATTAGTCGAAATAATCAGTGAGTCCCTCCAAGCTATTTTGGTACAGATTTTCCCTCCATAACTCGAAAAATTAAATTGGCCGTCTTAATCTCGAACATAGCAATGTTTTATTTTACAATCTTTACAACTCGATTATTTGAAACTTATCACCTCTATAGTTCGAAGAAAAATAAGTTACCGGTTTTAAGAATTTGTTGACAATGGAAGTACACTATTGTTTCTTAGAAATAAATTTAGGAGTATACAATAAATAGGATTACCACGAATTTATGACTCACATGTTAGCTTGCTTGGTGTCAGGTGTTTAATTTTATTATTTTTGATTTCATTTTAACTTTAGCGAAGCAAGTCATTTGTTGTCGACTGTTACGACTGCTATACATCAATTTGTACAACAGTTTACAAATAAAATTTTTAAAACATGAGTGCTGTGATACGTAAACTGAAAACTTTGAGTCTCGCTGAAAAATTGGAAGTGCTCGAAGCTGTGAAGAGCTGTCAAAGGAATAAAGATGTTGCTGAACAATTTGGCCTGCCAATAAGTACTCTGTCAACAATAATAAAAAATGAATCAGACATCATGAGAAAAATACAAAACGGTCAAAGTTTGTCCTGCAATAGACTGCGAATTTCAGAATTTCCGGTCTTGAAGGAGTGCTTACTTAAATGGTTTGAGCAGTGTCGGAGCCAAAATATCAGTGTTAGTGGACCACTGTTACAAGAAAAAGCGGAAACATACTCTAAATCATTGGGACTCTCTAATTTCAGGGCCAGTAATGGATGTCTAGAAAAGTTTAAAAGAATATATGTACTTGTTTTTAAAAATGTTTGTGTGGAAAGTGCAAGTGTCAACATTGAAACCTGTAACAAATGGAAAAGTGAATTGCAAGATTTGTTACATGGTTACAAACCTGACAATATCTTTAATGCTGATGAAACGGGGCTGTTTTTTTAAATGTCCTCCTGATAAGACTCTTAACTTTTAAAAATGATAAATGCCATGGTGGGAAGCATAGCAAGGAACGTTTGACTATTCTGCTAGCAGCAAACATGTCGGGCACAGAAAAACTCTCACCATTGGTCATCAGCAATCTAAAAACCTCTTTTTTCAAGATGTAAATCACTACATTTGCAATATGAAGCAAATACAAAAGCATGGATGACTTCTGCAATGTTCAAAAATTGGCTCATAAATATTGATAAGAAAATGGCCAAAGAAAAAAAGAAAAATCTTGTTATTCCTTGATAATTGTACAGCACTTAAATGATATTCCACAAATGAAAGCTGTTAAAATCCAATATCTGCCCGCCAATACCACATCAAATTTACAGCCTATGGATCAAGGTATCATTAAAAACTTCAAGTCATTATATCGGAAAGAAGTTGTCAGGAACATGTTGGATAATATGGAAGAAAAAAAGAATTCTACTATAGATGTATTGCAAGCCATGAGAATGGATGATAAAGCTTGGGGAAATGTAACTGGGACAACTATAAAAAACTGTTATGTACACTGTGGTTTATCATCGTCGTCAACAGAAGAAGCTGAAACCAAAGATTTTTCTATTTCACCTCCTGCAGAATGGAATATAGTAGTGGTGTCTGAATCAGGAATATCCTTGGAGGACTTTGTTAAGTACGATGATGGAGTTATGACTGCTGGGACATTATCTGATGACGAAATTATTGATTCAGTAGCTCAGAAAACCGATACTAATTATTTAGATGACATAGAAGACTCAAACAATACTACATGCGCTCCAAGGGTTTCCATCAAAGAAGCTAGAACCACATTGAATACTTTACGGAATTTTATAGAGCAAACCAGCAACCCTGAAGAACAAGAATTTTCTGCTCTTTATACCTTTGACAATGCTATAGATAGAGAACAACCGAATTATCCAAAGAAAAAAAATTACTTTTTTTTTTAATGCCATTTTTTTTTTATGGATTTTTTGAAATAATGTTGATTTATAATAAATAAAAATATGTTTGTCACCTCTGCAACTTAAATTTTTATTTATTTTACCTCTCTAACTCAAAATGTATAAGAATGAATCTCAACCCTCTTTATGTAGAATCAAAATCCGCTTAAGTCGAAATCCTTCATAAGTCGAAAACTCTATAACTCTAATTTTTTGGCATCTCCCTTTACTGTAATAAGTACCTAAGGCTAAATAAAGCTCTTCAACATTTTGCTCATAAGAGATGATGGGTGAGTTAGGGAGCACCTTTTGGAAAACCACTGGGCCTTGACAGCATCTGCCACGTTTGGGGGCGTTCAAGCATTACGTAATGCAATTTTTGAAGATATTTGACCCTCCCTCCTCCCCCTCCCCCCCATGTGATGTTACGTAACACCCAAGTGACCATTTTTACCTAACAGTTATAATTATGTTGTCGCGTGGCACCTGGCTCTTCCAGAATGGCCTTAAGCATCAATCCTCAGTTTCTGCCTAGATAAGTAGGTATGGCCTGACTGGCACGAGTACCCTCTAAATGGAGGTTCCTAAGAGGGGTAGGTGAGGTTTTCCCTCACCTTGGGATGCCCTGAAAGTGGCTCCCAGTGTCTCTCGGCTGATGCCTACTTACTTGCTGCAGCTGGCTTGGCTCTGCGGTCTTCCTTTCCCTGCAGTAGCAGGGCTGACTTGCTGGCTGGCTGGCTGGCTGGCTGGCTTGCTGGCTGGCTTGCTGGCTGGCTGACTTGCTGCCTGGGTGGGTAGGTCCCCGAGGAGCTCCCTCACTCCGAAAGGACACTCTCAGAGACGTGGTACGAGTTTTTATTCGAACACTCAACTTTTAGGCCGACAGTCTCCCTATACACTCTAAACTACTCCGCGGACTCGGTCGTCGTACTCCGGATCGCGGCTGCTGACAAGGCGTGGCGGGCAGGCTCGGCTGCCAGTGAAGGCGTGGTGAGCAAGGCTCGGCTGCCAGTGGTGCCTCTAGGACACCAACTGACTTTTTTTTTTTGCCTTATTTATTCTAAGTGTGTAAGGGGAGGGTCCAGGTTAAGGGAGGACCTAAGTGTGTCTCAGGCCGAAGCCTATACACTCTACCATGCGGGTTTTTAACCATGCAGGACAAGGGTGCGTGCATAGTGTGCTATTGGGGTTTACTGGCCAGCCATGGCTGCAATTGGCGCCATGGCTGACGCCCCATTGGTTGCCTAGCTTAAAAGCTAGCTAATGTGACCAAGGTAAAACCTGCATAGACACAGGGAAAACCCTGGGCCGGGTCATGCAGGGATCAATTAACATGCATTATGCAAGCAGGTAACTACTGGACAAGAGGGAAGAAGGGTCCAGGTAAGAAGAGTTGGAGGGGCTGAAAAATCAACCATGCTGGAGTTGGGTGCTTGGGCCTTGCGGCCCGCATTTAAGTGCTGGGAACTCCTGAGTTATTATTAACCAGGGGCGTATGCGCCCCCAGGGGCGGGCGACTTCACTCGTCAGCCCAGCCCAGCTGCCCAGGCAGCCACAGTTAAAACAGAAGTGGGCAGATGAGCCAGTAAACCGGCTCGAACTGCGGGCGCACGGAGCGAAAGGCAGCCTGACATTGCGCCATCTTCATCTTCCTTCTTCCGGTCAACAGCCAACCACCTTTCAAGCCAGGGTGGGGTAAGTCGTTCAGGCGAATGAATTATCTTGCGAGTCGGACCCTCTTGCCCCCCAAATTCCCGGGTCGGTTGAAGGTCGCGCCGCCCAGGCTACCACTGGCTCCAACTTGAAGGTGCCGCCATCTCTTCCTTCAGAGTTCCGATGCTGTTCAGTTCCATTGCACGCGCAGCAGTCCACAGCTCCGCAAGTTCCAGCCCGCAGTTCGTCTAGACTTCGCTACTATGGCACATCGAGCTCCCCTGCGGTGCCTTCGCCGACAGAACTGCTTCCTGCCACGCGCCGAGCTACATTCAGGCTACCTTTCACCCCGATAGCCGTGATAACGACTCCACAGACCGGCCATTGGTCTGCGGACTGCTATTGGTTATTCACAGTCACCCCAGCGAGATTGAAACTCTCGAGCTGGGATCCCGTATCCGCCACCCGCGGGACGCGGTCGGTAGCAGTTGGCACTGCTAGGCTGCCTCCCATACGCCCACAAATCCCCCACGCACTGCCAGCCTTTGGTTACCCAATAGGGCGCAGGGAACTCCCAGCCAACAGCCCGCGAGATGCGCGCTCCCCGAGAGACGACCACCGACCTGACCTCCTGGCCCAAGGGCCGGCCTTTTATACCCCTCCTGAGGACCGGGGCATGACATAGGGAGGGCTTGGGGTTCCAGGAATCGCGGGCGCTTCCAGGAATTCCAGCCAGCCTACGTGACTTGGACGGACCTGGGCTTGGAGGGAGATGGGAGGAGGCGGCCGGGCAGGCGGTGGTGGGTGAGGAGGGGGAGGCTGCGTGCGCACTCGCTTGGCCTGACGAGAGAGGGGTAGGCGAGGGGTGGCGGCCAGTAGGAGTGTGCGCGTGCATTCGACTGGTTGTCTTGGCAACCAAGGGCGCGGCATAGTCGCCCTGGCAACCGGCGATGGCTGTGGCTGGGCGGTGTCAGCTGTCGCGGCCAATGGCGGCGGCGGCTCGCACATGTGTTTAGGAAGAGAGGGGCTGACGGCTTCGAGAATACAGACGTGCGCGTCACGTCGCACGTCAATGTTGCACAAAATCCCGGAAAGTCGCCAAAATACTTCTGTTAATGTTTTAATCACGTTTGCGGTATAATAAATAAAACAAGCTATTAATAACTCACAATACATGTGTATATTGTTTATTTTATTTATTTATGTTGTTATTTAATAAACAATCACACATAATGTACTCTACTTTCACGACAGTCTTGGGAAGTCTTGCCATGCATGTAACGACTGTGCATTTGCACACTCTTGTGGGATGTGAACTAGATCCCACAGGTTGCACATATTCTGTTCTTGAGGTCGAATTGTACTGATGGGCAAAAGAAATCATAAGGCATCTGCTTAAACCCTTCTAGAGGAGGCGACAGATCAACGGACAACCTCACAAGAAGTGGTGAAAACTTGCATGATCCTTTGTCTAGCTGACTAGGTACCACTAGCTTGCTTGGGGTTTGAAGGATTGGGCAGGGTGGCGGCAGAAAAGTATCCAGAAAGACAGATTTCAATGCACTCATTAAGCTGTAACAGCAGGATTCGTCCGCGCATTTAATCACTTGCAAGAAATATTGTGATTCACAGACGTGAGCGCTATTCCACGCTAAATTTGGTTCTGCTGGATCCTGCAAGCTATCTTCGGGCTTTCTATATTCTGCCGAAACATCGTAGTTGTCAATTGTCATTTCCCTCCAGACGTTAGCAAGTGTCCCCCCAGCGTGCTGAAAATTGCGGTTTTCCAAATCATCATCAATAGTGTTTTCTTTGTTGTCGAGATGAGAACCAAAATGTTCATGCGGCAGGATGACTCCTGACAGTCGTTTGCTGCGTCACTCAACTCGGTTGTATGCACTCCGCCCAGGAGCATTAGTCGCTATTAACAGGACGTCCAGGTTGTATTTTTTGAAGTGTTGAATGGCAAAGTTCTTGGCTTTCCAATAACGTGGTCTTTCGTCCGGCCCACCATCTACATAGATGATGATCCCTGGCTTCACGGTGTTCGATTCTGTCATCATTATGGGTTTGAATGCAGACACTGATAAAAGTGATTCGAAATCATAAGCATGATTGTTCGCTGTTTCCCACTCCTTATGGATATGTGTGTCGACCTGCTGTAGCCAACAGCTTCTTCCTTACCGAAACCATCAGGATTCACGTTGATGCCGGCGTATACAGAAGGAATAAGTTTGTGCCGCTCTGCCACGACCCAGTCATGGTCAGGTAAAAGTACTCTGTATTCCATAATCATTAAAAGAGGGCTCTGACTTTTCACTGTGGGTAAACCTATTGCTATTGGTACACAGGCCTTATCGTCTTGAGACAGAACAAATACTTGCTACAAAATATACAGAAGCGACGCGATAGATGCCAAGGACCTAATTGTAGCAGTGCAGAATTCCCCATCCTTGTGCTTTTTGTGCATCTCGGACTGTGGTTTTGCTAACTTTACTGGTACGGTGCGTACGTGTCTTCTTCCCTCTTGAGTGTTAGAAACGCGTGGGGGTAAATGAAGATATGTGCCGCTTCAAGAAATTTGGAATCCCATCAACAACAACCTCATGCAGGTCGGACAGAGTGAGACAACTCCTAATCATCTCTGTTCGGCGGCGTTCATCAGCAGCACTGCAATGAATGGCAATGATAATTATGGTATCCAGGAGAGCAGGTTGCAAGTCAACAAAAGGGGGCTGCCCAGGGCCAGATCGAGGTTTTACTGCAGCAGGATTGTATGTCCGACGTTCAGCTTTCTCAAGTTTTTCTTTAGCTCAAAATTTTTTTGCACACTTGGCACTGTCTCTTTTTTTCTTTAAACATTTTTCTTCTTCTTTCAATTCTTTGGCTATACCAGTGTCCCTTTCTTCAGTAAGAACATTTATTCTCTGTTGAAGTAGCCAATTTTCTTCATAAGAGTTTCTTGAACCGGTTTGTTTGGAACATTTTTAGTGATATCCTAAACAATCAAAGTCGTATGTGGTTGCGTAGACGGAATTTCCAGGTTGTCCACAGTTTCCTCATCAGTAATCTCACTTTGCTCATCATGGTATCACTCATCTTTCGTTTGAAGTCATTGCTCTCTCTTCCAGCGACTCCGACAATCAATTCCATAAGAGATGAACATGCGGATGAAGCTACAGCATCCGAATCCTATAACGAAGTGAAAATAAATTAAGAATAGGTATTATTGAGACATGCAATATAGAACTTAAACATACATACATATATATATATTATATATAAATTTTCATAAAAACAACATTTCGCTATGTTTAATTAATGTTTGGGGCGATTACTCATAACGAACATCTTAAGTTCATCACATAAATGTTTGCCCCTAACAGGAATTGAATCCATGACTCTCAGCTGTTAGCAAGAGCATTAAGCTCTTAGGTTACCATAAACTGTACTGAAAAAGTGTACATACGCACCTGTTTTTGTTGAAGTGTACACAGAGTCAGTGGGTCATTGGACTTTGCTGACAATAGTGTTGCTGGTGTGCTTGATGTTTTCGTTGGTAGCTAAAAATACATAATACTTATGACCAGTTCTTTTATAAAAAATCTAGGTTTGGTTTATATATTACATACTAACCTATATGTAATATTCTTACATGTTAACAGTAAACTTACCTGTGTAAAATAATTAAGCATTGTTGCTTTCTTTTTCGTATCCTTCACCTTGAACTCTTGTATAGCGTCATTTATATGTTCTATAAACTTTCCTTTATTTTTTAGTTTTTCTTTAGCCGTTTTCCAAATTTTGTTGGCATTTTTTTGGCAAAGTTGCGCCTGCAAGTCAGCATGAGAGCTTTTATATTTGAGGACATTACAGTATAAATTCACTTTAACAACACTGATTACAGCAATGTGCGTCTGCGTACACACTAATGAATACTGACAATAAAAACAAAATAAGAATGACGTACAATACAGTCGAGGGATTCCCAGTAAAACATCAACAAAAATGGTCGTGAACTTGGAATATTTTAATTGCCTGTTTTTTTTATTTAAATAAAAAAATAAACAATATTATGTAATGCATTGTTTGAAACCCCCCCCCCCCCCTTTCTCGACCTTGTAACGCATCGTAACATTTTATTAGGACCCCCCTCCCCCAAATTGCATTATTTAATACTTGAACGCTTCCTTTCTCACTTTTGAAAAGTCTGAGTTTGACCTCTTTCAGAGGTGTACCAGGGGGAGGGGCCTATATATCTCCTCCCGATGAATCCTAAAAAAATCTATCGGTACCACCACCACCACCAAATGTAAATAATTTGAAAGCAAACAACAGGATGAAGTGGTTTACTCCTCCCACTCCCTTCGCCACATTTCATTTTTGCCTTGGTTGGGATATAGTGATCTGACCTCTCAACCACCATGATATTTATTGTTGTACAGTTTTGTGGTGCATGTTAAATATGTGATTTTCTGTTCATTTATCTCAATTATGAATTCATTAATAAATTTGTATTTATTTTTATAGCATAGTAATTTAATTTATAATGTTTTTAATTTATTGTATATTTTTTTGTGACCTTATTGCTGTAAAATGTTTCATTTTATATTTCTACAGGTGTTATGTTATGTTGTTAAATTGAATTATGACTATTATTTGTTATTAAATTTTTTTATTTGTTACAATTTTTGTTTTGTGCACATATACAGCCTTTTGGCACTTAAGTGAATGACAAGGCTAGCAATTTTTGGTGTGTATTATAAGTATCATGATTTGTTTATGCTCAATCTCAAACAATATTTGCATAAACATTTGATTTACCCTTTTACAAATTTTTTTGTAAATGACTTCAAAATAAATTTTTGCAAAAAAAAAGTTTAGTAATCATATTATTGATATGTAGTTTTATAATGAAGTTTGAAGTGAGATGCTCTGTTTAATGTTTTTGTACTCCACTCTACCATACTAAAATATGTTTTAAAGAGCACATTAGTTAATGATATGCCAGTATGCAAAGAAAGACCATTCTTTCAATTTAAATCTTAAGTCAAAGATATGTTGAAGCTATTATTAAGGTCAATCAATACAGCAAGTTTACAATAATTGGCTAGCCATTGCTTTGAAGTACGTAAATGCTATTAATAAGAATGAATGCACCATATTTAGCATTTATCTTTTGCTAATAAATGTGTTCCTTAAATTAAAGTGCATTTTATATTTATTTTGTAGGAATTTTTTTTTTTACTTTCAGAGAAACTTGACAGTCAATAAATAGAGTATCCATCCTAGATATGAGTATATAATTCCTTCGGTTACAAAAAGACGTTCCCGTTAAAATTTTGGGACCATGCAGTATAATTCACTGAATTACGTATGTACATAGTTTGTGAATCTTAAACCAGTGCCTTGATAATTATATATTATTGTCTTAAATTATTTCGCAGAGAAATGTTACTTAAAAAATATATTTTCTTGTTCTTAATGAACAGCACTAATTTTACCTCCATTATCCAAATTCTTAAACTTAATGCTAGCTAAACAACATAATGTAATAAACTATACAGTTAATGCATACCTGCCAACTTTTACGGATTGTCCGTAAGTTTTACGGATTTTAATACTATTTTACGGTTTTACGGACGTCTTTAATATCTTACGGATTTATTTTTGCGTGGTGGTTTATTACCATTCACTGTACCGGCCATGTATACCTGCCAACTTTTACTGTACCGGCCATGTTACCGACGCACCGACGGAAGGCGGAATGAAAACAAAACAAGAGATAGTTAGTTATTTGTATATAGTTTCGACTTGGACGTTCTACGGTCGTTTTCCACTTACCGCAAGGAAAAAGTGCTTAAACGGAGGAACGGACCACAACTGTGACGTCAGCCCTATCTCCTTGGTCTGTTCCTTGTTCCTTATATTATGGCCAAAATGGCTGACTATTGTTTGTAGTTTCAATATAGTGCTGCGCAACCGGTTTTTTTTTTCGTTTGTATTTACGTGATGGGAACCATTAGTAAGCTAGCCAACAAGAAATATATTCAGACTTACCGTGCTGCGTATAACAACCAATTTTCGTGTATTCTGAAATGGCAAAAAGGATAAACTTTTGTGTTTTGCACAGTGTGCCGGTGTGATTTTAGTATTGCTCATGGAGGTAGGTCCAACATAACTATACACTTTAAGTGTCCTAAGCATAGGAAAAACGTGCTTTCTGAGGAAGAAAATAAGAAGATTGATAGCTTTTTCACCAGTACTGCAGACACGGGGTTGGAAGTGACGAAAGCAGGCACTGATGATGTCAAGTGGGCTGAATTATCAAGAGTTCGTGGAGTAGATGGCTTCCTGAAGTATAACAGACTGTTAAAAATAATGCTATCAATTCTGTCAATCCCCCACAGTAATTCAGAATGTGAGCGCATTTTCAGTATGGTCAAAAAAAACATAACCCAATTTAGGTCCTCCATGTCATCTGAAACTTTGCAGTCTATTTCTGTGTTGAAATCAAGGAATTGTGTTTGTTATGCACAAAGGTTTACCTCAGATTTATTAAGTAAAGCAAAGAAGGCAACTGCTGCACATTCTAAGTCTTAAAATTTTCATCAAGGATGATAATCAGGAGATAACTGAAATATGTAACAAACATGTGATACAGCAAGGTATGTCTTTAAGTAATCTTGTTTAGTGAATGCTATTGCTTTTGTTTTGTACTTGATCATTTTTCTTTTCATATGCATGCTGTGTAAATTGGCACATTCTGGATAGGTTTAGTTTCCCAGTACATTTACAATATTGACTGTATGAGGTTTTCATTCTAGGCCATCGATATGCCCTTCATGTCATTAGTAAATTAGCAGAAACCAAATGTAATAGAAAAATAGAAAATAATTGCGCACAAAGCATGTAAAAAATTGCCGCATTTGATCTACGATACATTTTCCGAATTTAAAATTTTCTTGATGACCAAACTAAAAAGTTGGCAGACGTATGATAATGATTGAATATGTAAATTTTTATTATTTTATATATACATATTATGTATAAGTTGTCTGTGCCTACTGTTGATGATATAATATACTTCAAGATTGATTTTAATATAGGTTTTTGTGGTATGTAGATTAAATAACATAAATACCGTGTTTTCTCACATAATCGTCGCACATTTTATTCTAAAATCAAGTTTGAAAAGTAGGGACGATTATGCGGGAAAAAAAAAGTTTTGTTAGATAAAGTATTCATAAAAACAAAACCCATTCATGGAAAGTAAGTTTATTTACAAAGTGAAGTTTAAAAGTGCACGCCAAACAATTTATATTAACAATTCATTAAACAAAAACCTTTCTTCAACTTTAAATAGAAAAACAATATCTGTGACGCGAACGCAAGCCATTTGAATCTATGTCACCGTGAACTAAAGCGTAGCTGTCGAAGTACACACTCGCCACGAAAGAGTGCGGGCCGTCAAATGTAGTTAACTTGACATAGTCCGGGCCTACGGCCCCTCTTAAGTCCGATATGCCACCGCCCAAACACCATCCACCCTCCATTCAAACCTCCCGCCTACTTGTGCGTACGTGTGCGTGCGTGTGAGCTCGCCCGGCAAGAGGGCGCTTAGATGCAGTGCGCCGCACCCCTAAAAACATAAGAATATAATTGTGTTGTTTGTTTTTATTTCCCCTAAGTGCAACGTGACGGCAGATCGGCCGGGAGGGTTTTATGTACTTTTATTTTTTAACTAATGTATTAAAATATCATAGCGTTTCCGGACATTCCCGAGGAAACCCGAAGCCAGACAATAATTAAATTTAAATCTTAGTAATAATAATTTGTACAATCTTTTCAATTCATTCAAAAATTGTTACATAATTTTCAATGCTTTCTTGTCATGTTAGTTTAGTTTCCCGTGGCACGAATTCGCTAATATCTTTTAACGGCAATTGTTTCAGCGGTAGGATGCCATGCTAGTCGAGCGAGCCATGATCTCATCCCCAGTCTTCCGCCATCAACGACCGAGAGCAGACGCGTCAGCACTCCGGGGACCTCACCGCTTGTATTCTCTGCCAAGTAATTCTGTTAACTTTAATTTCATCTCAATCGCTTTCTTTTAGTCCTCGGAGCAGCTCTCGGTCGGGGGACTGTTTTATTAATTAATTTACGACCAGTCTCAGTCTTTTATCTTGTACAACGTAATTCAATATGTGACCACGTGGTGGCGCATCACCTATAGACCGATTCGTGCCGCGGGTATTTTTATACTGTTTCAACCGTGTACGTGTGTGAGCGGAATTAGCGGAATAAATCAGACGTGCGAATTTAATGTATTATTCTTTTATTTTCTATCTGTGTGACCACGTGGAGAGTGACGGCGTGTGGGACGCCTGAGAGCCCACTTCATAGGGAAAAGCGTGCCCGACGCTGAGAGCGGGCAGGAATTAGGGCTAGACATTTTCAAGGGGGAATATCACGTCTCACATGGGCGACGTCACGCCCTGAGTTAGGAGTCTCACCGGGTCCACGTGCCGTACCACGTGGTGGCGCCCTCTAACAATCCACCGTAAAGCCGACCGATTGACCCCCCCCCCCCCTCCCCGCGACAAACTCATCACTCGACAGATAGCGCGCGTTGCATTCAATTGGCGAGATATCAATATTCTACTATGTGCGCGCACTCTATACGGGAAATAACATAACCAAACAGTAATGATTTGCAACGAGCGCTGGCTACATTTTTGTAAGCGGTTTACTGCGGCGACGCAGACGAACAATGAAGATTATAACGTTTAAAAAGTCTTTAAAAGAAAATTTACACATCAGACAGCTTCGTATTTCCATTATTTAAATAAGTACGCTGTAATTTCTGAATAAATATTATATTTATACTTTCAAATACATCATTTTATACAGAAGAGATACCTACAATCGGCGAGATATCGATATTCGACTACGTGTGCGCGCTCTATACGGGAAGCAACATAACCAAACAGTAATGATTGCAACAAGCACTGGCTACATTTTTGTAAGCGGTACACTGCGGCGACGCAGACGAACAATGAAGATTATAACGTTTAAAAAGTCTTTAAAAGAAAATTTACACATCAGACACCTTCGTATTTCCATTATTTAAGTAAGTGCGCAGTAATTTCTGAATAAATATTATATTTATACTTTAAAATACATAGTTTTATATGGAAAAGATACCTACACAAAGCGCTCGGCATCTAATAGCAGGACCAAAAACCTCATGCGACGTTTACGCGAGAGGTTTTTTTTATCCAAATTTTGACGCCCTAAAATATGGGTGCGACGATTACGCCCGTGCGACAATTATGCGATAAAAGAGGGTATTTCTTTTTTTCTTTATATTCTGATAACTAATTAATTTTTGTAAAAGGTAAGTTGTGCAGGTGTGAATTACAAATTTTTTACAAACTAAAATGGTAATAATAAAAACAGTGTCCTTATCATAACTGTTCAAGGATGTTTTGAGAGAGACATAAAAATCACAACTAGTACATTTCAAGAGGTCTTAGGTATTCGTAGTGTTCCCTGTTAACACACGGAAGGCATTGCCATAGTCTCTTAAAAGGGTAATTGGTAATAGTGAGAATTAATTGCGATGAAATGCTCAAAAAAGCAAAGGTTTTTTTAGTTTAGTTTAATATATTGTCACTTAAAGAAATAACACCACCTAAGTGGCAATTTTTTTTAAATAGTTTTTTTGTTTCTCCATGGAAATGTTAGCAGTTAGCATCTTCTCACGAAGAAAAATGAAATTGAAAAACCAACAAAATGCACCGCTATTTCTTCTTTCTCCTCTCATAACCCAATGTGCTCTCATGCTAAACTAGTTTAGCCTTAAGTAGCCAATTTTATTTTCATCCTTTAACCTGCAGTTTCTGAAACCCTTGTGTGCTATCACTTGTGAGTCGCCTTGCATAGATATAAATTTACTATTTATTTATGAGGCAAATGCAGGTGTCTCACAGTTTTTAATGTACATAATTTACTATAACATTCTTTTGTAATTAATTACTCTTACCAAATGCAGTAACTTTGACGTCGACCAGGGCTACACCCTCCCTAAGCCCGATGTGTCTCATGCCGCTGCTGACCCCCTCTCCTCCCACCGACACCCTCTGTTTGAAACCTCCCGCCAACAAGTGTGTGTGTGCGTGCATGTGTTTGGTCGCCCTGCGCGAACCCTTTCGGCGCCCACCTTAACTGGAGCAGTGGAGACTGCATCTTTTTTTTTTAAATAATGTAGTACCTAATACATAATATATGTAATATTGACGTCATCCGACCGAAGGTTACCCTAAAGCCCGACCTGCAACCGCCAGTATTCAACCCGCTAACGGAACGCGCCCCTAGCCATGGTCCACCCGAGACAGGCGAGCCACCGGCAGACAAGGTAGAATCCGGCCACCCATAATAACCAGACAGACACTACAGTTAAGCCCTCTGATAAATCACATGCAAAATTAAAACAACATTGTGTATAAGTTAAACGTTCTCTCAATGAAAATGTGACGTAGGAGTGCCCGGGCACTCACGTGTGAAAATGTGTCAGTACGTGTGCGAGTGTCCCCCTGGCGGCCTTCTACCTGTATCAATTAAGTGTTTCAGGTGACATAATTAATACCTCCCTATGTTGGGTTTTTACTCCCCACCAGAGCGGTCCGGCAAAAGACACAGTCTCTCGTGTGACTTACAGTTCAAAAACATAATCCGTAAACATGCTAAATCTAAATCGTAGAAGGGATGTGTAATTTAAATTTAGCTTGAATAATTAATGTTAGAATTTAGCGCTCTTAAAATCTCTTGTTAACTTGTTAATTTGGAAAATAACGTAATGAGGTCAACCCCGGCGCGAGAGGACACCGAGCCTCGGCCGGACGCCATGACACCACGCCAGTACAGCGCGACTCGTGGACCGGGGCGGACGCACATCCCACGGAGAGACAGCATCCTTTGTCTGCACTGAAGTAACTCCTGGTAAATATAGTCACGTCACCGAAACCTCTTTTATTAAGCTCTCCGTGCGTACCCGGTCCAACCTTTCGGTCTAGGACTTAATCCGGCCGCGTAAATTCAAATCTCCCTGCACCACACTTGGTCCGCGGGGCAGTTTACCAGCATACAGCATGGGCTGCCTCCCGAAACCCCGAACTTTTGTTAAAGTCACGCGCCCCGGCGCTGATCTCACCAACGTAGGACTTGGACTAAGTTAATTGCGGTCCGCGCTCCACCACAGTGGACGCGAACACCGCCGTGAAGCAAAGACATACGGGATTGGCCGCCTCCAATCACACTCAACGCCTTATTCACGTAACATTTTAGTAATTTTGTGCAATGCCTTATTCACGTAACATGTTAGTAATTCGGTGCAACGCCTTATTCACGTAACATTCTTAGTAAATTTGTGCAACGTCTTATTCACGTAACATTTTTAGAGTGACTCTGTGTAATGTATAACTTGTGTATTTTGCATGACGTCAGCTTCTGTACGACGTGGTGTGTAACCCACTGTATTACGCCAAACCCACAGTCGCACAAATAAACGGCGCACGCCATTTACCACATTAATTCAGCGCCTAATTAATCAGTCATACAAAACCCCAACCACCACGAACTAGGGGATCCTTCCTATCCCACGCAACACCGCCGACGGTCCTAGTGGGCCACGCAGGGGCAACCGCCCCCACGACCCATCTCTCGACTAGGAACAGAGCTAGTCTGGCGCCCACCCGGAGACATTCCATTGAGAACAGCCTTTCCCGCTAGGAACCACACCGGGTCTCGAACCAGAGTCCCCGGACGACGGCAATATGTAATCCTTAAAACTAAATTAACGTATAATTTTTAAAAGGTTTAAATAGTTATGTTTAATTGTCATATCAATTTACTAACAGTAAGTTCAGCACTTCCTGCGGCCATGACACCCAGGGCCCAGGGAGTCTCTTCCATTCGCCGTGCGGGGTAGGACGCATCTCAACACGTCGTCAACTAACTTTTTCTCGCAACTGATCCGTTACCGTCCGCCGTTGTAACTATTTTTAAACTTTTTTTTTTTATCAGTTTTACGTTGTACCGCCGAAGGCCACAAAGCCCGGCCTCCACCCGCCAGTATTGGCCCCCGCTGGTGGAACGCACCCCTCGCCAAGCCAACACGAGTCAAATGAAGCACCCTCCCGCAAGTAGCCCTAGTGCCCTATAACTTAATCAAACATACTCTCCTAGCAAGGACGCTAGAAAATTAAGCCCCATTAAACTCATAAGGTATAATTACCCAAAGTTAAGTGCCGGGAATGGTGCGTCTCGGTGTGTGTGTGTGATGGCGCCCTAAGGGCATCCCAATTCACTGACGCAAATTCTTTCCCGTGCGGCCTGTGGCCTTAATTAAAGCGGAAAACCGCGTGAGTGCATCATAGTCGTAATTAATTATAAAATGTGCAGCGAGGGGAGTGTTTGAATAATAAGTGAACAGTCACAAACTTGAGCCCCACTTTTGAATGTTTTATCGGCTAATTGTGTGGCCACAAATTCAATAGACACAGAACTAGTTGACAGTAGCCTTAAATCTAATTAAAACAAGAGTGACATGTAATTAGCACATAAGTTTTCCAGTTAATATTGTATAACGGTAAATTCAAGATTTTGGCACGAGGAAACAATGACTTCCTCCCCGGCGCCATGTTCCCCCGGGCAGTTCTTCGCGGCTTTTCATTTAACAACACGTTCATGTCGCCACGCGAGTAACAGCATAACGGACCTGGCCGACTCCAGACCACAGAACTTTTGCTAAGACAACCGCGCAAACGCCTGCCGGTCACAAACTTTAGTAATTAGTGAACACGTGAAGTGTCGACTTAATTATAATTTACGGGACTGGCCGACTCCAGCCGAGAGACAATGTATAACTGCTGCTAGGGAACGTGGACAATGAGCGTAAGCAGAGTAGGTGCTCTGCCTTGTACTTTATTTGAATTAACATGTCAGTGTAAAGTGTTAGTGCAACGTGTCGAATATAATTGTGTCCTTTGACGCCGCCGTCAGTGCTCCCTCTGAGAGCACAGGCCGTTATGTGTCCTCAACACCTGATAAGTGCCGCGCCCCGAACGCGCCCGCGCGCGCAACGTAGTGCAGTGCCCCGAACGGCGTGACGTCAGTCACGGCCTCCTACGTGTGCAAAGCGCCCGGCCGGGTGTGGCACTGCGCAAGGGTATTGTTTATTCATGCATTCGATAATATAAACAGAAACTAATGAATCTAAAACCATCAATAATCAATGTTAATGTAATAATCATTTTATAAAGGGTTATAATTCACAAAACTGGCCGAAGTCATCTTCCCGCGCTCCGCAGTTTTCCCGCGGAATTTCCCCCCTCCCTGGCCCCGGCGGCCAGGGAGGTTAGTCAGTCGCCATCCAGCACTCGCCCGGGCCGGCAGCCCACGCACGGGGAGCCTTCAACTTTCGCGCCATCATCTTGAAGTGTTTTCAAAATTACTCTATGGAGTATATTTCCTAAAATGCCAATATCTATAATGTAAAATGTGGTCTAGTTGGGCGCCGTGAAAACTCTATAAAGTACTAGTGCTGTGATTGTGTATGTAGCACAACTACTAACCTCTACAGAATATTAACTAAAATATGTCTTGTTATGTTGATAGTGCAAATAAATTATTCTCAAGTTGTATGTACTGGTGTAGTTTGACTCAGTGTGAATACCAAACAATAAAATGTCGTATAATTCCTTAGCAGTATGTCTCCTTCTCTTTGTGTGTAAGTATTCTGACCTTAAAATCAACAAATATAAGTAGTGGGTTTAAAAGCATTAACTTATCTATGACTGCTGATCTCAGTGTAATAAAAACTAATTATTCTTTCAAGACAATCCAAGCTAAATATTTCTGTCTATCTGGTTTAACATACACATGATATGTAAGTATGGTTATCAATCGGAAAAATAAAATATAATTAAACTTTAACTTTTTACTAGGGTCAAAATCATGGTTGTATGGGTGACAATACTCTTTTGCAACATATCCAACTGTAACATGAAAAGTGACAGAGTCAATGATTAGCAAGCAACATACAAATACCTTTGAGACAATTATTCATGTTTAAATAGGTTTTTCATTAAACAAAATTTCAATATCCGTTATACTTAAATGTCTTTCAGAATTAATTACGTTTTACGTAATTGTATCACTGAATAATAGTTTGGTTATCAGTCAATATTTTAAATATTATTGAAACACATTTTAACTGGCAAATTAGTCTTTTCTTTGTTTTTACTAGCTCAGTCTCTTTCGGTAGATCAAACTGTCTCAAGACTTCTGGACCTGGGGCTATTCTTTAAACATTCAAGACAATTAATGACTTTAACAGATTTTAACTTTGATATCGTACATATTACTGATCAATGTCAGTTAACCAGGTCCAGTATGTACAAGCTACAAGTCTTTACGTAGTTAAGTAGTATTAAGTTGTTTTTGCGAGTTTCAAATTAGGTCTTGATCGTAAACATCATAGTTTAAGATATCTTGCCATTAAAATAGGACAGGTAACTTCTCGCTGTTCTTGTTAATTCGGGGATGGGGCAAACAAACCTCGTCGCGTCGTTACAATACCAAGAGGCTGTGGAAAACCTCTCCGAACCCCTGTCTCTCCTCCGATGTTGCTGGTTAGATCTCACTCTCCTCCGATGTCGCTGGTTGGGTCTCCGTCTCGATGCACCTCCTCTCGTGCTGCTGGTACTCCAGCAGGACTGGCGTCGGTCACCTGGAGTCGTCTAGAAGGATGATGTCCTCCGGTAAACCGTCTACGATGCCGTCTACCGCTGTTGAACTCCTTCCATCTCGAAGATTGATATTCCTTTTCTTCTTTTCTTCTTAATTCGTCGTTGATCCAGTTCTATTTATGCTGTTAGTCAAAACTTATCGTCGTCGTCGATTCTTTAGTAGAGCTTCGAACATCGGTAACTACCTCTTCTTCATTGTGTAGTTCCGGTATTTATTATAAAATCATCAATTTCACGTAGATTCTAGCTATTCAGTCGTCGTACCAATGTTTTACGTGATATTCTTACATTCATTTATGACTAAATCACGGAGCTCTTTCTCTCTAATCCTTCTCCCATGATAGTAGAACAGAAACTCCAGTTCCAATTTGTTTCAAACAGTCAAAGCTTTCTCTATTGAACACTCTCCGAAATCACACTGGAAATACTAAATTCTTTAAATAAAATATATGCGCAGTCGAGCGTCCAATCACATATACTCTTTCCTCAGTAATGACCCAAAAACACTATTAAAAGGTGTAAGCTCATTTCCTATTCGTCGCCGTTTAACAAATGTTTGCAAAGACATTTCATAAAATTATTACTTAGATAAAACATGAAAATACTTAAAGAGTAAAACCAAATTGACCTGACCATAGAGATACAATACTGGTAAATATAATTCATAACAGGACTAAGACAAAGTCATAGAGGTAAGAAGTAAAATAATAAACATAAAATTCATTTCTATTGAGGGCTTCTCAAATACCTCTATAGAATAGTCCCCTTCAGAAATGTGACTAACGAACTATACTCTGATATAGGTCTTAGGACCATTTCTCATCATACAAACATCTCATCTATATTCTAATTATTTGCAGAAAATTTACATTTCATATTATTGACCTTATTTACATACTTACTTGCAAACATAGAGTATTGTCACCGATATATGTCTTCAAACGGACATATGTGTAACAGTGTATACTATTCTACAGGAGTGTAATATTTCCTCAACTGCGTTATATTATAGTGTCCTATTACTTGTTTAGTTTTAATGTCAGACAGTTCGTAACAGTTACTTCTAATAATCTTCGTGATCATATATGGTCCATTGAAGAGTAGAAATAGCTTCTTAGTAACGTACTTCCAAAATTGGCTTACTGGATTCGTTCTCTTGAGTACTAAATCTCCACAATTAAAACTCATCTTGCTGGAATCTTTCTGGTATTTTCTCCGAAGATCCGCCGTGGATGTCAACTTGGCTGCGACCAACTCTTCAGTTTCCTTCTGTATCTCGACTAATTCTTTATCTTCTGCGGCCAGAGCTTCATCGTGAT
This sequence comes from Bacillus rossius redtenbacheri, assembly GCF_032445375.1. Taxonomy (NCBI): domain Eukaryota; kingdom Metazoa; phylum Arthropoda; class Insecta; order Phasmatodea; family Bacillidae; genus Bacillus; species Bacillus rossius. Next base: position 74,237,119 of record NC_086332.1, read on the forward strand.
GTCTCGGTAGTAACGATGACGGTATTATCAATGATCTTTTTCCTGTTAACGCTTCATATGGAGTAACACTGGTAGAACTGTGTACAGTATTATTCAAAATGCATTTTTCCGAAACTTCCCAATTTTCAGTAGTTTTCGTATTTTCTGTGTCATCCATAGCAGTTACCATCCAACCTGCAAAATTCAAAATTATTTTATGGCTAGCTAGAAAATCTACCCCGAAAATTACTGGTTTAGCCAATCCTTTTACGATTAATACATTAATGTACTTGGTGCTACCTAAACCTTCTACTTCCAATAAGGTCTGACGATTAATGATGGGACTAGCCCTTGATGTAACCCCTAGAATCTTTAAACTCGGTACTGGCATTCTCGGTAATGATATTCCGGTGCTCTCTATCATGGCTACGCAGTCTTCGCTGATGCAGGATATCTCTGCGCCGCTGTCTAATAGTACAGGCACTTTAACTCCGTTTAAAGTTAACGATATCTCCGGACATAGTGCTTGTTTCGCTTGAACTTCGGTTTCTGTGGGCTCGCTGAGTAAAAATTCACGCTCGTTTTCTTTGAACATAATGGTGTGTATGCTTCGACAATTATTCTTGTCATTTGCGTCGGGATCCAATTTTATACTAGCCCCGTCTAACTTACAATTAGGGACTGACGTGCGGAGCGGGTTTTCGCCATCCCTAATTAGTTTACCGCACTGTCCTTAAATCCTCTAATTTGCTCTTGTGACAAATTAGCAAATCCATTATTTGCATTCGGTGAAATCAAAAATGTGTTATTACCTCCTTGGTTTGTATCTGAGCTTCTGCTAGATTGCATGCGCGGCCATTCCGTGTTGCTTTGCTCGTGACTTGGTGCTATAGAATATGAATTTCTTTCTCCTTGTCGCGCGTCGTGAATGGTGGTGCTAAAGCTGTTCCCTTTTTCAGACGGTACAAACGTTTGTGCATTTATGCTGTACTGACCTCCGGAATGATTATTGTAATTTGCCGATCGTTCTTTCGTTGTTCGATTTTCGCCTGAATTCTCTCTGAAATTAACTGTCCCCTCCTGACGTTTATTCTCCCACTGTGATTCATTTTCGCGTCTGTCTTGTCGCTTCTCGTTTCTACGACGATAGTACTGTGGTTTATAAAATCCGTTACCATATCGCTGACCTCGATATCTATTGTGATACCAATTACTTCCGCAGTTTTCAACGTTCAGTGTGTGAATTTGAGGTTGTTTGTGTCCGCTGTTCTGCCCTTCATTTCGGTTGCGCCAGTTATTGTATAACGGTGTCTGTTGGTTCGTGTTCTTGCGCTCGTTAGTTTCTTTGTGCGTTACCGTTTTATCGAGCTTAACGAGTCGTTCATACGTTAACAGTTGTTCCTTGAAATCTACAATATTACTGTATTGCCGTCCACTAAGTTGTAATTGATAATTGAGTGGTAATTGCGAAATTATCATGGCAATAAACTCTTCGTCTTCCATACGGCAATCAAGATAACGAGTTCTCTCGTACATATCGCTGATATGCGCCTCTAAATTTTGAAATTTACGATTTTCGAATTTTTCAGAATGCAACTGTATTCGCAAATTGCTTTGGATACGAGTATTCCAAAATTGGGATATGAAAGCTTTCTGAAACGATTCGTATGCGTGTACCGAATCTTTCGCCAACTCCCACCAATAATATGCCGTGTTTTTCAAGCAGTGGCTAACGCATTTCAATTTTTCTGCGTCTGTTAACTTAAATGTGTGGCAATATTCTCCAAACTGATTTAAGAATCTTCGAGGGTTTTCATTACTTTTCCCTGAATATGTTGGAACGTCATCCAACCATTTCTTAGAAGGGTGGTGTAGTGTAAGTACCGGATCTGCTGACATAATTGCAGTACTAATATTCGCGGGATTTCGCTCGGCTTCTATCATTATCGATTTGTTTACCGGCGTGTCTTCCTTGTCGGTATTACATTCGCTAGTGTGGTGAGTCGTTAGTTGGGGCGAGAATGTTGCGATGTGTCTGGATTCTCTTTCTATTTCCCCTATTTTCGCCTCTACCATATCTAACCTTCCTGTTAGACGCTCGCTTAAGTGTACTACTTTATCGTCAGTGCGTTTACTGAATATTTCTACACCTTCAATACGAGTGTGTACACTGGAAAACTTCTGTTGCATCTCGTGCTGTGTTTCAGTTAAGTCATGCCTGATTTCTGCTGTTTCATCTGCAATCCTGCCTAAAGTGTTATTTAAGACTTGCACTAAATTGTCTAGTCTTTCGGCGTTTTCTCGCTCCTTTTGTTCCCTTTCTAACTTCTCCTCCTGTTCTATACGCTCCCGTTCTTGTTTCTCCCGTTCCCGTTCTAGTTTCTCCTCCTGTTCTTTACGCTCCCGTTCTTGTTTCTCCCGTTCCCGTTCTAGTTTCTCCTTATTCATGAACTGGAACAGTGCATCTAGGGTAACAGTTGGTGTCGGCGGCGAATGACCCAAATCCATTTCCTGCTGTGACTCCATACCAGTAGTCTCGATGTGCTGTTCTGGTACTACTTCTCTAGGTTCTCGTTCAGGACTAGAGTCAGAAGTGTCATTGCTACCTCTCAAAAAATATGACTTCCTACCTGTGTCTGTCATCTTGACAAAATAAAATTACTGTCTGTATTTTTCAAAGTGTCTTGAGTTGTTCAAAAAAAAAATCATAAAATAGTCCCTAACGTTGGCCTACACGTTGTGCGCCAAAATTCTGAAGTGTTTTCAAAATTACTCTATGGAGTATATTTCCTAAAATGCCAATATCTATAATGTAAAATGTGGTCTAGTTGGGCGCCGTGAAAACTCTATAAAGTACTAGTGCTGTGATTGTGTATGTAGCACAACTACTAACCTCTACAGAATATTAACTAAAATATGTCTTGTTATGTTGATAGTGCAAATAAATTATTCTCAAGTTGTATGTACTGGTGTAGTTTGACTCAGTGTGAATACCAAACAATAAAATGTCGTATAATTCCTTAGCAGTATGTCTCCTTCTCTTTGTGTGTAAGTATTCTGACCTTAAAATCAACAAATATAAGTAGTGGGTTTAAAAGCATTAACTTATCTATGACTGCTGATCTCAGTGTAATAAAAACTAATTATTCTTTCAAGACAATCCAAGCTAAATATTTCTGTCTATCTGGTTTAACATACACATGATATGTAAGTATGGTTATCAATCGGAAAAATAAAATATAATTAAACTTTAACTTTTTACTAGGGTCAAAATCATGGTTGTATGGGTGACAATACTCTTTTGCAACATATCCAACTGTAACATAAAAAGTGACAGAGTCAATGATTAGCAAGCAACATACAAATACCTTTGAGACAATTATTCATGTTTAAATAGGTTTTTCATTAAACAAAATTTCAATATCCGTTATACTTAAATGTCTTTCAGAATTAATTACGTTTTACGTAATTGTATCACTGAATAATAGTTTGGTTATCAGTCAATATTTTAAATATTATTGAAACACATTTTAACTGGCAAATTAGTCTTTTCTTTGTTTTTACTAGCTCAGTCTCTTTCGGTAGATCAAACTGTCTCAAGACTTCTGGACCTGGGGCTATTCTTTAAACATTCAAGACAATTAATGACTTTAACAGATTTTAACTTTGATATCGTACATATTACTGATCAATGTCAGTTAACCAGGTCCAGTATGTACAAGCTACAAGTCTTTACGTAGTTAAGTAGTATTAAGTTGTTTTTGCGAGTTTCAAATTAGGTCTTGATCGTAAACATCATAGTTTAAGATATCTTGCCATTAAAATAGGACAGGTAACTTCTCGCTGTTCTTGTTAATTCGGGGATGGGGCAAACAAACCTCGTCGCGTCGTTACAATACCAAGAGGCTGTGGAAAACCTCTCCGAACCCCTGTCTCTCCTCCGATGTTGCTGGTTAGATCTCACTCTCCTCCGATGTCGCTGGTTGGGTCTCCGTCTCGATGCACCTCCTCTCGTGCTGCTGGTACTCCAGCAGGACTGGCGTCGGTCACCTGGAGTCGTCTAGAAGGATGATGTCCTCCGGTAAACCGTCTACGATGCCGTCTACCGCTGTTGAACTCCTTCCATCTCGAAGATTGATATTCCTTTTCTTCTTTTCTTCTTAATTCGTCGTTGATCCAGTTCTATTTATGCTGTTAGTCAAAACTTATCGTCGTCGTCGATTCTTTAGTAGAGCTTCGAACATCGGTAACTACCTCTTCTTCATTGTGTAGTTCCGGTATTTATTATAAAATCATCAATTTCACGTAGATTCTAGCTATTCAGTCGTCGTACCAATGTTTTACGTGATATTCTTACATTCATTTATGACTAAATCACGGAGCTCTTTCTCTCTAATCCTTCTCCCATGATAGTAGAACAGAAACTCCAGTTCCAATTTGTTTCAAACAGTCAAAGCTTTCTCTATTGAACACTCTCCGAAATCACACTGGAAATACTAAATTCTTTAAATAAAATATATGCGCAGTCGAGCGTCCAATCACATATACTCTTTCCTCAGTAATGACCCAAAAACAATATTAAAAGGTGTAAGCTCATTTCCTATTCGTCGCCGTTTAACAAATGTTTGCAAAGACATTTCATAAAATTATTACTTAGATAAAACATGAAAATACTTAAAGAGTAAAACCAAATTGACCTGACCATAGAGATACAATACTGGTAAATATAATACATAACAGGACTAAGACAAAGTCATAGAGGTAAGAAGTAAAATAATAAACATAAAATTCATTTCTATTGAGGGCTTCTCAAATACCTCTATAATCTTGTAACTGCAATAGGTAATTATAGCCAAACCGTTTTTATATCAGCTCCCCGGTCGGCCCAAATCGGCCGTTAGCAACCTCGCGCGGTCTATTAATAAAATGTGTATCCCATCAGGGATTTTTATATTTTACGTAAGCAATTAGGTGATCCTTCGTGGCACCTGCGCCTCACGCTATAACGTCCCACCTCGGGACATAGTTCTTTGCCCACGCAGGGCAGCACTGCGCCAAACGCGACCACAAACATTCGGACGAGTCATCAACTGGGACGTGCCACGGCCACGTGTGTGATATCGTACCAGATTCCACCGTGTCCGTACCCAGCTTAACGTGGCCTTCGCCACCCCGCGGACTAGCCGCTTGTGCATATCCTCCTGTGCGGGACTAATCACAGTAATTTAGTGTAATGTGTTTTCATAAGTAAATTCGCGGGACCTGCCGTCCTTTTAGTGTAATGTGTTTTCATAAGTAAATTCGCGGGACCTGCCGTCCTTATAGTGTCATGTGTTTTCATAAGTAATTTGCGGGACCGATCGCCCACACAACTCACGTCGCGTCCGAGTACTCTCGCAGAAGCCATAACAGGTTCATCGTGCGCGGAGCTTAGGTCGACGATGAAGCGGCCAGTTACGTGAACGTGTGGCGTGTAGACTGTGCTACGCAATAAAACGGCTACAAGTATGTGTGTGTTTCATTAATAAGGCGTCCTGGGAGGCCATAACAGCCCGGGGAGTCCTTTGTCGCCGCATCCCTACCTGCAGCCACGAGGCCAGGAACCCCACCCTTGAGATTCAAAATTAACCCACCAGTTTAAATTTACGTAAATTCAGATCAGGCAACGGGGACGGCGTCAAAATGGCGCCCAACTAGTGTGGCTAGAACATCACCAAACTCTTTCGACAATCAAGCCAAGAAAACGAAACGGAGAATTTAGTGGACAAAGGGCTCGAGTTGGGACAGTGCAACAGCGCGCAGCGTGGCAACACCGCGCGACGGAGCGGCGCCGCGCCAGCCGGACAACCCCCCGCCCCCGCATTCCTGCCCGCTCAGTACCCCTCCCCTCCTCCGTCCGAGACCACCCCTCAGCACGCACGTCACTCCACCCACCACCCCTTCCCTCCTACGCCCGATACCACCCCTCAGCCCGCGCATCGCTCCGCTCACCACCCCTCCTCACCATGCTCCACCCCTAGACCAGCTGTGAGGGGTGATGTCACACGGCCGCGCCACCATGGAGTCGGGACAGCGACGTCACGACCCGCCGCCCGGGCCGTCCTGCCGCGGCGCGATGCAGACCGACGTCACGATCGACATGGGGGAGTGGTGGAATACGGACTTCTTGACAGGCGGGGCGGAAAGAACCACGAGGACAGAAACGCAGACCACACGGGAAGGCGGCGCGCGGGAAGCGATGGCCCAGGTCAAGAGGGAGGTCAGGGTCGCGTCGGCGCGACGCTGCCACGCCGTGGAGTGACACCGCCAGCCCGAAGAAATAGAATACTGCCACCAGTGTGGCACCACAAGACACCGCACGTGCACGGAGGCTAGGGAATTCCTGAACTTTCGCGACGGCCTATTCATGTGCGCGGCTTGCGAGAGTAAAGTTAACTCGCCCGCACCCGTGACCGTCATAAGCGAAACCCGACGGGACAACATCCGGGTCAAGCTACCCGAATTCTCCGGACACCCTTACGAAGACCCGGAGAAATTCACACGGGCGTGCCAGGACCGCCTGGCCAGGTACGGCGTACCCAGAGAGGAGTGGACGGAACCCGTCACGGAGCAGCTTAGGGGGCCAGCGACGGGCTGGTGGTCCATGACGGGCGAATACGGCGTGGAATGGGAGGACTTCGCGCCACGCCTGGAGGCCCGATTCAATGCCGCCCGCGCACGCGCCCAGTGCCAGCGCGCCCTGTTCTGCGAACCGCAAAGGGCGGACGAGGACGTGGAAACCTTTATCCGGTCAAAGATGAGACTACACCGACGTCTGGACGCCGGCGGGCCAGTCAACGCGGCGCTTGACGTGACGGTAGAGCTGATGAAGAGGGAGCTGCGCCCGCACCTTCGGGGTGCCGTGGACAGGGAGCTCGAGGACTTCGTCCAGATGGCGAAGGAAATAGAGAGGGACCTACGCCTGTCACCGCGCCCGCGGGACACAGCAGCTCGCCGCCGAGGGGCGTCACCGTCACCCACGACGGCCCCGGAGGACGAGTGGGCGGTAGTACCATACGTGAACCCCCCTCCCCCTTCCGGCGCCACCCGTCGGGGGGGCGAGGTGAGGGAGAGAGGGACCACGACGCAACCCGCCGCGCCCGCGGCCAACACCACCACGCCACGGGCCGCGCGCGCTAACCCGCGGGCCGAGGGACAGCGAGACCGGCCCCCACGGTGCCGCTACTGCAGGGAGGAGGCCTACCACTGGCACGAGGTGTGCCCCAAACGGGCCGCGCTATGGCAGGATCGCTGGCCCGGCGCAACGCAGTCGGGAAACGCCCGCTAGGGAACAGGATACCGGCGGGCTACTGTTCCTGGATCACGGCCAACGCACCAACCACGAGGCCAGTCCGCACAACAACACCGCTGCCCGTCAGACCGGGCGGTGGCGAACATCAGTTTCCGTCAACGTCCCGCCCCGGGTCGTCGGCGAGCGGTGCCGTGTCACGGGCGCCCCCGACACACCCGGCGCCACCTGCGGGGCCTGACCAGGCACCATCGCCGCCCGTCAGACCAGGCGGTGGTGTGCCCCAGCACCCGTCAACGTCCCGCCCAAGGGTCGTCGGCGAGCGGCGCCGCGTCACTGGCGCCCCCGACGCACCCGGCACCGCCTGCGGGACCTGACCGGGCACCATCGCCGCGGCTGGGGCGAGCGAGGAACACCACGGACAAGCTGATGCGGGTGCCCGTCCTGCTGAATGGCCAGCCCGTCCACGCCCTGGTGGAACCCGCGGCGAGCCACACCTACGTCGCGGCCCACCTGGTGCCCGAGGCGGACCTGGAGCAGCAGGAGGGAGGCGTCCAGCTGGCCACCTGGGGAGCTAGCGCGCTCACAATGGGGCGCGCCCAGGTAAGGATCGACGTCAGGGACATGTGCAGTCGGACAACAGCCCTGGTGGTGCCGGAGCTGAGGGACGACCTGATCCTGGGACTACCGTGGCTCGTGCAGGAGGACGCCGCCATCGACGTAGGTGAGGGTAGGATTCACGTCGGGCATCAGGGGAGGAGGACGCTGTACAGTGTCAACCAGAGGGGGACAGCCCCGCCATCCCCCGTCGTCACCCTAGCGGACCTGCAGAATGAGGTGCCCCCGGAGTACAGGGACATGTTCAATGAGGTACTGGCCCAACAAGCGCAGGTGTTCGCCGCCGCGGACATGCTACGGCGGACCACAGTCACCCAACACGCCATCCCGACACGACCACACGAGCCCCGCTTTGTCAAGCCCTTCGGGTTCGGACCCAGAGAACGAGAGGCGATTCAGACCCAGATCGCGGAGATGTTGCGGGACGGGGTAATCGAACCGAGTGAGTCGCCGTACAATTGCTTGGTGGTGATGGCCAAGAAGAAGGACGGCTCACTCCGGTTCTGCGTAAACTTTAAGCCCATTAACGCAGTCACCATCCCCGCCCCTCCACCGATCATCAACATCACTGACGCACTAGCGGGACTGGGGGAAGCAGGCATATTCACCTCACTGGACCTCAAGTCAGGGTACTGGCAGGTACCCGTCCGCCCCGAGGACCGGCCGAAGACGGCCTTTACCGCGCCCGACGGCCGCAGGTTCCAGTTCTGCGCCATGCCGTTCGGGCTGATGGACGCCCCCGCGACTTTTCAGACCATGATGGTGCGCGTCCTGGATGGGTTCGTGGACAAGTTTGCCGCGGCCTACCTGGATGACGTCATCATCTGGTCGCGGATGTGGGAGGACCATGCGCATCACCTCGCCATGGTCCTCGAACGGCTGGCCCGCCACGGCCTGACCTGCGCGCCCCGCAAGTGCCATGTCGGCGCGGTGGAGCTTGCCTACCTGGGGCACATGGTGAGCGCGGACGGGTGCCGGCCTCTGCCAGCCCAGCTCGATCTGATCGAGTCCAAGCCTCCCCCACGTACCCGGAAGCAGTTGCAACAGCCGGTGGGGCTGCTCAACTGGCTCAAGAGCTTCATACCCGACTTTGCCATCGTCACCGCCACCCTGACCGACCTTCTGTCGCCCAAGTACCGGTTCCGGTGGACCCCGGAGGCCGACTACGCCCTGAACGCCGTCAAACGCCTGTTCCGGGAATGCCACACCCTTGCTCGCCTACAACCCGCAGAGCACATATACCTGAAGACCGACGCCAGCCAGGAGGGCATGGGCGCGGTCCTGTATCAGCTGGGTCCCGACGGGGAGCGGCGCGTCGTGGAATACGCCAGTTCCAAATTTGGGCCGGCGGCGCGCCGCTACTACGTGAACGAGCAGGAGTGTCTGGCGGTCGTGTGGGCCATGGGACACTACCGGCACCACCTCGAGGGTCAACCCTTTACACTCCGGACCGACAGCCAGTGCCTAAAGTGGCTGGATTCGGTGCAGGGGCGGAAATCCAAGTTCACCCGGTGGGCTCTCACCTTACAAACCTTTGACTTCCATGTAGAGCACGTGCCGGGTCGGGAGAATCAACTAGCCGACGAGTTGTCCCGCCACCCCGACCCGGGCACGGAGTTCGAGGACGAGGGGACGTGGGAGGAGTTGTTGCCGCCACCTGGAACTTCCCTTGAACAGCCCGAGGGGGGGGGGAGACGGCCGCCCTGTACGCCACCCAACACACAGCTACGCCGGAAACACCCCAGCCCGACAACCTGGCCCGCCTCGTCCAGGTCGTGCGTCACGCACAACTGACAGACGCGACGGCGCTCGCCGACGTGGCCGCGTGCGCGGCCGGGCACCGCTCCTTCCAGCGGTGTCTGGACGGCGAACTGCAGACACGCGCCCCCGGCGACTAGGAGAGCTGGCGCACATACGTGCCCGCCGCCGCCCGTCCGGCGGTAATGCACTTCTATCACGATCACGACCTGGCGGGGCATCCCGGGGCGGAACAGACCCAGGAGGTGCTGCGACACACCTTCCACTGGCCCGGGGTAGCGCGAGACGTACGGGAGTACATCCGGGGCTGTCAGCCGTGCCAACAACGCAAGGCCCGGAGGGCCGACGGGGTAGAACAACAACAGCCCCGCAGGCCACAGGCACCCTTCCACACGCTGGCGTTGGACGTCATGGGCCCGTACCCAAGGACACCCAGGGGGAAGCGCTTGGTAGTGGTAATCACCGACCTATTCACGCGATGGGTGGAGGCGTTTCCGGCGTCTAACGTCCGGGCGCGGACGATCACCAACCTGTTGGAGGGGGAGGTCTACTCCCGGTACGGCTTCCCGAAGGTCCTCCTGACGGACAACGGCAGTCAGTTCATGGGCAAGCAATGGCGGGCCGACTGTCGCCGTTGGGGCATCACCCACCATACTACCCCCACGTACCATCCTCGCGCCAACCCTACGGAGAGGAGAAATCAGGACATCAAGGCCCAGCTCCGGCTACGCCTGGGGGATGACCACACTAAATAGGACGTTCACTTGCCTAAGATCTTGTATTGCCTGAGGCGGCGCGTCAACGCCGTTACCGGCCACTCTCCCGCGGAGCTCGTACAGGGGCAAAACCTGGCACTCCCGGGAGAGTGCCGAGTAGCCAACACAGCCACCGAGGACTGGTGGGGAGAGGAGCTGCGGCCCCAAATCGAGGCCATGCGAGAGCAGGCGCGGGAGAGACAGGCCCAGTTCCTCGCCCGCAAAACACCCGCCACCACGCACGCCCCTGTCCCCCTCACACCCGGACAGTGGGTATACGTTCGCCAACACCACCTTTCGGCGGGGGCAAAGAACTTCTGCGCCGGGCTGGCCCCGAAGTGGTCCCCGCCGCGGCAGGTTCTGTGGAAGACGGGGCCGTCCACCTACGCCATGCGCACCCCGAGCGGACGTCCGGCCAAGGTACATCGGGACGATTTAAGACTAGTAACCACCCTCCCCGACACACCGACCGACGGGGCGAGGGGGCGACGCACGGGGGGCCCCGATTCCACCGCACCCACGGACGTCAACATCCCGACGAGTCCAGTCGCCGTACCCACTGACGTCAACATCCCGACGAGTCCAGTCGCCATACCCACTGACGTCAACATCCCGACGAGTCCAGTCGCCGTACCCACTGACGTCAACCTCCCGACGAGTCCAGTCGCCGTACCCACTGACGTCAACCTCCCGACGAGTCCAGTCGCCGTACTCACCGACGACCAACCGGACGGGGCAGGGGCGACGACGTACTCCCGTAACCACCCCACTACTGACCCCGCCGACACGGGCGAGACCGCACCCATCGTGAGTCACCCGGACGACGAGGCCTACGTACCGGAAGCGGACGAGGAGGACGAGCCGTGGTGGCCACTAGACCTAAACCTGAGCACGTCGACATTCCGTGTAGTGATTGAGGAACCGGCGGCCGAGGCAGGGGACAAGGAGATAGTGGAGAGGAGGTATCCACGCCGGAGGCGGCGTCTGGTGCGGCCCACGTGCTGTACAGAAGAACCGCCGGCAGGGGGAAAAGGAGACGGGACAGCTGGCCCGCAAGCTAGGGCAGACAGGGACACGAGGGACCTAGACGAACAGGCCGACACAGGGACGGCCCGGCCCCAGAGGGACCGACGGGCCCCTTCGCACCTAGGTGTCTACGTCACGGCGACCAGGTCGACAGGGAGGCAAATAGCAACCGGGGGACCGGGGCCCCCACTCGCACCCACCGGCCCGAAACTGAGCCTCCAGGCCCCCGTGGCCGCCTAGGCCGCACTCGCCATGCCCCTACCCACCTCCGGGACTACTTCCTGGGAACAATGTCAGCACTCACCGGGGGCACACAGCCAGGGACACCCAGCCTCCACAGGGGGGGGCCCATATTCATCTGGAGGGACCACACCTTGCCCCAGTGTCATACTCATAGCTTAGCCAGACCTGTGTGCGAACCAGTGCCACGTCAGAGTGCTGCGACCCGCCGTGTGTAAAGGTGTTGAGGCACATAGCGGCCTCGTCGAGGGGGGGGGGGGCATTTGACGCCGCCGTCAGTGCTCCCTCTGAGAGCACAGGCCGTTATGTGTCCTCAACACCTGATAAGTGCCGCGCCCCGAACGCGTCCGCGCGCGCAACGTAGTGCAGTGCCCCGAACGGCGTGACGTCAGTCACGGCCTCCTACGTGTGCAAAGCGCCCGGCCGGGTGTGGCACTGCGCAAGGGTATTGTTTATTCATGCATTCGATAATATAAACAGAAACTAATGAATCTAAAACAATCAATAATCAATGTTAATGTAATAATCATTTTATAAAGGGTTATAATTCACAAAACTGGCCGAAGTCATCTTCCCGCGCTCCGCAGTTTTCCCGCGGAATTTCCCCCCTCCCTGGCCCCGGCGGCCAGGGAGGTTAGTCAGTCGCCATCCAGCACTCGCCCGGGCCGGCAGCCCACGCACGGGGAGCCTTCAACTTTCGCGCCATCATCTTGTAACTGCAATAGGTAATTATAGCCAAACCGTTTTTATATCAGCTCCCTGGTCGGCCCAAATCAGCCGTTAGCAACCTCGCGCGGTCTATTAATAAAATGTGTATCCCATCAGGGATTTTTATATTTTACGTAAGCAATTAGGTGATCCTTCGTGGCACCTGCGCCTCACGCTATAACGTCCCACCTCGGGACATAGTTCTTTGCCCACGCAGGGCGGCACTGCGCCAAACGCGACCACAAACATTCGGACGAGTCATCAACTGGGACGTGCCACGGCCACGTGTGTGATATCGTACCAGATTCCACCGTGTCCGTACCCAGCTTAACGTGGCCTTCGCCACCCCGCGGACTAGCCGCTTGTGCATATCCTCCTGTGCGGGACTAATCACAGTAATTTAGTGTAATGTGTTTTCATAAGTAAATTCGCGGGACCTGCCGTCCTTTTAGTGTAATGTGTTTTCATAAGTAAATTCGCGGCACCTGCCGTCCTTATAGTGTCATGTGTTTTCATAAGTAATTTGCGGGACCGATCGCCCACACAACTCACGTCGCGTCCGAGTACTCTCGCAGAAGCCATAACAGGTTCATCGTGCGCGGAGCTTAGGTCGACGATGAAGCGGCCAGTTACGTGAACGTGTGGCGTGTAGACTGTGCTACGCAATAAAACGGCTACAAGTACGTGTGTGTTTCATTAATAAGGCGTCCTGGGAGGCCATAACAGCCCGGGGAGTCCTTTGTCGCCGCATCCCTGCCTGCAGCCACGAGGCCAGGAACCCCACCCTTGAGATTCAAAATTTACCCACCAGTTTAAATTTACGTAAATTCAGATCAGGCAACGGGGACGGCGTCACCTAATTCACCAATCGGACCTTGCCGTCAATTATTTCACCCAAACCAGTAATCACCTCAACCGACCCACCGCATATGGTGTGTTGCAAACCAACTCACAGCCTACGGACCTAGTAACACGCTGGGGCTAACGAACCACACCCTGCTCTACCACCCCGTGTCTTCAACAACGGCTAGACACATGGGCTAGCCTGGCGCCCACCTGGTAAATTCGGCATAGAAACAACTCGCTACACACTGAGTCCTCCCCGGGTTGCGACCACAAAAACCCGGGTGATGGCAAACCTTCGAGGCGTACCCCGGCGGTGACTGTGTAACTCAATTAATTAAAGCTCCCCAGAACATTTTGGATTAATCTGTGGACTTGTACTTTCGGGGTATGGCCACACAGTGTCCTGGTCAGCATGAAAGATGGACTATGTGCTGTTTTTTGTATGTGTTGTCATTGTACGTGTCGGTGCCAATAAAACTCAATATTCACTCGACTAGTGCACTCAATTCCCGACCACGAGTTTTCCAACACAGAGACAGAGGTGTGTGGGGCGCCTCAAGACCTCACAAGCAGTAACATAGCGTGCTCGCTGCTGAGAGCGGGGAAAGTCGAGCCTAGCTCCACATGGGTGATGTCACGGCTCTGGGACAGAGTCGGTAGCCAGGTCCACGTGCCCATCCACGTGTGGCCCTCAAGGTATATACGTACGCCGATTCGAACCCCCACCCCCTTCACGAAACTTGATCCAGGCAATTGATGTTACATGCTATAATTTTTCCTACACAAACCCTAAACATTATTTAGTTTTGGGAGCAAATATTCCCATGTGCCATCTTACATTTATTTTTAGTAAATTCAAACCAGTGATTTTTTTATTTATGTATTGTTAACATACCTTGTGGTAACATTAACTCTGCTGTAACCAATAATAAGTTATTTTTAATTTAAATACTGCCTCTTTTTTGATACAACTTGACTACACTTGGCTCTGACCCCTGTAAATAATGTTTCTCTGTCGAGACATGGGTGCCGGCTAGCATGAAAACTCGAGGATTAAAAGGGTCCTCACCATGTGGCTTACTACAAAGGGGCCAGGATAACAGCGACCCCTCGAGCTGTCGGCTGCTCGCCATTTGGAAGGAAAGGCACATGAATTGTTTGTGGTTCGGTTTAATAGACCACAAAGCACTATACATGGTGCTATCAGTGAGCTTACCTGTACCGAGTGGCGCCAGTATGTCCCCGGGCACCTTTAATTAACAGAAATGGGTATAGAACACACAGTGTAGCGAAATTTCCGGGTTCGATTCCCTGATCGAAACATTTGGAGGGAGTCCTGGCCTATTACTGAGGGTCCCTGGGTCGGTTGACGAGGACACTGAAAACATGATATACTATGAGGGGGAAAAGGTCTATAACTGACATGTAACAGAACTATTATATACAAACATGGAGGGGGGGGGTTCCTAGGAACTGTTCCCTATATAGGCTGCCAAGCATTATATACAACTGCCCTTGATACCCACTTGGGGTTGGTCCTAGAGGCGGATAACCACAAAACTATATACAGTTGTCCCGATGCTATAACTGCCCCCGACTAACTTGGAATGCAAGTAACTATGGTGCGGCTTCCAATCATACCTCCACGAATGCGTGGTGTCTCAGTCTGTACCGAAAAGGCTCATTGGCATTGGAAGAACCCTAAGTTCACAGGGTAGTTTTCATACACGTTTAATATCGTTAGGGACTGGCTGAGCGCGACTGCTAAACGATGAACCACTTACAACTCTGTAGCGGCGAAGAGGAGAGCAACGCTCCGAGGCGTCCGCATTCGTGCCCTAACTTCCAGAGCGAGTGGAGGTCATTCGCTCAGCGCCGAGAAAATGCCGAACACCAAGAGGAGACTGAGCTTCCAGGATCGTTATGAGAGCGGCATCTCCACCAGCTACAAGGGACCAGTATTCGCCGCGGATCTGCATTCACCAAGTGGCATCCCGGCAGACCTAGGTGCGCTTCTTTGCGAATAATGAGTCGCTAGGTAGAGCCCACCTCTGGCCCTACCCGAAGGAGCAGAATAAGACAACTATCTACTTGTGGTCAGCGCAGGAAATGTGGGACCTGGCAAGTTTCGCGTGCAAAATGCAGACCCCGCTGTCACTCGAGGAACAGACTGTCCGCATGAGTGCCTCTCCCACCGTGTAGATCTCGTGGGCCACCTACAAGAAGGTGCTGACGGTTGAGGCGGTCACTGCAAAAACTGCACTAAGGCCCGCCCCAGCCAAAACACCAGAGATGAGAGACGTCTGGACGCAGGCTGTAACTGCCCAGCCTGTCCCAGAGCTGTGCCACAGCAGCTCCCAGTCAGATCAGACAGTGAGGTGCCGACACACATGGTGCCAGAATCCCGCCCCAGTCAGTAGCCTGCACACAGGCATTCAAGCAGCTGTTATCACAGATTAGAAGAGCACAACAGCAGCTCTTCTCTTTGCTCCGGAGTACTCACCACTGCTGCCGCCGGCGTTGGCATCTGCAACGACACAGGCCACCTCCAGCAAAAGAGAGGTGGCGGCCCCAGCTGCAGAGATCACTGCGCGGCGGCCTTCAGAAGATCCGCCCCGACGGCGCCCACAAGATCACCATGCGCCCTGGCAATTTGTCGTCCTCAGGGGCAGCAGAGGGGCTGGGGTGCCGACTGAGGAAGTGGACGCAGCCCTGTGCTCTGCCAGCCACACGCCGACAAGGTGCTGGCGCGTCTGCAGCCGGGCAACAGGGTGACTCACCAGCCTCTACAGGGTGGCCTTCGCCAGTGTCCAGGAGGCCACTCGTCGACTAGAGGCCAGCACCAACATCAGAGGCGCCCATCTAGCAGCAGAGGCTGCACACACCAAGCCGCAGCTCCCTAGGGCCTGGGGCCGCAACGAGCTGCAGCCAATTCCGCGCGGTGCAGTGCTGCAGTTGGCAGAAATGCTAACTGCAGTTCTGAGCCGCCCCAGGTACACAGCGAGCCAGCCGTAGGTCGAGGGAACTTGTCCCCTCCGCCAGCCTAGCCCCGTCTCCCATTAAAGGGAGGGGGTCAGTGGCCCACGGTCTCAGGAACCTCGCCTGACACACAACAC
Organism: Bacillus rossius redtenbacheri; assembly: GCF_032445375.1. Taxonomy (NCBI): domain Eukaryota; kingdom Metazoa; phylum Arthropoda; class Insecta; order Phasmatodea; family Bacillidae; genus Bacillus; species Bacillus rossius. The sequence goes on from NC_086332.1 coordinate 74,253,453, forward strand.
AACTAGCAAAACACATCAATTAGTCCAGGCTTTGCCCACCAGCAAAAAAAAACTCTAAATCAATACAGTAAAACATTATAAATAAAATCAACAAAAATACCTGAGCAGCTAAGGCCAACTGCTCAGCTTAAACTAATATTAACCCCCCCCCTCCCCACAACTAGCCTTTTAAACTTAAAGGGAGGGCCGTACAACTACGATTTTAAAGTAAAATTAAATTCATCACATGAAATTAAATTTAAATTTTCGGCCACTTGCATTAAACACTGCTTCGCAGCATTTTTAGAAACATTGTTCACAAAAACGCCATAAAAAAACCCACATAGGTCAAATCAGGAGGTATGGGGTCGCATCACGCGACCTGGGACCCTTCACGGGCCTCGGGGTTTGATGCCAAGTCTAGGTACTCGGCCCCCCAGGCCCGCAAGGTGGATGATGAAACCCCTGTCAGTCGGACGTGATGTCTGCGTGGGGTTGCTTCGTTAAGCAACTAATTCTGAGCCGAGGCGTCCATCGCGGAGGAGATACGAGCCAAGACTGCCTCCCACGCACCGGCGCACGACGAGCGGGTAGCAGGGGAGGGGGCGCACAAGATGTGTGGGAAACAGTATGCAGTCAGGGCTAACTCGCTGATGTAATCACACATAGAATAAAGAGAATACACAAATACTCTTCCAACCAGTCAGTAAATTATATATAGGTGCCATCACCCACTGTCTCGGGATCGAGATCCGGGGGGGGGGGGGGGTCCTAGTGGTTTTCAGTGGCTCTAAAGGAAATCTCCAGCGGGCACCAGGTTAATTCGAAAATTAACCAAGGTGGTCGTGGGTTTTTTTCCCCTGCGTGTGTCACTAGGATCGACGGCTGTTCATGGTGGAAGAGAGTCCCTACTTCTAATAAGCACTGGCCCTAAACAGTATAGAGGACTGTTTCCTAATTGTCCAGGAGATGCTTACGAAATAAAGAAACTTTATTTAGTTGCTGGTTTTTAATCTCGCATATCACATAAGTAGTGTGGATGGTGCCACAAGTTACACAATTACACTTGACAAAAACACGTTGGCACTACATACACTCGCACTGATAATTAAATTACGTACTACATGGATGTTACGTTGCAGCACTCGCAAAAAGGTCCCTACATTAATTTGTGGGTCGACGAAGAGTTTGGGTGGATTAACGGCCACTCCCGTAATAAGCTGTAGATAGATTCGTGCTCGGGCTACCCTGTGTGAGTCGCGGGACTACGAAGATAATATTAGATGGCAAAGTCTTTAAGATTGCAGTCGGCAGGCGTATGCTCGACGAATTACGTGAAGTTCTGTTCGCGGGAGTCGGCCCGGACCGTATGATGACTGCGTCGTGAACCTTTGTTCCGCGACGAGCAAAAATTAAAGCAGTCGGGATAAGCCCTGCACTGCGAAAGGGCGCGGGGACACGCGGGGAGAGAAAAGAGGAAAAGGTTTTAGTGAAATAAAATAGTTACCAGCATGACGAATCAGGAGCACAAAGGTTGAAGTCTCCCCGCGGGATCACACGTTCGCCCCAGCCCGTGAGTAAAATACTGCTGCTTTTTGCCGGCGCGGGGTGGGAGGTGAGGAAGCGTCATGATGCACAAAACTATCTAATGTGCCGTTATTCCAATTTTATAATAATAATAATTAGTAATTATTATTTATAGAACACTCATATATTGATGACATCTGTTTGAATTAGCTGGCGGAAGGCCAATAATAATAATAATACATAACAAAATTTGGATTAATTAAATTTTGAAATAGAAAGTCAAGCTGGAGACTGTCACGTGTTGACTACTCCAGTGGCTATTGGCAAGTAAAAACAGGGAGGTAAATTAGGTTGGTTAACACTGTGGTTAATAATTGGCGGAAGGCCGCAAGGGACTTTCCGGATGTTTATTAATTGCAGTTTCCCATGGGGGAATCCACTGCACCCTTACGATGCACTTTCATTATTAAGTGTTGTTCTGCTAATTAAATTCACTTAATTTGACGCCACTCCCGCTGCCTGTTTTAGCTTTTAATTAATTATTAGCGTTGTAAAATATCTCAGGGGTTTTAACGGGGGTTCGGCCTCGTGGCTGCAGGCAGGAGCGCGTCTCGTTTTGAAAATTACCTGGGCTGTTTAGGCCACCCAGGACGCCTTGTAAATGAATGGTAAACGAGTTGCAGGACACTGCACTTTATTCAGTATAGATACACTCATTCGTCCCTACACTGGCCGCGTCCGTTGTCGGACCGCTATGACACGCATATCTCTATACGTGACGGTTTGCGCGACCAAGATGGATTGCAAAGTTATATCGACAAACTGAAACAGTGGGTTCTCGTCCCTGTGAAAGGTTTGGCATGTAAATGAAACTGGTATTGCCCCAACTTAGGCGGGCTGGTAAATACGTAGAAAAGTTCCTATGTTCAGGATGGTTTGCAGTCTAGCCTGCCACGAAACATTAACGTTTCAGAAATTACGTGGACACGCCAACTGGAGACGTACACGTAAACGTCTTTTACAAATGAAAGTTAGACACTTAAAATACAGGTTACACTTTGCACAATTAAAATGGAGAAAGTTAAGAGACGAAAGTTAGTCAGTATTATTCTCAACACTTATTACGTAGGAAACTTCGACGATAACGATTAGTTGGCTAAAGAGCCGAAAATTGCGTACCACTACTACGCGGTCCTTAAACTGGACATGGAATTACCTATGAAAATAAAGTTCCCCGATGGGAAGAATTCAATAAATTAAGAGTCGCCCGAAATAACGTGCGACTGGGTTGGGGTCGGCGCCGAGTTGATTAAAAGATTTACAAAACATACACTATTGCTGAAATGTTGAAGAGATGCTAAAGTTGAAGACCCGACGTTCGCGGAGCGCCCGACCCCTTCGAGCTCCAGACGGTAACTAAGCATGAGACCGCCCTGCGGCCTCGCGCCTAACCACGTGAAACGCGGGAAAACCGACCTGGCCAGTTTTGGACTTAAAGACAAGTTACAAAATATATGCTTATAAAACAATTAGACATAATTTTCCTTACATGAATCTTCTTTTAAATTGTTATTAATTTAGTTGTTTTAATTTGACAAATAATTATATATAATTAGTTAGGCGCATTGCCACACCCGGCCGGGCGCTGACGTCGCTTTGGTGTTTGTCGCGGCGCACTTTCACACACTCGGCGGACATCACGCTCGGGCGTGTTCGATGCACTTAGGGGTAAGTGTTGTTGTGGCATAACGACCTTTGCGGACCAGAGGGAGCACCGGCGGTTGGCGTCAAATTAATCACAGCAATTAATGATGCGTGAGAACTTTTTGGTGGTGTTGGCATATGGACATATCTGGGAAGGCACTCACCGGTGTCAGCGGCTCGCTTGACTCACGTGAAATGTGTTAGGGGTGCGTTCTGTTAGCGGGATTTAATACTGGTGGGTGGAGGCCGGGCTTTATGGCCTTCGGAGGGACGACGACTTAGGTACCTACAAACATAAAGAAATAAACATAATTATATTTACACCAAGGAACAGAATGACACCATCGTTGGTCGCTCCAGACACTGCGCCAACACTTACACTTGAAGCACTTTGTAGCACTCATGCCAGGATAAGATGGTGATGGGCAACAGTGGTCCCAGGGATCAGGAGGGACACAACCGATGTCGTCAACCTCTTGCTTGGCAGTACTAGTGTTGAAGATTTCAGGCTGTTTTCCATTACTTCTTTCATGCATCCGATACACAGAGTCGAGTTCATAACCAAATGGAAAGCATCAATGTATGTGCTACATCATTTCAATTCGGGCCAACCTCGTACATTGTATGAAGCACAAGCACTAACATCATGAGGTTCAAAAAAAATTGGCAGGAATGATTAGGTTAATGAGCTATTAAAATGTTAAATTATTTTTGACGTGACAAAGTCTAATAAATCGATGAACGCCAGCTGCACGCACGAAAAAGTGTCCCATTACGCTCATTGTTCCATTATGCTGTGTTCCGTTACGCTATCGGCGAGTGTAGTAATAATAGGTTATCATCCAATTCACTAAAAAATTATGGTGATTCATATCATTGATGATATATATTTGATTACAGTTTATTTATATAAAAACTTGTTCATAATTATATATAAACTTTATAGCTAAATGCCAGTTTTTAAAATTAATTACAAGTAATCTACACGTGAACTGTTTCGTCGACTGTTTATAAAGTGAAGTGTAAAGTTAATGTGGTTTTCATTGCTTATTACAACAACAATTTCGGCATTATTCTTTCATTTTAAAAGTCTCATTACTAGTATAATTTTAAGTATTTATTTTTTATTATTAAAATAAAAATGATTCAATTTTATTCATAAAAGAATGCAATCATTTCATCAATGGATTGTTATGACGTCACATTAAACTATTGTTTGTAAACCGGCTTTACAGACAACCAATTTTTTTTATGTACGTATTTAGCTAGTTTATATAGAATACCAAGAACACCAGTAAAATCCCAAAATTATGTAAGAACATGCAACATTTAGAGGAGTATTTGAAGCATATATGGGCACCATTTTGAAAACCAAACTGCCAAACGAGTGTACATAAAAGTATGTTGGAGTGTGTGTTTTGAACTTGACGTCGTCTGGCCGACGACCACCCCAGAGCCCGACCTGCACCCGCCAGTATACGCTCCCGCTAACGGAACACACCCCTGGCCATGGCCCACCCGAGTCAGGCGAGCCGAACAGCAATTAAAGGCAAAACTGCGGAAACCTGAGTAGACAAGAGAAGAACCGTACCCATTCCTCCTGAAACATTAAATTAGGATTTTAGCGACAATAAAATCTCTTCCAGACACACCCGTTTGGAGTCTAGCGTAATGAGGTCACGCCTGGCGCGAGAGAGGCCGAGCCTCCCTCGGACGCCATGCCAGTTCGGCAGTTCAGCGCAGCTCATGGACCGGGGCGGACCTACGTCCCACGGAGAGGCAACATCCTTTGTCTACATTGAAAGTAACGTCCGGTAAATATAGTCACTAATTAACAAAACCCCCTTTATTACTTAACCTCTCCGTGAGTACCCGGTCCCTTTTTTTCGGTCCAGGACCTAATCCGGCCGCATCAACTTAAGGACACCCCGCACCACACTTGGTCAACGGGGCTGCTCTTCAGCATACGGCACGGGCCGTCTCCCGCAACGTACAGAACTTTATTTAAGGTCACGCGCACGGCGCTGACCACAAACCCGCAAGGGGAACTTGGACAAACTTAATTGCGGTGCGTGTTTCACCACAGTGGGCACAACACCCGCGCCGAGACATTTGCATACGGGATTGGCCGTCTCCAATCGCCCGCCCCCTTAATTCAGTGTATTTGTGTATCCCGTATTTTGTACTGCTAACTTACGTTACCCGAGTAACGAGTGCCACGTAACTTGTGCGCGCCCCCTTAATCCAGTGTATTTTTGTATCCCGTGTTTTGTATTGCTAACTTACGTTACCCGAGTAACGAGTGCCACGTAACTTGTGCGCACCCCCTTAATCCAGTGTATTTTTGTATCCCGTATTTTGTATTGCTAACTTACGTTACCCGAGTAACGAGTGCCACGTAACCTGTACGCGCCCCCTTAATTCAGCGTATTTTGTGTCCCGCCTTTGTGTTACGAAATTACGTTACCTGCGTACCCAGTGAGACGTCTGAGACATAACAGCATCCGAGGCCACGTAACGCGGAACACAAACAATACGGCGCCACGGAATAACAAGTAACAACCCCCGGGGACCTCTGTAGAGTGTTGTATTGTGTACGACTCGCTCCTCTGAATAAAAGGTACGACACCACCACCTCAACTCCACGTCTCTTATTTAAAATCATCTCACGCAACACCGCCGCCGGCCCTAGTGGGCCACGCAGGGGCACATACATCCACGACCCCAAATTCACGACTAGAAACGAGCTAGTCTGGCGCCCACCCGGACAACACAGATCAAGAACCGCCTTTTCCCACTAGGAGCCACACCGGGACTCGAGCCCGAGACCCCGGACGACGGCAAACTATATAGACAACCAGAATAAGGAAGAGGAAGCATCAAATCGTCTTATCACCCTTTTTCCTCGACCTCCGCTGACGACTATTAGCGAATCAGACAGTATTTCAGGCCCTCTCGAAAACACTGTGACGCCGTCCCCATTACCTCCTATGATTTTTACGTGATTTTGGTTTGAGTTCGAGATCTCAGGGAGGGTTCGGCCTTGTGGCTAGAGGTAGGGGTTAACACAGTAGGGCCCCCCGAGCTGTTATGGCCACTCGGGACGCCTGAAGAAGAACACAAAGTTTCTGGAGGATATGTGATCAATTTATTACGGCACAGCCCTATGCACAGTGCTGCCCGTTCTGGCCATAATGGTTGTCCCAGATCGACTAGTCACACGCGTAGCCCACTTCCTCAGTGGCGGCTCACGATTTTAATGCGCGTGAAGGACGTACTTTTACACACGATGCGGCGGTTACCAAATAAACTCTAACATGACAAATTATACCTTGACGAACAAAACAATTCACTATTACACGATACTTATTATACTGGGCTAGTGGCACGTAGGCCCGTGTCTCCGGCGACTCTACGTGATTTCTAGACGTGTCCCAGGGACTGATTTGTTAGTACGTTTGGTGGCACGATACCGTGCGGCGGTTACAACTAAACTCTAACATGACAAATTATATGTTGACGAACAACACTTCCCTATTACACAACGCTTATTATACTGGGCTAGTGGCACGTAGGCCCGTGTCTCCGGCGACTCTACGTGACTCCTAGACATGTCCCAGAGACTGATTCGTTAGTATGTTCAGTGGCACATGTCGCCTTCTGGCTGCCCCGTGCGGGCCAAAACTAATTAGCCGGTAAGCTAAGTTGGGGCGTGAAGCACCGATGTAACGTCTCGTAAACTTCCCACAGTACCGTCGCATGGGGTGACTTAGGTCAAAAAAGTACCTTTCTCTATTACCTACAATTTGTTATCGATCAGAATAATGTTAAATTTCGTTGATGTGTTCCTGTAACTTTTGTCTACATACTGAATGAAGAAAAAAAAATTAGCATTAATATTTTTTTGTTAAAGTTTTGTTCACTAAGTGACCGATGTCACCCCAGTACTGGGGTGACTCCGGTCACCTGCATTTATCCTTCGAATATCAGTTATTTCGGTCAGGGGTGTATTCAGTCATTAACTCTTATCTATTACAATTAAGTCTGGTAATGTTTTGTGTTTCCATTTACATTTATTTGTCATTATATTACATGATAATAGTGTTTTATCTCAATTAAATGCATTGTAACTTTCCACATGTAAGTTGGATAAGTTACCCAGATAACATCATAGCAAAGTAAAATCAAACATCACAAAACAGAAACATTAGTTACAACGAAAAGTTAGCAATATCATCCTCCACAAACTGGAATCTTCCTCTTCGAAGCTGTTTTGGTGATGACAGCACCCTCCAATGTCTGTAGTTGCAACTAAGGATGGTTCCTTGCCATCCACTACAAACACTTCGTGTATTCTCTTGAAAAACTGGACGTTGTGCTCACCAGCCATTGTTTCAAATCCAGTATCTTCAACTATTTCCCCAATAAAATGTTTTTTGGAACTCTTTCCTCTGCAGAGCACAATGACATCTTTACCAATACCAGACTTCTCACTCTTTCCTCGGGGTGCCACAACTTCATCCATTCCACCATCATTGTTACTTACCGGTAACAAATCTTCGAAATCCATGTCAGGTTCTAAATCATGAAGCGAAATTTCTTGTCCACTATCCTCACTGTCTGAAGTGTAGCCATGCCCCTTTTGTCTTTTTCTTTTGCTTGTGGTGCCATTCTTTGAGACACCTGAATTTGATGTCATATTATTTGCTGTTGCACTCATTGAGGTTAAATCATCAGCTGTGATACTTCTTCCAGCTTGAACATTTATTTTCTTCTTCCTGCATATAGTAATTCTGTTAAGTTTTGATTGTTGTGATTTTGGCATTTGTGAAATATTATCTTTTGCAAATTTAATAGGAAATAACTTTTTTTTAATATGACATATATAAATAAATTAATTTAACAAGTAATTTACTACTAGCATACAAGATAATGAATGGATTGGATTAAGAAAGCAAGAAAAAGCAACATGGGGTGACATAGGTCATTTCAACTGCCGTCACCCGACCTCTGTGAAAGGCCCGGGGGGTACCTGACGGGCGCTACGGGCGTTGCGATGCTCTTGTTGTCCAGAGGGGCGCCAGGCTAGCGAGCTGCTAGGCCGTTGGTGTGGGGTCGTGGGTACTCGGCTCCCGCGTGCCCCGCCAGGTACACGGCTTGAATGTAACCTGAATGGTTCTACCTTGACTGTGAAGGCCGCTCGGCCGTGTGGAGGACGGGGAATTACGGAAAATGATATACGAGTTGGCGAGAATACATTTAATTTGGGAGTTTCACCGGGGGTCCATGTGGGTACACGGTACACTCTACAAGTCCGCTCCGCGGTTCATTCCTGCTACAAAAATTCTCACCAACACTAAACACAACACTACGTGACAATGGTTACCGCGGCAGTCTCGCGGGACGTGGGTCGATGCACGCTGTAGACGGCCAGCGCCGAAAGTTAACGGATGCAAGGGGGGGGGGGGGGTCGATGAGCGGGTTCCTAAGTTCGGCGAAACACTTACGTGAGTGATACGATCCGCAGCGCGGTATCACGATGAAGACGGTCGGGATAGGCCTGGTTCCGTTAAAATACGCGCCGAGTCGACGTGGGCAGCGATGAATTAATAAGAGGTTTTAAATTTAAAGATTTAGTATAGAATAAAATAATCAAAGAAAGAAAACTTGGATGCTGCCCACAGACACACGTCTGTTCCCGGCGCGGAGTGGTTGGAGACTGCCGAACATGGCCGCCTCGCAAGGAAGAGAAACTTTCTCTTCTTTGTGAGTCGGCGTCAAAAAACTTATATAAATTGAATTTACTCTATTACCAGTTAAAACATGTTCCAGGTGCCCAATTAAAATGTAACACCTGGTAATTGGGTGCTTAAGGCTTAACAATGGTTTTAATGTATTTAATTATTTAAATTATGACATCAAGTTGGCGACTGTAAATTTACTAACATGTTGTCCCACTGCGAATTGTTTTAGAGGGATTTCTCCTATTCTGACTTGATCATAGTCACGGGCATTTTAATTAATGCCAGTGGCCGCAGTGACTGTTAATTAGGTTAGTTCTCTGCTCCGTGCGTGGTGTACTCGCCCGGAGTGTCTACGACGCACTTATTACATGTCGGCTAATTAGTAATTTCGTACTAATTGATTTTCTTTTAATCGAATTATGGGTTCGAGTCTCCGGGGTTCCGTACCTTTAACTTTCATTATGTCTATTGGGGTCACGCCCGAGGCGCTCGCCTGACTCAATCCGGCTGGGCAAGGGGCGCGCTCCGAAAACGGGGTACGGTACTGGCGGTGCGGAGCACGGGCTTAAAGGCCATGGTCGGTACGACGTCACAACTTTGTGACCGATGTCACCCCAAAAATTACTTGACAATAACCAAATTTTATAAAATAAATTTTAGTTTCTCTAAAATGTAATACTTTTTAACGAAAACTTACCAACATGTGCAGGATGCTGTTGCTAACACAGCTAAAATACCATCAACCAGCATCCTTGTTGTTTCATAAATGATACAAGAGCAGTTTAGCCAACATAGCAAAAACCATAAAAAATTGTACAATCATGGGCAATTTTTTTTTACGGAAAATATTATTCAGAATTTGCAGAACAATTATTTTTTATATTAATGAATCATAGTCACACATGATTATTGAAAAAAATTACATAAAATAAATTTTGTTTTGTAAAAAATTCATATTATTTGTTTTTTCAGGTTATGTGACCATAGTCACCCCTGTGACCGAAGTCACCCCTTCTGACGGTACTTACGTAATATGTTGAACACTCATCTTGGAGCACTGATTTAATTAAGTGAAATACTTCATGGTAAATTGAGGCCGACTGCGGAACTGTACGTAAAAGATTAAGAACAGATAATACTATTGAAACTACATATCGGTGAAAGCAAGAGTTGGTTCCGCGTCGCGCGAAGGCTGCCGGCCTCCTCGAGCTCCTGAAGGACACTGCCGATGTCGCCGCGCGCGAACCCCCTCCCCTGCCAGCCCTCATGCGGAAACGTGTGAATTTCGCGGGAAACTGAACCGGCCAGGTTCGGGACAAGACGCACAGTGAAACATGATTTGGAAAGGACTGAAATATTAATTGATGAAAATAATGTCTAATAAAAACCTGTGGAAAAATATACATAAATTAATTTGTTGTAGTGCGGCAGAGGGATATGCCACACCCGGCCGGATCATTCCGCCGACGTAGCACTCGTTGCCTGGTGTTCGCCTCGTCCACGAACTACACTTTGCTGCGCGCACGAACGCGTTCGGTGCACACGCCTTTGCGAGACGTTGATGAGGCATAGCGGTCTATGCGACATAGAGGAGCATTGGCGGTCGGCGTAGACTGTATCCAGCACAGTTTGTGATACACACACTCAAACTCCCGAACGTGCAGCAGTACACATCCGCATAAGTGGGTGGTGAATGAAGACTGCCAGACAAACTTTAAAGAGAAGGGAGGGGTGAAATCCTTGGGGCCCGAGCACAAGAGGGGCCTTGGTTGAGTTTCGAGATTGTTTAAAATCTATGTTCACTCTGATAGAGCAAAAATGATAATCCATTATTAATAGAATTAATAGGAAAACTTACAAGATGTGATATGGTTGAATCACAGTTATGGTGGTAGTAACACGTCAGGGAGAGAGTCCGACAAAAATTTTTCCCCAGTGACCTTTCTCTAGATGGCCCTGCCTCTAGCATATGGGCCTGGTACTAGTCAGGGATTAAGAAATGATCTAGGCTTAGAGATGGCAGTACGGGGACAAGATCAAACTGAAAGAATTGTTTGTTTTCTAAAGTGAGAAATTAATTAACTTAGTAAACACATCAAATAGGTACCCGGGCAGTTAAAATTATATAATTTTTTCTTTAAATAGTAATGGAAAACCTTTGTCAAAGATAACATTACGCTAACCTGAGAATACCTTTTTGTACCAATGAATTCGTTGAGATTTCGGATAGCTTCTTATATTGCATATATTATCGTTTAAAAATGCAAGTGACATTAAAGTACTACTATTTATTTTAATATAATATAAAGCAAACAACTGTAAACATCAGGGGCGCATCAATTAAATTTCCAAAGGGGGGCAATATACTGACGCCGACCGCCAATGCTCCTCTGTCGCATAGACCGCTATGCCTCATCAACGTCTCGCAAAAGCGTGTGCACCGAACGCGCCCGTGCGCGCAGCAAAGTGCAGTTCGTGCGACGAGGCGAACGCCATACAACGAGTGCTACACCGGCGCAAGGATCCGGCCGGGTGTGGCATATCCTTCCGCCGCACTACAACAAATTGTTATAATTATGTTTTTCCACAGGATTTTATTAAACATTATTTTTTATTAATTAATAATTAAGTCTTTGCAAAATCATGTTTCAATGTGCGATTTGTCCCGAACCTGGCCGGTTCAGTTTCCCGCGAAATTCACACGTTTCCGCGGGAGGGCTGGCGGGGGAGGGGGGGTCGCGCGCGGCGACACCGCTAGTGTCCTTCGAGAGCTCAACCAGGCCGGCAGCCTGCGCGCAACGCGGAACCTTCAACCTTTGCATTCACCGACATGTAGTTTTCCATAGTGTAATTTCTTTTCAACCTTTTGTACAGTTCCGCGGTCGGCCTAAATTTACCATGAGGTACTTAACTTAATTCAATCAGTGCTCCGAGATGAGTGTTTACGTCATACGTAAGTACTGTGGGGAGAGTATGTGTTTTTACGTCGGCGCTTCACGCCCAACCTAGCCTACAGGCTACTTAGTTTTGGCCCGCACGGGGCAGCCAGCAGGCGACACGTGCCATCCAACTTAATAACGATTCAGTCCCTGGGACACACCTAGACACCACGTAGAGTCGCCGGAGACACGGGCCTACGTGTTGCTAGCCCAGTTTATCAAGTGTAATGTGTTAGCGGAATAGTTGTTCGCCTAAGTGTAATTCGTCATGTCAGGGCTTATGTATCACCGTCGTACTGCAGTGCGCCACCAAACTTAATAACGATTCAGTCCCTGGGACACACCTAGTCACCACGTAGAGTCGCCGGAGACACGGGCCTACGTGTTGCTAGCCCAGTTTATCCAGAGCTAGGTATTAGTGTAGTGTATTGTGCTTCAAAATATCGTGTGCCATGTCAGAGTGTCTTTTGTAACTTTCGCGTCACGTATACGAGTCTGCCCCTCACGCGCATAAGAATCGTGAGCCGCCACTGAGGAAGTGAGCTGCGCGTGTGACTAGTCGCGTCGGGCAAACCGTTACGGCCAGAACGGGCAGCACCATGTATTGGGCTGTGCTGTATTAAATTCACCAACTATCTGAAGAGGTTTTGTGTTATTATTCAGGCGTCCCGAGTGGCCTCAACAGCTCGGGGGGCCCTACTGCGTTGACCCCTACCTCTAGCCACAAGGCCGAACCTTCCCTGAGATCACGAACTGAACAAAATCACGTCTAAATACTCAGAGGTAGCGGGGACGGCGTCAATACCTTTTTATAAAGAATCATCAAACCACCCTATTGAAGAGGAGGGTCTGGGGGTCCTCCCCCGGGAAAATTGATATTTCAAGGTGGAAAATGGTGCTATTTAAGCAGTTTTATTATCTAAAAATTGATTAAACAGCACTTTCTTTGCCCCCGTTTGCCCCCACTTCAAGGTTTCAGAGGGGGGCCAAAATACCCTTGCCCCTCCCCCCCCCCCCCCATGTTGTTGCGCCACTGGTAAATATAAAATAAAATATTTTAGATTTTATTTTTTTCTAATTTTTATAGCAGTTATAAAACATTTACTAACACATTTTTATTTTATTTCTCAATGTTTCAGTAGTGGTATTTAATATGAATAACAGTAAGTTAAATTAAAATGTCTGATCTCAATTTTTACATTATAAGAAAACAGTTATTTGAATTTCCCAGTTGTTTTTCACACCACACCCATTGTTGATACTTGTAATTTATTTCACGTGTTGTAATGCTATAGCTGCCCTGTATTCCTATATAGTTTATTTGAGCGTTTGCTTGCTCCAGTTTGTTTAATTATTTTGTCTATTATCCCATACGTAGTCTAATAATATTACATATAGTCTAATGTTACGTTGATATACTTTATATTCAAGGTCATTGCTTTATATTACATACACATTTACATGACTACGTACATTATTTAAAATACAGGGTTTGAAACAGCAGACAATAATACTTTATTTTTTTTATCTACAACATAAATGTGTTTCATGCACGTAACTAAAATCAATACATTAATATATAAATTGGTAATAAGTGCTATATTATATATAGTTCTTTATTTAAAGTTTATTGTCACCAAATTTATTTTCTGTTTCAAACGTTTTCCCTACTGAGCGTAATTTTTAGCGGTTAGAAAATAAAGAAATTTTGAAATACTGAGTTTAAATAGTTTTGCTATAGATTGTAAAATTAAGCATGTATGATGTCTAAATGTTTACGTGAAGAATCAAGGTCGTAATTTTATGAAAGGTAAGTTGACGGAAGCCTATTTTATAATTACTCTTTAATCCATGCGACGCTGCAACTCGCGTTTCGTGTTGGTTGTGGCTCGGATAGGTCGTATATATTATATTGTTTTAAATAAATATGATTATACGTATGGCATTATTGATAAATTACTTATCTGTTTCGTTCGAGTCTCTTGTAAATCGTAATATGGTGGCGATTGTAGGTGTGCGAGGATGTTGGTGGAGTGAGATTTAAATTTTTTTTTTTTTTATCTAAATAAGCGTCAGTATAGGGTGCAGATAGTCTTGGTGCGCGTACTTGAAAAGTATAAGCACCGGCATTATTAAAGACTAGGCTGGAATAAGGAGTGTAAGTGCATGAAATGCAAAGCTCGGTGGCAAGCGAGTGGGTGACTGGGTTACGAATGTATAGGAGGGTGAAAGGTAAGGGTTGCGGGATGGTGTGGAGGAAGAGGGATAGTGACATCTAATGTGATAACGTGCGATGTGTGGTTTCACTTTGCTTGTGGAGGTGTGACGGAAGGTCTCAAGAATGAAGAGTGGGTTTGCAAGAAGTGTGGCTTAACAAAGGAAGGTAGGTCAAATGCCGAATGTGCGACGGATGGGGAAGTCATTTGCAGGTGATGGAAAAAGAGTCAGGGCAATTGGGTGTAAACTAGGGGAAGGAATGGTTGTGGAATATGTTCTATGAGACGTTAGTTAATGGAGAAGAGATGCAGAAAGAGGAGGATGTTAAGAGAAAGAAATGGAGAGAGGAAATCATACATCAGGTGGAGCAGAAAGAAAATGGCATACAAAGAAGGTTAGAAGAGTATAGGACAGATAGAAAAGTAATAGACAGAATAAACTTGAGGAGGAAGTCTACAACCTTAAAAAGGTCCTAGCTGAAACGGAGGGCAGGTATACAGAGGAGCAAAGTGTTGGTGTCCGAGGAAAGGAAATTGATGGGGAGGTGGTGGGATGAGCAGACAAGGATGGGGACCTACAAAACGAAGTAAACCAGTCAAGAGCAGAGTTTAAGGTAGGTAAGTAAAATGAGAGAAAATGCTAGGTTGAGGGAGCGTAGTGGTTAGGTGAGGGGGCTAAAGGAAGAGATCAGCTGATCGAAGAGACTAAATGGCACATTAGAAGAGGAAGTGAAGGTATGGAAGCAAATTGGCGGGAGGTGAAACAGCATTAGTCAGGAAGGAAGGGTAGAAGAGAGAAATATTGAGTAGAGTTTGCGATAAAGTGGAAACAAGGAAATTTGAGCTGAGTGGACTAGTAAGGGGAGTGTAGTCAGGCGGAAAGAAAATGACAGGGTACAAGAAGAGACCAAGAAAGGGAACGGAACTGGCAGGTAGACGGTAGTGCTGTTCGGGGATTTGATGCTCCGGTACGTGAAAGTTCATGAGACCTACAAGGCAGTCAGAAGTGGATAGAGAATTGCGGATGTACAGGGAATCAGGCGCGTAGGAAGCAAATATTTAATGGTGGGGAAGGGGGGGGGGGGGGGCAAAGAAGAGTATCATTATAAGTGGTGGATTTAACAAAGGGTGTCCGGGGGCTCTCCCCCGGTAGAAAAAAAATTGTATTCTAAGGAGCAAAATGGTGCTATTTAAGAATCTTTCATACATAAAAATAGAATGTACTACTAGCAGAAATTTTAACTTTTTTTATAAAAAATTTACTTAAGGCTTGGCATCACAAAACAGTGTTCACTTTTCAGTTTTCGCCTCGTAGAATTCATTTTAAAGGCAATTTGTTGAATTTTCCCACTGCACAGAGTACATAAATCACAACCACCTTCAAATTTAGTCCCCAGATATCATCAAGTTATCTAGAGCTGTAGAAAAGGCAAAGATGTATTTATAATTAAAAATATGTTTGACTAATTGCATCATAACTACATGACGGTGGTTGAAGATTAATATTTCTAGTGTGAGATAATATATTTTGCCAACTATCCATAGATAGCTATAGTTACATTTTCTTAATATGTGCTAACAAACAACTGCAATAATCAAAACAAGCTATAATCAAATATTTAAGTGAGGCTGAGCCTTGAGTAAACAATTTAACAAAGACTTCATTATCCCACTCATTGCCCACTCTTAAATAAATTCATTTGAATATCAGGACAGGAGAACTCTTAATGTTACACACCTTTAATTAAATATTCTTAGATGATGCCAATATTCTGAATGTATTGACACAAGCATATGGTGTACCTAGTGTCCACTGAATATTAATTTAAAAAGTGACTGAAAAACTGCTTTACCATTAATAAATCTGAAAATCTAAATATCTTATGATAAGTTATATGACAAAATAACACATTCAGATTGATAAAGTCAAATCACAATATAACAAAACTTGGAATAGTGAGCGTTTGACATATTACTATCATAGCATTTTTATGTTCCTCATAACTTAATTTACAATGCATTAAAACATTCTCAATATTCTCAGAATTATTTGTACGAACAATCCGTATTTTTTCATTGACAACTACACAGCTACTAGAAATGGCATCACAAGTTTTGATGTAAAGGAAAGAATTATTACAGCACCCAGATTTCATGTTTTGATGAGTAGCAACAGAAAAATTAAACTTTACTAAAAACGCTCTTTCTCTCGTCCTTGCGGCAGACAAATTCTTTCATAACCGACTTGGTCTATTGATGCAGTTTTATCACTATGGATATGAAGCAAAGTCAAATGAGTGAGACGTCTTTGGGACATTGAAGATTGCAAGTATGTCTTCAAATGACGAAGTGCACTAAATGAACGCTCTGCAGATGCGGCTGAAGCAGGCACAGTCATAGTATCATGAGTCAAGTAACTTGATTGAGCAAAGCACGGGTCGTATCACTCTCTTTACCCAACTTTTCAGTGAATGCTGCACAAGTGTCAGGGACATTTCCACGAAGATTCTTCAATAGCTACAACTGTGTAAGGAGACTGTCTAAATTGAAATCTTCGGCAAAGAATAAAGTATCGCACAGACAAGAAAATCCCACAAAACCAAGTAGCATTTCAATGAAGACAATGCCTCTTGTTCATCTGATTCAATGGCCGGGCAAAACCATCACTTTGCCCGGCCATGAAATGTTATGGCCGGGCAGTCGCCTGGGTTGCCCCCCTCCCCCCCCCCCCCCCTGTTCCTACGCGCCTGCAGGGAATGGTAAAGGAGTGCAATCTGGAAGGCTGAGAACAAGAAGTGCATTGGCAGGAAAACTGGTAAGGGGTAAGGATGCAGGCAGGACAAAGATAGGAGCAAAATCAGAGGGGAGTAAAGAGGAGGAAGAAGGGAGGAATGGTTGAAATGAGACAGATTGGTGGTAGAGAGTAGGATATGGGGTAGAGAAGGTGAACACAGCAGAAGAGGGGCTGATGAAGGAAGTGTTACGCAGGTTGGTACTGCGTAACGAGGAAACTCACCCCTGCGGGCTAGTGGGATACCACCCGCCATACACTGCACGGACTCGGCGCGCGAAATTCAATTGAAGCGCGTTGGATAGCAGATCCTCGGGTCCACTCGTGCCGAATCGCCTTTGATCGGAGCACGTGGACGTGGTCGGAAGTTTCCGAGCCGCGTTTCCGATTCAGGATGTCCAGAATATTCCTCGCTGTTTTAGTATGGAGCGCAGCGAGTATATAAGCAGGCTGCTAGCACGAGTTCCACAGAGTCTTCTCTCAACCGGCTGCGTGAATAATGCGGTGACCACGACCCGCACCTTCGATCATCGACGCCGAAAGGCTGCCCGCTGAGGTCTTCAAGCTGCGCACGGATGCCGAAAAAGGCGGTAAGAGAGGCCGCAAATTATACAAGTCAGTTACGGACTTGGTAATAATTCAGTGGTAGCTCAGTAACAATTTGCAAGTTGGCACGGGACTTCGGAAGTAAAAAGTATGTGTCGGACTTTGCAGTAAAATGACCAAGGGGAACATAGAAAATTCCGCCGAGGGTCATGAAGTGGTTTGCGACTAGGAGCATAACAGAGTTCTGCTCAGCAATACTTTAAAAAAAAAAAATATATATATATATATTTTCTCGTTCTATTAATACGGTGAAAATAAAAGGTGCTACTACTTGATTAAAACGTTAAGGGCGTAGTGCAGTGGCATTAGCGGGACTATCAGTCGTGGCGTTTAAGACTACCTATGAACATAAACAAGGAGGTAAATTTTTAATGAAAAACTGTTTTAAAATAATTTCAAGCAACAGCATGTTAGGTGATTTGTCTCCAATTCTCTGCACTAGTATAGTGTTCGTTTTATTACCAAATAGTGTGAATTAAGAGCCGGCGAAAATGTGCAAGTATCAGGGAATCAGCACCGCGGCAGAGGTAGAATAAAGAAATTCGCTCCGTCTATGTTTCCGGTCCGACTGGGGTGATCAGGTCAAGGATCAACGGAAATTAAAAAAAACACTCGCCGCTATCACTTAAACGACACTGAAGATTTTAGCCAATTTTATTTGGGGAGAAGTGTTGAAATTTAAATTGTGTTAGAAATATCTCGTTCCTAAGTCTCTGGTACTGTTAAAACAATGTCTAATTTTGATCTGTAAGTGAAGGTTTAAGTATTTTGTATTAAAAAGAATTTGTAATTATAACTAAAAGAAAAGGGTCCAGTTAGAATTATTTATTGAGGAATAATTCGTGTGGTTATGAGAAAATGTTTAAAAAAGTAGTGAATGGTACGTAATTTTGTATAAATTTATTTCAGGTGTTTTGTTGGTAATCGCTGGAACATGAATTGTAGCAGTAATGTGTAACAGCCAACATAATAAGAAAATTTATATTAATGTATGAGGATTATATGTGTTTGTATAATGTGTGATTAAATCTCTGTACATGCCGTACTAAATATGTGTTATACATTGCTCTGTGTTTCCTTAAGCTCTTGTTGCCATTCTAATTTCCAACGACTAGGTAACAGAAGAATTATGTGGGAAAGGAACAGAGTCATGAAGGGGAAAATACAACCGTGTGAAGGTAGCAACAATAAATTGTAGCAATATATATAGAAAGGTTAAAATTTTCTAGAGCAAGGTAGAGGCTTAGTAGGTTGATATTGTTGTAGCAGTTGAGACGTGGTTGGACGAAGAAATCGGGGATGGGGAACTGTGGAGGGCTAATTTTTAGATATTTAGAAGGGATAGAAACAGAAATGGGGGAGGGATAATGGTGTATGTGCGGGAGGGACTGATTGGAAATGTTGAATGGGTGGGGGGAAAAAGCGGAAGTATTAGAATTACAAATCGGAGGCTGGGAGGGACAAGTAAGGTTCTGGTGGTGTACAGTTCCCCTAGGGCAAGGGGATGAAGCCACCGAGGCAGTAAAACACAAGGTGAACATGCTACGGGAGGATAGGTGGGTGATAATGGTAGGCAATCGTAACATGCCAGGGAGGGTGTGGGAACAGTGACTGGATGAGATGGGGAAGAAAGAGCAAAGATGGGCATCCCATCTGGTAAATTGTGGATTGGGGCAGGTGGTGGGGGAACACACCTGAAAGGATAATGGTAGAGGTGAGGAGGAGTGGAAACCTGCTAGATGTGGTGGAGGCGGTGGTAGGCCTAGTCAGTATGGTGATGGCGGGGATCAGCGACAACAGGATACCGGTGGGATTGCGGTAGGGAGACGAAAAGGCGAGAGAAGTGGTGAAAGTGTAGGGTAGAGCAGACAGCCGGGGCGGAGGCATTCTTAATGGCAGAGTATCACAGGAGGGTAAAGATTTAAGGGTTAGACGAAAAATGGGTGGCCTTCAGAAACATACTGGGGCAGATGGTGGAACATTTTGTGCTGGAAAAAAGAATTGGAAAAGGGGGTGACACTCTGTACTATGGGGGAGAGATAAGTGGCTATTAAGCGGCTAGGGCCAATAAGCTAGGAGGGGTAGGGCTAAAAGCAGAGATGAAGGAGCTGGGGAAGGAACTGGGAAAAAAACCAAGGCAAGGGATGCCTACATGGAAAGACTAATGGATGAAAGGGGTAGGGAGAATTGGGCGGATCAGTATCGCTATGTTAGAAGTGTAAAGGGGGAGGATGGGCAGGAGTGCGTGGGAGATCTGGAAAAGGCAAAATTACTACAGAAGCAATACCTGCCTGTTTTTGTGGAGGGAGAGGTATGGTATGGAGCACAGGGCGAGAAGCCAAGGGGAAAGAGAAACCTGGAAATAAAGATAGAGAAGGTGATAAGGGAGGTGGGTTGGCTAAGGGGGAGGAAGGTGGCCGGTCCCGATAGGATAGGAAACAGCCACCTCAAATTAGGAGGGAAGAAGGTGTGTAGATACTTCCAAGTACTATACCGCAGTCACTGGAGGAAGGACAGCTGCCAAGGCAATGGAAGGAGGCAGTTGTGGTGCCTATTTTAAAGGTAGTTAGAGATAAGGCAAAACCAAAAAAATTATAGACCTGTCAGCCTAACGTCGAGTGCAGGGAAGGCGATGGAAAAACTGATAGTGAGGTATATGGTAGGAAAAATTAGAGAGCTGAAATGGATGGATGAGAGGCAACAGTTTTAGGAAGAGTTTCTCCTGTGAGACTGCAGGAGGATTTGGTGAGGCAGTGGATGAGGGCAAACACACACACGCATACACTCTCTCTCTCTCTCTCTCTCGTCACTCAGTCGCCACACTCTTGCGATCCAGTCGATCTCCGCATCACGCGACTCTTGAGGGAGTCTCTCACCCTCTTCGCCGATGTCGCACTTCCCTTCGCTCAGAATCTGCTCAGAACTGTCGCGCGACTCGCTCGGAACTCACACAGAGGCTGGCGTCGCTGCTTTAGTAGTCTTGTGTGGCGCCAGAAGCGTTGAGAATACCGTAGCTTGCTCACATGACTTCACGCGGCGGTCCGTGGAATTTCCAAGGCCGCTCAGCGATAGATAATGGCGCCGGGGCAGGACGATACGCGGTGAGTGGAGGGAGGTAGCGATGAAACTTGTAATCCGGCCAGGCACGCGTGGCATGCCTTACGTCAGTGGAGGCCACATAATACGCGCATTACACCAGTCGCCTGGCAGGGACGCAACCAGCTCTGAACCTGAAGCGTATCGTGGTTCTCTTTGCATTCATAACACTATTAAATAATGAAACCAAACGGTTGCATTCACAAAATTATCACAACTAAGATAAATACAAACCAAAAATATTAGCAAATTTATTGCTTTCCTAAAATTGTTATTTGGGTAACCTAATTTACAACCTTCAACTGTTGTACTATTTAACTCGACCCTTATATACTTATTATCATTGTCGTTACAATTTACAATTAGAAAAAATCAATAAATTAATACTTTTCTCCCACAGTGGCGCAAATTTATCCGGCACAATTTTTGCCAGATAGCCAAGTTGATGCCAGTTTTTATATATGAGGCAATCGTAATATAATTCCATGAAACATTGCAAAATGAGAAACAAACCTAACATGAGTGAAATATAAAACTGTGAAAATTTAAGGAAAAACTTATATTATTGCAAGGGTGCTAATAAAAGTATCAATACAATATATATGTTAATACTAAAAACACAATTGTCGTTTAAATTTAAATAAATTTAAAAAAAAATGTAAATTGCCAAAAAAATTATGTTATCCACCTTGAATTCAGTGAGATACTAAATGTACCAAATCACGCAAGTAATTTTTAATATCTCAATAAAATGTTCAACATGTGTGACTACATATTCACAAAGAAAGAAAGCACATCTGGATATCTTGTGTTCAGTAAACTCTGATGGACACATGATAGTGACTTGCACTGTAAAACCTGAGACTAAAATTTATACAACCTGCAAAACTCTTGTGATGCTATTATAAAACTGTTAATAAATCTTCAGTTTTTGGAAATATAAATTAATACTCTCTTTTACACCAAAAAGCAAATAGAACATAAAAACCAATATAAACTATTATTATGTATATTCCAATATTATATCTTTACTACCAGTTAGTCAGTGCGTATAGTAATTTTTTTTTTATCTTGATTAACAGATGCACAAGACACTCAGGTAAAATCATTTTAGGCTATGTATATTGTAAAGGTGTGTCAGTGCAAACAAACTTATATAATTGTTTACTCAGGTTAAAAACCATTTGTATTATTTCATTGCCCTTTAGCTAATGTAGCATTAATTATATAAGTGTATGAAATTTATTTTGTTTACTTACCTCAAATTTTTCAATAAGTGGCTATTTTAAACTTTTTCCAGATTTTGAAATGCACAGTGGTGGGGAAGGAAGTAAAAGTCCAAGGAACTTGTGGGATAAAAAGCCTAAAAAATGGTAAAATATTGAAATGAAGATATTAAAATAGCTATAAGTTTTAAATGACTGTGATTTATATAAATTTTTCATCAATATTTACTAGTTTTTTGTTTGCTAAACCACACAATTTTCTTCAACTTCAAGGTCCTTCACAACTAACTGCCAAGTTTTCTAAAATCTTGTGAAGTAACACCATTTTACATTTGTTCAATCATTTTCATGATTTTAGATTATTTTAAATGTTGCTGACACAGCCTAACCAACCTTTCACTCTAGGCACAATCACTTAGACATGAAAATATATGCTCTCCTGGAAAATTGGAAAAAAAATAATAATAATAATTTTTATGAGAATTAAAGTATTTTAACAAAAATATTAAGTAATTTGTATTTACTTTATATTTCAGTTCAAGTATGATCATGTAGAAGTGCAAACAAACAATTAGCTTTCTCGAATAAACATCACTACCTATTTAAACAAATTGTTTATAAAAAAATTAGTACAACTGATGTCAAAGTAAACTACCATAAAATTAACAAATTTACATTTTTCACTGTCACTAGCATTGCTCAATTGCTCAATCAAACATTACGGTAATGATTTACAAGAAAAGTGGGTTGTGTCATTGAAATGGGTGTAATAAAATAAATGTTAAATATTGCACAAATTCACATAATAGCTTCCCTTATCATTAAAAAGATACTACAAAAAGAACTATCAAATTTTTATGTTAATATTAATCTTTGCTCTAACAGTTCTACTTTCTTTAGACATTTCACTTTGAGCAGCACAAATAAACTGATTAAAACAAAGAAACTGGCTCATAAACAAATAGAGCATATTAAATTATATGAATCATTATTTCTAATCATTTGATACAATTAGCAACAATTTTTTTGTTCCTGTGAGACAAATGACAATTACGACTTCAACTGGGCACTAATGGTACATTAGACTAATACAAACAAACTACTGGAAAATAAAATTGTTCTTGCAATGCCTCACTATGGGAGTATCAAAAATAATATTAGTAGTACTTAAAAAAAAAACATTCTCAAAAATTTTAATTTTTTGTTAACCTGCTTTATTCATTTATTTATGCTATCGTGCAAGTCACCACAGAAATATATATATATATATATATATATATATATATATATATATATATATGTATATGTATATGTCGTACCGTGTTTTGTTTATTTTGATCATTATCTTTTTACAGTCTCTTAATAGCTTGCTGGCTCCTATGCTGCCTTCATTTATTTTTACTTTCCAGAACTGTTTGGCTTCAGATACATAGTGTAAATGATGAAACTTGTGTTTGGAACTTGACTGCAGTAATCTCTTTTTAATTTTTTCCCAAAATTTGTTTAGTATTTGAGCTGTTTCAAATCTATGTGCTCGCTAAAGTCCAATATATATATATATATATTTTTTTTTTTTACACAAAAAAATTTCTGGAAATTTCTAGTAAAATGTTTTCCACCATATTCTTACAAGTTTACTTCTTTTCCCCATGTTTTGATTGAAACTGATATGTGTGGGCATTGCTTACGAATGAGTCCTTGTGCAATGTTTCTATTCTCTTAAATATTGAATTAAAATTTAAGTAAGTGAGAACCAAATATGTTCCCACAAGTTGCTGCTGAAAAAAAAAAATTGTTTTATTTTCACTATTGAATTGAATAGGCTGAAAACTGCCAACTTTCATACTTACATTGTGCCCTGTTTTACAGACGTGCACTTTTTTACATTCACGTATTCAAATCTAATTTTAACCAGGTACTGGTCTGGTTGTCTTTCTGGTAAAACACATTTAGCAGCTAATGCTGGTGTTAGTCGAGTACCGGAACAACAGTGTTCAATTTAAAAATCTTCAGATTCGTCAGTTTTTGTACTTTCATTTGGTTGTGGTTGGAAAAAAAATTAATCTTTGATTCAACTTGATTTTTCAAAGCTTCACACGCCCCTATCATCTTGTTATAGGTCAGTTCAGAAGGATGTGTGTTGCAGTGTATAAGCGTTATAGCTGGATAATTTACAATATTTATAGTTTCATTTTCCAGAGTGACTACAGAGTCACGAAAGTCAAGAAAAAAAATTCTCATGAAATAAACAGTAACTGTGCTGGACGTTATGACACTTTATTTTCCAGCAGTCCTTTTCTAACTTGCGTTTAGTGTGATGCCTCTGTTCAGTTAATGTTTACGAATGAAATATAAATAGTTTGGGACTGTCTGCCCATATCATATAGAAATTATCTCAGGAAATTTTTTGGCTTTCTAACATCAAAATTGGCACATTTGTGTTTATATTAATCTGTTTTGTGCTATTGTTGGTTTTGTTTCTTATGTACAAATATCACCCTGTAATATAGAAAGGTTTGTGGTTATTTAAAAGTCCTGAAATGTATTCACCAGGCATTTTTATACAGCCTGTTTTCAATTTTTTTTTTTTATATAAAAATCACAATTTAGAAAAATAAAAAATCCACAGTGTCGGACAAAGAGTGTTGGGGAGGTTGAGGAACGTGGGTTTGGTGTGACAGGTATCGGGGCGTGCCGCAGTGTTGATGGAAGGTGTCGGGAGTGCCGGCGACACGGAGCTCGCTGAGCGCCTGCGCTCCCACGACCCGGAGCAGTTCCACACCCTGGTGCGCATGCACCTCTCCTTCCTGCTTGACCTCAGCACGGACGAGTGAGTACATGCCGTGCACAGGTCACTCGAGTTCCGAGCCTGTCACACACCATGTTAACAGTTGCAAAACTCCCAAAAACAGTCAAGAATGTCAGTGTTGTCAAGCCACTAAATTACGCTAAGTGCTATTAAAACTTAATATATTTTTTAATTATTTTAAATTTTGTGTGATCATTATATCTATCCTAAGTAGAGACATGAACTTTTCGCGATCACGAATTTTCGTCGCCTAAACGCGAATTTCATCGTTTTGATGGGTTTTCGCGAAATGTTAACAATTTTGGAATCTATTCACGAAATTTGAAGTTTGAAAAGCATTTCTGTTGAGGTAATTTTTTTTCATTAGAACCGCTGCACGGAAATTACGTTTATTTAATAATCACAGCATACAAAAGCATGTCAAACAATTAAAATTGAGGCTTTCAACAAAAACATACTTCATATTAATTGAATTGAAAATGAAAACCTTCACCCGAGTGTGAAACGTAACTTACTAACGTAAACGTACCTTACTAACGTAAACGTACCGTGCCCTATCTGCGTCGTAGTACATACTAACCACAAAAGAGTGCATTCGGTGCTTTCAAATGTAGGTAGTTTACTTGGCTGGATACAGAGAGCATGCTGTGCATGCAAAGAGAACTATCAATATCACGCTACGTTCACGATCTTTATACAGGCATCAACGTAACGAAACATTTATGATGTTGATGCCAGAAGAGCCTGGCTGGATTTTCATTCTCATACGGCGACAAAACAGATAATTTTATGAAGATTGAAATTGTGTTTGAAACTGAATTAACACATAGCAAATTTTTTTTTTCTGTTAAATAATTAAACTGTAATACTCTAACTTACAATGCAATGGATTTCAACTTCGTATCATTTGGGAAATAAAGTTTTTGGACGTAGTTTGAAAATGGGAGGGGAAAAAAGTTTATCTAATGGAAAAATGAGATTCATGGTAAAAATTTTTTAAAAATTATTTTAAAACGTGCTGCCTTTGTAATGTTTCGCTGCAAAGTGCAAACGTGAATAACCTGTTAACTAATCAGCAGTAGTTACCTATGGCTGCTGTATTTTTAGGGCTGCGTGCAAGGTTTACAAACATGTTTTCGCGTTATTAATTTTTTTAATTCCCTTAACGTTTGTGTGAAAGGTTGGTGTTACTAGGCTCGTCACATATAATTACTTGTTTTGTTACAAGTTGTGATTGCGATTTCATGTATGGTAGAAATCGGCAGAAATGCCGAAAGTTGTAGAATCTGCCTTGACTCGAGCAAATGAGTTCTCTGCTGAGGGCTTTCATTCCAGTGACAGAAAGATTTTGTTTTGTAAGTTCTATAACGCATGTGTGAGTTGGGAAATAAGAGACACTATAGTAAAACATATAAAAAGTGAAAAGCATATCAATAATAAAAGAATTTCAAGTGCAAAAAAGACCATCCTTCAGCAAACGATTGATAGCAGTTTCCAGGTTGTTAACAAAAGAAAAGCGGATAATTTTGCGCTCAACACTACAACAGCATTTATGAAGGCAAATATTCCTCTTGAGAAACTACAGGAACCTAGCATCAGAGAATGGATGCATGAATTTGTTGAAGGTTAGTTGTAAATATGTTTTTTGTCGAAAATTCTTCTACAGCCTCTACAGATCAGGCCGTATGT
The DNA here is from genome assembly GCF_032445375.1 of Bacillus rossius redtenbacheri. Taxonomy (NCBI): domain Eukaryota; kingdom Metazoa; phylum Arthropoda; class Insecta; order Phasmatodea; family Bacillidae; genus Bacillus; species Bacillus rossius. The sequence goes on from NC_086332.1 coordinate 74,279,779, forward strand.
ATTTACTAATTATTGCAAATTGGGTTTGACATTTACAAATTGTTACAAGCCTACAAATACTAGCATCATTTTTTTTTATCTCTTTCAGTAATAGTAGTATTAAAATAGCTACATTTTTTATTGGGGATTATTTTTCAGGGGCTAGAGATTTTCCAACAGTCAGAACATTGAGAGAAAAGTACGTACCAATAGCAGCTGAGGAAAGATTTGCCACCATTAAAGCTGAAATTGCTGGAAAATATCTAGCGGTTTTGGCTGATGAGAACACAGACAAGAGAGGGAAGTGCGTCTTTGATGTACTTTTCCGCCTCATGGAACCAAATGCGTCTCAGAAAGTTTTTCTTGCTGGTGTTCATTTCCTAGAAGCTGCCAATTCTACCCATTGTTCCAGAGCTGTGCTAGATTCTTTGAAAAAGTATGATGTTAGCTACGATTCAGTAGTTGCTTTCGTCAGTGATGGGGCTCGTTACATGTCCAAGTGTAGTGACTGTCTCAAAGTCATTCTGGGTGACGAAGTATTGCATGTACAGTGCTGGGCTCATAAGCTCTGCATTGTAGGCAATATCTGGCCGAAAGTTTGTACTGAACTCAACAATGCAGTTGTTAAGTGCAAGGCAGCGTTTCAGAATACTAGGAAACGCAAACATTTTTACACACAGTTTCTGACAGAGAAATATTCAGGCACTGACAAGAAAATTTGTCAGTTTCCTGTTTCAGTTCTCACTCGCTGGAACAGCTAGTTCAAGTCAGTGTTGTATGTTTCTGAGTATCTGACTGACATAGTTGAGTTTTTCGGTTCAAATGAAATGCAAAACTCACCAAATGCGGGAGTAGAGTTTTTCACTGCTATTCCGAAGTCAGATATTCAGAAAGTACACATCTAAGCCGTGTTTGTTCAAGAACATGCTGCACAGTTGATGGAACTTATAGACTGGAGGGGTCTTAATATCCAACCAGCCATATTCTTTGTGGTAAACTTTCGAAACTGAAAGATGGTTTTTCAGTAGCAGCAAATGGGATTTTTTAATCTGAAACTGCTACTTTACTAAAAGATTTAGGAAGCAAAGTTCTACAGGCCTAAGTAAAGCAGACACTCCAGCGTACTACTGAATCTTTTTCCATGGATAAGCTACAAGAGCAAATGTCAAGAGATCCTTGCAGGAAGACATTTGAAGTGGTGGGAAAGCTGTTCAACCCTTCTAGTGTTGTCCTCAATGACGTGAACAGCAGTTTGGTCACATCATTTCAAACCCTTCCTGGCATGAAACTTACTGTCTTGACACCATCCGAAATTGCTTGTGGTTACACACAATTTAAGGAAATCGTTAAAGTAGAGGCAGAAAAGAAACAGTCTAATGTTGTAGAAGTGCTTCTTTCCATAAAGCATGACTTTCCTGCTTTTGTTTGTGCTGCGTTGAGAGCTGTTTGGCTGCCATGTTCGAACGTTGACAGCGAGAGGTGTTTTTCTTCCAATGGTACAGTTGTGACAGATAGGCGGCACAACTTACTGGAGGAAAACACAGAGATAATGACTGTTTTTTTCTTAACCAGTCTTAGTGACATATCTAAACTTTTTGCTGGCAAAAAAACAGTTTCTTCAACAAAAAAAATTTATTCAAGCTCATCATTCATTAAGATTCATATCAGTTTGATGTATAGGGCCTACATGCATGTTCTGTTGTGTCAGTTTGTTAAGGGTGTAAAATAATATTACACTGTTTAAGTGACTTATTAGTGGCAAAATGATGTGTACAGAATTCAAACACTGCTTAAATATGGATCTGTGCTGAAAGATAAGTGCTTTATTGTAAATAGTCGGCTTTTAGTGACGTGAGAGCATAATATTTTTTCACCGCTTTTTTTTTTATTAACACTTTTTAGTTTTTGTTTTACCACTTTTGAGTAATTTTATGTACCGAAAAGTTCATGTCCCTATCTATAAGGTACTTTTTGTAATATTTATGTACACTGCAAACATTTGAAATAAATTATTTTGAAGTCAATAATCACATTTGCTAAATATACATTGGTTAATTTGTTGTGCAAAGGCATGAAAAGTTAAGTCAACTTTTTTTTTTCATTGTAGTCACTTTGATAATGTAAATGTTTCTAAAAAAAATTTAAAGTCGAACTGTAGACTTCAAATTTAAAGGACTTACGTTATGGGTAGTGAAAAATTATTTTAGAGTACTGTGCCTACTTCTTGCACCAACATCTGTTTGTAATCTTAGTCATTTCCAATTCAGATGCATTAAAATTATTTACTCACGTACCATACAACATAGAAAAAATATTTCCTACTGTTTTACAGTCTTTAATGTTGGGCAATAAAATAATGTTTGATTTGGGAAAATTTTTTTAATTTTATAATATGAAATACAAGGTGCTTTAATAAAAAAAAACTTATAAATCTTTATTGTAGCAGAAAATAATGTATTGAGTATTGGCAGTAGTACGTTATATGCATGATTATGTGCATTATGATTACTTCGCGAAAGTATAAAGTTATTGGCACTAAGTTTCATTAAATTATCTATTTGTTAAAATAGTCCAGGATTAAAACAAAAACAAATTGTGTTTGAAAATGCAACTGCCATTTTTGACCTAATCTCATACTTGGGAGTCACTCTTAAAAGAAAGACAAGATCTGAAGATTTTATAGGTATACCTGTATGGCTTGTTTGCTGGTGTTATTTCTGAGATGTTCTGCTAGATGTGGTGTGGATACAGCTATGCGCGAGAGCTCTCTCGGGATGTGTGTTTGACATGGGCAGAGGGAGGGAGTCAGCCGATGGCTTGTTGCAGCGGCGAGAGCGGCGTGGCGGAGAAGAGCTGGCTCCGCACCCTGAGGCCCGGGTGGCTGTCCCTGGCCAGGAAGTCGCGGGGCGCCGCCAGGGCGGCAACGGGGCCGACGCTCACGCAGGAGAGTGTCCGCCAGGTGTACCAGCTCATCGAGTTCCTGTCTCTGGAGCAGAGTGAGCAGCTACGTCACTCTTCTCACTGTACCTCTCTTCCTGAAAACACTTTGTAGCGGAGGCCAGTCGTACGGTACACTGTGCCAGTAACAAGTCAAAAATATGTCGACCTGACTATATAAAAAAAAAAAATTTATTGGTTTTAATTCACAAAGATTCAGAACAGCATGGAAAATTGAAATCATGCTGGTTGGACTGGGGTTCAAACCTGAGTTACTCGGGAATGCAAGTTCACTGTCTTGCCATCAATCCCATCACTACTTAGGTTTAATAGCTGTCACAATATGTGATTGTCAGAATTTTCTTGTCTTGTTTTTTGGTGGCCACGTGTTCTTGAATCCTTGAAAAAGCAGGAATGACCCTTGCATTTTATCCGTCCTTGAAGAAGCCAGAAATGTACTTGTATTTTATTGTTTCACTAGCTGACCCGGCGAACTTCGTACCGCCTTAGCGTAACAATGATGCACTACTTTATTTTGTATAGCTGACCTATCTTAGGTATGAGTACCTATTCAATTTGAACTGGAATCTATAATATCCTCCATATAAAAATGAATCCATAATTCCCTGGTATCACTATAACTGGAAAAGACCTTACTAATTTAATTAAATAAAAAACAAAATATATATTGTCAAAATAGTGTTTATTCCATAGGATTCAATAATTCCACTAATGTTTTTACAAATTGCTATTGAACAACTTGGCATTTTTAAGTAAAAAATGAGCTCAATACCACGCACGCTCTATAAATCAACTACAGTAGAATCTCGTTATAGCGAGCACGGTAATAGCGAGAACACGGCTATAACGAGGTATTTTTGATAAATTTACGGCATGATCACTTGAAGCGCGCTTTTGTTATTTGTCTGCTTTATCTCCACCCCTCTCGCTCGCCACTAGACATCTTGCCGTTGACGCCTGTCACATTCTTCAGCCGTGCAGTCGCCACCTAAGTGCGTGGCTTAAAAATAGAATCCCATCCTTTCTTTCTTTTATCAAACTTCCGTTAGTTATCTGTGCCGTGTGTAGACAAAGTTTGAGATTGGAACAGAAACAACGTAAGAAAGTATTTTTTTACAAATAAGAAATATGTATGTTTTTGTTTTTATAATCACGTATTTTCACGTTTTTTTTGGTTGTTATCTTAAAAGAGATAATATTAAAAAGCCGCTCTAATGAGATTTAATTGTTTCTTGGTTAAGAAAAACTATTAATTATCAAATATTGTTAATTGTTTATATTCTATTTATTATTATTTACGCGGCGTCATACTGTACGCGTACGCAATAAGACTGGTTTCGTTGCTGCAACATAACATAGCATATTATGTGGTATCAGAAGTAACGAGTAACGTAACGATAGTAACGAGTACTAATTGTTATAGTAACGAATACATACAGGTACACATTTTTTTCGTTACTTTTACACCTCTAGTAGGCACTACCGTATTTATTTCCGAATCGCTAGGGCAGTTTTCTTGTAACTTTTGTTTCGGTCAGTTGTTTGGGTATCTGTCCGGGAAAGGGGTGATGATGGTTTGAGTTTAATCCCAAATTTATTTTCTAAAAAAGTTGACAGGTTTCTTTAAATGAAAAAAAGTATAGTTTTTCAGCGACTATTTCGTTTGAGGCGTACGTGCGTTGCCGCAACCGCACTCCTGCTTTTTTGTAAGGAATTAAATCGTCGCGCTACACTAGCACCACCTGTTAGCTACATCCCAAACCAACATGGTCACCAGCAGACAGCCCGCGTCGACGATAGATAGCAGGACAATGCTGCGTCGGCCGCAGGCTGAGATGCTATACTTACGTGGCTTGGTAGGGTATTCTGGTTATTTTGACGCAATCGGTGATCGCATCCGTACTTATGAGGTATCGTTTTAAAGAGAATTCACACATCTGCTCACAGAAATTAAGATTTCGTTAATATAACCTGTTATTTTCCAATTATACTGGTTTAAACACAATTTTAAACTATTTTAGGTTAATTTTTATTTTGTGGGGGCCAAAATTTGTCTAATTCGGTTATAGCGAGGATCAAACCCGGAACCGTGACACCTCGCTATAACGGGACTCTAGTGTAATAGTCTCTGTACCGCTCACTGCTTCTCTCTACTCTAATGCTTTTTGATAAACTATATTTTTAGTTTTATGTTCTGGCACGTAAATAAATAATGTTGATGGTTTTCCGACACGGGAACAGGCGACATATAATTGGCCATGTGAAAAACATGGATTTTCTATGTTGATGCCACATACACTTAGCGACTGCCCTTGCGATTTATTTATTGACATTGCAAATGCAAGCCGCACTGGAAACTGTAAACGCTTAAAGCTGAATGTCATAAGGTTACTTTAAAAATATTTATATTGTACAAAGTGTTGGGTTAGTTTGGAAATAATTTTATATATGGTGGTTCAGTATTCTTATATTTTCTAATTTTCCGTTAAATTTTTTCTTTCATAAGAACCTTCTCGTGACAATAACAAACACAACAAAAAAAGAATTAGTGAAATCGGTTCAGTCATTTACGCGTGATGGCGTGACCAAGGGAAATAGGAATTCATTATTCTTAAATTTTCTAATTTTCCGCACAATTTTCTTAATTTTTTCTTTCATAAGAACCTTCTCCTGACCATAGCAAACACAACAAAAAAAAAAATTAGTGAAATCGGTCCAATGCCGTGACCAAGGAAAACGGGTTTCATTTTTATATATATAGATATAAAGTTATTTTGATCCGTGGAGCAAATAAATATTATAGTCCATCTGCGTTTTGTGCAGAACCACGTTTTCATAATACATAATTATTGAGATTTCGATACGTATGCCGGTATGCGATGTTTCTGTCTTTGTTAATGAATTGATACATGTGTGTGCATATCGCTTTGTTCACAACTGGTTTAAAGTTAATCTTTTATTTTAAATTATTTAGTGGCTCTAATATTTTTATCTATTGCAGTAATATTAAATTATAGGTACCAATTTATCAGATTATATCTTTTTGTAAATTGCAACCAAACAGCACATACCGTGTTTTCTCGTATAATCGTCACACATTTTATTCTAAAATCAAGTTTGAAAAGTAAGGGTGCGACGATTATGCGTAAAAAAATTTTTTTGTTAGTTAAAGTTATTCATAAAAACAAAACCCGTTCATGGAAATTACGTTTATTAAAAAAAAGGTGGAGTATACAAGAGCACGCCAAACAATTTATATTAATAATTTCTTAAACAAAAACCTTTCTTCAACTTTAAATAGAAATACCAAAACTCTTAACGCGAACGCAAGCCACTTGAATCTGACTTGAACTAACATGTCGAAGTACACACTTGCCACGAAAGAATGCTGGCTATCAAATGTAGTTAACTCGGCACCTGACAGAGAGCGCGCGTTGCATCCAATCGGCGAGATATCAATATTCGACTACGTGTGCGCGCTCTATACGGGAAGCAACATAACCAAACATGAATGATGCGCTAGCTACATTTTTATAAGCGGTACGTCCCGGTAACGCAGACAATCAGTAGAGGCACGGGAAAATAGCGTTTATAATGGCTGTTCGTAGCATTTATATTTTGCCATATAGCATTTATATAGCTTTAATTTTAATAGACTAGAAAATTCTTACATGATTCTTCTCCCAGTTTATGCAGATGTTGCAAGATTTAATATTTTTTTTATATACCATTATGGGACGTACAAAATCTGTTACCGTGCATTCACTTGCAGAGCAATACAAGTCGCACCATTTCTATGTTAGTGACACTAACATAGAAATGGTGCGACTTGTATTGCTCTGCAAGTGAATGCACGGTAACAGATTTTGTACGTCCCATAATGGTATATAAAAAAAATATTAAATCTAACTGAATTGCACGCGAACGCGATGCAGAAAAACGACTTTAATAACCTTAATTTTATTGTGAATAGCAGCGCAATATTTAGTTTCACAGATTACCGTTTGTTTTTCGGGTTAGGAACTAGGTAGGTACGTTCAACAAATGAGCGACAAAAGCATAGAGCTACATTGCTGCCTCTATTTTTCCCGTTAAAGTGCTAACGAATTTGACTGAAGTAGATATTCGTAAATTTTTTTTGTAGTTGCCAAATAATAGCTGCGTGTGTTGTAAACTTAAATTAATGCATTTTTATATTTTAGTTGTTGTCATTTAACAGTAAATAATTTGATTGCTTGTGTTAATATCACACACGCACGCACACGTTGACAAACATGGCTGATTCAATGTTTTCACTTTCTTTCCCGTGAAAATAGTCATGCACGTAAATAAATGTCTCTCTTTCATCGTTTTCATTTGTTTGGGTCGTACATTACGTTTGCCGTTAACAAAGTTTCCGCGCGAGCCTATGCGTATTTAAATTGTGTTTCGTGTTATTTACAAGATTCATAGATCGTGTTGATTGTTTACATGGCTCGCCATCGTCACCGTTTATTAGGTAATCTTCAAACACGGTAAGAAGATGAGTAAAATGAATGTTCTTTATTGTATGAGGTTAGGCCGTTAATAATAAGAAATGGTTTATTTAAAAAATATTAGGTAAACCTAAAATTTACTGGAAATTTTAATACAGTAGAATCTCGTTATAGCGAGCACGGTAATAGCGAGAACACGGCTATAACAAGGTATTTTTGAGGAATTTACGGCGTGAGAGCTTCAAGCGCGCTTTTGTTATTTGTCTGCTTTATTTCCACCCCTCTCGCTCGCCACTAGACATCTTGCCGTTGACGCCTGTCACATTCTTCAGCCGTGCAGTCGCCACCTACGTGCGTGGCTTTAAAAATAGAATCCCGTCCTTTCTTTATTTTATCAAACTTCCGTTAGTTATCTGTACCGTGTGTAGACAAAGTTTGATATTGGAACAGAAACAACGTAAGAAAGTATTTTTTACAAATTAGAAATATGTATGTTTTTGTTTTTATAATCGCGTATATTTTCACTTTTTTTTTTTGTTATCTTAAAAGAGATAATATTAAAAAGCCGCTCTAATGAGATTTAATTGTTTCTTGGTTAACAAAAACTATTAATTGTTTATATTCTATTTATTATTATTTACGCGACGTCATACTGTATGCGTACGCAATACAACTGGATTCGTTGCTGCAACATAACAGCAAATTATGCAGTATCAGAAGTAACGAGTAACGTAACGATAGTAACGAGTACTAATTGTTATAGTAACGAATACATACAGGTACGCATTTTTTTCGTTACTTTTACACCTCTAGTAAGCACTACCGTATTTATTTCCGAATCGCTAGGACAGTTTTCTTGTAACTTTTGTTTCGGTCAGTTGTTGGGGTATTTGTCCGGGAAAGGGGTGGTGATGGTTTGAGTTTAATCCCAAATTTATTTTCTAAAAAAGTGGACAGGTTTCTTTAAATGAAAAAGTATAGTTTTCCAGCGACTATTTCGTTTGAGGCGTACGTGCGTTGCCGCAGCAGCACTCCTGCTATTTTGTAAGGAATTAAATCGTCGCGCTACACTAGCACCACCTGTTAGCAACATCCCGAACCAACATGGCCGCCAGCAGACTGCCCGCGTCGGCAATAGATAGCAGGACAATGCTGCGTCGGCCGCGGGCTGAGATGCTATACTTACGTGGCGTGGTAGGGTATTCTGGTTATTTTGACGCAATCGGTGATCGCATCCGTACTTATGGGGTATCGTTTTAAAGAGAATTCACACATCTGCTCACAGAAATTAAGATTTCGTTATTATAACCTGTTATTTTCCAATTATACAGGTTTAAACACAATTTTTATGCTATTTTCGGTTAATTTTTATTTTTTGGGGGCCAAAATTTGTCCAATTCGGTTATAGCGAGGACACGGTTATAGCGAGGATCAAACCCGGAACCGTGACACCTCGCTATAACGGGACTCTAGTGTATTACTTGAAATTTTAATAATTACTTCTAAAAACGGGATTGTAGCGTTTATTCGCTGGTAAACCATTTTGTCGCTTTTATTCGCGCCTATATTGTTTTTACGATTTTCCAGTGCCTTTAACAATCAGATAAAGGAAATACAGTAAAAGTCCGTTATAACTAGAGACCTGAAATTTTCGCGATCGCGATAACGTGAAAAATAACGCGAATTTCATTGATTTTCGCGAAATAATACGATTTCGTCTAGTTTTCTGTATACACGCGAAATTTTAAGAAATGTACGGTAACAAACTTGGTTTCATCTTGAGTTCGCCGGCATCGCCATTGTCAGAACTAAAACTAACCAACCTTAGCGGTAGCCTGCCACTTTTTACGTTTCGAAAATCACATACTTTACATGCATGTATGGAAGAACGAAATATATTGCTGCTAAGATGTGACCACAACACAAAATAAACATAATGTACGCAACCACAACTCCACGTCATACATGAGCGATACTGTTGATGTAATGGCTGGAAGGAGGCGGCAAGTTGTGAGCAAGCGGAACCAGCTTGGCCAACCCTTCAGCAAGAAATGTCCGTACGAAAATGTCATTTGGACCGTATTTCCCGATCCAGGTCCGTACATGAATTTTTTTTTACGATTATATTAATAAAACTATTGCACAATAATGACTTCGTGATTTAATTTTGCCATGAAATAGAATAACGAAATAAACGAAATAAAATCTTGTTCTCACACAACGCAGTTATGGAATAAACGATTTGTGACGCCACAAAAGATTGCATGCTGGGAAGAATCAGCTTTTATTTCACAAACAACCGGCACTGGCAGTCATGCGCACGTCTGCCGTAAGGATCAATGCTATGTGTTTGTAACGCGATTCCAGCTGAAGTATAAGATAAACACCGTACAACCATACATTGCCACTATTTCGTTTAATGTATCGTATTTTATTGCTGCATGGGAACATAAAAATAAAATAACTTGAGTTTGTGTAACAATATGCCGAAAAATGCTGCAAGTGCGCGGCAACGTGCCGACGATTTCAAAGGCGACGGGCTATATGCACCCGATACGGCGACGTTAATGTGCAAATTTTGTAATTGTAAAGTCGCATTTGAGAGAAAAGACACCGTGATAAAGCACACTAAGAGCGAAAAACACATAACTAAAAGAAAAAAATATGATGATGGGTGTGCTGATAAAAAAATTCAGAGCTCTGTTGCAGAGTGCTTTGGTAGTGCTAAACGTAAAAAAGCAGACGTCGAACATTTGGCACTGAGGACAACAGAGGCCTTCGCTAAAGCTAACATACCTCTTCAAAAATTGGATGATCCTAACATAAGGGCATGGTTAAATGAATTTGTGGCAGGTTCTGGAGACATGCCTTGTGTCAAAACACTGAGGGAAAAGTATGTTCCTAAACTTGCTGAATACCACTTTGAAAACGTGATGGAAATTGTTAAAGATAAACAAATTTTTATCTATTCGGATGAGACTACAGATAGTCAGGGAAGATGTGTTTTTGTGGTACTCTTTCTAGTGCTCCAAGAACCAGTAGGCGAACCTCAGGTAGTAGTAGCTTCAGTTAATTTTCTTGCAAAAGCGGATGCGACCACATGTGCACAAGTTATTTCAGAATGTGTAAATAAGTATGCAATTTCATACAAGAACATCAGAGGTTTGGTTACAGACTCAGCTCGCTACATGACAAAGTGTGTCAACAGCTTGCAAGTTCTGTATGGAGATCACGTACTCCATATTCAGTGCTGGGCCCTCAAAGTTGCCCTAGTAGGAAATGTGTTGTCATGTGAACTTGTTGAGGTAAACGATGTTGTAGTGAAGGTAAAGTCTGCCTTTTTAAACACTTGCAAGAGGAAACACCAATATTTGCAATATTTGCGAGAAGAAACTGTGAAACCAGATAAATTGTTTCCAATGCCAGTCAATACTCGTTGGAATTCATGGTTTCGTGCAGTGTTCTACCTGGCTGAATATTTTTTGGAAATCATTAACTTTTTCAGAAATAGTGACTTTCAGGAAACTAACAATGCAGGAATTAAGTATCTGATCATGCTTTCAGACAAAGAAGTATCCGTAATTTTAGCACAGTGTATTTTTGTACAGCAGCATGCTTCTGAAATAATGGATCTGCTAACGAAACTTGAAGGGTCTAAGTACCCTACATCACATACTCTGTATGGGGATCTGGAAAATATACAAAAAGGTTTGGACTGTGCAGCAAAGGGTATATTTTCCAATACGTTCGAAAACAGTAGTGTCCTCAAAAATTTGAACACCACTGACATTGCACATGTGAAGCACAACTGCCAAAAAGCCACAACACTGTGCATGAACAAACTGCAGACACTCATGAACAGTGATCCTTGTGCACATGTTTACAGGTCATTGAACCAGCTTTTCAACCCTAAGAACATTCTGCTTAACAAAACTGAAAACATAGTTACACAACTAAAATCCATTGCTGACCTGAAGATGATAGACAGTGTTGACCTTTTTAAAGGGTACCAGTCTCTAAAAGATGCAGCAGAGTCACTGTGCAGAGCTGGTGAAGTTGTTGATGTAGTGAAAATTCTCACTGCACTGACAACTGACTGTCAACAGTTTGCTTCAGCTGTGCTTAAATCAATATGGATGCCTACAAATAATGTTGAGAGTGAGAGGTTGTTGAGTCACTACAATATTGTTGTTTCAGATAGACGGCAGAACTTAAAAGAAGAGAATATTGAAGTGTTTACAATGCTCTCCTTTGATGATTGATAATTTTTTTTTTTTTTTTTTTTTTTTTTTTTTTTTTTTTTAAAGAATTTTATGCAACAGTTATGTTAAGCTAATGTGTATGTAAAATTTTTACAAGGAAATTTTTAACACATAGTGTTCAATAGTGAAATGAAATGTTTTTGTGGTTCTATGATGAACAGTTCTTTAATTTCTTATGTTATGTACTGAACAAGCAACCAAGTGACTAAAAAATTTCTGTATGGAAGTTTCACAGTCAGTGGTGAGCAATTTTTATGTACAACTGGAAATTTAATGTTTTCATTGTTATTTATTTTTGGTTTAAGCAAATGTAAAGAGTGTGTTTAAATTAGGATAATTATAAGCTATGCCAAAGAAAATTAATTACGTAACAAATATTAAGCCTAAACAGTTAGAACTATTTAATTTAATTATACAGATAAAAAATAACACCACTTTTTTACACCGCTTTTTGGCAAAAATAATACCGCTTTTGGCCAAAAATAACACCGCCAATTTCAGGTCTCTAGTTATAACGTAAATTTATAACGGCGCCAAAAGTTTATGTTATAGCGAATTTTCGTTATAGCCCAAATTTAAAAAAAAAAAATCTTATTTTTGAGCATTTTTAAAATATATAAATTTCTCGCTTGTTTTTACTATGGAAATTCACAAAAAAAGTAAAGGAAATATACATAAAAACTTACTAAGCTACATCAGCACTTGCCGACTGCGAAATATGAGACCGCGTGGCCGTGATAAGGCTGTCACGCACATCGTGGCTAAGCGCACAGCTGTTTGTTTACATGGAGACGGGCAGGTGGGGTCACGCAAGGTCATGCCGGCCGCTTCCTGTCGCTTTGACCGCAGCTGGTTTGCTGGAGACATGTGCGCTAAGCTGATGATATCGGGTGCATATTTGCAGAGTTTTGAATACTTACTAACAATATGTAAACTCAAAGATGTAGTGAAATTTTTTTTAAAATTTGTCACATTATTACTTACGTTGACACCTATGAAAAATGTCAAACACAAAAAAAAATTTTAAAAATCTCTAATTATGTTGGACAACCATACTAATTATATAAAATAATTTTTCCGACAATTGGTCAGTAACACAAAAATAATCACTCGTACAGACCCTTGGAAAATAACACAAAATTAAAAATCACTTTTAAAAAAAGAATCAATTTTCGTTTGCCTTGATTTCACTGGACTTTCGGACAAAATAAATGACTGGACCTCTTGGAAGTTCGTCAAATCTTTCGTCGAAGCATTTGTATGCTCCCCAGGGAGGTACTCTTTCACCTCTTCTCTTTAATATATTTATTAATGACATTACACAAGTACTTTGCTACTCTGATGGCATTCTTTTTGCTGATGACCTAAAAATTTATAAAATTATTTATTCCTTAGAGGATTGTTAATTATTACAAGAAGTTATTATTAAAGTTAATAATTGGTGTCTAAGAAACTTGGTCAAACTCAACAAAGATAAAACCAAGGTTATATCGTTCACTAGGAAATACCATCCGGTTAAATATTCATACAAATTAGCGAATTCTATCATCTCTCAAGCCCACTACACAAAGGATCTCGGTATCATTCTTGATTCAAAACTATATTTCCATAAACATTTAGATTACATATATTCCTATGCACGAAGAACTCTAGCGCTTATAAAATTTATTACTTCTTATGCAACAAACTCAGACTCACTTATCTCTCTTTACATGGCACTTATAAGATCAAAATTAGAATATGGTTCTGTTATCTGGAATGGTATCAACTTAACAGATACTGAAAAAATCGAAAGTATTCAAAATAAAGTTATAAATTTAATTATTACAAGGAACCTCCCACGCCCCAATTGGACACCTCTGGTAGACCGTAGGGCCTATCTATCTTGATGCTCTTTTTGTTCATAATTGTTACATAGTTAAATTCAGATGCCCTTATTTTCTTGACAATACTGCCTTAAGAATTCCTCAATTCAATTCCCGCTTACGCTCTACTCTGTGTACTCTTATCACTAATAATGATATTATTTATAGACTTATAACAAATGACAATAATATATATTTGAATTCCAACAGTGTTTAATTATATATATTCTGATTTATGTCTGTCATAGCTATATTATTTTTCCTTCAATCTCTCTTAACATTTAATAATATGATTTTACCTATATGTTTTATGTGTTATGTGTAATGGTTCGTTAACCTTTGTTAGTGTTTTGTCTGTTTTGTTATTATCACTGCTAGTGTGTGGTACTCTTGCTCTCGTTTGCTGGCCATCCGTAGATGTTTTCCTACTATGATACCGACGGAGGTGGGAGTCCATACACTGGTAGTGATAACTGTGTTACTGTATTACATGTAGTGCCCATCACTAAAGTCTACGACTGTTGGTGGGCATGTGACAAATTAAAAAAAATAAATAAATAAATAAATAAAAAACGACTGATTGTGTCAAGTACCTCCATCATTGATGTTTTCGACGGAACAGATACGTCACTTGGTTCGTCGTCATTATTGTCATCATCTTCAGACACCGCTTCGTTTTGATTAGAAGAGACGAGCTCGACAAATTCTGTGTAAACAACAATGCGCGTAGTGCCGTACACTGAAACTACACCGTACGCATACCTGCCAACTTTTACGGATTGTCGGTAGTTTTTACGGATTTTAATACTATTTTACGGTTTTACGGACGTCTTTAATATCTTACGGATTTATTTTTGCGTGGTGGTTTATTACCGTTCACTGTACCGGCCATGTATACCTGCCAACTTTTACTGTACCGGCCATGTTACCGACGCACCGACGGAAGGCGGAATGAAAACAAAACAAGAGATAGTTATTTGTATATGGTTTGGACTGGTCTACGTTTGTTTTCCACTGAACGCAACGAAAAAGTGCTTCCTTAAATGGAGGAACGGACCACAATTGTGACGTCAGCCCTACCTCCTTGGTCTGTTCCTTGTTCCTTATATCATGTCCAAAATGGCTGACTATTGTTTGTAGTTCCAATGTAGTACTGCGCAACAGTTTTTTTTTCGTTTGTATTTACGTGATGGGAACCTTTAGTAAGCTAGCCAACAAGAAATATATTCAGACTTACCGTGCTGCGTATAACAACAAATTCTCGTGTATTCTGAAATGGCAAAAAGGATAAACTTTTGTGTTTTGCACAGTGTGCCGGTGTGATTTTAGTATTGCTCATGGAGGTAGGTCCAACATAACTATACACGTTAAGTGTCCTAAGCATAGGAAAAACGTGCTTTCTGAGGAAGAAAATAAGAAGATTGATAGCTTTTTCACCAGTACTGCAGACACGGGGTTGGAAGTGACGAAAGCAGGCACTGATGATGTTAAGTGGGCTGAATTATCAAGAGTTCGTGGAGTAGATGGCTTCCTGAAGTATAACAGACTGTTAAAAATAATGCTATCAATTCTGTCAATCCCCCACAGTAATTCAGAATGTGAGCGCATTTTCAGTATGGTCAAAAAAAAAACAGATCCCAATTTAGGTCCTCCATGTCAGCTGAAACTTTGCAGTCTATTTCTGTGTTGAAATCAAGGAATTGTGTTGGTTATGCACAAAGGTTTACCTCAGATTTATTAAGTAAAGCAAAGAAGGCAACTGCTGCACATTCTAAGTCTTAAAATTTGCATCAAGGATGATAATCAGGAGATAACTGAAATATGTAACAAACATGTGATACAGCAAGGTATATCTTTAAGTAATCTTTTTTAGTGAATGATATTGCTTTTGTTTTGTACTTGATCATTTTGCTTTTCATATGCATGCTGTGTAAATTGGCACATTCTGGATAGGTTTAGTTTCCCAGTACATTAACAAAATTGACTGTATGAGGTTTTCATTCTAGGCCATCGATATGCCCTTCATGTCATTAGTAAATTAGCAGAAACCAAATGGAATAGAAAATTAGAAAATAATTGCACATAAAGCATGTAAAAAATTGCCGCATTTGATTTACGATAAATTTTACCAATTTAAAAGTTTTCTTGATGACCAAACTAAAAAGTTGGCAGGTATGCGTACGCAATGCTTACGATGCAAGTGTCAGACAGTGTGGGGCCAGTGTCAGTTGGCGGTCACGTGATTCTAGCGGAGTGGAGTGGAAGGAATCAGTTGCCAGTTGTGCGCTGCCTGGATACGGCGCTCCAGAGATAGTGCTTCGCAGGTCGTTTACACGATATGGTATTGCGTTAGTGGGAATACCTTTCAGTCACATCTCAAAGAGAGTCAAGTGTGTTCGTGTACGTTGTCTTGGAGGGAGGAGTGGCCCTCCCGTACCTGTAGACGTTTCAGAGGGGTGGGAGTTAGTGAGGGAGGAGCTGCGCGGAACGGAAATGTCCAAAGTCAATTACTATGTTACCGGTTTATACCAGACATATTAAGTATGATATACGTAGTCAAACTGACGGTGCATTACAAAACTCTTGTATCTTCGAAGGTCTTGTAGTATCCCGTACTCGTAATAATGAAGTTCCACTGTATATACTCCAAACAAGTTAAATATTTTATATTCATAAAAGTTACATAGCTATTTTGGAAGTAATTTATGTCACTGTCTTGAAAAAAATTTAAATACAGTCAAACCTCAATTCTACGTACACTCACGGTTCTCCAAAATTTGTCCGTACGACCGAGTTGTAGGTACGAACCAGTGAGGTCAAATTACGTCCATTTGTGGTTCCTCCCCCCCCCCCCCCCCCCATCCTCATTTTTCCCACTGCTGCCACGGGAAATGAATTGTCGTTGCCGTGTCTATACACGGCACGTACATGTGCGTGCCTTTGGCAAACAAGTAAATTTTTTACATGTACGTATGTTTATTATGCTGGAATTAACGCATAACATATTTGCTCAAATAAAAAAATTACAGTGGGTTCTTTATAAATGTAGATAAGATTAGCTAGTAGGTCTAAAAACATCATGAAAAACATAACGTTTATAGGCTGCAATGAGCATTTTAAATCGCAAAATATATATATTTTATAGAAAAGTTTATTTTATTTTGTATTTTTCCATAAGCGTAATAGCTTTTCTCTTGCTTCCGCTCATGTTGAACGAAATGCATGTCCAAAAAGTAGCGAAGGTCTTCCAAAAACCGAAGCAAAATAAATCCAAGTAATGAAATAAAAAATCTAAATCCAGATGAAATTCGTTGCCAAGTCAAGAAAAAGCAATCCAAAGTAATCCAACCAAAATCCAAATCGTAGTCAGTTAAGAGTAGCAATAAGTCCGAGTAATTATAGCACGAGACGATCCAAAAGCACGAGGGAAAAACGTAAACTCACGAATGTATGAACGTAACGGAAATATTACGTGGCTTGTAAGTTCTGATACTGTATTTATTTCATAACTTAGCCGAAATACTGGTACGTATGAGATAAAATCTTCACAAAATAAAATGAGCGGTGTCTTATAACTGTTTTATACGTATTTTATAATTTAAGAAGTATTACACAGTTGATGCATATTTTTTAACTAACCATTTATTTCTGGGGATTGTAAATAATTAATCATTGGTATCAAGACATCAAGATGAACGTAAACTTTAACATGTCAAGGCAGCGATAAAACTGGTGCGTATACCAATAAACTGGTATTAGAACTGGACAAAACTGGTACACGGGAGGTGAAGCTTATTTTTTTTCCCGCTAAGCTCGTGTCTATTGGCTGGCTGCTGATGGAACGTCACGAGTCTGGGCGGAGCGTAGAGTGAGTTATACTGCGCATGCGCAGCTCAGGGAACAAAGAGAGCCAGCCGGCTACGCCGCGCCATAACAACAGCTGACTGAATACAATGACCTTTCTCCGCGTACGGCGCGCTATTGACGGTAAATTCCATCAATTTGTGGCTTTTTATTTTTTACTGTGTATGTAGCCCATATTTGTTATAAACGCTGCAGGTTACGACTGTATTTTAATAAACTTTAACGTATTTCTTACACTTTTCATATTTTTTAACTTTTTTTTTTTTTAATTTTTTGGCTTATTTTTCACGGTTTCTGAAATCTGTACATACGACCGAGGTGTACGTACAAACCGGGGACCGTACGAACGAGGTTTGACTGTACCCTGTTTTAGTGCATAATCGTCGCACTAATATTTTAGGGCGTCAAAATTAAAATAAAAAAAACCTCTCGGGTAAACTTCACAAAATGTTTATGGTCCTGCTGTTAGAGTCCTAGCACTTTGTGTAGGTATTTTTTCCGTATAAAATAGAGCTGGGCTGATCACCTATTTTGCCGATCTTCTGAGCCAATTAGAGCCTTTCAAGTACCTCTGATTACACGTTGCTTTTGACGGATCACTATAAACGGTGAAATATTCCCAGACAAAACTACTTTTCATTGACATGGCTATTTATAAATCACCACACACACGCACACACAATTAACTGCGTTAAAATGTAATAAGGTCAAACCAAATATTCACCTAATCACAACTCCGTCATTCTGTGATCCGTGTGTGCCAGTAGACGTCAGCGATGATAATTTTATGGCCCTTCCTTCCCCCCAGTGCCGTCAACAAACTTTCAATAATTCCCGACTGTAAGTTAATTTCTGAATACGAAATACCACTAAATGGGGAACAAAACTCTTCATCAACCAGGTTTTTATACAAAAGAAAAATAAGCTCTATTTCCCGCTAAACAGGATAAGAATATTAATTTCGCTAAACAAAACTTTCAATAGGCCATATTTAGTGAAAAAAAAAAAAAATAGATGAATTCCTGAAGAGGTAGTTGTTTACTAACCACGAGACTACTAGCGCCATTAATCCGTACAAATTGTGTCGCGCGACGCGCGTCACTCTAATCTTTGGCGTCACATAACCAACCTAAACAACAGTCGCCATTCGCCATTGCGGTAATATTAACCGTAAATGGCATTGCGAAGTACTCTTTTTGTTTCCGAGCGAATCTCATCAGCTGTGGCTGGAGGCAGGCGACTAATGGCATCTTCTACTCCACAGACGATATCTTCTGTGGGAATTGCCTTAGGTGCGACTGCGAAGTTCATGCCTTTGGCTAAAAGAGAAACAGAAGCTTCATCTAGATGTTTGCTTGAGAGATTGACATAAACTCTGTTGTTGTCCAAAGCAGGTGAAATCTTGTTTTTATGGAGCTCTGAGAACTTTTTACAATGTCGATACTGATGATACATTTATTTTAATTTATGTAACTTTTTTTCCGCAGTGTGGTTGTAATTGTATCAATCCTGTGTTAAGTTGATTTGTAAATATATTTTGCATTTGTTATGAAATATGAATTATGCCAACAATGAAGTTTGTACATTTAATTTGCACATTATGGCCATTACTTTAGTATGCCATTGAAGTCATAACTTATAAAATAATTTTTCAGTCCTGTCCAGTAAATTGAGATATTACAGTAATTTTACTTTATAGGTAACTTCTATATTGAATAGCCGTGAAAGCACACACAGTCACTAATTGTAATTTATTTCAAGCAAGCATAAAAATGAGGTGTTTTTTTTTTTTTCCAAATTTATTTTTGTCAGGGAAAACTTTACATTCAGGTGGGTAAAGTCAGGGAAATTTATTTCTACCATTCTGTAGCCACCCTGTAAAAGAAACATAATTTACTTAATTCCAAATGTGTTCCATAACATTCATGTCTGTAATTATGTTTTTATAAAGTATTTTTCTTACTCTTGGTGGCATGGTGGTGAAGTGGTTAAAAGCACTTAGCTTTCAACCATGATGATTTTTTTCTTTTGTATTCTTGTTTGGGTGCAAACCATATTCTTGCATGTGTGAATAAGGTTGGTATTGGTGTGTTTTTTTCCTTAGAATACTCACTATTTTCGTGTTATTCTTCATGGCAGCTGATTTGTACAATGAGTGTTGCCCCACCATCAAATTTAGCCTCAAAATACAGTGAAAGTCCGTTGTAGCGAATACGGTCTATAACGTAAAGTCCGCTATAACGATAATTGCCATCGGCACTGTCAGTTTTGCATATGCTGCGTAGGATAAAAATTTCTGAAATAACGAATGCAGCGTGGGCTCATTTTCGCTATAGTGATAGATTACACACCTGTAATTTTGCTCTAAAACAATGAGAAAACGTCTACAATTTCCTTAATGAAAAACAGCTTCGCACAATTCCACGCGTCCGACAAATGAAACAACGCGCATGACGTGGCCGTCTTGGCAACACCGCACAAGGTGGGGCCCCACAGCGAGCATAGATTGCCTCGCGGTGACGAAAGCAAGACGGTCCCGCTGCGAGCATTACTTATTTAGAATCGCGCCGACTGTAGCCCGTAAATGAGCATAACTCGTCTCACACTTGCATCGTAAGCGTGCGGGAGTTGACGAACACGGAACTTGTCAAGCTCGTCTCTTCTAATCAAAACGAAGCGGCATCTGAAGATTACGACGAACCAAGTGTCGTATCTGTTCCGTCGAAAACAATGATGGAGGCACTTGACACAATCAGTCGTTTTTATCAGCATACAAATGCTTCGACGAAAGATTTTATGAACTTCCAAGAGGTCCAGTCGTTTATTTTGTCCGAAAGTCTAGTGAAATCAAGGCAAACGAAAATAATTCGTTTTTTTAAAAGTAATTTTTAATTTTGTGTTATTTTCCAAGGGTCTGTACGAGTGATTATTTTTGTGTTACTAACCAATTGTCTGAAAAATTATTTTTTATAATTTGTAAGGTTGTCCAATGTAATTAGAGATTTTTTAATTTTTTTTTTGTATTCAAAACTCCGCGAATATGCACCCGATATCATAAGCTAGGTGCACATGTCTTCAGCAAACCAGCTGCGGTCAAAGCGACAGGAAGCGGCTGGCAAGACCTTGCGTGACCCCGCCCGCCCGTCACCATGTAAACAAACAGCTGTGCGCTTAGCCACGATGTGCGTGACGGCCATATCACGGCCACGCAGTCTCATATTTCGTAGTCGGCAAGTGCTGATATAGCTTAAAAATGTTATTTTAGTAAGTTTTAAGTATGAAGTTTACTTTGGTTGTGAATTTCCATAGTAAAAACAAGCGAGAAAATAATATTTTTTAAAAATTCTGCTAAAATAAGATTTTTTTTTTAATTTTGGCTATAACGAAAATTCGCTATAACATAAACTTTTGGCGCCGTTATAAATTTACGTTATAACGGACTTTTACTGTATTATCATTATTAGCGTCATTAATTTTAGCTAGCCATAAGATATAGTAATCACTTTTATTTGTGTTAATTGTAGGGATCTAGAAATTTCATGGATTATTTTAGTTTCAAGGCAGATTGCAAATATTAATACCTTTGCATTTCTTTGATGATTGGGTCATAATAATTTTGACACTCTCCTTGTGACTGCTGACCAGTTAACTACCAAATAGCAGTAGAGTGACCGAATCACAAGAACCCACTCTAAAGAAAGGTAGGTTCTACAGTAATAAATTAGCCGTTAGGAAACATATGAGAGTATAGTATGCATACTAGGGTTTGGAAAAATTGGAATTTCGCTATAGATTCTATTTGTTTTTAATTTACACTTTAGAAGCTGCTGTTTTTTTCCTTCTAATTTCCAACAAATGATAGTTTTATGAATAATTTTTTTTTTCATTTGATTATTTTAAAATGTCATTCATATCTATAAATATCCTTTATAAAATGCTACCTCCCCTAATTTTACACCCGACCCATGTAGTGATTTTCTAGTTATTGTTCTGTACACTGGTTTTTGTGACCCTGATTCGTGATGTTGCCATGTCTCTGTGATGCAGCAAAGTTACATGTATTCTGAGATAACTTCAAAATGTAAGCCCAACCCAATCAATCCAGTTGATTTGTGTATTATTCTATGAATTAAACCTGTGATTTGATGTTTGTTAGTATACTACACTATCAATTTTTTAAGGAAAGTAAGCATTCAAATTTTTTTTTACTCTAGAGCAATAAGACATAAAAAAAAATATTTTGTACAAAACTTAATTAGAGGGTTATTTGCAGGAATTTGTGTGTGTGTGTGTGTGTATATATATATAAGTATTTATTTTATAAATGTTTAGAATGCAATTATTAAATTCTAAATAAGTTGCTTTAAAAATGCTAATATAGCCTGACCCAATATATAGGACTGTGAATTTTAGCTTTACACCAGATAAATCACGAAAATGTCCGGGTGTCTAGTTATGTGTTGACTTGCTGAAAGCTAGCTCTGACGGCATGTGCAAGCTGAGGTAAGTGCAGAAAGAGGGCAGCGTGCTTGTGTGTGGCAGATGTGTGCCAGGAGGGCATATTCCGGCGTTCTGGCAGCGTGCTGCGGCAGCAAGAACTGAAGCAGCGGCTGGGCAAGGGGGAGCCTCTGCAGCTGGACCAGGGACACTTCTCGGTGCATGACTGTGCGTCCGTGCTCAAGAGCTTCCTGGCGGAACTGCCAGAATCCTTGTTGACGGATGCCCACTACCCTGCCTACTGCCATGTTGCAGGCAAGTGGCTCGCAGCGTTTGACATTGTGTTTCTTGGATCCATAGTGATCCAGCCAGCACCTGTTTCATCCTTTTGAGTTCATTGTGCAGCCACTTAGTTAATTTTAGAACACACACAAGATTAAGGGATGTGTATACAACAGAATTTATATCTCTGCTACGACTGCTGAAAAATATAATTTGAGTAGTATTGTTTGGGTAGTATGTTTTGATGTGAAGTCTAATAGTTCTTAAAATGGAGTAATTTTGAATGATTGTTTTTTTCCTTTCAAGCTTGACTAACAGTGTCAGGATAACTAGAATGATTGATCATACTACCGTATTCACTCGCGTAATGTCCGCCCTCGCATAATGTCCGCACCCTTTATTTATATATCCTTAAAAGAAAAAATTAAAAATTCGCATAATGTCCGCACCAGTCGTCTACGGCGGGCAACACAACTTTTGCCACCCCTAAAGGACGCAGTACGAATGGAAAGTTGACGGCTCTGTAAACAAAGCCGTGACCTTGAGCTGTCCTTTCTCTCCTGTTCTGAAAGGGTGGTGAAATTCGTTGAACTGAACAAAGCACGGTCAAAGGCCCCGCCTGCGTATAAGCCCCCCTCCTTGTTTTGTAAACATTTTTGAGAAAAATTTAAAAATGTTTTTTTCTGGGTTTATCTGAGGGCAGGGCAGCTTGGCATGCATCAAACAACAAGCCATGTATTGTGAGCGGCGGGAGGTGATTTTGTAAGTGTCCGTTCTCAGTAGGACCGTCGTGAGGTATGCCAGACGTAAGCAGTTAGTCCTATCTCAAACGACATAAAGATAAAGAAAGCTGGTCTCGCGCGCTGCCGCTGTGTTGATGTGGAGTGTTGTCGGTGAAGAAGAGGGGAAGTGAAGGAGGAAGGGAAGTGGGTCAAGGATTCTAACACTCCTTTGTCTGGTTGGCTGGATAGCTGGCAGGAGGGAGGTTAAGCCACGCCTCTGCCTCTCTCCCCTCCTGCCAAAGCGCTGCCTTTGCCTCTCTCCCCCTGACGCAGCGCTGCCTCTCCCCCCTGCGGAGTCGTTGCCTCTCTCATCCTCTTGCCGTCGCTGCCTCCCCCGCCCTTCCTCATTAGAACAAAGACACACGACTTGAATAGAACACAAAATTTTGTATTTTTGTATTTTTCCTCGCATAATGTCCGCACCCCATTTTTTTGGCCAAAAATGTGGTCAAATTACTGCGGACATTACGCGAGCGATTACGGTACGTATGCACTAGTGATGTGTTGGTTCTACTGTTTTCTCGGTTCAGTTCCGGTTCTTAAAAACCAGTTCTTGGTTATCAGTTTTTGGTTAACCTCCACACAATTTTTAGTCACACTAAATATACATTGTGCCTTAATAAATGGTGTGTTTGTTTAACATAACTCATCAGCACCCCACTTAAACCGTAATTAGACCACAAACAAGCCACCTAGCCCCAAGTAGCACAGTTGTTTCTTGTGTAATTAGATGCAATTATATATATATATTTTTTTAAATGAATTTTACTTATACCCTACTTCCAACAAAATATTTTCAGAGAAGCTTATTTCAGTGCTTATTTAATATATACCTAATTAAAGCGAGTAGATATTTATATCCATGACACAACGAAAGTATCCCTTGTTTTGCAAAACCTTACCCCTTAGAATACTGGAATTATTATTGGCATTGGGTCATTTAGCTTGAAAATCTGTGGCTTGGAAAAATTTGGTTTACTGAAGTGGAAGTGCTGAGGTTGGCGTGACCAGGCATGTCAGAAGGGCATATGAAGGGAAAAACATCCTATTGGAGAAGGGGGTGGGAGTGACGAAAAAACTTGGCCAGTCAGCGCTGGAAAAATGTGAGAGATGGTGAGTGATGTAAAGTACTGGTCATGTAGCAGTGAGGGCAAGTGGACAGAACAAAAGAAGTTTTCGTTTTGAATGCTGAATCATCACAGGGCCTCCCAGATACTTGGTTATCTTTTTTCTTCCTGCTTGAAGGCAGCTTCTGCCATACACCAGCAACGGAAGTTCATTTTGATACACTTTAAAAATGTATTGTTGATAATCTTAAAAGATTTATAACAGTAAAACACATTGAACAAGTAATACCGTAATCACTCGCGTAATGTCCACAGTAATTTGACCACATTTTTGGCCAAAAAAATGGGGTGCGGACATTATGCGAGGAAAAATACAAAAATACAAAATTTTGTGTCTTAATTATTACTAAAAAGGCACAAAACGTATCTAAAATCAATTTGGATTTCACTAGCTATTTTAAAAGAATATTGCTGCAGGATCGCTTGCAAACAACCCGGCTTAGACCATGTTTACTTTGCTGTAATTGCCACCGGTAACTGTCTCGCACCCGCCGGAACATTAAAAAAAATTACGCGCTACACTGAAATAAGTGTGGTTACGTGTGCCTTATTAATGTGATTAATATGTGATGGATAGGGATGGTGATTTTTAGTTTTTGCTAAATAGATGCTAAAATATGCTAAATTATATTTTTTCCGCTATAAAATGCTAAATCTAGGTAGACTATTCCGAGATAAATGCGAAATCAAGGTAAAAAACGTAGATTCGTCTTCACTCTACACCATTTATTTACCGATTGTGATTTGTTTCAGTTCAGTATCAAAAGAAACCATCATTTTATGGCGTATGCAGTACAAGTATCTTATTGACACGTCATTCACAACTACTATTGTTCGTAAATATTGAATGTAGAATGGCCATCCGTGCCTCGCGATTGTAAACAAAGCAAAGAACAACTAGCTGGAAGATTGTCCGTCATCTTGCAGAGTACAAGTTTTTAGGCCACCATATTGCGACATCTCTACTTCGTTGCGCTAACAATTGTAAGTCCCATTTTCTGGCTGTGTTTCACGTGAAAGCCGCGTTCTTGTGTAGTCTGTGGAATGTTGCGTGTTTACAAATACGTGCATACTCGTGAATGTGTTGTATACTGTTATTTCTCGTGGTAAAAATGGGACGAAACGTCATTTCCATTCGCAATCGCATAAATGAATACAAAAGTGAACAGTTATAAGAAAGTGATACAAATATTTTAATGCACAATTTTAATTTATGTAATCGCCATCTGGAATGGAAAAAACAAGATTTACTTGAAAAGCACATTAAATCTGAGGGACATCAGACTGCAATAAAAAAAAATATATATATATTCACCGATAAGTCGGTTGAAGGAAAAAAGTCGGTAAAACGGCAAGCAACGCTTACTTTTTTAAAAAATATACTTTTCTTCAGTAATGTAAAATGAGAGAATTGGCTAAATTGTGTTTTTTAAATGCTACAAAATGCTAAATTCAAAATGCTAAATGTCATTATTTTAAATGCTATAAATCACCATCTCTAGTGATGGATTAAAACGGCTATTATGGCACGGCTGCAATATTTTAGCCGTACCATATCCTTACGTGCGGCGCGTAGGGAACCAGCGAGCTGGCAACAGCGCAGTGACTCACCAGTTCCACATCTGCTGCGCACTGTACTCCCCCCCTCCCGGCAATCTGATGGCCTTCGTGACGTAGAGAAGGAGGAAGGGGAAGGAAACATATAGAGCGTGAGAATGGCTAAGGGAGGGATTCCAACCAAATATAAAGAAAGAGGGGTTCTGTTCTTATCTGACACGTAAAACAGGGTACACACTAATTAAAGTTGACGTTTCTTTTACGCTGCGCTGCGTGTCTTACCGCAACAGAAAACAAGACTGATCCATGTCAGCAAATGTGATGTTAATTTTTTTTTATAAATATAAAACTACATTCAAATAATGAACTTACTTACCCAAAAAAACTGGTACTGCAACAGCACTAAAAATATTAATTTAGTCTGCATTTTAGTAACTGCAATTTCAAATAGGTAAATGTTACGAAAACCTAATTTAAAAGAAAATTATACACTTAAGAGTTTAAAAAAATGTAAGTCTTTCTCAACACATCACTTTCTAATCTGCTACCGACGCTTCGCTATCATCTTCCTTGGCGTAACTGCTTTCTGCGTCAGCATCGCTCCTGTCGTCATCTGTATCTTCCCAGATTACATCGTCTTCAGTTCCGTCGAGACGAACACTTTTTTCGTGCACTTCAAACTCCCTTTCAGCAGCCCTGTTCCCATGCTCTTCAGCATAACGAACAACTCTTAATTTAAACCGCGCAGTGAAGGATTTATATTTACCCATTCTGTACTCTACACTACAAAACTGGACGCGAAACTCATGCCTTGAACATGCGTGCGTGTTGGTCAGCTGTGTTTACCGTTACCGTGCTTTGTTCAGTTCAACGAATTTCCCCACCCTTTCAGGACAGGAGAGAAAGGACAGCTCATGGTCACGGCTTTGTTTACAGAGCCGTCAACTTTCCATTCGTACTGCGTCCTTTAGGGGCGGCCAAAGTTGTGTTGCCCGCCGTAGACGACTGGTGCGGACATTATGCAAATTTTTAATTTTTTCTTTTAAGGATATATAAATAAAGGGTGCGGACATTACGCGAGTGAATACGGTATGTATAAATTTCAAATGCTAGTTGTCTGCCGATCTATTCAAAATATGTAATGCACTGACAATGAGATGCATAACGAGCGATAGAGCCAAGCAGAAAGCGTAAGAAAAGCATCTATAGTTTGTCACGGTTCGGGTTTCGAGAGGGTCGCTATGGTGTTGATTGGTAATGGGCGCCACCACGTGGAAGGGCACGTGGACCCGACTACGATCCGTCTCAGGGCGTGACGTCGCCCATGTGAGGCAAGACTGGACCCTCGGTTAACTCCCTTAGTACACTCAGACCTGACCCACTCTCAGCGTCGGGCACGCTTATGGTATAACAAGTAATAGTGGGCTCTCCAGGCGTCCCACATGCCTGCTCACGAGGTATAGGTCGCCACGTGGTCGGTGCAAAAAAAATACAAGGAGACAATTAGAATTAAGACGTTTAATACGTGCGCGTACTCCCATACACGGTCTCACAAGGTGCATCTCCAAGATCTCTGGCATCTAATCAGAACGCAGGAATAAGGCCCACGCACGAACGTGAAAAGACTCGTTAAGAGTTGAAAAATGATTACGTTAGAAAGTCCCCCGACTGAGGCAGGCCCCGGGGATACGTTAAAAGAATTAGAAAGAATTAAGCAGAAAATGGAATTAATAGTCAGCGAACAAAGAGTGAAGTCCCCGGGTGCGGAAGGCAGCGTCTTACCTCGGTCGTTGGCGGCGTAGAACTGCCTGAGTGCCGGGCTCCCTCGAAGCAACATGGTGCCTTCCCGCCTTGTCAGTTTACCGTTACGCCTTTCCGATTAAGTGCCTTGTAATCTTATATAAAGAATTACAGAAACACTCCTAAAATTTATACACGTTCTCTCACGGCTCTATACTATTTAACCTAGAGTTATTAATTAATTAAATTATATATACATGTCAACTTCATTCGTGTTCGGGTCCGCCCGGCAACGTCTTTGTCTTACATACTAAATCTTATATTCTAAACAAAACAAAAACCCTCCCACCTATCGGTGGCGACATAAATGAATGGGGAAAAAATATAACGCTATACAATATAATTATTACAAATTTAGGGGGACGTCGCACTGCAGCTACAGCACCCTTTTGAGGTAGTTCGTGGCGTGCTATTCAAACACAACCACCTGACTACGTACTCAAGACGGAGCAGCTGCCAGTACGGGAAGTGGGACGGGGGGCGAGGTGAAAGGTGGCAGAGGCTGACCAGGCTTCTGGGGCGCAGGCCCGGTTGACGTCAAGTTTTTAGAAGTGTTTTCAGCAAGCTGTGGAAAGTCAGCACTATTTAGTTCTGTAGGGCCCTGCATACTGTTTGGCTCTGCCTGTCCATTCTGAGAAAGATGTTTCAATCAAACTATGGAGCCCATACCTGCCAACTTTTACGGATTGTCCGTAAAATTTACGGATAGAGGCTTTGTTTTACGGAGCATTTTTTACGGATTTCAAAATGTTTTTAATAAATTTAGAAATTCGCTGAACGGGTAACTTTGAGTTTGTAACGACGAGGTCTGTATGAGAGAAACACCAAGCATGGACGTGGATGCCAAAGAAAGAAGCATCTTTGTTCTTGACATCGTTGTTCTCATTGGCTCTTTCCGACGAATCAAAAATTAAGTTACTTGTCTGTTCGGAAAACAAACGCCATTAAGCTCTAGTTTCCAAACATGGTGGAACGTAGCAAGCGGTAAATAATTGCATAGAAGTATTCCGAAAAGTTTTAATTGTTTTGTTATTTTATATTTACTATGTACCTTACACCAATACGAAAATGTACGAGTTATTATACATATATATTTTTTACTAGTTTCGTGGTGTTTTCCATCTATTTATTTTATTTATTTTTGTCCATCTGACCATACAGACATTTGCACAAATGGTATAGGACATATCAAGAAATATAAGAACAACAACATAACTAGTTTTACAGGTACATACACAGGCTCTAAAGATAAAAGTTAAAATTTGACACTTGATACAAGTATAACACAAAATTGTTGCAGAAACAGTAATTTAAGTACACATATAGGCTTTATACAATAATATTGTTGCATACAGATAAAATTTAAACACTTGTTTTAAAAATGAGCAAACTGAAGAAGAAGTACTTCCAAACATACAAGGATTCTTACAGTGAGGAATTTTCATATATACAAAGATCTCAGAAGGGTGAAAAATTTGTGTTCTGTTTAGTGTGTAGGTGTGATTTTAATATAGTGCACGGTAGCAAATATGACGTAAGCACGCACGTTAACTGTCCCCAACACGTTGGGAATGTGAAGAGTCAGGAAGAGAACACGAAAATTAGTACCTAGTTTTTTAAACACTACAAATGCCAATTTGGACGTAACGAAAGCGGAATGCCTTTTTGTTTCCTTTTTAGTGTAGCATAACATCCCACTCAGTGCAGCAGATCATGCCGGTGGATTGTTCAAAAACATGTTTACAGACTCAAATATTGCAAAGCAATTCATGTGTGCCTGCACGAAAACAACTTGTATTTTGAATGAAATGGCAAGTAATACATTGTCTGAAGTTGTTGTGCATCTACACACAGGGCCTTTCTCTGGTGCAACAGACGGGAGTAACGATACAAACGAAAAATTGTACCCCATTGTTGTCACAACAGGTAAAATACTGAGTACGGTTCTCTCCATACCTAACCTGGAAGGTGACTCTACAAGGCGGAATATAGGTCAGTTAATCTTGTCACAGCTAGAATCAAATGGAGTACCACTTAATCATTATGTAGCATTTTGTGCCGATAATACTTCTGTGATGGTTGGGAAGAAGAATGGTGTTGCTGCATTTTTAAAAGAAAGGCATGAGGAAATAGTGGTTATTGGCTGTGCATGTCATTTATTAAACTTAGCAGCAGAAAAGGTAGCTTCAAGTTTGCCAGTGAATGTGGAGGAAATATTAGTAGACTTTTTTTTTTATACGGAAAAAAGTGCTAAACGAAAAGAACTACCTGCTAGATTTCAAGACCTTCACTGCAATTAATCGAAAAAGGTACTGAAGCATGTTTGTAACACGGTGGTTATCTCTCGCAAGAAATTTGACAAGACTTGTTAGTCAGTGGGAACCATTACTCAGTTTTTTCAAATAAGAAGTGTTCGTAACACAGAAACCATCCCAGTTTGTGAGTATGAGATTGTACAAAATCTCATTAAGCGTAAAGAAACAATGTAGTTCTAGCACAGAAAAAGGAAACCAGATACAAGGGAAAATAGAAATTGCTTGAAGGCGTACGGGTGTTACAATCTAAATTATTGGTGGAAATAATGGGCGCCACCACGTGAGTGGGCACGTGGATCCGGCATGAAACTCTAACTCAGGGCATTACATGGCCCGTGTGCGGTGAGATATTAGCCCTCCTGATATTTAATTCGGCACCTGTCCCTAACAGAGCCCGCTCTCAGCGTCGGGCACGCTTCTACTTAAGGGGCCCGCCTACCTGGTCACACAGACGGTGCGCAGAGCTTCAGGAAAAACAACGCGATTTCAAAACTACTTAAGATATCCTAGTGGGGTATGTTTACGAAAAGCATTAAGAGTTTGCTGAGGCCCGAAAAGTACTTTTAATTTTCGATCATTTTTTTAAACTGTATTTCTAGAAGAGTTAAAATGGCTAAAACGCGTGTTTTCAGAGTAATTTTTAGGCGTAAAACAACCAGTACAGATTATTAAAAGCACTTAAGGGACTTGCATTACACCTTTATCTTCATTTCTCCGCCATATAATGTTACGGTCACCGCTCAAATTTCACAGTTATCCTGTGACGACGAGAAGACTGTGCGCCAATTCAGAGACTTGCGCGTAGAGGCGATACCGCGCCTGAAATACCATCGAGCGTCGCGCTTATCATCCCGCCTCACTAACACATACACCCCTGACGAGGCGGGTGGCTCTTAGGGCGTCTCACATGCCGCTGACTGGGTTAAGGACCCACGTGGCTCCCCGAACACAAAGACACGTGACTCAATTAAGTTGGTTTTATTTACTTACACGTTACACGCCCTCATACAATCCTTCCTTGATACTGTTAGAAAACGCCTGAGGCACGAATTACTGTTACATCTCTGCGACTGCGTGCCCCGGGTTATTATTGAAAATAACATGAACTCTTTATAAAAATTAGCATATACACATCCATGACCAGACTGTCTGTAATAATTACTTATGTGGTAAAATAGTTTGAATACAGTTATGTGTTGGTTCCGTCGTCGCCTGCTAGGGAGCGTTCGTGGCCGTGCTTGCACGTACTTTATTACAAAAATATAACATTAATGAAACAAAAGGCACTCACTTACTGAATCGTCGTGACACTATTTTAGGGGCGAAAAGAAAAGGTTTAGGGGTGTGCGAATAGTGGATTTTGATGGTCGAATAATTTCGAATCGAATAGTAAAATTTTCGAATAGAATGCGAATAGTTTCGAAGTCGAATAGTTGTAATATATATATATATATATATATATATATATATATATATATATATATATATATATATATATATATATATATATATATATATAATGTTACTACACTGAACAATGGCGGGTTTTTATCTATTTAGTTTATACAAGATATTTTCTGTGAATGAAACCACAAAAAAAAAGTTCACTTAGTATTTTTAAGAGTTATTGAGGACATGAATTTTTATTTCATATATAATAATATTTAATAATTGTTATCTATTTTATATTTGATGCAAATATTGGTCCGAATATAAGGCGACCATTTTTACATAAACGAGAAATGAGAAAATTGGAAGTCGCCTTATTTTCGCACCCAAGACGTCAGCACCGCAAACATTAGTTCCAAGCTGAAATCTACAGTAGAAACATTTTGAAACAAAATGTTCACGATTTTTAGATTAACAAAAACTTCGTTAGCTCACACGGGGAAAACGATAAATCCACCCAATATTGCAGTAATTCACAATTGTTTAACGTTGAAAATTAAAATATTTGTTCTTAAGTAAAAATGTGAATGTTGAAGCATCTCAAAATGGAAACATTTTATTACACATATCATATTTGTACTTTGTGTACAATCGCGTGTTAACATTGACGTTAATTTAATTTCAGATTTTTAACGGAAAATTTGTACTAAAATATCACAGCTATTTTCAGAACGATTGTTTACGTTTACAAAACATTTCGGAAGTAATGTTTGGAAATTCATGGCTGCCAACTCTTTCCACAATATTTCTTTGTTGTAAAACGAACATTGCCGAACACGCACGAAGACGCCATATTTACAGGAATTTGGTACGTTGCTTCAAAAGCTATTTTAATAATTTCACAGTAATCCACTCTTTATTTATGTAAAAACCTCTCAAACAACATAATTATCTTAGATTATTCTTTAAACTTCATAGGCCAGAGACTCTCTGTCAGAGAGTAATATGGAAAAATATTCGCGGTCACGTCACCGAAGTTATTCATGGCCGTATGATTCACCATGGCAGCTAGCCACTTGTTTTGTTCCGGCAAGCTGCATTCTTTGTTTGCTTTGTTACGTTTAACACACTACTAAATAGTAATACGTAGCTGTGAAACGGAAAGTTAAATGCGGTATACATAAATGCAAAAAGGATTTATCAACACAAAATGTATGTCTAATGAATTTTCACATTGATTTCTACCAAAATTATTTTTACATTTGTTTGGCCTCCTGAAACTGCAGGTCGCCTTATATTCGGGCATACGGTATTCGCAATTTTAAATTTTGCTATTCGACTTACGAATGCGAATAGTTCGTCAGTTACGATTCGCAACTATTCGTGTTTACGAATATTCGCACATCCCTAAAAAGGTTACAATAATATTAATTACAAATAGGGGTGCGGCGCACTGCAGCTAAGCGCCCTCTTGCTGTAGTTCGTGGCGCGCAGTTTAAATCTCACACGACTACGTACGTCACGGTACAAATGCCGGGTAGGAAAGGTGTGGGAAAGGGAACGGAGGATGATCAGGCTCATGGGACGAAGCCCCGGCTGACGTCAAGCTCCTGAATCTGCTTCTAGCAGCAAGAAAATTGATAAGAAGTTTGACAAGCCAATTCTTAAAAACCAGAATTCTTGTGCAAGTAGGGAATAAAATTGTTTCTGTCTTCGAATTTGAACAAAGCTTTTTGTGCCTTTCTACTTCATGTTATGCCATATTTTGAGAAATTAAATGTAATTCTTCAAGCAGCATCGCCACAGATACATATTTTAAGAGAACTCTTAAGGAATTTGCTGTGAGACATTCTTGTACATTTCCTTAAACCTAGTGTACTGAAGGGCAGTCCATTCCTTGAGGTACAGTACAATTTACATCATAACCAAAAAGATGATGGTGAGTTAATGATAGGAAGTCACATAACAATTTTAATAAATGTGCTCTAAAGCAAAGAGAAACATGATTTCTTTACCTCAGTAAGGAAATATTTCATTACTGCATGTGATTACATTATTGATAAGTTTCCTTTTAAGAGTGAAGTTTTAAAACATGCAGAAGTGGTAAGATTGAAGAGAATTGAAAATCACAATTTTCCTCTGTGCGTTACTTTGTGAAATTGTTCCCCATTATCTTGCCTGTGAAAAAAGAGGAAACTATTGATTTGGCAATAGATGAACTCCATAAACAATTTACAAATGTGCAGATTGATGACATTTCGGCTGTTGTGGATAAAGATGTGTCGATTGATGTGAAATGGGCAGTTATCTCATACACAAGGAGTTGAAGGGGTTTGGAAATATGACATACTATCAAGGGTAATAATGCTTTCCATTTTAAGTATACCACACAGTAATGCGGAATGCAAACGTAACTTTATTTTGGTCAAAAAAAAACATAATTTAGGTCATCTGTGTCTAGAGAAACACTCCAGTCAATCTCTGGTCTCAAATGCAAGAGGTCTGGACCATGTTATCAACAAAACTTAAGCATTGTTTTGCTGAAAGCAGCAAATAAGGCCACTTCATCATCATTACAAATAAAGCAGAACACTACAGATTAATTTTGTTTTCACACAAAATTCATGAATCATTCATCCATCAGTACAATATTTTTTTTTTTAAGGTAAGACCACCTTCATGTTTGGTTTATTGTTCTCAGTGTAGTTTTTTGTGTAGTTAACATTGTTGTGCTAATTTTTTTTAAATATTATTACAGCAGCACTAGAAAATATATTTTTAGAGTAGTTTTGCATAAGATTTTGTTGGGTCGAATATAAGGTTATGGGAAAGTCGCGAAATTGATATTGGTTACCAGTACTTAGTAATTGCCGCACATGATTTACGCCAAATTTTGTAAATTTTAAAAGTTTTACTAATGGGAGTTTCAAAAAGTTGGCAGGTATGGGAGCCCATTTCAAAGATATTTGGTCTGCCTTATAATGTACTGTAAAAACTTCTATAGTACTTTTTTAAAGTAAACTTTAGGTACACAATGCTGTGGTATCTTTAAAATTTGTTTACAAATGAAAGTAAGTTAGCTGATGATATTGTCATCATTTTAATCCCTGGAGTAATCAATCACATGTTTATTTGTGTGTAAGTACCCTAGCTGCAGTGAGAAGCCGGTCCAAGATGTGTTAGCCAACTGGTACACAGGAGTACATGGAGTGAGTGTGTTGCAGGACTGTGTGGGGTGAGCGGGAGGGAGCCCCGCCTCCTCCTGGTGCTGCAGCTACTGCTGCTGCTGCTCCCGGGAGAGAACCGGGCACTGCTCCGGGATCTGCTGCTGCTACTGCACCTGGCCGCCAGTCGTCCCACCAACAAGATGACTGCAGACACCCTCGCGACTCTCTTCACCCCGCACCTCCTGTGTCCACGCAAGGTAACCGCCCTGTGTTCCGCTAACCAGCATACCAAATATCATATAACCTGTTGAGTGTCATTGTTTAGTGTTTAGTGTTATTGATGTGTGGTTTTTGAACTTCCCACACTGCTAGCTAGACAGCGCAAAGTTTTCAAGGGCTGCCTGCTAGACCTGTGCGAATATTATAATTTTCTTATATCAAACTCAAATGTATTATTCGTATTCGATTCAATTTCGAATACTAACACTTAAAAAAAAACGAATACCCTCTTTTATCTCATAATTGTTGCACCAATATTTTAGGGCATCAAAATTTGGATTAAAAATAGCCTCTCGTAAACGTCGCATTATGTTGTTGATTCCGCTATTAGATTCAGAGCGCTTTGTGTGGGATTTTTTTCCATGAAACAATGTATTTTAAAGTAGAAATCTAATATGTATTCGTACATTACCATTTACTTATTTAATTAACAAATACAAAGTTATTTGATGTGTAAATTTTCTTTTGAAGGCGTTTTTAAACGTTATGACCTTTATCTGTTCGTCTGCGGTGTGCCACTTATAAAAATGTAGCCAGCGCTAGTTGGCATCATACATGTTTGGTTATGTTGCTTCCTGTATAGAGCGTGCACGCGTAGTCGGATATTGATATCTCGCCGATTGCATGCAACGCGCGCTCTCTGTCGAGTGCCAAGTTAACTACATTTGTTAGCCCGCACTCTTTTGTGGTGTGAAATACGACAATAGTTATGCGTTAGTTCAGGCTCGCATTCGGCTCACAGATTTTGTTTTTCTATTTAAAGTTGAAGAAAGGTTTTTGTTGAATGACTTATTAATTTAAATTGTTTGGCGTGCTTTTATATACTCCACTTTCTAAATAAACGTACTTTCCATGAATGGGTTTTCTTTTTTTTTTCAAACTTGATTTTAGTATAAAATGTGCGACGATTATGAAATAAAACACATTATTCAGTTGTTTACGAATATGGCTGTGTGGGATCTCGAAAACCTGGAAAAAATTTGGGATCACAGAAGATTTTGTCGTGGGACAGGAACAAAATTTCCACAGGATTTTCTTAATGTTTTAAGTATATTTATGTGGAGTTGTTTTTTGCTTCATCTAGCTGCGTAAATTTTGAGAAGAATAATATAGTAAAGCCAGATTTAACATAGTCATTCAGAAACATTACTAACACCCACATTATCAGCTAAAGTATTTAGTGGAGAAGAACGTCCAAGCAGGTCGTTACAAAAAGTTTAGAACTGACAGCATCCTGATAATGATAAATATGTCCTTGTATAGATCTCTTGGAAAACATCTGGTCGCTAACAGCAAAGACTTCATTTGCCCCCCCCCCCCCCCCCCTTCTCTCCTCATACCCAAAAAAAAAATCAAGCTAAGAAGGGGGAAAACTTTACCTCTTTTACCAAGCACACATACACTGGACATAAAAAGAGATGAACATTCTAAGGAGCTACTGTGTTCCTACACGTTAGTTAAAACAAGCCCAAAAATATATAATCCCTAAATGTTAATGTATGTTAATAATGATTTATTTTGACATAGTGAAAAATTCAAACAAACAAGTTTTAAATATTTTGTAGACCTACATCATATTTAACTATATTAAAACTGCTCACTGCACTTTCTTTTTAAACCCACCCTCTTGAAGTTTCTTCACACATACTGCAATTGCCTTATATATTAGGTTTGCAGTGTTTATTAAAATATTATTTTTGCATATCCTATTTTGATTACCATGAAAAATAATTATTTATATTTTCCTTTCAAAATTTGAATATTTCAACAAAATTTTACCTACAGTATATTTGTAGCTGACTTAAGATAACCAATCTTTCACTTTAGTATTATTTATCTTATTTTCCAGAAGCCACTACATTACACATTTACTTTTTTTGCAATATGTATTTGTAATATATGTAAAAAAAAATTAGTAGGATTCTATTTCTGACTATTCAAATTTGACAATAATAGATATTTGTATTCATATTAGATTCAAACTAAAAAAAACTTAAATTCGCTCAGGCCTACTGCTTGCAAAGTGGGCAGCCCTACTGTGTGGGCAAAAAATTGTAGTTCAATTAATATGATGGTAAGTTGTGCTATGGTTCATGCTTGCTGTTAATCCGAATGTTCACAAGTGAATCATTGGCAATTGTTCAGTTTTAATGGATTTTACAGTCTTCTCATGTTTTGAGAAAAAACAGTGTTACTGATGTTAGCTTTGTTATTTTTCTTTCATTTAAATTTTACTAGAAGGAAGATTGATTTAAGTTTATATTTGATTTGTATTGAAAATTATTTCAACCTTTTTAAAAATTTATTTAAATGAATTAATACACAAACAGAAACTAGTTTAATGTAATTGGAAAGGTGAATATTATAATGCCTTTGCTAATATCAGTGTTTTAGTTTGAACCAAATACAAATAACAAATTATTTAAAAAAAAGTCATGTCACATCACAAACACATAGGGTATAATAATCCAAATCTATACATAGCTCCAATTAGTTTGAATGTTACATTCATTAACACTTGAAGAAATTTTTTGGGCACTTACAAAATATTTAAGTCCAAAAAATAGGTTACTGTCAATGATTGTTTACTGGAATGAAGTCTGTCAGACTCAAACTGATCTAAACTGTTATTTCTACTTTATAAAAAATCCATAACTCACAGTAGCTGCCATCTTCCAACCACAAAAAATCATGTACATTACAAAAATACGAACTGGTCGCAGAAAACACCTTCATTAGCTCCAAAACATTATTTTTTGTTTGTTGGTACCAAAAGTTGAAAAATACGTATGTACTGTTTGTTATTAAATCTTGTGGTTGCCTCCAATTCACAGTAAATGCCAAAGGACTATGTCCTTGGAATGATGGCGACTTTAGTTTATCCTCGTTGTGGTCTATTATGGGCAACTGTGGCCAAAATTTCTAAATAAAATTTACATTATTTTAAATATAAACATTAGAGCCCCAACCCCAGCCGTAAAAGTTCTCTGCCTCGAAATTCTTTTGCTAATTTGAGCCACGTACAACATTTTGGTACCTCGACCAGACACTGACTAACTACTATGGCCATCTGTCGTTCTCAGGAAGGAAGAAAGACACTCAGGTGACGTAATTTTCAACCAATGTTAAAATATCAGCCAATCACAGGCACATGGCAACAGCATTTCAACCAAATCTCGAGTCTTCCACGCACAGGCAGTGTCTTTTTCGTGAAAATACCTAACTTTGAGCAACTTTAATACGATAATGTAAACAAACCATCATAAATATTAGAAATCATTAAATAATGTTCATTATGGTCGTGAAACATTTTGCACTCATGCAAATACCTCTTGTCAGAAATAAACAGACTTTATTTACATGAAACTAGAAGACCCAACCAAGTATTCAAAATGATCAGAAAACATAAAAGTATTCCATTAATAAAACAATTTAAAAAAATACCCAGGGCAGTAGTAACCTGGGTTGCTACAAGGAAAATAATAAGGTAAATATTTATTTATTTATTTATTTATTTATTTATTAAATTTGTGACATGCACACCAACAGCCGAAGCTTTGGAGGTGTGCACAGAACAAGTAATAAAAACACGACACATACAAACGAATAAATACAACATAAACAGGATAATAAAAGACGACACATACAAGCGAAATAAATACAACATACACAGGATAATAAAAGACGATACAATAACAAACAAAACAAAACAAAACAGCAACAGAGATAATCTTAACTAAATGATCTAGAATGGGAAGAATAAGCAGGATTATAAAATTACTCAAAATATTAGGGTAATCATAAAAATTAAAATTTAAAGTTTTTAATAAAATTTTCATATTTATTGAAATTTGAGATAAGTCTGTAAATTAAATCATTATTATTGTGTAAGGAACATAATAGGGATCGAAGGCGGCTTTTGAACTGCGGGACTTGAATACCAGAGTTATCAAGTAAGTATAAGCAATTAATTTTTGAACTATAGCACTTAAACACAAACAGGGCATCCAGATGGATGCGACGATTTGAAAGAGATTCTAATTTGGGTAATTGATGGTGTCTAGAACTAATTATTTTGAAAAATTTATTTTGTATGGATTCAATTTTGTCACTATCGGTGGTGTTAATACTGTTCCAGATAACTGAGCAATATTCGAGTTTACTTCTGACTAAGGACAAATAAAGAGTAAGAATGGATTCAATATTAGATGCATAGTAAGTTATATAATTTATTAAATATAAGGTTCTACGGGAAAAGGATACTAAAGAATTAACATGTTGATGAAAGAATAGTTTGGAGTCAAGAATAACACCAAGATCTTTTATACTAAGAGATTTGGAAATTTTTGAGTTGTCAAGAAAATAATCATATTTAACTGGATGAATTTTCCTTGTGAAAGAAATAATTTTTGTTTTATCTTTGTTAAGTGAAACTAAATTCATTTTACACCAATTATCAATTTCAGTAATATCAGATTGAAGAAGCAGACAGTCATTTAAGGAGGAAATTTCTCTGGATATTTTAAGATCGTCAGCAAACAGAAAACCAGTAGTATGATGAAGAACTTTAAAAATATCATTGATATAAATATTGAATAGTAAGGGAGATAAAGTACCCCCTTGAGGCACACCAGAAGTAGCATGATATAAAGTAGAAGTTTTTTTATTAAGTGAAACAAAGAAAGATATATCTTTAAGGTAACTAGTAAACCAGGTTATATAATTATTACAGAGACCGAAGTTAGAAAGCTTAGCTAGTAAAATGGAGTGATTGACAGTATCAAAGGCTTTAGCCAGATCAAAATAACATGCATCAACCTGCCCCCTTGTTGTAACTTTATTGTATATAGGATTAATAAATGAGAGAAGATTAGTAGAAGTTGTCATACTATTTCTAAAGCCATGCTGATTAGGAGCTAATCTGTTGTTTATTGGGAAGTTAATATGTTTAAATATTATTTTTTCAAAGATTTTAGTAAAGCCATTTAATAATGATATAGGCCTATAATTAAATACACTGTGTTTACTACCCTTTTTATGTATGGGAATAACCTTAGCTATTTTCCATTTAGTGGGAAATACTTGTGATTTTAGACTTGTATTAAATAGATGCAACAATAGAGGCATTAGAATAAAAGAGCAGCCTTTAATAATGAAATTTGGTATACCGTCAGGACCAGTAGACATAGTTGGTTTTAATGATTTAATTCCCCATAAGACCTGGCTTTCTGATAAGAATGATACAGGAATTGAATCGTGAATAATATCGGGATCAATGATACGAGGGTGGTTGGTGGATGGTACATATACACTAGCAAAGTACTTAGCAAAGACATTAGAAAGAATACCTGGATCATTACAGATATCACCATTGACATTAAGAGAATGAGATTCACTATAACCATTTTTCATAACATTGACATATCTCCAGAATTTTTTAGGGTTATTCTTAACCTTATTATTGATACTACGATTCCAATTAGTTTTATCACGCTTAATAAGATTTTTAACTAGTGCTCTATATTTAGAGAAAAGAAGGTAATACTGAGTATTATTGTTTCTTTTATAGAGTTTATGAAAGTGTTTTTTAGATTTTAAGGCATGAATTAAATCACCAGAGAACCAATAAGGATGTTTAGAGGCCTTACGTGTGGATAATGGAATGTGAGTATTGATTTTATCACAGATACAAGATGTAAGTTGATCTACAAGAGCATCTACATCAGTGGTGTTATAATATTCATCCCAATTGTGGGTTTTTAGAGAGTTATATAGGCTTAAGTAATCACCAGCTTTGTAGTTTCTGAAAATAGAATCTGGAGTAAAATTGTGTGAGGTCGCCTCAATATGTAGTTTAATAAGTAGGGTAGGATGATAGATATCCTCTTTGACCAGAGATTCAACAGCTTTTTCAACCACACAATGGGATAGATTAGAAAGACAAAGATCTAGAAGATTATTGGAAGATTGTATTAGGTTGTGCTGAATTAAATCCAAATTAGATATGAAATCAAGTAGGCACTGAGCCTTGGATCTGACATGTGCACGGGCAATATTGAAATAGTGATTACCTTTCCAATCTATCCCAGGTACATTGAAGTCACCTAAGATAATCACATTATCATGAGAATTAACGAGTTTTTGTTCAAGAGCTTCAAAATACAATGTGAATAGATTAGGTGATGTAGTTGGAGGAAGATAAATATTACCCAATGTTAAGTACTTATTAAAAGCAATTTTAATATTAATCCATACGGCTTCTACTCCACGATAGTCATATAATTGAATTAGCTGAACAGAAGGGAATTTATGTTTATTCACTGCGATCAACACTCCGCCACCACGTTCCATTGATGAGAGTAGCGGATCCCTATCAGTTCTAAAAATAGAATAATTATCGGTGAAATAATGAGCATTGATACATCTTTCGTTGAACCAAGTTTCTGTTAGACAGATTATGTCATACTGAGTATTAATAAGATTATCAAAGAATTCAACTGATTTTGTTCTAAGTCCTCTAACATTCTGATATGCAATTTCCCATTCATTAAGATTGGGCATTCACTGGAAAGTGAGTAGGAAGCACTCCTCCAGGCCCTGGCATAGAAGTTGCTGGCGTAAAAGGTGACAATGTACTGGAGGAACTTGGAGGTAATTGGGTAGAATTGCCGAGAGCTTCAGGAGATGAATTAGTACTAACAATTTGGTCTTGATGCAGTTTTCCAAAGAAAGGACTGATTAAACAGCCACTGGGCCAAAAAACAATATTATTAATTCTACTAAAATCTTCTTCCAGAACAGATACATGGAAGGAGGCGTAAGAATTATGCTTGGTCCGGAGCTTGGCCACTTTGACTTGCTTGAGATTTAGTTCGTTGGAAATATAATCTACGACTTCTTGTTCCGTGACAGACGGCTCAAAACGCGTGACAAAGAGAGCTTTTGTTTTTTTGTAAATAGGTTTAGCA
This sequence comes from Bacillus rossius redtenbacheri, assembly GCF_032445375.1. Classification (NCBI taxonomy): domain Eukaryota; kingdom Metazoa; phylum Arthropoda; class Insecta; order Phasmatodea; family Bacillidae; genus Bacillus; species Bacillus rossius. The sequence continues at coordinate 74,321,285 of NC_086332.1, forward strand.
ATTGTTCTTAATGTTGAAACATTCCTGATGCCAATTTGCAAGGGATTTTTCTTACGATCCGTGTTAGATGATTTTCTATCGGAGTTTTCATTATTCGTGGACTTGCGTGAATGTTGTACTACGGTAAAGCCGTCTTCGTCGACGGGCTGTTTACCGTTTTTCCTGATGACGTCGTTGGAGACACGCTGAGTTGTAAGTGGGTCACTGGTGGGCGCGCTGTTGCCAGATACACCGGATGACTCGACACAAACAGGTTTCTTGTTTGAGGAGACTTTTTTTACTACTTGACTGTATGAATTAACAGAATCAGTCTTAGAAGATAAGATCTGTTTGATCTGTTGCAGTTCATTTTTTATCTCTGCAGTTTCACTACGAGAGTCGATGAGAAGGGTTTTTAACACCATATTCTCGCTTTTTAACTCGTCAAATTTCATACTGAGGGATTTCACGGCCGAGATTAAGTCTTCCATGGTGGGATCCAGAAGTTTTACCGTCCAAGCTTCACTAGATGATTTTTGCTTCGATGAACTTTCACTTGCTTTTTCAGATATTCCCGGCGAATTAGAAATCACTTTTTTAGTAGGCGATCTGAACATTTTAGTAACCGTGTCAGGAACTAATTCAATGATCGTATCATTATTATCGGGTAATGAAAACCCATGAAAGTCGGAAAGATTAAGCAGCGATGAATCAATTATGAGTGGAACTCGAACTTAACGATGGTGAAGAAATAATAGCACATTGAAGCCGGGGAGCGCGCGCGCACGTCCGTCGGCTATGAACGCTCAGCCGTCACTGATGTGGTGTATTGGCTTCTAGGAAATTAGACAAATTATACTGAAGTGATAGGTTAATTAGGTTTTGTTAGCTACAATAATTTAATGTAAATTTTTTGTTTAAATATTTAAATTAAAAAAAAAATGTTTTTATATAGCAAACCTAATCAACTATTCACTGAAATTTTCATTTGCCGTTTATCCCAGAACCAGCTAATAATCTACACATGGACGTAGAAAATTTTCAAACTGCAAAATACCAGAAATTCAGAATCTTTTCATTTTAGTATGAAGATTTTATCAAAATATATGACCCAAATTGATTTATATCATTCTGCATGATTTTGCATCTCATATTTGTTGCTCATTTTTACATTATTGATGTCTGTTCATTTTAACACAAATATTTGCAGATTAGATTTTATTGTTATGAGTAGGGATGGGGCGACCGAATCCAATATCCGCCGAATCCTAGGGATTCAATGCTTCGGCAGGTCTGATATAGGATTCGTCAAAGGATTCTGTGTTTTTTTATTTATTATGCATAAACTGCTTGTATGGGTTATTTGAAATATTTTAAATAATTTTATAGAGGTCTGCGTGTACTCGAAAATCGAGCTCGAGCCGAGTACTTACTTCAAGCTCGAGCTCGGCTCGAAAAAATTGTTAGGCTTGAAAATTTCGAGCTTCAACAGCAGCAGGTTATTTGGCCGGAAAGCATTGTGACAGTGATTTACTATTTACGGGAAAAAAAAAACAGTAAAACTCGCTTACGAGGTCCCGCATGGTAGGTTTTTCCATATAAAGCATTTAAATTGCCCGGGGTCGCATCGTTTACGCCATTAAATGTGTGATATAAAGTCCCGTTAAATTTTTTTCTGAAAGTTCCCGTCTCAAATAGTAATGGCGGACGTAAATATGAAGAAAACACAAATGAACAATAACTTACGAATAAATATGGATGATGTACCATAACTACAGTACAAACCCAATAGTTATCTTTAGATAATTACCATACAAAGAACTAAAGTTTTTTTGGAGATACTATAATTACTATAGAAGCATGATAGCTACCACATTTGCACTATAGTTACCATAACAACCAAGATGTATATTTACCGTTATGGTAATGTATTATTTATTTATGACTAGGGATGGTACGAATCCACATTTTGGTCGAATCCGAATCCTTGTTCGAATCCTCAGTATTTGTCATTGAATCTCGAATCCCAGTCCCACACTAAATTTCACATGTTATTTAAAACAATCGCACATTTATTTTAAAAAATTACATAGGCCTATGTATTAAAAAAATCACATGTGTATTTATAAAATTATAAAATAAGTGCATAGTGTCTACACCTGATATAATAAATAGAGACAAATAACCTCAAAAACCACACACGTAAGTTTGTATCTGTCTTAATTCTCTGTTAAATTAATCCTTCCTATGTTTTCAATAAAATACATTTGTATAACAGACACCATTTAAAAAAAGTTACGTTTTTTTAGCAATGTTATATTATTGAAGGTTGGAAATTATTGAGTAGTTATGCTAATTGACAAAATGCAGCGTAGTTTATTTTATGTTTGTGCTATTTCTGTTACTTTAATAATATAGTTTAGGTATACAATTTTCAATTACTACCATATTTACTTGTGTATAGTGTGTACCACGATTTTTGCAACAAATTCCAAAGAAAAAAATTTATAATTGTTTTCCCATAAATAAATTTTACTAACATTTTGTGGTACCAGTTAAGTAATTACTTATGAAACAAATGATTATTTACATTGATGTGTGGTGATGTGTCAGGAAAATACTTAAATACTCTTCCACCTGAAAGTGAAAATTTTGTGGCATACTGTACCATCTGAAACGACACAAGCAAGCTAAACTCTGCTGTGTAGACGGAAGATAATGAAGCGCTGTATCGTCACAACTGGTAAGGGACGGGAGGGAGGGAAGCAGGCAGGAACGGGACTATGACCATCAAGTAACCTTGACAGTTGACAGGACTAAACACCACCACTCCCGTCACGCTACGTTGCTAAGCTGGCGCAGAGGTAGCTGCTCGGATGAGGAAGCGAAGGAAGTGGGCAGAGTACTGGTGACAACATGCCATGCTCTCTCTCTCTCTCTCTCTCTCTCTCTCTTTCTCTCTCTCTCTCTTTCTCTCTCTCTCTTTCTCTCTCTCTCTTTCTCTCTCTTTCTCTCTCTTCTCTCTCTCTTTCTCTCTCTTTCTCTCTCTTTCTCTCTCTTTCTCTCTCTTTCTCTCTCTCTCTCTCTCTCTCTCTCTCTCTCTCTCTGGAGGCGACACGTGGTGAAGTGGCATTTCTCCACCTGGCACTGTTACTAGCTGCTGCGCTGGCTTTCTGTAGAGGGGGAGGTCTAAAAATAAACAAGAGAGACCATGATGTGCAAACTTGCACGCGCACGTGTTTGTGTGTGTGTGTGTGTGTGTGTGAGCAGCGTGATTTATAGCGGAGGGGGAGGGCCATTCTAAAAGGGAATGGAGAAAGAGATATAGAGAGAAAATGAAGGTCACCCATCACCCCGCAGTTAACGCCTTCCCGCCTCCCCCCCTGACCTTTTTTTCCCCGTGTATAGCGCGCATCCTTGATTTTTTTCTTTACTTGAGGGAAAAAAGGGCGCGCTATACATGAGTATATACGGTAAAACTCTTAAAAACCCACCTCGAATCCTCGAATCCATAGGATTCTGTATATTCGACGAATCCAAGATTCGAAAATCCCATCTCTATTTATGACATATTAAATTAAAGAACATTATTAAAAAAAAAAGGATTTTAAATTTTGATATATACGGTTGGCACATGTTGCTAAGAAATAATGTGATCTAAAAGAATGCAATACTACTACGAAAAGTGAAAATGGTACTCGTGGATTTTTAGGTTATGGCAGTCTCTTTCGTTTTTCAGTAATATCGGCCGAAAATTAACAAGCGTATCGGAAGTCGGCAGAAATGCAGATTCAACTAAATATTGGCAAAATCGGCTTCTTCAGTACAGCTCTACATTTGATGACATGAGTAAACATATTTCAGACTTCAGGATATTGAAAAAGACTTTAATTTCCATGTAGGTTTATTGTGCGTATGTTTTTTTTTTTTTGCAAGTGTAAATTGAACTAAGTAAAATGCTTTTATTTTTATTTCTTTCAATTGATTAAACTTTAATGACTAGTTACAGATATTTATGACACTAATTTTGAGGTTAAGCAATTTACTAAAGCATCCCAGCCACGCAGGTTGCCAGCGAGAGACGCTTCTCTTCTGCTGGAAACACTATCTCTAATCGTAATGCTAATTTAACTCCTGAACGTGCAGAACAAATTATTTTTCTGCATGATAGATTAAAGAACAGAATTTAATACTCTATGACAAGCTCTCTCAGAATTATATTGCTGAAAAGTGGAAAATTTTGAAACAATGTGAATGTACTTTTCAAACAACATGATTTTTGGTGGTAAGTTTGTTGAAGCTCAGTAAGAACTCCAGAAAAATTGACAAGGATGTAATTATTCCAAAGATGTTACATTTACACAAACATATACTTGTAAACTGTGGTTATGTTAGTTGGATGATATCAGTTACTACTAATGAACCAAAGGTATGATTAAATGAAAAAAAAATGTTTTTTTTTTCTAGCAGTGCCTAATGTAAACACACACTGTAAATAGTTACCCAAAATTAATAAGTCCATTTCAATTTAATACTTTATTTAAAAATTATACTAAGTTTATAATTTCCCAAAAGTGTAACTACCACAAAAGCTCAAGCTCGAAACTAGAGATTTTTCAAGTAGGCTCGCTCGAGCTTGGCTCGAAGTAAAATTCTTAGGCTCGCAGACCTCTACGGTTATTTATAGAAAAAATCCTAACCGCTAATCTGTACTAAAACTGAAATTTCTCAAAAAAAAAAAAATTTCTTTATATGCACAAGAAACAGTAAAAATGCAACATATTTGAGGTTAGGAAGGCATCAGATGTTATAAACAAGAATTTACCCAGTCTAAGCTGTGTTGATATAATGTTTTGCCTACATACAACAGTGTAAGAATTTATTAATAAATCTGCCACTTTTCAAAATATAAGCAGTGATGCAAAAGTATTATTGATTTTTACTGTTTGCGCCGTAACCTAATCAAGCACCAAACTTCCACTCACGACCCGAGACCGCGGCGCATCGTCAGCTGCATTATCTTCGATCTCATCAAACACTGTTCCGTTTTCTTTAAGCATATGAGAATTTGTTTTGGTACCTAATGTTTTAATCAAGAATATAAATGAATAAAATAGTTCACAAACAAACGTAATAGTTTTCAACAGAAACAAAGTTCAAACAAAACAATATTCACAACACGCTATTCACACACAAAGTATTGGCGACACTGGGCACGGAACAATGGCGTCTCGTCCCGTTTGTTTATTAATTTGTTATCGGTATTGATTTTATCTGTGCGAGTTTTTCTACTGAACTGAATATTTCCATGTAACATGTGGTTTATCTCTCGTGAATGGTGATTTAAAGTCATTTACGTCACGTAAATCACAATCAGAGATGTCAGACGTATGGGAACATTTTGTTCTGGACAAATCCGACACCACCAAAGCTGCATGTCTGTTTTGTGGTGCAAAAATATCCCGCGAAAAGTCATGTACAACAAGTGCGTTACGTAAACATCTTAAACTCCACTCGGCCCAAATCGCTGTTGATAAACGGGAGAATAGTGAATCTTCCGGTTCAGGAGAAATTGCAGGGCCTAGTAGAATCTTATCTGAACCTCGAAACAATGAACCATCACTCACACAGCCCACACTAGCACAATTCATGACAATAAAATGTAATTTTTCAAGCAAATATGGCAAAGGAAAACACAGGTAGGCTTACTGCAGATATGATATGTGTAGACAATCAGCCACTGTCTGTTGTAGAAAATAAAGGCTTCAGAAAGCTTATTGCATTTCTGGAACCTCGTTATTCAATGGTTTCGAGAAAATTTCTGGCAAATACACTTATACCAGAAATGTACCAAAGTACATGTGAGAAAGTCAAGGGACTTTTAGTGCAAGCAGAATACATCTCACTTACATTAGATATGTGGACATCATCTGTTAAAATATTCGGGTTTGGGTTCGAGATTCGGCAATTCCAGTCTAGGATATGAGTTAGGATTCGGATTCGAGGAAATCAGGATTCGCCCCATCCCTAGATACAAATGACATGTATCACAATGAAATTTACACTACGTATTTTAGTGAATAAGTATTAACAATCATCATAAGATCATAACATTTTTGTTATAGTTTAAATTTATTCAAATAAAAACAATAAAATGAAAATTATTTTTTCCAAAACAAATTTGTCCTAAGAAATAAATAAAACCATGAAATCTTGGCCTTGCAAATGTCTAGATGACACAGATGTTGTTGATTACCTCAACTCTGCGATGCTGTGTGCGCAGTTGTCCCCGGAAGAGTTCCACGCCAGCGCCCAGACCATGTCTCGGGTTGTGGCATTCATGATCCAGCAGGGGTCTGCGCTCTTCCAGATCCCTGCTCCTCTGGCGGTGGACATTCGCGCCTACTGGCTGGAGCGTCACAAGAGGCGGCTCTCTCACTTGGTGTGTGCCAGTGTGTGGTTTCTTATTACAATTGTTGTGTGTATATTTTTAAGCTTGGAAAAATACAGAACCAGCCAAAATACCGTGGCTGGAAAGAAAAAAAAACGTGATCATTGAAAAAGTTAGACGAAACATGGGCATTATTTACTCTTCCAATACCATTATCAGGTATGGAAGATGAAGGAATATTTGTATCTGTATTGTGGCCCTGCAAGTAGGGGATGTTTACTGTCATCTAGCATGGGCGAGTCTCCATTTCTAACATTTTAGCCGAGCCAAGCTTTGAAAAAATAGTGCAAGTTGGAGGTCACAATTTTCTTATTTAGATGAAAATTTATTTAAAAAAAAAATCACTGAAATGGCATTTTACATTAATTATATTACTTAGAAAGAGCTATGTTTCGTAAAAAAAAAATTTATAGTTGAAATGTTATAAATATTTTATATTGCTAACTGAATTATATGGGATTCAGAAAAATTTCTATCTTGCTATAGAGATGCTATTTTTTTATTTTTTTATTTTTTTTTTACTAATTTACACTTTAGATGCTGTTTTTTGCTAGTTTACAACATAAATGCTATTTTAGCTTATTTTCTAAATGATTTTTTTTCTAGCTAAATTAGTGCAAATGTCATTAATTTGTTAACATATCCTTTATAACTGCTACATATATGTATTTCGACAGTTTTCAAAATTGTTTTACAAAATGTATATCTTAAACTTGGAAACAACCCTGTCTCGTAGACTTTCAGTTAGCTGAGTCAGCTTATATTCATACTTTGCTATTTGTCTAGGTCACATGTGCATGTACAGTTAAATTATTTTAATTTATTTTTGTCACTTAAGAGTTATCAGACTTACAACTTACAACACTTACAACACGCCCATCATTTTTGCCACAGACTTTCTCATTTCGCAGACAAAAGGTGTATGACTATGTAATAGATGAAAACAAAGCAGGCCCCACTCTCTCGCATTATGCTTTAGTGAGAGTGTTAAGTAAACCATAGCCCATAGCAATAATACAGATACTTGGTGTTCCCCCAAATGTTACAATTTACAAATGCATTCTGGTTATTGTTCTCAACACTAGATTTTTGACCATAATTCATGTTATGGCCATGTCACTGTTATGCAGGCAAGTTACATACACTAGAGTCCCGTTATAGCGAGGTGTCACGGTTCCGGGTTTGATCTTCGCTATAACCGTGTTGGACAAATTTTGGCCCCCAATAAACAAAAATTAACCGAAAATATCATAAAAATTGTGTTTAAACCTGTATAATTGGAAAATAACAGGTTATATTAATGAAATATTAATTTCTGAGCAGGTGTGAATTCTCTTTAAATCGATACCCCATAAGTACGGATGTGATCACCGATTGCGTCAAAATAACCAGCCACGTAAGTATAGCATCTCAGCCCGCGGCCGACGCAGCATTGTCCTGCTATCTATCGTCGACGCGGGCTGTCTGCTGGCAGCCATGTTGGTTTAGGATGTTGCTAACAAGTGGTGCTAGTGTAGCACGACGATTTAATTCCTTACAAAAAAAACAGGACTGCGGCTGCGCAACGCACGTACGCCTCAAACGAAATAGTCGCTGGAAAACTATACTTTTTCATTTAAAGAAACCTGTGAACTTTTTTAGAAAATAAATTTGGGATTAAACTCAAACCATCACCACCCCTTTCCCGGACAGATACCCCAACAACTGACCGAAACAAAAGTTACAAGAAAACTGCCCTAACGATTTGGAAATAAATACGGTAGTGCCTACTAGAGGTGTAAAAGTAACGAAAAAATGCGTACACGTATGTATTCGTTACTATAACAATTAGTACTCGTTACTTCTGATACCGCATAACATGCTATGTTATGTTGCAGCAACGAATCCAGCCGTATTGCGTACGCGTACAGTATGACGTCGCGAAAATAATAATAAATAGAATATAAACAATTAACAATATTTGATAATTAATAGTTTTTGTTAACCAAGAAACAATTAAATCTCATTAGAGCGGCTTTTAATATTATCTCTTTTAAGTTAACAACAAAAAAAAACGTGAAAATACGCGATTATAAAAAACAAAAACATACATATTTCTAATTTGTAAAAAATACTTTCTTACGTTGTTTCTATTCCAATCTCAAACTTTGTCCCTTAGATAACTAACGGAAATTTGATAAAAGAAAGAAAGGACGGGATTCTATTTTTAAAGCCACGCACTTAGGTGGCGACTGCACGGCTGAAGAATGTGACAGGCGTCAACGGCAAGATGTCTAATGGCAAGCGAGAGGGGTGGAGACAAAGCAGACAAATAACAAAAGCGCGCTTCAAGCGATCACGCCGTAAATTCCTCAAAAATACCTCGTTATAGCAGTGTACTCGCTATTACCGTGCTCGCTATAACGAGATTCTACTGTACATTCATAATTTTTCAATTTTTGTGTATTCTGTGAATTAAACCTGCAACTTAATGTTTGTTAGCACATTGTAGTACCAATTTTTTTAGTTAAATAATCATTTAAATTTTTATGTGGTTTTAATCTACATACATTAACACTTTGCACACTATGCCCGAGCACGACTCGGGTTTACATGAAGCACTGAGCACACTGCCCGAACGCCGCTTGTTTTCCATTTCACAATGCATTTCAGCGGGAATTATACACTACAGAACAAGCAGTGCTCGTCTCTCGTATACATCCAACTTCCACGAAGTTACGAAAAAAATCCGCTAAATGGTGTTTACTGCCAGGTAATGGAGATGACCACATTTTTCTGACTGCGCCACTCCAGTGTTTATTCTTGCGACGCACAGTTGTTTGAAATGGCGCGTCGGAAGCGTTTGTCAGATTATGACGAGATTACTTGGAATTCGGGCTCAGAATTAGAAGAAAGTGACAGTGATTGGGAAAAAGATGATGATTCAGTATATACCGGACACAGGTAAGTGGCTGTAGAAATTTTACTGTAAAGTTTTACCATTGCACTTCATTCCGTATTTTTCAGCATATAAAGTACTGTACAGTACAAATGTTGTAATGTTTGTGAGCTAGATTGTGTTTCTTATCACGTAGATATATATGGGAAGGCATAAAGACTGGCACTTGCTGCTATTAATAGGCTTCATACGAATTGGTTAGCAGCTCAGAATGCTTTCCTAGTCACGTCACGTCGGTGTGTAGCATTGAAACCAGCTGCGCGCTTATTTCTTCGTTACGTATGTGGCTTCTTTTATCACGCTGCCACTGATTGCATTCGAGCAATATTTATTATTTCTGTAGGTAAAGTAATATGGGGAAAACATAATGTTAGGTATTTTTTCCTTGTTTATTGTTATACATACTTTTTTATTGCCTCTTTATATAATATTACTGAGCAGTGCTGTATAAATGTACTGACTGATTTTTTGTAGGTTGAATGTAAAAGATAACATTCGAATATGCAAATAAAAATAAATTTTACATACTTTTCTTTTATGTAAAATGGATGGGTGTTTCAATATTGAAAATTGCCCCTAGTAAAAACACTAGCTAAAGTAATAATTGTTTCTTATATTATCCAACAACTTTGGCGGAATATTTCTACAGTGAATTGCTGCTCTACACAAGAACCTTAGATGTGGATTTTGAAATCAATAATCTTATTCATAAAAATTATTTATTTACAAAAAAATATATGTTTATATTGCTTTTAGGTGATGACAGCAATGATGACGATATTTCTGTCACTTCAGTCGATAAAATATCACATTACACGCCTTCCACTTTGGCTAAAAAAAGACCTTCACAGCCAAGTAGTCAACAAAAAACCTCCGCTCAGCCAAGGCTTGATTTTGATTGGCGTGAAGATGATAATCAACCAGCGCTGCCATTATTTGAGGAAAACTGTGGTGTATTAGCTGATCTCACCAGTGACTGTACAGTGTTGGAATGTTTCTCTCTTTTCTTTGATGACAATTTGTTCAAACTCATAAAGAAAGAGACAACTACAATTGATGCACTCAGACGTCAGCAAAAGTTGAAACCACATTCAATGTGGAATAAGTGGGTTCCTGTGAAGCTTCACGAAATAAAGTGTTTTTTCGCAATTGTTTTTCACATGTTTGTTGAAAAAGCCGAACATAAGTGATTACTGGAGCACCGACTCAGTCCTTCACTCATCTTTTGCAGGTAAGAAAATGAGCAGAGACCGATTTCTTTCTATACTGAGTATGCTGCACCTGAATGACAACAACCAATATGCTCCAAAAAATGACCCCAATCATGACCCTGTGATCAAAATTAGGCCAATACTAGATTTTTTCAACAAGCAAAGTAAAACATCATTGTCTCCAGACAAAGAACTTACAGTTGATGAGGGTATGTGTCCATTTCGAGGAAGGATTGGATTTAGATTGTACATAAAAAATAAACCACACAAATATGGACTGAAACTGTACATACTGGCTGAAGCAAAATCTGGTTATGTCTTGAACACAGAGCTGTATTCTGGAGCAGCTGCAGGACACAGCAATGCGGTTGAGCCTCTCATTTACAGGTTGTGTGATAATTATTTGGGAAAGGGATATGTTGTATACATGGACAGATTTTACACGAGTCCTCTCTTGAGGAAGCTCCGGCACAATGATACTTTAGGTGTTGGGACCGTAATGAAGAACAGGAAAGGACTATGTAAGCAGTTAGTAAACACGCCCTTGATGAAAGGAGGGTTTTCTTTTCGACGTTCCGAAGAACTCTTTTTTCTGAAGTGGAAGGATACACGTGATGTATTCATGTTATCTTCTTTGCACAAGAATGGTGCCACTGTACTACAAACCAAAGCAAAAGGAGGTCATGTGTTGAAAGCAAAGCCAAACGTAGTTGACTACAATCTCTACAAATGTGGGGTGGATCGTGGAGATCAGCTGCAGGGTTATTTATTACCCATTTTCACGACGCACTCTAAAATGGTGGAAGAAACTATTTTTTCACTACCTCATCATGTCAGCAGCCAATGCTTATCTTGTTTACAAAAGACTACCGGCACAGAACAGTCGCACAGGACCGTAGAAAGTTCTCTAGCTGAGTGTGCTACAGTGGAGAGAGAGAGTTCATTGCCAGGGCCTTCTTGTGCATCAAGACTCACCTCAAAGCACTTTCCTTCAAAGATTCCGGCAACGGAGAAGAAGGAACGGCCCACTAGAGTGTGCAAGGTGTGTGCTGACACAAGCAAGAAAAACACAGGCAAAAAAGTACGGAAAGAAACAAGATGGATGTGCTCATCTTGCAGTGTAGCATTATGCCTTCCTGAGTGTTTCAGAAAGTTTCACTCCTCAAGAGACTATTGTGTATAAATGATGTTGCATCCAACAGAAAATAATATTTTCAAAAATATTTTCCTAAGTAAAATAACAGGTATCTAATGAACCGAAATTTTCATTACTATAATGTTGTTTTCATAAATGTTCATATTATTGATAATTTGCTACATTATTATTTATTTTATTATGTATAATCACTACTGAAATGTGGAAATTTGCTATATAATAATTGAAAAGTAATGTCACAACTGAAATTTGCAACTTCATTTTTTTTTTTTACTAGAATGAAATTTTTATAGCTGCTCATTGTATTGATGTTTTGATATTATTATTTTTAATTTGGTATAATACGATTGAAATTCTGTAAATATACATTATTGTTTTGAAAAACTGTACAAAAAATAATCTGCAACTTCTGTTTTCTTTAGTATGACATTTTGCAGAACTGTTCGTTGTATGATATTTGTATACATTTTTGTACCATTATGCTATTTTCATTTTGATTATTTATTATAAAAGTACTAACATTTTCTAACATGTTATTACTATTTTGAAAACTGCTTTCAAAATAGGATGCATAATGTTAGTTATCTTTATTATATGGAACCTTGTTTATCAACCATTGTGTTGATAATTTGATAATTTTTATTATATAATTATAAAATTATTTTTTATAATAGCGATATAATTTTGTATGTTAGTTTTTCAATTTCGAGAGCTGCCAAGTAAATAAATAGTGACTATAGATTTCTTTACTGTAATCACATTCACTTCATTGATCACCTATATTGCTCAATTTTGCTATTTTACTGTATTCTCAATTTTATATAATAGTGATGTATAAGTTTCTTTCTTATTAGCTATACAAGTGCTAAAATGTTGTAAATACACTTCATAAATTTGAAAACTAATAAAAAATATATATACATAAACTTATCATATTTTCAAATAATGCAACAACTATTTCACCTATAAAACATTTTTATTTTCTTGAAAACATGTTGTTATTATAAAATTATTTTCAGTAATATATAAATTAAAACACTTTAAGCAAATATTTTTATAAAAAAGTAAACATTTCAAAAAAAAATATTATACACATTATTTAAAGTACCACTAATTTTAGAAATAACATCACCAATGTAATACTACGGTATTATCAGACTAACTGAAACTGTTTATTATTGTTTTACGTTCGAGGTTAATACCGCTTCCCGATACTTTCGGCAGTGTTTTGTTTTGTTCCACGCATGGCGGCGCGCGCATCTCGTGCTGTGTCGTCATGACAACTGCTAAAATAAATGATCGCGCGGCGTTCGGAACAGCTTTAACGAGCCTATGCTTGATTGATATTGACATTTCATTGGCTTCATTAAAAAGGACGCTAACGTGTCGCGGCCGTGATTGGCCCTTTTCAATTAACAATTTAATTTCGGCAAGAGAGAAGAAAGAGAGTGGAAAATGACGCCATTTAGTGCGTGTGGTAGTGTATTCCCTCTGGGAATATTTCGTTCGTGGCGATGCTAATTTCGGCGTTATTGATCTGGAAATTACGTCAAAATACTGGGCAATGTTAATTGACACCCTGTAATTAAATGCAGAATAATCGCATTCAATTCACGTGAGCGACGAAGTATTTTACGAACGACATTAAGCATCTATAGTTAAGGTATGGTCTGCATCATCGCTATATATTAAAATTGGCGTAAATTTTACCGTCAACATACGCGAACTATAATTATATAAACTTTGGATTATAATAAAATTAGTAGAACATTGACTTTCGGCGATTAACAGCAAATTTACTCACATTGGCACAAACTATATGTACACAAGTCCAGAAGTCTTTTGGTTAGGCGTTTTATGCTCGAGCAAGCCGGAGCAAAACCCCAAAACTTTTACTCAGTGAACAATTTCAGGAACTTTATTTATTTTGTATTTTATTCAAGAGTCAGGTTATCTACGACATCCCATAGACTTTATTTAATATTTGTTTATTATTTCCATTACTCGAGGTTTCTCATTATGATTAAAACAATAAAATAAGTTTTTTTTTTGTTATTTTGTTGTTAATTCTTGATGACCTCTGGCGCCCTAGTATTAAGTCCTGGAATAACGTTCTGAGTAATTAAAAATGGAAAATCTTAGTTTCATCACATACACGTTTGTGTACAGAAGGGAATAAGAGACACAACTTTTTTTTTTCTGGCGCACGAACTGTGGGGCCGATAGTGTGCATATTTGTATTGTGTTCTTATGTTGTAAGTTATAAGTAAATATGGAAACTAGGGGAAGGAGTAGACGTGTCAGTCAGGACAGCTTCAGGGACAGCAGTGTGGAGTCTACACACTCTGTAGATGTGTCTGTTCCCACATCACCTAGCCAAGTACCTAACACAGATTTTGTTACCCCAGTAACACAGGCTGGAGCGGCTAGAGTGGATGTGACACAACCCCAAGCTACCACCACACCACACACACACTTACCTGCATTGCCAGCTGCAGTAAGTAATGAAACAAGTGCTAGCTTGCTCATCATGCTGCAGAGCATGTGGCAGGAGGTGAAAGCTAACCACAAACAACAACAAGCTAGTTTATAAAAACAGAGTGCTAAGTTAGAGGAGAGTCTCCAGGGCACTAGTGCTAGGTTAGAGGAAAATCTCAATAGCACTAAAGATAGCATTAAACAACAACTGGAAGTCATAGATAGCACCCTTAAAAGTGAAATGGGTGAAGTAAAAAGTAGTGTGGCTGCTATTTCTGTGCGGTTGGCAGAACACGAAAGCTACACTGATACACAGTTGCAGCTAATACAACAGCAGTGCAGTAGTACTACAACTAGGTTAGCAACAGAGTTAAATACCCAGACCAGCCAGCTGAATGACAGGTTAAATCAATTAGCTGAGCAAGCTGCTCAGAACAGCTGTGGCCTGGAACAAATTCAATCCACATGCCAGACCATGATTGAAAATGTGGTAATCAATCACACCACAGACATGAGGGAGCAGGTGGACACATTAGTGAAAAGGCAGACAGAGTTTTCAATGGACATAGAGCAGCAGGTAGGCAAGCTACAAGAGAAGGTATTGCAGTTGAGGGTAGACAATCTTACTCGCACCTCCAGTCACCATGTAGCATTGGCCCCAGCCCTGAACACCAATGCCAATGAAATCCTCAGTAGCTGTGATTCACCGCAAGTTGAGCAACCTGAGCTCCCAATCACACGCTCCAACCCCGCTAACACACACACCACCTTGGATCCCGTTGCAGTGATGCACCACCCGGCACGCCAATGGTCAGAGGCGATGCCTAGGTTCTCTGCCCATGAAGGAGAGAATCCAATGAGATTCCTTCGACGTTTCGAGGAATACGCTGACATGTTCAGGCTAAGTGATACTGAACGCCTGAAATGCATGGCAACTGCACTGAGAGACCATGCGTATTACTGGTGGGAGGTATTACAAAGTACCATCACTTCCTACCAAGAATTCAAAAGCCATTTCAAACAGCAGTTTTGGAATGTGAAAATACAGGGAACATTGAGAGCACGTCTGCATACCGAGCGGTATGATAGCAAGAAGAACCGAACTCTGGAGACACACTTGTCTCAAATGTTCGAGAGGACGCGCTACCTCGAACCAGAGATGGGTGATATTGAGTTCATGGCGATGGTGACCTCCCAGCTACCCATCAAGTACCAAGTACATTTGACAGGGCGCAGCTTCCACAATATCACAGAGTTCCGCGAACAGGTCCTCGCTTTCGACCGACTGGAGCGGCTGTCCAGGAACAACAATAGCGAGGTGGAGAAAGACCTCAAGCCTACACATCAGAAGGCAGCACCACTCTACACACCCTGGCAGCGTGGTAACGACGGCGGCAAGGCCAACGTCCACTGCACGTCATGGCAGCCTGCGAAACAGTACCGGACAGGGAAGTGGAAGACCAGGAGGGAATTCCAACCTCAACATCAAGGAAACCGCCAGCCGAAGAAACCCTACACCCACAACCAAAACCAGTGGTGGGGAAAGCATTACCGTCCTGAAGATCCAAATGGAAGGCCACCCAGGTGGGAGTACAGGAGTTACTCTAACCGTCAGCCGCCCAACAATATGCAACAGCATATGTTGCATCCCCCCGTAGCAGACACCGCTCCTGTGAATCAATCACCAGCTAGTTTCTCTACACTCAACCATCCTCCAACCACTTCGTACCCCATGCAGCGAGGATATTTTGCTCGGCAGCAGCCGATTCCGCCCAACTGCACAGGAACGCAGCCTCAGCAGACTGCGAATTGCAGCTACTCTCAAGCTGTAATTGAGGAGCATAAAAATAATTATGCTCAGTAAGATCGGAGGTGTTACCACCGAAATTAATACCGGAATGCGACAAACCAGAACAAGACATGGAGAGGCCAACTCAGGAAGAAATTGAAGAACTGGTACGAGATAAATTAACAAGAGAAGCCGACCTTAGGAAGAAAAGGAAGCCAGCATCCAGGATCAGTAAATTCACTGTAGGAGACTTAGTTCTACGCCGTACAGCACCAACTAGTAACAAGTGGGCTCATCTAGCGAAGAAACTATTTTTATTGTACTCAGGTCCCTACAAAGTAGTAGCTGTGGAGAAATGTAACTGCTACACTCTACAGGACCCTGATACAGGAAAAATTGTAGGGAATTACAATTTGAGTCAGCTTAGGCCTTACAAAACACCTGTGGTGGATTAGAACACCAAATATGTACCATTATTACTTGTGTTATGCTAAAAAATCATTGTATTGTTTATGTTACTAAGGAAATTTAATTATATATATCCTCATGAGTTGATAGAGGTAATCCAGGTGTATAGGTACCTCATTGCTTCGATATGGTAATTTATATTCGAAGAATTAGGGTGTTTGTCAGTTGATGATTTTATTCCAACTGATATTTGTGCTTGGAGCATATGTGTTGCCTGAGCGTTGGTTTGGTACATTGTCCTAGAGGGACATACCAAATATTATGTACTGTGTGTACAGTTACTGTGTTGAGACACAGTTATTATCACCCTATTAGTCGAGTTCGACCATATTAGCAATGGATATACACGTGAGGTTTAAATAAAATTTGGCATAAGATGTGTACAAACACTATGTGACATATTACAATGTATAACAAATGCAACACACAACTAAATACTACATATAATTAATGGCCTAAAGATTAGTTGACTAATATCCTACTAAATGAACACACTTGTTGGTATGAGTACTTACAGTTTGATCCAGGCTACTGCCTTGCCCCTACCTATGCTTCTTCATCGTCTAGTAGTTAATAATGCACTTTAATTGGGTTCCCACAGGACACCCGAAACTATAAGTGGATATCAACTTCATCCACACTCTTATGAATAGGATGTAAAAACACTCCACTTTATATTGAGAAAAGAAGAAATGAAAGATAAAGAATTTTAAAGATTGTCTTTAATGAACAGCTTTAAAAACATAAACACTATACACTAGCACTCAATCAATAATATTTATCTTGAGGTTATTGTCATTATTTCATAGCTGAGAAGCAAATAATGTCTCTTCTTGTAAATAAGTGTAGCTATTGTATAACATGTGATGAAGGAAAATATTCACATATGATATGTGAGAAGCATATTAAATATGCTAATATGTTATTGAAAGCCCAATATTATTGACAAATCTCAATTAAGAAATTGAATGTAATTATTTACTAGGTGAGGATATTATGTTGATAACATCCATAAAATATATTTTATTTATTCATCACCTACTACAAAGGTAAACAATAACCTGTTGTTGTTATTGAAAAGCACTATGCAATGTTATTGTTGCAAATACTGTTTATTTATGCATTACCTTATTATTTAACAGAGTTATTATATATTCAACTAAGGTTTATATTTATTATTAAGTTGTTATGAATTATTAATTTTATGAGTTTGAGGAATCTCGAGTCATTTAATTTATGTTAGATTAGGGGAGCAAGAGAAGAAGAGGGGTTAGTGATAGCATGAGGCACGATCACAGGACGCTGTATATTCATATCGCGCAAGTGATAAGAACTGTTATAGGACGTGTGATTAACGTGTGTGTGTCTTCTGATTGCCGACGAATTGAACGAGTTTTGTTGCGGTCCCCTTCGACACCGTCTGCAGCAGTAGATGCAGCTGCAGCAGCAGCAGCAGCAGCAGCAGCAGCAGTAGTCCAAGGCACATGTAGAGTCATGTGTTGGACATTTGACTCAGCAGCTCGTACCAGTTGGTACGACCCCAGCGAACACGCCGCAGACCCGGTGGGTCTGCATCAGCACGACACCACAGCATCCATCGTGATGTCATTGGTGACATCAGGTGATACGATCATCGATGAACAGCACACTGGTCCAGCAGTCTTCACGACGTCGATCGCCTACAACAGTGTATTGTTGGCTGAACCGCCATCCCAGCACTGTGGTTTACACCGCAGTCAACCTCTCTGCTCAGCTGTCACTTACCATGTATGGAGATTGGTGAGCTGTCTTCTACATCCTTGATTCGCCTAATCAGGTAACTGATATTCCACAACATGTAGACAGATCATGTTTACAAACAACAGTGCGACTGTCCAGCCTACGAAGAGTAGTGTCGTTTGGCAAGAGAATAACGTTTTTCAACTTTCATCGCAATGTTGCCAACTTGTGAAGTAACCAGTTCCAGTTATTTGTTTTAACGATCTAAATTGAATTTAACTTTTTGGACAGTGAAATATAAATTTATATCGGGAGCGGCACTGTAATACTACGGTATTATCAGACTAACTGAAACTGTTTATTATTGTTTTACGTTCGAGGTTAATACCGCTTCCCGATACTTTCGGCAGTGTTTTGTTTTGTTCCACGCATGGCGGCGCGCGCATCTCGTGCTGTGTCGTCATGACAACTGCTAAAATAAATGATCGCGCGGCGTTCGGAACAGCTTTAACGAGCCTATGCTTGATTGATATTGACATTTCATTGGCTTCATTAAAAAGGACGCTAACGTGTCGCGGCCGTGATTGGCCCTTTTCAATTAACAATTTAATTTCGGCAAGAGAGAAGAAAGAGAGTGGAAAATGACGCCATTTAGTGCGTGTGGTAGTGTATTCCCTCTGGGAATATTTCGTTCGTGGCGATGCTAATTTCGGCGTTATTGATCTGGAAATTACGTCAAAATACTGGGCAATGTTAATTGACGCCCTGTAATTGAATGCAGAATAATCGCATTCAATTCACGTGAGCGACGAAGTATTTTACGAACGACATTAAGCATCTATAGTTAAGGTATGGTCTGCATCATCGCTATATATTAAAATTGGCGTAAATTTTACCGTCAACATACGCGAACTATAATTATATAAACTTTGGATTATAATAAAATTAGTAGAACATTGACTTTCGGCGATTAACAGCAAATTTACTCACATTGGCACAAACTATATGTACACAAGTCCAGAAGTCTTTTGGTTAGGCGTTTTATGCTCGAGCAAGCCGGAGCAAAACCCCAAAACTTTTACTCAGTGAACAATTTCAGGAACTTTATTTATTTTGTATTTTATTCAAGAGTCAGGTTATCTACGACATCCCATAGACTTTATTTAATATTTGTTTATTATTTCCATTACTCGAGGTTTCTCATTATGATTAAAACAATAAAATAAGTTTTTTTTTTTGTTATTTTGTTGTTAATTCTTGATGACCTCTGGCGCCCTAGTATTAAGTCCTGGAATAACGTTCTGAGTAATTAAAAATGGAAAATCTTAGTTTCATCACATACACGTTTGTGTACACCAATTAACCTTAAAAGGTACAGTGTACAGTATACAGATACTTTTGGTTAAAATGTGGCTTCAGTGTGCTAAGTGTTAAAAAATTCTGGTTTTTGTATGAAACTAAACTAAAGGTTATTTACAGGTATTTGTATATATGAATATGTAGTTCACAAGTATTTTTAAATTTAAATATTAGGTTTTAAATAAATTCTATCTAAAATGCTAATTTTGGAGAGAAAAAATTGATGCTAATTTTTCCGGCCCCTATGAATTAAGAATATTTGTATATCCATTATAAAAAATTGTATTTTTATTTCTAAAGTATGAACAGTTTGTCTTCGGATTTTTCACAGCATATCATGTGTTGGCATTGAGTTGGGAACCTCTTTAATATGAATGAAATAGTTGTAATGTTGTAACAGTTGCTGTTCCAAATAACTTGCACTTATGGCAATGTTACTCATAATCTATATTTTGCATCCAGAAACAGAAGAAAATGTGGTATAATAAACTTTTTAACCTTGTTTTGATCCATCACCATAAAGAACTCCTTTATATTTAACAAAACTTTGGTCCCTTCAGTTTGGTTTATAAATGATTTATTGTACACCAATCCCTCACTTAGCACATCTTCAGATTGCGCAAATTCATTTAGCACTATGTTATTTTACTGCCCCAGTCTTGAATGGCACATCTCTAAATCTCCGCAGGCAAAAAAATATCGGGTATGACGCCACAAAGTCTGTTTCAACTTCTGTAAACAACTGAATTGCCGTGGGATACAGTTAGCCAAACAAGGGGGAAGAGATGCGCGCGCAGGTATAACTACGCTATCAGCTGTTGTACGAACATCAGCTATGGCAAGTTAAGTTGTG
Organism: Bacillus rossius redtenbacheri; assembly: GCF_032445375.1. Taxonomy (NCBI): domain Eukaryota; kingdom Metazoa; phylum Arthropoda; class Insecta; order Phasmatodea; family Bacillidae; genus Bacillus; species Bacillus rossius. The sequence goes on from NC_086332.1 coordinate 74,341,686, forward strand.
GCTATGGAGTTTAAAGGACCAAATGTTTATACTTCCGCGCGTATGATGCCGTGCCGTGCTGTTGTCGCCCGGCATCAGACCGGCCGTGTTGAACTCAGTCTTGCCAGTGGCAGGGAACTTGCACAAACACAAACAATGTCTGCCCATTCGTCTGTTGGTAACTGTACATGCGTAAGCACCTGCAGGTGGAATGATGGCATCCAAGTGAGAGCATAATGCATTCTGTTTAAGTATTTGAGACAAACCTAGAAGTACTACGGCGTGCAAAATGTCATGAAGGCCACACTTATGTTGGTCACACTTCAGTTTTAAGCACGTCAACTGTATAAGTCTGATGCTGTTGGTTGTACTAGCGGGAATATATTTGACATTAGCTACCGGAACAGAAATTAACAGATGATTCACATGGAAAAAGTGGTTAAATGAATGATGCAATGTAAAAAAAATCACGGTCCTGACAGGATTGTTGTGAACCAAGCTGTGATACACATATAAGCACTTTAATTTTTGAAAAATTAAAATGTAAATATCCGGACAGTAATATAATTTTCATTGCCAGTAAAGGATGGTTTGGAATGTTCGTGGAAAGGTACACAATGTGAGTTAAAGGTCACTCACAGGCGGAAGTCAACCAGCCAATTGATGATAATTGATAACTATCTTATCTCCCTTTACACGCAGTCGAATTTGTCATTCAAAGTATTCGTTGATAGGCTTATAAAGATAAATGGTGTTAACGTATTTATCATTGAGTGTTATCCTACACATTTATAATACATGTAAGAATATTTCCCTACACATTTTGAACACATTAGGCAAATTAGTCATGCTCAGTGAGGGATTGGTGTATTAGAATTTGTATTCCAGTATTATTACAGTTAAAAATAATAAGTTTTTAAGAAAAGTATTTTGGGGAAAATTTTACGTTACACTTTCATGGAACCACACTAAATTTTCGTCAAGCATGTATACAATCATAACCAATTAACAAAATAATTGAGCCATTAGATGTAAAAGAAAGAAAAGATGACTGTACATAGGGGCATGCTCTATAGTTTTATACTTACTTTTAAACCTCAAATATTTTTACATGTTCTGTAACATAATGGTAAACTATAAAATTTTATGAATGTTATAAAAAGAATGTAATTGATGATGAGTACTAAACACTTTATCAGGCTACAACACTGACAGATTTTGCTTTTGTCTAATTATATCAACCTATCTTAAATCATGTAAAGCTATTTTGGTATTGTAAAAAAAGGAAAATGTTTCTGAAAAATATACGGTTATGTTTCCCACTCTCTTTTTTACTTACAGTTTTTCGCGACTGTGTTGTATTGAGTGTCCCGGGAAAGGTACTGTGGAAAGTGTATTTGCAGCATGGTATGTGTATGCACTGATGACAGAGGGACGGGGCCGAGGCCAGCACAGTATTCTCGTTTGTGGACCGGGAGCGCTCGGTGGAGAGTGGGGACGCCAACCCCACCCAGATGGCTCTGGCAGAGCTGTACGCCCACGTGCAGGCCCTACCGGAGTCGGGCCACAAGCGACGCCTGCTGAAGCACTTCCAGCGCCGCCAGCCGGCTCTGTCGTCAAGCCTCGCTAGCTGCATCAAGGTGAACTCTCCTGCTCATTTGGTTCTTATGTACATAAAAACTTCATTTGATTGATATGTCTCATCTTGTAATTCGTAACCAGCTTTAAGCCTGTGCAGGTATTCAAAATTTCAGATAAAATGCCAATAATTTAATATTAGTATTTCATTCAATTCCAAATACTTATGAAATAATTAATTTTGTTTTTATTCTAAGTAGAGGTGGGACGATACCACACTTTTGATACTCGATTCTGTATTGTGTTTTCAGTTCGATACTTTCGATACTTTTGATACTCCAGGAAAAGATATTTTCCCATTAAGTAACAATTATTACAAATAACATAAATTAGTTTTAAACTATATAAATTTAATCTATCATACCAACTTAACTTATCTATCATACCATGTCAGATTAAACTTAAATACATAATGTGTAAATAATTTCATTATATTAATGAGAGATATGAATTCATCATTATATATACATATAATAAAACCACCAGAAATGTAAAATACAGTCCATAATCAAGTAAAGCTGACATAAGAAACAGTGGCCTTACAAAATGTTTGAAGTCCTTTCTTGGAGGGGGGGAAAAGTCACCAAGCCTAAATTAGAAATGAAAAAAATTAGGCTATTGCAGGGCTGCCACCACTTTGAAAACAATATCCTTGATTGAAATGTGAAATATCCTGTAATATCCTTGTTTTGAATATAAAATATCCTGTAAAATCCTGTACATTAAAAAATACAAAAAAAATATTCAATTTTTATGAAAATTACTCGATCATTGCATTGCATTGGCGATTCAAGACATGACCTGTGCGCTGTCTTGATAAGGTTGAGCTTACTAGATATCCTTTCCACCCCTGCATTTCTGTGTGGAAGAATAAGCTTTGCCTTTGCAAGTTTACAAAGCAGTGGAAAACATGTTTTCCCATTAATTTCATACTGTGACACTTTATGCTAAGCCTGCCACCAAATTGGGTTCCTAAATCCTCGTTTCAGCATTTAAAAATCCTGTAAAATTTATAGCTGTAATTGACATACACTAGAGTCCCGTTATAGCGAGGTGTCACGGTTCCGGGTTTGATCCTCGCTATAACCGTGTCCTCGCTATAACCGAATTGGACAAATTTTGGCCCCCAAAAAATAAAAATTAACCTAAAATAGTTTAAAATTGTGTTTAAACCAGTATAATTGGAAAATAACAGGTTATATTAACGAAATCTTAATTTCTGTGAGCAGATGTGTGAATTCTCTTTAAAACGATACCTCATAAGTACGGATGCGATCACCGATTGCGTCAAAATAACCAGAATACCCTACCAAGCCACGTAAGTATAGCATCTCAGCCCGCGGCCGACGCAGCATTGTCCTGCTATCTATTGCCGACGCGGGCTGTCTGCTGGCGGCCATGTTGGTTCGGAATGTTGTTAACAGGTGGTGCTAGTGTAGCGCGACGATTTAATTCCTTACAAAATAGCAGGAGTGCGGCTGCGGCAACGCACGTACGCCTCAAACGAAATAGTCGCTGGAAAACTATACTTTTTCATTTAAAGAAACCTGTCAACTTTTTTAGAAAATAAATTTGGGATTAAACTCAAACCATCACCACCCCTTTCCCGGACAAATACCCCAACAACTGACCGAAACAAAAGTTACAAGAAAACTGTCCTAGCGATTCGGAAATAAATACGGTAGTGCCTACTAGAGGTGTAAAAGTAACGAAAAAATGTGTACCCGTATGTATTCGTTACTATAACAATTAGTACTCGTTACTATCGTTACGTTACTCGTTACTTCTGATACCGCATAATTTGCTTTGTTATGTTGCAGCAACGAATCCAGTCGTATTGCGTACGCGTACAGTATGACGTCGCGTAAATAATAATAATTGAATATAAACAATTAATAGTTTTTGTTAACCAAGAAACAATTAAATCTCATTAGAGCGGCTTTTTAATATTATCTCTTTTAAGATAACAACCAAAAAAACGTGAAAATATACGCGATTATAAAAACAAAAACATACATATTTCTAATTTGTAAAAAATACTTTCTTACGTTGTTTCTGTTCCAATATCACACTTTGTCTACACACGGTACAGATACTAACGGAAGTTTGATAAAATAAAGAAAGGACGGGATTCTATTTTTAAAGCCACGCACTTAGGTGGCGACTGCACGGCTGAAGAATGTGACAGGCGTCAACGGCAAGATGTCTAGTGGCGAGCGAGAGGGGTGGAGATAAAGCGGACAAATAACAAAAGCGCGCTTCAAGCTCTCACGCCGTAAATTCCTCAAAAATACCTCGTTATAGCCGTGTTCTCGCTATTACCGTGCTCGCTATAACGAGATTCTACTGTAATTTATTTTTCGCAGTTACAGTAGAATCTCGTTATAGCGAGCACGGTAACAGCGAGAACACGGCTATAACGAGTTATTTTTGAGGAATTTACGGCGTGATCGCTTGAAGCGCGCTTTTGTTATTTGTCTGCTTTATTCCATCCCTTTCGCTCGCCACTAGACATCTTGCCGTTGACGCCTGTCACATTCTTCAACCTTGCAGTCGCCATCTAAGTGCGTGGCTTTAAAAATAGAATCCCATCCTTTCTTTTTTTTATCAAACTTCCGTTAGTTATCTGTGCCGTGTGTAGACAGAGTTTGAGATTGGAACAGAAACAACGTAAGAAAGTATTTTTTACAAATTAGAAATATGTATGTTTTTGTTTTTATAATCGCGTATTTTCACGTTTTTTTGGTTGTTATCTTAAAAGAGATAATATTAAAAAGCCGCTCTAATGAGATTTAATTGTTTCTTTTAACTATTAATCATCAAATATTGTTAATTGTTTATATTCTATTTATTATTATTTACGCGACGTCATACTGTACGCGTACGCAATATGACTGGATTCGTTGCTGCAACGTAACATAGCATGTTATGCTGTATCAGAAGTAACGAGTAACGTAACGATAGTAACGAGTAGGGATGGGAAATATAGTTCTTTGGAAGGAACTAGTTCGTTCGGAACTAGTCACTTCAAAGACTAGTTCTTTAGGAACCGTTCTATTGAACTACATCGGTCGCGGACTGTATCGCGGTTTCCAATGTTTAAACAAAATATTCCATACATGACACCAACACAATCGTTACAGACTTTTTGTTTTATGGGCATTTCTTTTTCTATAAATAAAAGAGGCACACAGTAATTCGATGCTTGTAAACAATATCTCCCATTACAAATGAGCGACTATCATATTGTTTTTCTTTCACACACTTCTTACATTTTTGAATGTGTATTAATTTATTTTCTGCAAGTAAAGTGCTTATTTTCACATGTGTACAAAACAAAATAATGGTATAGTGTTTTCTCATCTGTGACAACCTAAGCTGATTTTTTTCGTATTAGGTAAGTTTTATTATGTTTCTTTAAATTTTAGTGTAGTTTTGTAATGTGTGGTCTATGTGTAATTAAAGTTTGATTTCAGATTGTATAGGCTATCTGAAATTAAACGTAATTACACTTATTTACGTGACACGTTTTTTAATGCCAATATGTAATGTAAATGTCTAAAGAATATTAGATAAAAATTTAGAGTTCACGAGCTTCAAACGATACATCATTGCGCAAGAAAGAACGAAACAAAAATAATGACCGACAGCCTAACTACGCAATTAAATAAACTTACTGTGTGAACTATCTATGTCTTTGAACTAACTAGTTCAGTGTGTATATGTACTCCCTTTCTCTTCGGTCTTCGTAGTTCAGATCAGTACTTGGAACGTCTCTGCTTGGAACTGACGAAGCGTTGGGGAAATATAGGTAAGGGGGGGGGGGGGAGGGATGAGACCAAATAAAGAACAAACGTAAGAGAGGGAAGAAAGCAAGAAAGAAAGACGTGGCATATTGGGTGACAGTGGGACGGTCGGGGAGGGGGGTATCTTTCGCGCATGCGCAGTAAGGACCAAACAGAGTAGGAGACGAGAAACACGCAAAGAACGAAAGAACGATTGTTTTTGGTAACAGCGAACTAGTCACCTAGTTCGCTCGTCAGAACAGTTCCAAATGAACTGGTAGTTCGCGAACTACCCATCCCTAGTAACGAGTACTAATTGTTATGGTCACGAATACATACGGGTACGCATTTTTTCGTTACTTTTACACCTCTAGTAGGCACTACCGTATTTATTTCCGAATCGCTAGGGCAGTTTTCTTGTAACTTTTGTTTCGGTCAGTTGTTGGGGTATCTGTCCGGGAAAGGGGTGGTGATGGTTTGAGTTTAATCCCAAATTTATTTTCTAAAAAAGTTGATAGGTTTCTTTAAATGAAAAAAGTATAGTTTTCCAGCGACTATTACGTTTGAGGCGTACGTGCGTTGCCGCAGCCGCACTCCTGCTTTTTTGTAAGGAATTAAATCGTCGCGCTACACTAGCACCACCTGTTACCTACATCCCGAACCAACATGACCGCCAGCAGACAGCCTGCGTCGGCAATAGATAGCAGGACAATGCTGCGTCGGCCGCGGGCTGAGATGCTATACTTACGTGGTGTGGTAGGGTATTCTGGTTATTTTGACGCAATCAGTGATCGCATCCGTACTTATGGGGTATCGTTTTAAAGAGAATTCACACATCTGCTCACAGAAATTAAGATTTCGTTAATATAACCTGTTATTTTCCAATTATACAGGTTTAAACACAATTTTTATGCTATTTTCGGTTAATTTTTATTTTTTGGGGGCCAAAATTTGTCCAATTCGGTTATAGCGAGGATCAAAACCGGAACCGTGACACCTCGCTATAACGGGACTCTAGTGTATTTTAAATATACATTGCATTCCAAAACATAATTTAAAAAAAATCAAATTTATGTAAAAAAAATTTAAGATTTCCTACTTACATTTCAAACTAATAGTTGGTATCACAATAAAATGAAAAGTAATTTAAAAATTTCTCTTCAGTATAGGCTTTGGTGCTTTTCTTATTTATAGACTATAAATACATCCATACAACTGCAGTTATTTACAAGTATAAAAAAACAATGTATTTCACATCATTAACTAGCTACTTTTTCATGTTCTGTGCTCTTTTCCGCATCTCGTCAGTGGGCTTGAAAGCCAGACCTGCAGATGTTCTCATTCTGCAATGCAACAGCGCATTTAACATTGGTGATTCCATTGACGATCTGTGAACAGTTTTAACCATCTTGAGATTGCTGAAAACCCTTTCCACAGCAGATTTTCTCGAGTTGCAGCACCACTCAAAGCCATTACTTTGTACAGATGAGTTTCAACGATCTCAGATGGAAAGAACCTTGCAAACACTACAACCTGCCTAGTGACTGTAACATCAGTTGATTCATCAATCATCAGTGTGAAAAATTGTTTTCATTACATAGGTAACATAATCTGCAGCTGATGTACCCAAAGATTGAATAATTATCTGGCTAGTTTTAGTGCGAGAACAAGGAAAGTTTCTTGCGATTTCACTATCTGGAAACATGCGGGACAAGTTTCGTGAAATTATCACCGAGTTTCACAGATAAATTGTTTTCACAAACGAAGTTCGCCCATAACAGTTCCGCATCAATTATTTAGTTTGGTTTTAGTTACAAAACTCGTCAAAGAACAACTCTGATCAGCAGCTCGTTGGTTTTTCTCATGAATTAGCGTCTTCAAGCCGCCCTTTGTCACGTTCAGTTCCGAGTTGCAAGTCGAACAAACGGCGGAAAATTCCATTTTGCCACGCCTCAACCATTTCAATTCTTGCTACCATTCTTTACGATAACGCTGTTTATAAAGTGACCGGCAAAGCCTTTCGTTTTTTCTCCATCACAATCAGCTAAGACCAAAACTACTACTTAAATCACGTAAGAAGTTTGTAAACAAATGCCGCACCTGAAACATTGTAATGGCAAAAAATTACAATGTTTACTGACGCCATGACACTTCTAGCTTTTAACTCAACAAACAAAAAACATATCCCCCGAAACCATAGATATTGTACTTCATGAAACGATATGTGGGAGTATATGTTTTTGGTTTTTGGTTAAACGATTGGAAGTTCCATGGCAGTACACCTAATGTGAATGTTTGCTTTACTGTTGGATGCTTGTATGGTTTGACAACTTCTAATAGGTATTTGAATGTAAATATTTACACGAACGAAATTCAAATATGAAAATATCGGCGAAGCGTCGTAAATATCCGTGAATGTCACCGTTTATCCGTTAGTCCGTTTTAAGCTTCAAATATCCGTGAAAATGGATAAAATCCGTAAAAACGGCAGGCATGGGCTATTGTAAATAGAAAATTAGAAATTTTTGCTTGTTTGTTTCATTTTACAAACAACTTTATGCAATAGAACAATTTTCAATAAAATTTTAACTTGAGAAACGTAAAATACAAAACAATCCGATCATAAGAAAACAATAACAAACGGGTATATTCAGTTCAAAGATTAATGAATGCTCAAAATATGAGATCCGTGCCTTGGTAAAGCGCGGTGCACCATTTTCATTATCATTGCTAGTTTGCGCCACTAGTCTCGCTTGGTGCTGGCCATAGATGCTACTAGCGAAATGCACAGTCTTCTAGATACTATCCATATCTATGGTGCGATAAAGTTATTTTCTTACGTCTGCAAAGGTAAACGATGAACGTTTTTCAAAATAAAAGCATTAATTAAAACGTAATTTATCAGGAGGAATATATCAAACAAAAAAATTTGTGAATTTTAGGACTTTTACGCTTCGTAAAAATGTATGAAACGGGAAATTAATGTTTTTATAAGTGTATGTTCCGGGAAAGTAAACCATTGTAAATATAGTAGTACTTTTGGCGGGACCAAAATTAATCGGCGTATGACACGGAAAAATGTATGAAACGTGAACGTATCATCGAGGTTCTACTGTAGTTGTATTTTGTACGATGGCGACTCAAAACTTAATTCAATACAAATGAACAAGCATTCCGGTATCAAAAAAATGTATCGAACTTACAGTTTCGATACTCGATACTTTGCGATACCGTCAAGTATCGAAGGTATCGAGGTATCGAAGTATCGAAAATCCCATCACTAATTCTAAGTGTAGTGAAACTGTTGAATATCACCATGTGGAATGATTAAATCATTGTTGGTTTCAGAGTCATAGGCCTATGATATAAATGTGTAGATCTCCGTTTCTAAATTTTAATGGACCCATTATTAATACTTGAGTTATTTCATAATGGGTACTGTTAAAAACACGACTGCTAATGTTCAGACCGGAGAACAATCCGAGAACTGGAAATTTTTTTGTTAAGTTGACTACAAGGCAAGTGAACATTAAAGCAGTTTGCAACCACTGCAAATAAAAAGCTGTATAAATTTTTAAGTATACGATGTGTATAGTTATGTTTAAGACTTTCTAGTATTTTTATAACCATTAACATGAAATACAAAGCACAAGTACCCTCTTTTATCGGATAATCGTCGCACCCGCATAATTGTCGCACCTATATTTTAGGGCGTCAAAATTTGGATTAAAAAAACCTCTCGCATAAATGTCGCATGATGATTTTGGTCTCGCTATTAGTTTTCAAGCGCTTTGTGTGGTATTTTTTCCGTATAAAACAATATATTTTAAAGTATAAATCTAATACCGTATAAACCCACGTACCACTCGCCCCCGCGTAAGACCCGCGCCCTTATTTTTAGAATGCCATGGTGGGAAAAAATGTATTTATTACAAATCTTCATGGAAAAAAATAATTTAGTCGTGATTTCTTTTCCTTTCAAACAGTAACAAAACGTAAAAAATTACCAAAAAAGTACTATGCTTCTTATTACAGCCTCGGCATTTGTGTTAAAAAAGTGTACAGAAGGCAGGCAACTGCAATGTGGCAACATCGCGTGAGTAGAACGTGGCATTGGCGTGCGCCATCGATAACAACACGCCGTGAGTGCGCGTGACCTTGCCCAGCTCCCAGCTGTTTACAGTTAAAATCTTCCGCGTCCATTACCGTGCGCTGGGCGATGACCTCGTTCAAACAAATAAACGATAAAACACGCGAGTCCTAGCCACGCATAATAAAAACTATTTTTATTACATGCATAGTAAAAAAACCTTGTGCCTAAATGTGGCATATTCTACATAAAAATATAAATTAGGTTAACACAAATACGGCATTTATTTAGGCTTAAATAAAAGTGATGTACAAAATCACACAGACAATAAAATTAACAAAAGAATAACATGATGTCACATACGTCGGCCAAGAACGGACTTAAACTTCCTCACAGCTGTACGTAGTCGTAGAGTTGTTCTTTTATCTGCGGAAACTTTGCTACCACACCTCGGAACGCACGTCTATCGCCACTGGCCGAAAGCAGTTTGTCTTTACTTTTCCTCCAATCCCTCACACCTGATTCGTCGACATCATATTTTCGCCCAGCGGCACGATTACCGATTTCTTCCGCTTCACTGATTATTTTTAATTTTTCCACAACTGTGAAAGAAAACAACTTTTTACGATTTATAACAATACTGCAGCCAACTCACATGTAAAACCACTGGGTACGTTGCAAATGAGGATAGGACAGTGCGTGGGAGCGCGCGTTTGTAACCAGCGAAGCTGCAGTGTGACAGCACTGTGAGGAATGTGACCTTCACTATCTGCCGCTTCCTTCCCATCCTTTTTTCCTACCCCTCTTGCCCATCGCAGCAACCTCCAGTCGCGCCGGCATTATTTCGTCACCGTGCAAAAATGGCCCAAGACCCATGTAACACCCACACCCTACTTTTTCGAACCTGGTTTTTTTTAAAAATGGTGCGGGTGTTATGTGGGTTTATACAGTATTTATTCGGACATTACCACTTATTTAATTAATGGAAATACGAAGTTGTCTGATATGTAAATTTTTTTTAAAAGACAATTTTAAACGTATAACAATTATCTGTTCTGTGTCGCCGCTGTGTACCACTTACAAAAATGTAGCCAGCGCTAGTTGGCATCATTCATGTTTGGTTATGTTGCTTTCCGTATAGAGCGCACACACTTAGTCAAATATCGATATCTCGCCGAGTGCATGCAACGCATGCTTTCAATCGAGTGCCGAGTTAACTACATTCGATGCCCCACACTCTTTCGTGGTGTGTACTACAGCGATAGTTACGCATTCAGTCAGGCTCGCATTCGGATCACAGATTTTGTTTTTCTATTTAAAGTTGAAGAAAGGTTTTTGTTGCATGACTTATTAATTTAAATTTTTTGGCGTGCTCTTTTATAGTTCACTTTTTAAATAAACTTACTTTCCATGAATGGGTTTTCGTTTTATGAATAACTTTACCTAACAAAAAATTTATTTTTTTCCGCATTTTTAGTATAAAATGTGCGACGATTGTGTGATAAAACTCTGTATTTCAAAAAATATTACATTAAAATATAAAAAAAAAAAGTTTTTAAATTTTCTTTGCTTAGTATTCAAATGTTAATATTCGTATTGAAGAATATTTTGATGTTTGTATTTGAATTTGATTTGAACTAAAAAAAAAATGTTATTTATACAGGTCCACTCAGAACTTAATTATTACCATACTACTACAAGGAGAGGGGTAAAAATTTAATCTCCGCTGCATGTACGGTGATGATGAAATTTGCATTTCCCAAATTATTGCAACTGTATCATAGTTGGAAGCTGACTGTGTTGTCCTCATTTGTGTGCGTGCCAAGAAGTACGTTTGTCTGAGCTGTCTTCGTTGTTGTTCTGTGTTGTTTGCGTATTTTCAGTCATTTTTGTCCTCTTTATTGCTAGTTCAGTTTTCATCTTTTGTTTTATTAAGCTAATTACTTGTTTAAATTTTCATGTGTGTTAACTTTTCTTACTTTCTTCTTGGAGATAACGAGTGTACACATTTTTTGGGCCGAGTTAAGGTAAGCAGAGTTCAGTAATAATACGATCTAGTCCTCACTCAATAATTTTTTAGTAGAGTCCTTATAAATCAGGTCAAGTTCGAGTAATTGCAGAAATTTAAGAGAGTAATTTTATGTTCCTGGTGTTTGTTATTGTACGATTAGGATCATATTAAAGTTTGTACGTGCCTTGAAGCAAGTCATTTGTGTCAAGTGAATAAGTAGTAATTAATTTATAACCATACTGTAATGCTTCGGGATCGTTCAAGTCGAGCCTTGGGTTGGTGGAGTTCTTTTTTATTCTTATTCACAATGGAACACAAACATATTAAGCTTCATCATCACTCTCCCCCACCATTGTTATATCCCTCTTTTGTTTTCAAAAAAAAAAAAACACATTTGGCCACACCAACCTTCTCAATCTAAATTCTCTTGCACCACATCTTACTCCGCCCAATTTCCCAACACAAATAAAAATACCTTCCAGGTAAAAAAATAACACATCAAAAAACCCTTAGCCCGGGAGTGCAAACACTTTACAACCCCCCAGGTGAACTGACGTACAATTTTACAATGATACTAAATTTAAAATTTACCTGAAGTTTACCTCTAAATTGAACACACTGGATTGCTAGAAACAAAAATCTAGGCCTGCCGTAGTCACTCCCTTCCAGCCATTTCTACTAGTCTTGTTATACATGACAACAAAAGTTTCAACCTGTCCATCTAAATTAACATGACATTCTCACACAAACTGAACAACCAGAGTGGCAATGATTACTACAACACTTCCCTTAAATTAACATGACATCTTCACACAAACTGAACAACAAGAGTAGCAATGATTGTTACAACACTTTCCCTTAAATTAACATGACATCTTCACACAAACTGAACAACAAGAGTAGCAATGATTGTTACAACACTTTCCCTTAAATTAACATGACATCTTCACACAAACTGAACAACAAGAGTAGCAATGATTGTTACAACACTTACCCAGTTATATAAGGTTTTAACAGAGACTGGTTGAATGTACCCCGAGCACCTCCGCCATCGGTCAAGTGTCCAAGTTCCCAAACATTCTTCCCCGCTTCCCCAATGAGCTTAAAAGGCCCCTCATACAACAAACTCAATTTTTTTGTCTCCTTTAGCAAAAAATCACTCCGCCTACAGACTCTGAGAAGAACTAGGTCACCTAGTTTAAAAATGCTATTACAAAGGTTTTGTTGGGCTCCCCTCCTCAGCGCCGCATGCTTCAATTTAAGTCTGACTATTTCAATTTGTCCTCTATTTGGGTCTTTTCCTCTTCTGGAAACTCAAACTTTAAAGCTAAGCTATCTTTCTGTGTCTCCCCACTCACTAGCTCATTAGGAGCATAGCCTGTGCTACTGTGAACGTGTTGGTTAAAAAAACTGTTCATTAAAGGTATCATCTCCGCCCACCTGCTGTGTTGGTTGTGGCAATAGGTTCTAAGTAGTCTCCCAATCTCTCTCATCACTCTTTCACTGGGATTCCCCTGAACTATAGACTACATCTACTCCCTTCCAAGCTAGCTCCCACCTCCAAACGTCTGCTGTGAACTGAGTACCATGGTCACTCAGAACTCTTTTAGGTACAGTGAAACCTCGTTTATTCGTTCCCGCATTGTAGAATTTCCCGGTTTTATTGTTCAATGTCCGTGGTCCCGAAAAAATCCCGCAAGAACAATGTTAAAAAAAATCCCGTTTCCATCGTTTACGAATATTTTTTAACCCGGTTTAACGGGTTGAACTTTACAGGCTTTTTACCGATTTCACATTCAAATTCCCGAGAAATATTCCAGTTTACGCGTGTCTACACGACACGCAATACCAATATTTACATATGGCGGCCATTATTAAAAGAAAACAAATAAAGTGAGCATGACGCTGTTGCTAACAGGTTCACCAACTTCGATAAAACAACAGACGAAAGCTAACGCTCGCACGATAGTTCTTGCTTTGTGTGATAATCGACACAACAATATAACCGTGGTCAATATACTGTACATACTAGCCCAACGTAAACACGTTTCTATTTAGCGGCAGTGAAATCCTGCGAGAAACATAGACGAAATTGTTCATCCTAGCGTTTCCGTGGCCGGCCGTATATGCGCGAGATTTTCTTTGTTTACGGTAAATTAGCTTTACGCATTTAACTCTAATGCACGTGTGAAATTTGTAAAGGTTCATTGATATGTATCGGCCTACAAAAGAGGTTAAAACCATTAAAGAGCGTTTAGAAATTATAAATGCCGTTGAAAAAAATCCAGGCGAAAAACGGGTTGATTTGGCAAAGCGCTATGGTATTCCTCCATCGACTCTTAATTCTATCTTCGCTAGAAGAAATGAGATTCGGAAACAAGCAAGTCAGTTCGGCCAGTCTTCAAAAAAACGGAAAATGGCAAGACAGTCGAAATACAGTGAGCATGAGAAAGTTTAGTTTTCTTGGTTCCAGCAAGTTTGGGCATCAAACATCCCAGTGGATGGCACATTTTGTTCATTAAAAAAAATTAAGGAAGTAGTGAAACCCCTTATTTACGTTACCGTTATTTACGTTTTCCCGTTATTTGCACTATATTCTTCAGGTCCCGTTTGGTTCCCATTTAATCCAATACAATACTTTCACGCGAATAACGTCTCAAAAATCTAATCCATCCCGCTATTTACATCACGTAACAACGATAGTAGGCCTAAAAACATTGTGAAAAACGTAACTTTTATAGTCGGCAGTGAACATTTTAAATCGCAAAATAAACATATTTTATAACATGAAAAGTTGCTTTTATTTCTAAACATATAATAATTTAAGCCTAGGCGTGTAAAAGTCCGAGTAATTATAGCAGGAGGCAATCTAAAATGTACTCGGGAAAAACGTAAACTCACGAATGTATAAACGAATAAACGTTCTGTTACTATATTTATGTCACAACTTAGCCGAAATACTGGTACGAGACATAAACCTCACTAGATAAAATGAGCGGAGTCTTGGTAACTGTTTTAAACGTATTTTATAATTTCGGAAGTATTGTACAGTTGACGCATATTTTTTAAACTAACCATTTATATCTGGGGATCGTAAATAATTAATTATTGGTATCAAGAAATCAAGGTGAACGTAAACTTGAACACGTCACGGCAGCGAGAAAACTGGTGCGTATACCAATAAACTGGTATTATAACTGGACAAAACTGGTACACGGGAGGTGGAGCTTATATTTTTTTCCGCTAAGCTCGCATCTATTGGCTGACTGCTGATGGAACGTCACGAGTCTGGGCGGAGCGTTGAGTGAGTTATACTGCGCATGCTCAGCTCAGGCAACAGAGAGAGCCAGCCGGCGGGTACGTCGCGCCATAACAGCTGATTGAGTACGATGACCTTTCTCCGCGCACGGCGCGCTATTGACGGTAAATGTCCAATTTGCGGCCCTTTTATTTAAAATTTTTTTACTGTGGTGCAATGCGTAAGTGTAATGTAGCCCGCATTTGTTATGAACGCTGCAGGATGCGACTGTATTTTAATTAACTTTAACGTATTTGGGTGAATATTTGCAAAGTGACACATATAATGTCCCTAGGTGAATACTGTGCTTGTTATAAGTACTAAAACATTCTTCCAATTTTGATTTGTATTTGAAATCATGATTAATCTTATCAGTATTAAATTTATTTTATAAGTACATTTTTTGAAATAAAAAATAATGTTTTTATGTCAAAATGTCAGTTCCGTGGCATGTCCCTTCTGCAAGTGGTTTTATTTAAATTCATCTTATTGTATATATATTCATGATACAAATTTACAAATTTTAGTCTGATTTTATAATATTTACAATTTTACAAACCATACTATAAAAAAAACCTGCATGTTTAATTTTTTTTTTTTCCTAATTAGTTAAATCTTGTCCCCAAGTGTTTTGTGTCAGTCCCATGGCTAATAGTTTAGTTACAGTTATTAATAATAGATGGCAGTTAAAAGCCATCTGCATATGCTCAGGCTTGTACCACAAATATTTGTTGGAAGTCATGTTATTTCTCTTTCAGTGAGTACCTGTGTGTGTATGTTAGTGGTATTGTGTGTGGAATTTGTGTTGTAACCAACAAGGTGGTCAGTCCCAAGCTGGCTGTGAAATTTTTTTACGGAAAGATAGCTTCACGGTTTTATTTATTTTACTTTCCAGGTAAGTACACCTATAGATGACCCAAGAATATCCTAGGTATTCCATTTCTCTGATTAACGGTGCCAATTTAACCTCAAATTTGTCAGTCCCGTGGTGTCAGTCCCGTGCCTAGCAAGACGACACGGAACTGACATATTTTCCATGGGACTGACATTTTCCATCAAAAATTCAATTAAAGCCACACTGGGTGGATAACATAACCTTAAATATAATGACAGATTAATTTGTTTTATTATTATGTATGCATGATGTTTAAAATAATGCTTTATTTGTACATTTCAAGATTCTTATGTGGCAACAATGAGAACTATAAAATATAATGTAGGCTTTAATTGGCCTTTGATATATTTTAAGCTAGGATGATCTCAAACTTCTTTTAACAGTTTTTTTATCACATTGGCTACGTTATTCATTGTTTGACACAATTTTTTTTGTTTGTTTGGATATGTTACTGGAATAATGGCCCCAAGAAGGGAAATGAAGAGAGGCTGTCTAGAAAGAGAGAAAAGGAGAGAGAATGCAGAAATAGAATCAGGGAAGATTCTGTGAAAAGAGAAGAGCAACAGCAAAAAGAAAAGCAAAAATACTTGAGGCAGAAAGAGCAGAAGTTACGAAGACCGATAACAGAGTTGAATCCTAGAGAGCAGCGTGCAAAAAGAAGACAGTGGGAAGTCTACCAACAAAGTTCAAGATTAAGAAAAAAAACAATCCGTGAAGGAAAATGAATTTTTAGAAGCACACTCACCTCCAAATTCAGAAAATGAAATTCAACCTCAAAACTGTTTAAGATCCGATTCTGTCAAGAGGCAAAGTAACAAAAATAAAATCAAAAGACATAGAGAAAGACAATCCTTAAAGAAGCAGATTAGCACTCTCATTTAAGATCCGATTCTGTCAAGAGGCAACGTAACAAAAATAAAATCAAAAGACATAGAGAAAGACAATCCTTAAAGAAGCAGATTAGCACTCTCAAAAAAAACTTAGACAAATATAAGAAGCAATAAAAACGTTTACAAAAAGAGAAAACTTTGCATAGAGAAAACACTTCAACACCAATAACCCGTGCGAAAAATCTTTTAAGAAAGTCAAAGCCGTGTTGTCAAAAGGCAGAAGTAGTCAAGAAACTTGTTTTTGGTGAAGTAATGAAGGATCATTTATCAAAAACATACAAAGATCTAATGTCTAATAAAGAGAGACAGGTTTTTAAGAAAACTATGGATGGAAAGATTTTGAAGAAATACCATTAACAATCAGCTTGCGCAAGAGTTTTTAGATACAGGAGGAATAAGCCATCTTTTGAAACAAAAAATATTTTGAAGTATGAGTACAAAGATAAAATGCTTACATCCATGAAAAGAAAAATAGCAGAATTCCTTCAAGAAGATATTAGCAGTAGAATATGCCCTGGCAAGAAAGATTTCATCACACGGAAAAATGTTAGAAAACAAAAGCGTTATCTAACAGATACTCTAAAGAATCTACATCAGCAATTTTTGAAGAAGTACCCAGAAACAAAAGCTGGCTATAGTTTTTTTTGCCTAAACCGCCCTTTTTGGGTGCTCCCACTGAAGGTAGAGGAAAGAGATATTGTCCGGAAGTCAACATTTTTTCAGTTTCCGAAACAGAGATCACAAAGATTTCTGATGTGATTGAAAAAGGGAAAGTTTTGCCATTTAAGGGAACACTGAAAGTTCACCAGGTGAAAGCAACCAATAATCCAAACCGGCTTAGTCTGCGAAGACTATATGTTTCAATTGTTCAGATAAGTTCTGTCATTATGAGATTGGTACACTGACGTATGAAGATTCACCAACATCAGGTCTTGATAGTGAGGAAGAGCTGGGTATGATTTCCAGCTACAGCAGCTCGTGAATTCAATACGAGGACATGTATGGCTATACTGAAACTTTATGCACAGACACTTCTGAAAATGATTTTTCAAGTGTTACTACAGGAATGTATGTGTTAGTAGAAGTTCTCCAGGTGCATACAAATAAGAAGAAACAAGAACGTAGTAATAAGAAGTACATGTACGCAGCACTTTGTCAATCCAGTGTTGATGAAGATGATGAAATAAAAGTTGTATTTCTTAAACTTGTACCAAAAAATGAAAATGTGTTTCTCATCGATGAGACTGACGTATCATATATTAATACAGAGAAGGTTGTTCCCCAGCAATGTCTTCTTGTTAAAGGGAACAGACTTTATTATAAGTTTCCTTCTTTTGTAGAAGTGCACGAGCATCAGTGACTTAAGCATTTATTATTTCTTTGTCACCTGCATAATAATGAATATGAGTTTTCCAAGTTTGGTGTCATTTTCTGTGTATTTTCGAAGGTTTGTGCCACATCTTTGTACTTCAGACAGTCAATTTGACTTGGTTTTCTTTTAAATTCATAAAAGAAAATGTTTTTTTGTTTGTTCTTGTTGCATATAAGTAATTAAATGTAATAATATGTTAGCATATAATTTAGTAAACAACTACTTTGGAGACATTTAGTCATAACTGTCCATATTTTCAAAGTTAGATGTCAGTCCCGTGCCAACCTGTGTCAGTCCCATGGCTCAGTATTTTTGTTTTTAATTTAAGAAAACCAAGGAAACCAATATTATGTAGGTTACTTCAAGATACAAAATGATCAGTTTTATCTTTCCACAATAAATGCATAAAAAAACTATTTTTTAATTTTTTTTATCTCGGACAAATGCAAGTCTCAAATGTGTCACTTTGCAAATATTCAGCCATTTCTTACTTTTCCCTTTATTTACACTTTCCCGCTTTTTACACTTTTTTACTTTGTCCCCATGAAAAGTGTATATACAGTGTGCTGCTGGTGTCAGTTTATGGAAATACCTAACTGATTCACTGAAAGTTTTTGCAATAGTACATACATTGTGCATTTGGTAACTTTAGTGTGTGTTCCCACATTGTAGGATTTCCTGGATTACCCGTTTTTTACTCATGGTCCATTGGAAAACGGATAATCAGGGTTTCACTGTACTCCTACCTCCACACAGTAATGATTAAGCAGTTTGTTGACACAAGCGGCTGCTGTAGCCTTCCTTAATGGGTAACAACGCACAAATTTGGTGAACACATTTAGCATTACCAGAATGTACCGCACTCCTCCTCTTGACTTAGGCAAAGGGCCATATAAATCCACCGCTACAAGGTCATCTGGTCCTGACGGAATAATAGGCTGCCATCTTCCTTCCCAATTTCAATTTGGATACTTTGCCTTTTGGCAGATATCACAACTGCTTATGATTTGCCTGACTGACTTCTCCATATTAGGCCAGAAGTAACTGTTGTTGGCCAACCAAAACACCTTTTTTCCACCAAAATGTCCCATGGACCGGTGGAGATTCCACACTAACTGATTAACCCAGCCCTTTGGCACACACGCTTTCCACTTTCCTGTCGCATCCCTCTGATAGAGCACCCTTCCATTTGTACAATACCACATCAGCATCATTGAGGATCATTGAGATCTTTGTCCTCATTTTCCAACGTTCTTATAATGCTACCCCATGTTTCATCTTCTCGCTGATTCTCTCCTAACTTAGCGAATCTCTTAATCAAATCATCATCCCGTTCTGCAGTGAGGTGTGCCATAATAGGCCCGGCCCTAGGTTTTTCCTCCATTACCAGCTCCCCCTTCTCAACTACAGTTCTACTGAGCAAGTCTGCATCACTATTTTCTTTTCCTGAGATATACACCATCTCCAGGTTGTACTCCTGCAGGGCTAAACACCACCTCATTAGTCTGCTCCCCATTAACTTGCAAGTTAGTAGGAAAGCCAAAGAGTGTTGATCTGACAGTACAATTATCTTGCTGCCTAACACTAGGTTTCTTAATTTCGCTAAACTCCACACGATTGCTAAACATTCTCTCTCCGTTACTGTATAGGCTCTTTCTGCTGTATTTAGACTCCTGCTGAGCATGGCTACCAGTTGTTCCTCTCCCTCCTCATTTCGCTGGAAACACTTGGCCCCAAGGCCATAGCCTGACGCGTCAGTGTTTAGATAGAAAGTCCTAGTGAAATCCGGATGGTGGATTATACAGTTCTCCACAAACAAAACCTTCGCTTTTCTGAAACTTTCCTCACATTCACTACACCACCTCCACACCCAATCTTTTCTTAGCAACCTCAACAGCGGTGCCACCACATCTGAAAACCTCTCTGCAAAACGGCGGTAAAAGTTACACAGTCCTAGAAACCCCCTCAACTCCTTGAGGTTTTTTGGGCGAGGAAACTCTTCGATTAACCTAACTTTCTCAGGATCTGGTCTGATCCCTCCCGCACTCAATCTAAACCCCAAAAAGGTCACTTCCTCCCTCAGAAACTTTGATTTACCCAAATGTATGGTCACATTTACTTCCCTTAGCCTACACAACAGTTGTTCCAAAATTTCTAAGTGCTCATCGAAACTCTCAGTCGCAATTAACAAGTCATCTACGTAGGTCAACACCCTGGATTCTAGTTCGGGTCCTAAGGATGTATCTACCGCCCTGCAAAATTCCCCTACACTGTTTGGCAGACCAAATGGTAATACCTTGAATTGGTAGGACCTTTCCTTATACAGAAACGCAGTGTACTTCCTATCCGCTTCAAGTAAGGGCACCTGCCAATAACCCTTCACAAGGTCTGTAGTGCTTATGTACTTGCATCCCCAGAAAGCACCAAACAAATTGTCTGGCTCCACAGGGCTCTGCCGGTCAGGGACGATAATGCTTTTAAGGCCTCGTGAGTCGACACACAGTCTCACACTCCCATCCTTTTTCCTGGCACAAACCAAAGGGTTAACAAAAGGGCTGTTCCCTCTCTCAATTATACCATTCCTCTCCATCTCTCTGATTTGCTTTTCCACCTCTTCTCTACATGCCCATGGGATAGGGTAGCTCCTACCTTTAAACGGAGTGCTGTCAGTCACCGGAATTCTGGCTACATACTGAGTAGTTAACCCTGGTTCACCTCTGAAAACCTCCTTGAAGTTCACCAACAGATTTCCTAATCTCATTCTCTCCTCTTCACTTCCTATCTCACATTGCCCCAATACCTGGCTTACTTCCTCCTCCCAACTTATAGGGGTGATAGTTTGTAATTTCAAAGGGCTTTCTCCTAATGTTTCTCCTAATTTCTCCAACTCCATGCGTTCCCCCTCCTCTGCACATTGCACCCTCAGTACTTCAGGGTTACACCCTGAACCCCTGCTACTTCTCTGCATGTCATACGCTATCCCTCTAATGAAAATCACACCCTCCTTAATCATACCATGCCTATGCATAAAATCCACACCAACTATCACTTCTTTAGTTAACATAGGTATAACTAAGCAATTCGCCCTGTAAATTTCCTCCCCTAGTCGAAAATCCAAAAAAATTTGTTTGTTTACTTTTTTACTTTTTCCTCTGGTAGCCCTAATCACGGTAAGTTGTGGCACCGGCAATACCGGATAAGTGAACCCATGCTTATTTAAATCTGTTAAAAACTGTTCAGAAATGCCTGATACTTCTGATCCCGAGTCGAAAAGGATAGCGATATCCTGGTCTCCGATCCTGCATAACAATTCCGGTACCGGTCCGCTGTTGGGCGTCTGTGTTTCTTCTGATAACAAAAATTCCCTCTCGTCAGTAAACATTGCTGCAGCCATGTGAACAGCATCCCGCTCTTCTGCCTGTCCTTTACCTTGGATCGTCCTGGCCTGGCTGCTTAGGCTTGACGATCCCCACCGTTTCCCGAGCAAGTATTGAGTTTGTCATTATTATGCCCTACCTGTCCGAATCCCATGCTTTCCCCCGATCTACTTTCTCCCTGCCCTGTTCCTGCTTCTTTACGCTCTTCCCCCTCTGCCAATCCGCCACCGCTTTTCCCGTTTCTCCGATTTCCTTGCGACCGGCTGTTACCAAAATATGCCCCTCTGCCAGGCCTGTTTCCTGAATAGCTTGGGTTATAATTTGTGCTATTATTACTGTTCCAGTCTTGAGATTTTCCATTTTGATCCTGAAACCCACCTTTCATCTTGTCCTGACTACCACTTCCCCCACTCTGATTCTGTTGGTGCCAAGGGCTTCCCCTTTGGTCCCTCCTCGCATTAATTCTGTCTAGTTCCTTCAGCACCTTCCGCAGTTGTTCCACCGTTGATACATCTTTCCCTACCAACGCCTCCTGCACACTTTCAGGGGTCTGTGAATACACTAAGGTTACAATTTCCTCCTCACTGAACGGTGTGTCGTAGTACTTGCTTCGCTCTACCACATTACTTAGGTGAGCCTCAAGTTGCCCGGCCATACATCTCCCCTGGTATAAGTTTGCCCTATCGATTCCTTGTATTCTTTTCCCCCAATATTCCGTGGTAAATTCTCTTTCGAAATCCTGGAGGTGTGATATTTGAGTTTTAATGAGCCGCAGCCAGTTTTCCCCCACCCCCACTATAGATCTTTTTGCTACTATCACTTGCTCCTCCTCCGAACATCCATATACTGAAATAAATTCATGTAACCTTTCCAAGTGTTTTCTAGGGTGAGTTCTGTCCTGCCCTGAAAACTTTGGAATGTCCCCGTCATGATACGGCTGTGTAAATCTCATGTTCCGACAACTACCCCCTGCTTTGCACCCCCCAGACCTTTCTCCTTCCAATTTTCCAATTCTCAGATTGAGTTGATTCACCTCTGTCTGGTTGCTGTTGATTTTTTGTTCCCATGTGCTCACATCCGCCTGCACCTGAGCAAAACCTTCTTCCCTGATCTTACGTTCTTTGGGTAATTCTGATTTACTCTTTCCTAGCTCATGCCTTATGAGCGCAATTTCCCCCTGACTATTGGCAATTGCTGACTCTAGTGTGGTTGCCTGCTGCACCAATCTATCTGTTTCCACGTCCTGTTTTCTTACTTCTGCCCCCAAACTCTCCATTTGTTCACTTGCCTTAGCTTGCCATACTCCTACTAGGCCTATTGTGTCCTCAATTTTGTTGAGTCGGTTAGCATAGCGAGCCTCAAACGCCCTCTGCTTTTCCCCAAACTCCACAAACTCACCTTTCACTGCTGATCGAAATTCCTCAAATTTCCTACTTTGCTCATCGAATCTTTTGCTCTGCTCGTCAAACATGCCCCTGATGAAGGTCACTAGGTCCACAGTCCCTTCCCCGAGTGGCGGAGGTGTAATACTACTCTCCTCGTCACTTTTGGTTTCATCCATTTGGTTTTTTGCTTCCCCCTGCTCCTCGGTTTCACTTATTACCTCCACACTTACTACAGGACAATTATTACACATATCAGCTCCAGCTGAGTTTGATGCGGCAGATGCGGCCCTAGTAATTATTGGTGTCATATTTTTTTTTTAACTCAACACTTACATAACCTTACAACTGAATGCTACTCAATACTTCATTTTTCCTTTCAAACGGCACACAGGCCTGCAACATAAAATTAATTACTGTAAACAACCTGATTGAGTAGTAGGCTATTACAAATAACCTGGCAGGAGTGACTATGCCATTATTGCTACCCTCCTGTATTCGGCAATGATATAATTTTCTTAACCTTGAGTACCCAAAGAAAACGAGAAAAAACAATAACACACACAAATTAACACACACCCTCTGGTCATGGGCCTCCTTTCAACATATTACCACTTTAACTTCATTTATCACAGTTTGGGGTTGGATGGAGCTGACCTTATGTCATTCTGCTGCTGTTATTCCTTGTCGATTACACGTTAAGTGCTCCCGCGATGCTTGCCGATTTCAAAAGCAGCCATTTCCTTTTGTTGTACTCGTGGTCAGCCGCCGCCGCCGCCGCTTCTCCATTCACCACGCCGACTTCAATTTCTTATCCGTTGCTTAAGTTCCCCGAGTACTGCTATTCCTCAGGTCCCTGTTCGGGCGCCAAATATGTAATGCTTCGGGATCGTTCAAGTCGAGCCTTGGGTTGGTGGAGTTCTTTTTTATTCTTATTCACAACGGAACACAAACATATTAAGCTTCATCATCACTCTCCCCCACCATTGTTATATCCCTCTTTTGTTTAAAAAAAAAAAAACAAATCAAAAAACACATCTGGCCACACCAACCTTCTCAATCTAAATTCTCTTGCACCACATCTTACTCCGCCCAATTTCCCAACACAAATAAAAATACCTTCCAGGTAAAAATATAACACATCAAAAAACCCTTAGCCCGGGAGTGCAGCCCGGGAGTGCAAACACTTTACAATACCCATTTATTATTTATATTAAAATTTGGTATTTTATTCCCATTGTATTGTTGAAAACTCGGTACATTTGAAGGTCATTTGAAGTCAAGGAAAATTGTTGTGCATTAAAATTTCGAAAATATCTATAATTTTTCTCGTTTTGAACTATTAAAACATAAAACCCAAAAATTTCCCTAGATAGTAATTATGAAAGAAAGCATTTAAAAAACATCCAAAATTCTTTTTTTATACTTCTTGGCATATTTTTGAGTTTTTTTTCTAAGAATGTGTTTACCAGTAGTTCACCTTTTCAGTGATTGGTTAGGTCAGCTACAATGCAAATAGTGGAATGGTTGGTTGGGTTATGTTAACTACACTACAAATGGTGTGTGGAATGGTTGGTTGAGGTATGTTAGCTACATTTAAAATACTTAATAATAGTGTGGACTTTGTGCTTAGGTAGCTCAATTAAAAATACTGTAAAATTGTTTGAAGATTTGTTAGGTTAAATAATCTACATTAAACATACTGTAAAATCAATTTGTTGGTTAGCTACATTGGTCAGGTTAAATTATTTTCCTTTTAAATATGTATTGCACAGTATTCTTAATGTATTTATCCCAACCTTACCAGCTGTTCTTAGAATTTTACTCTATTTTCAATGTACTTTACCTAACCACTCATTAAAATAAAAAAGCATGTTAGTAAGTAAAATTTAATTTATTAATGGCACTTCTTTGTGATTATCTCTGTAGGCTTCATAGCCCTCCCAATATCAACCTTTTTTTCTTTTTTCTTTTTTTTTTTAAGAAACCTGTCATGTCCGAAACAGCCCGATACAGTATAATACACCTGTCCCTCAAAGTAACACTGTTTGATTTGCACAGTTTTAAAGTAAATGCCAATAAATTATGGCATTATTTGAAATATCGCGGTCATAGATCTAAAATAGCACATTTTTCTTTTACGTCAATTTTTATTTTCATGCGCGCACAATGGTAACAGCACATGTAAGCATTAAATAGAATGCAACAAATTAATCATGCGATGAATAAACAATATTTGGCTCTTTCCTTAATAGCTATTCGCTGCCTTCATTGCGTATTTATCTCCGACGAAGGCCCGAGTGTTTAGCCAACGTTTATATTACACCTATGTTAATAACACTATTATTTTATAACTCAGAAATTTTGTTAAAAGCTTTTTAGGACTGTTATGTCCTAGCCATGAATGTTTTAATTTAGGTTGTTTTATCTCAAAATGTTATTCAACATTTATTTGAAGGTACTTGAAACATATTTAGATGTAAATTGATTTTAACGAGAGTAGTGTCTTGATTAAAATGTTTTGTTCCTTACCTGATTGGAAATCAAATAACAGTAAAACCTTTTTGTTGCGACCCCATTTATTGCGACCACCATTACAACCCGATTTCGAGGAACCGTGAAAAAATTGCCGAAAATCCGAAGAAAATCGGACAGAAAATAAGTTTCTTGTGGTGAGTAGCGTGTTACTGCGTTTCTCTTGCCCAGTGCTGTACTGCTGTAGGCAGCGTATATCTAAAAATAGATACCACTTCCTGTCGACCGCTGTCAGCAGGCAGCACTTGACAACCTCCATTCCAGCAGATAAAGGTTTTTATGGCAACGTGTTTACGTTTAGCTTTTTGCGAGTGTCTAGTGTGGTACGCAGTTAAGGCAAAGCTACCTGCTGGATTTCTCTTGATTTTGATTACTATTGGTTGACAATGTTTGCTTAGTTTTTGAAGTCTGATTTGGTATATTTTCTGGCTTGAATTTGTGAACTATTGTTGATGACTTATGCAGTTTTTTTTTTCCTCCAGATTTTGTGTATTATGAGTTAATAAATAAAATACCATTAAATATTAATTACTTTTAATACAATGCAGGAAAAACCCTCCGGCCGCAGCGTGTGAACATGGTAGTCGGCTGCTCGCTCGCCCTTGCTCATCCTCCCCCCATACTGTGCGCTGCGGCCGATCTCGGATGCTGCTTGTACTTGTTAACAATCACGTTATCTGCTTCATTTTAACGAGGAGAGTAAAAATATATTAAACCATTAAAACTGTCAGCAAATTGATAAAACCTTTATGTGTCCGCAAAACAGGGCACAACACTGGCCCGCCAGTTATTTTCATTCAAAATGTGGCTAAAGAACTTGCATGGATCAGGCTGAAAACATCCGGCAATACGTATAGGTTATAAGGAATCTTGTTATGAGTTGAGATGTTATGTTTTTCGAGTAGATATACACAGCGACCGACTGGATGCACGCCCACCTCGACTTGTTTTAACTGCCGCAGCGATGTTTATTTTGACAGCTCAATAAATTATCTTTTCCCGTGGGTTGACAGAAAAAGGTCGCTTCACCCAGCATAAAAAAAGGCTACGCCACTTATTCCCCACGCAGGAAACACACTGACTGCCGTCTGTCTCCCCCGTATTTATCTTTCTTCTAACATTCCACGTTTCGCCTCACGCGCGAGCAATAACGAAGCGACCACGCTTTGGGTCGTTTTATGCTTTGTTTGGGGACAGTAGCTTGATTTTATTCGGTATATTCCTTTTCATGGGACCCTTGCTATTAAAATACATTTATATTTAAGTTTAAAATTTTGTAAATTCCTTGTCAGAGATGACTTAACTCGAACTTGGTGTGAAAAGTGACATATTTTGACATACTTTTTTTTGGGTGTGTTTGCTGGGGAGGGAGGGGTCCGAAAATATTTACAATGATCTTACCCCTCCGTCACCGCTTTAAGGCTTTTCACAATACCGCGATGCGACGCGATCTGGCGACGCGATGTAGCGAAGGCAGCGACGTAAATATATGTCACCAGCTTAGAGGTGGGTTGTTACAGCAATTTCCAGTATCAGAAGATATCTGCATTCTCGTTACAGGTTACACATCCTCCGTCCTGTCATCACCAGCGTAAAAAGGTATCAGTTTTCTCTTTCCACGTTCTTCGTAAAAAGTTATCAGTTTTCTCATTCTACATTCTTCGTAGTCATAATAAGGTATCAGTTTTCTCTTTCTACATTCTTCATAGTCGAAAAAAGGTATCGGTGTTCTCTTTTCACGCCTTTCGTAATCGGAGTCTTCAATCTTTGCAAGGAGCACGCACTGCGCACTGAACGTACTTTGATGAGAAGCCTAAGATGTACATCAAACTCTGTCCCTGCACGAACACGCCCAAATATTCACCTTCGGCCAACCTCGGAATTTGTTTTATTTTTGCGCAGGAAAAATGAATTCAAATATTAAAAGTGGTCTGTTAGGTTAGCTACAGTAAAACACTTTAGAACACTATGGATGGTTAGTTAGGTTAAAGGTTAGTATAGCTACATTAAAATTATAGAAAAATAAATATATATAAATAAACCCGAGGTTGGCCGAAGGTGAATATTCGGGCGTGTTCGGGCAGGGACAGAACTTTATGTACATCTTAGGCTTCCCCCTCCCCTACATTCTTTCCCTTCATCCCTTATTCGTCGTGCCGCTCCCTCCCCTTTCACAAGCTCCGCCCAAGTGACCTTCATCTGCGATTGGGTTCTGCGCACATTGGCCGTGGTGTTGTTCCAGGTGAATTCTAAACTGATACTAAAGTCCTTTGATATTTGAATAGTGTACTCGTTTGCAGTACTTGATACAGGCGAGTATCAGTTACAAAGTAGCAGATTGATACTCTGCAACCCACCTTACACCAGCTAGTGCACTTCATAATAGCGCGACGCGATCGCCAGCTGCAGGAAGCTTCAGATATACTATTAGGAAACGAACAATGACTTTGAGGAACAAAGTAGCGAAGCAAGGACCTTACAGCTCTTAACACTAATTTAAACATATTTTCCTTGAATTAATATTACATAAAAAAAGTTACTAATTTCTACATAAGTTCAATCAATAGTCTGCCCACGTCGGGTTGTTCTGAAACCTGTCGCATATGGGGCTGCTCAGTCTTTAGTAAAAGAAATTATTAGAAATTACATTTTATTATTTAAATGTTCTTTAGGTGTGTGTGGAACATGCTCTATAAATGTGCATCTTGCGGGGTGGACAAACACACGCACATACTCGTTGGCAGGCAGTTTGAATGGAAAGTGATGGTGTATGAGAAGGGGACCTAGAACGAGCGAGGCACATCGGGCTTAAGTGAGGGCGTAGCCCTGAACGACGTCAAAGTACATGTGAAACACTTTGTTATCGACAATGATAATTCAGTCCATTTTTATTGCATAATCAAAGATATGCATATATGTACGTGGTGTAACGCATTAGTGTTTGTGCCAAACAGTGTTTCGATCAATTGTCTCTGTAGTAAATATATATTTATTTATTTATTTATTTTTGTAGCTGCGTTACAAATTTGTGAATAGTGGAATAAATATATTTAGTGTTTCGGACAATGTTATTATGTAACATTAACCATACATTAAGAATAAACTGCGAAAATGTAAATAAGATATTACACTGTGAAGTGTTAGCAAAGTAATGGTATGTGATTCTATGCTTGTTACACAAGTCAAATATGAATTGAATTATAAGAAAAATATCGTCGAGTCTTATGGTGTGTAGTCTTGTCATGTCGAGTATGATGAACCTAACTATTGAGTTGAGCCCAACTTGGCCCAGGTTTACGAGTTTTGGCCCTTTCCTAATTATAATAACTAAATTCGTATTGTTTTCTGTGTTTTCGTGCTCACTAGATATTTGTCATTCTTTATTTTCTGTGATGTACAAATGCTCTCTATTGGAATGAAGGGATGTATAAAATTAGTAGTGAAGTTGTAAAATTTTAATTGAAATCCATAAATTTGTATACAAAATTTAAAGAAACTTATTTTGCAAAATCTTATTTGCTGTGAGAAATGTCAATAGAAATTTATTTATTTGTATTTATTTATTTATTTATTTATTATTTTCACTTGACAAACTCTACCTTGGTATTGCAAAAAAACATTAGATAGCATGTTTAATCCATTACAAGAAGGTAACATTCACACACACCCATTATATGTAAATGTCTTCTGGAGGTCAGCCTGCAATGCTATTAAAACCTGCACAATTACGTAAGGTGTTTTGTAATGTGTGTGTTCCAGAGACACTTATTCAACCGGGTCAAGCGCAGGGGTCATGAGGTTATGTCTGCAGTGCAATCACTCAGTGTGAGTATCCTTCCACTTCTACCCTGACATCAGTGGATAACAATGCAATATTAACTCTCTGTCTTTTCAGTGTGTTTGTTTGTTTGTTACAAATTTGTTTGATTTTGTTTATCAAAGCTCCTGGATTCATGACATTAGGCTACAAGAAAAATAGTACTGTGTTGCGGGATGCATAAAACAACATTTACAGGTGGTGCCTATCATGCAAACAGGCTAGGAGAAATGTCCGCCACACTGTCAGTTAGTAAGGTCGGGCAATTTCCTGTTCTTCTGGAGAGACCCGTTTACTTAGCAGAGCTCATGGAGACTAGCAAAATAACAGCGCTGATAATAGTTTAGTTTAGAACTTCGTCAATAGATGGCATTGCATTGAATTTGACACGCACTGTCATTTGGTACGTCCGTCACTGCTTGTCTATTGAAAGCACCCCTCATTTTTTTGTTTTAAACCTTTTGAGTATTTTTATAGGTATTTGAAATTCACGATCACAAATTTTCATTATTATCTATATGGGGTTAGGAATAAAATTAGATACATAATCTGTACTAAAAACTCAATTAATTGCAAATATTTCACATACAATACTAAAAAGAAAGCAGAAAATAATTAAATAAAAAACAATATTTTTAAGGAACCTTTTTAAAACTTTATAGAAAGTATAAAATAATTTCTCTTAGTCCCATAAAGATTTATAACCCCATACAGATTCCTAAACCCATACATATTGTCCTAAAAAATTTGTGATGTTGATTTTTATGAATTAACTTCTAATATTTATAATAAAAAATGTGGGGCACATGCTATAGATAATCAATGCACGAATAGTTTGCTAACAATTTTATTTCACTGCAAATGATAATGAACTGTTGTGTGAATTTTCTCAACGATAGCTACTCCCTTCACTCCTTACTATTGTTAGCCAATTTTGTGCACAATTAAATCTTTGTTATTTAAAAGTTTCAGTATCCAAAGTCAAATATGAAAAATAAACTATTTGTATTCAAAAATTTGAATATTTGCACAAGCTTAGTAGGAATTTAAGAGGCAGTGTGGTAAGATTAATCTTACACAATCTTTAGTATTTAAATGAACACTCATTAATGCTCAATACCACAGACTAAATGAGGGAAATATTTGGAGATGCAATTTATTTGTGACATTGAATTCAAATGTAAAGTATATCATTCAGTTTGCTACAAGATTTGTTTAAGTTTTCTGTCAGTTCAGTATAAAAATAAAGTAGTCATTACTAAGTATCAGACATAGGTTTAAGTAAGGAGGTGTTGCTGAATGGCGAGTGTTGTTAACTGTTGTGGTCAGATACCAGGCAGCCCCGGCCGGGAGCTGTCCAGCTCTGACGACGGGAGCGGACCGCTGTGCGGGTCTCTGCTCCGGTCCCGCCGCTCGCAGTCGGTGGTGCGGCAGCGGCGGCTGCGCCCCCGGGTGACCAGTCTCACGTACCAGGAGGCAAGCGTGAGTAGAACCTCCCCTAGCGTGGCCTGGACCACCAGCACCCCTGCCGGGGGGAGGGCGGTCACCCCGGGCGACAGCTCCTCCATGTCCCCCATCACCTGGTCCGCGCACAGGATGCCCCGGGCCATGCAAGTAAGTCTGCCCAGCCGGGCGCATGCCCTTGTCTGCACGGTGCTGGTCGTAGAGCTTCCTGTCGCTGCTGTAGTCGTGGTTCTCAGCCTAGAATGTTCCAGGATGCGTCGATACCAAACTCATAGTACCTTTCGTTGGAATGGACATTTGTTATAATATCCAAGCACCCCAAAAACTGTTAAGGGGTTCATCTAATCAATTTGTGTTAGTGCGGCAGGATGATAAGTGCAACTCTTGCTGGTGCTTCTAGACTCGGAACTGGTGCTCAGTCTTCTTGTCTTGTATAGGCCAACTTTGATATATGAGTGGTAACAATAGCATTATATGGCGGAAAAATTGAAGATAAAGTTGTAATGCAGGTCCCTTGAGTCTTTCGAGTATCTGTGCCATTTGTTTCACTGCAAAAAAAAAAAAAAAATTCTGAAAAAACACTTTTTAGACATTTTCACTGTTAAGAATGTAGTTTTAAAACTAAGTACGGAAATACAAGTACTCATCCGCTTTTGACTTATTTTTTTAATGTTTTTCGTAAACGGACACCAATCTAATGTCATGAGCAGTTTTCTAATCGCGTGTTTTTTTTCTGAAGCTCCCACACTATAAATGTGTTCCAGGTAGACAGGATTCTTAGGGTCTTACAAGGACCGGCACGACTAGGGAAATTCACTTCGGGATTAAAGACTATGTATTAGTGGTATACCTGTAGGGTGATCACCCCTTAAAATAATAAAGCGATTGACCAGATAAATCTGAGGAAAAAACCTTCAGAAATTTGAACACAGTTTATGTACTAGTTTAGTTTCACTCTGGCCAAAAGCGCAGCGGCCTACGAGGTTATGTACTTGCTTGCCACCTAGATCTGATTTTGATTCTCGTTGATGTTCACTTTTTTTAATAATAATTTTAATGAACTTTTAATAAATCTACAGTTATTTTTTAAATATAAATATTATATTTATTAATTTTTTATTAGGTATTACTTGATATTTAAATTACAGTAATAATGCAATCTTTCAAACATAAAATACTAATGACTGCGAAAATCAAAACACGAGTGTCTGGGCGACAGGCGAGTACATTAACACTTAGGCCGCTGCACCATTGGTCAGAGTGAAACTTAACTAATATATAAACTGCGCTTAAATTTTTAAAAGTTTTTTTCTATAAATTGGCTGGTCAATGCCCTCCCCTTGTAAAACTTAACTTGGCAATTAATGATTCTGAACTTTTCTATAGGTCAGTGTTGAATGTGTGATTCATGCATTGTAGCCAGAATAGTGTTGTTAAAGGTAGGGTTGAATAGTATGATTAAAATTATTTAGGGTAATTTTGATGTCGGTATGATCCTCATCTGCACATGCACCTGCAGTGGAACAATATTGCAATCCTAGTTGCTTTTAGCTAGGAAAGCTTTTAATAGTGTCATCTCAATGCATACATTGACGTCAGCCGGGGCTTCGCCCCACGAGCCTGATCATCCTCCGTTCCCTTTTCCACCACCTTTCCTACCCAGCATTTGTGTCGTGACGTACGTAGCCGTGTGAGATTCAAACTGCGCGCCACAAACTACAGCAAGAGGGCGCTTAGCTGCAGTGCGCCGCACCCCTAATATATATTAATAAATATTGTAATCCTTTTTCTTTTCGCCCCAAAACAGTGTCACGACGGCTATGCATGTGAGTGTCTTTATTTAACTAATTCATGTTGTTTTGTTATTTAATAAGTGCAAGCACGAACAAGGACGCTCCCTAGCGGGCGACGGAGGAACTAGAATGCAACTTCATTTAAACCATTTTTATTCATAGAAGTAATTATTACAGACGGTGTGGGCATGGATGTAATGTACTAATTTTTGTAAAAGGATTTATTTATTTTTCAATAGTAACCCGGGGCACGCCACAGCTAAGTTGTAACGGTAATTGTGTTCGGCGCGAAGGGCGCCATGTTGCCACCCGCAAGCCATGAGCTCAGCCCAGTCTCCTTCTACAGCCGGCCGAGAGCGGACGTCTCTGCAGACACCCCGAGGACATCACCGTTTCACCAAGTAGTAGTTCTGTAAATTAATTTATCCGAATCGTTTTCTTTTCATCCTCCGGGCCTCTCTCGGTCGGAGAGACTGCATAAGTAATAATTATTTACTCTCCGGAGTTTTCTCTTATCTGTGTATTAAGTAACGGCTTGAGGCGGCCACGTGCGTGGTTTGCCTCCTCACCTAATCTGATTCGTGCCTCGGGCGTTTTATAGCTGTATCAACGGAGGATCGTGTAAGAACGTGTACCGTGAGTAAATAAAAACCAATTAACTGAGTCACGTGTTTTGTGTTCGGGGGGCCACGTGGGTCCTTAACCTGGTCAGTGGCGTGTGGGACGCCCTAAGAGCCCACTGCGATAATTAGGAGCATGCCCAACACTGAGAGCGGGCTCATTTAGGGGCAGGTGCTGAGTAAAAAATCAGGAGGGCTAATATCTCGCCGCACACGGGCCACGTAACGCCCTGAGTTAAAGAGTTTTCCAGCCGGGTCCACGTGCCCACTCACGTGGTGGCGCCCATTAATTTCTACCGATATTCCCACCACAACACCGGTACGCCCTCAACATAACATAAACCTTCTGACTAGTGTTGTTTGATATGTAGGTAGAAGATTTGGATATCAGGCTTGTTTGTTCACCAACAATATGGCGCGCATTATTCAAGACAAACCACCAAGGATTTCACAATTTTAATCAGATTGCACTGCAATGACATGACACGTTTTACTTACCATTAGGTAACAACAAAAAAAACTGACTAGAAACACGTTACTTTCGGGCGCCAGGTGAACCACCTGTTAAACCGAAAATTCCTCAACTTTCAGGCAGGTTGGCCAATGTGACAGTTTTTTCTTCTCACTTTTACAAAAAGCTAACCACTTTCCAATTTATCAAAAATCATGAGCTAGAGCTTTGAAAGTGGTGTATATCATGTTGTTCTTTCAATTCCAACCCCTACTTTGTGTGCAATTTCAATCAACAATGTTGTTGTGCAAATTGTGTAAACTTGTTATGGCTGAGGTTTGGCTCCTGGAGAGAAGTGCAAGAGTTGTTCTGAACACACACTGTTAATAGCTGCACCTTTCGTTTTTTTTATTATTTTTTATTATTGGCTGTAGTGTGACTTCTACGTAGCAGGTGTGTAGAAGTATGGTGTTTTGTTTTGGGTGTAGTAACTTTTGTGATTTCCTGCACTACTGGGATAGTTTTGCTAAAAATGTTGAAAACTTTTATTAATCACTCTTTTTGGTTAAAACTTGTAGTTAGGTATTTGAACTACTTTTTTCAAATCATCTTTAAGATAATAAGTATTATTGAGAATGCTTAGATATTTTTAATGTATATTGGTTTTGTAGGAGCAAAATTTAGTGCTATTTTCTGTACCACAGTCTCATGATTGTTTATTATAAACAAAAAAATATGTTTTGTGTCTGCAATAAATTTATAACAAGAATAAAGTTCGACATAACTACAGTTTAGTGGCACAAACCCAGGCAACACATTTAATTGTTAATAGTACCGTAAATTTATCAAAATTTGGTTGAATATTAATTTCCTTAAATTAGTTATTTTCTATTATTATTTATATTACCAGTTTTACCTGTATTTTTTAAATTTTATTGACTAATATCAAGTCTGTTATGGCACAATCTTTACGAGAGGGTTTTTTTAAATAAAAAAAAAACTTAAAAGTGATATAATTTCTCTTGGTTATTTTGCACATTTTAGCCAATTTGTACACACATGTTACATTTTTCTTTTAAAAGTATGTATATAATCATTCTGTTATCAATAGAATCGTGTAACAGTACAGTTTATTGCTAGTATCAGCAGTGCAAAGTAATATACCGCACAGAAATATTATTATCTATATGTACTACCTATAATCCAATAAAAATTACAGAGCTGTTTATTTTCATAAAAGTCATTAGATTTAATAGTATTCACTTTGGAGCAGTAAAAAAAATCTGTCCTAAAACATAGAGATTTTAACAAAAAAATCTAACCCAAAACAAATTATCCCCAAAAATGTTGTGGCAACATAATAACAGTTGTGTCAATGTGTGTTGTAGAGTGTGTTTAATTAGGTCTTACAATTTTAAATTGTGGACTTGAGAGTTCCAATTAAATTCTTAGCTTATTAAATTTCTGAAGACTAACTCTACTAGGCTAGTTTTTATTAGAGCTGAAGTTAAATAGAAAAAATTATAGGCAGTCTGTTAAAGCAAATATGTATTATAAAGTTTTCAATAAAATATTTTGACACATTTAGTTTCCTTGTTAGTACCAGGGTGAAATGTGTAGTTTCTCTTTTGAAGTCGAAATGGACATGCATTGGCACTCACCAGTCAGTTAAATCTTAACATCTCATTTAAAACAGTTCTGTTTTATTTGTGTGCTCCTTTGAAGTGTGCTGACCAGCACTGCACTTCTAAGCAGTCTTCAGCAGGGGCAGTGGTGTTTGTTGCAGGAGACGATGATGACGCCGCGAAGTCGCAAACCGGTGCTGCTGGTGTCGGGCTCCAACATCTGTCGACTGCCGGAGGGCGAGGACTCCGGTGGCGCTGGCTCGGCAGATGGGGAGAACTCTTGCAACGATGCCGCGGGTATGGGCGACATCTCGACAGAAGACAATGCCGGCACGGTGGAGGACGAGGATGGCGACACTGTGGACCAGGCCAGTTTGGAGGCCGGTCAACGCAGGCTCTGCTGCGCGGACTCAGGCGGGGGGAGTGCCTGCTCGGCCGAGGGCAGCTGCAGCACCTGCGGTGGATCCCTCACGAGTGTTTTTCGCTCGTACCTGTTGAGCCGCAGCGTCCTGACTGCCAGTCCCGTCGATCTCAGCTTCTCCAGCCGCACCGACGACTATGACTCGTCCAAGGAAGATGTTCCACTTAAGGAGGATGCTCTGGCAGAGTCCCTTCAACTATACGACCATTTGACTTCCTCTCGGGAAGTCCTCCAGAGGGAAGACACCCAAACAAAGTCCCTCCAGCTCTCTAACCAATACACTGCCCCTCGAGAGAAGCTCCATGAAACATCTCTGTGATCTCATGTTCTCATGTGTATTCCAAACCAAAGTAAAGTTACTGGTAATCAGTGTTAAACTATACAACACTCTGGTAAATGTTTACGAAAATTCATAAAAATTTACACAAGTTGTGTAGTCATCAGAAAGAGTTTTTATAGTTAACATAAAAATGAATTTTTGTATCATAGTTGAACTAGTCATTTTATTTTTGAACTGTAGTGTATATATTTTTTAATATTTTTAACTATCGACAAGTTAGAATGTGCATATTGCTTTAGTAGGTAGGTACCCTAAAAACCGAAATAAAATTTACCAAAAGGGGTGTTTAAATAACACACAATATGTGCAAAAAGTAGGTACTAAAACATAAAAGTAATACAAACATTAATGTAAAAATATATAAGGTTATTTTTAAAATTTGGTATCAAATGTTTGTTTTTTGTCTATTCCTTTAAATATTGTTTTTTTATGCACAATAAATTGAAATTACAGAAATTTTGGTAATCTTGAGGGGAAAAAATCTATTTTCCAGAAAATAATTTAAAATGTTAACATTCCTTTTTTTTTTTTCTTGCATATTTTTTCAATTATTCTCTAAGATACTTTTTCGATACTTAAAGTAGTTAACCATTTTAATGAGTTGTTGGGTTAATATCACATTGTGTGAATGGTTGGTTAAGTTGCTACTTTAAGTATTTTTAATGTACCTAAACAAACCTATCAACCAGCCAAACTATTTAAAGTACAGTATGTATATAAAAGAATGTCTCAGTTATAAATTTTAATAGTATCAACTGTAAGCATTCTAGAATTTTGATTCAAGGTCACAATTAAAGAGTAACTCAAACAGATTTAAATAAGTGCATGTGCAAGTACTGCTTTGTTGTTTTCTCGCTTGCAGTGCCACCTATGTAAAATCGCGACTCCTGGCATAAAGCGTATTGTGGTTTGCACTTTGCCAAGAGTGAATCTGTAATTTCAGTTTAACATGCATTTCACATTAGAATCTCTTTGTACGAAAGTGGTTGAACATCGAAGTCCCTGGCTGTTGGATTTGTCGCAATGGTCTAGACGACAGAGCCTGTTTATGTTTACGTTCAACTGACATAACACTAGGGTTATGCGAATATTCGAAATTTCCGAATTCGGGTTCCAATTTTTTGATATTCGATTCGTCAATTGGAATCGAATTCATTTTACAATAATTCGACTTGCAAGATCTGGCCCGGATACACTAATATAAGACATCTCCCCGCCCTCAATGTTTTAAAGTAATGTAAATGGACTATTACATCTCTCACTTACAAAAATTATACAGCGAAACCCCTTATTTACGTTACTGTTATTTACGTTTTCCCGTTATTTAAACCATTTTATTTCTGTCCCGTTTTAACCTCATTTGATGTAATGCAATAAATTCCCGTTGTTTACAACGCGCCTATTGCTTTACGCAGTTTACGCCGTTCGTTCTGATAAAACTGCAAACTAACTTAATTAATCCTATTACAAAGTAATCTGATGTTTAAATTGTGTTTTAAAACGTTTTTAAAAGTTATAAACTTCATCTTTAACGTCTCGGGAGACGCTTTATACCGCTTATAAAACGTAAGCAGCGACAGTTTGGTTGTGTTGATTCCTATATTCCCGTATAGAGTGTGCGCACGTAGGTCAAGATCGATATCGATAGCTCGCAGACTGCATGCACGCGCCAATTGCTTTACGTAATTGACGCCGTTCGTTCTGATAAAACTGCATACTAACTTAATTAATCCTATTACAAAGTAATCTGATGTGTAAATCGTGTTTTAAAGACGTTTTTAAAAGTTATAAACTTCATTTTTAACGTTTCGGGAGTCGCTTTATACCGCTTATAAAACGTAAGCAGCGACAGTTTGGTTGTGTTGATTCCTATATTCCCGTATAGAGTGCGCACACGTAGTCCAAGATCGATATCGATAGCTCGCAGACTGCATGCACGCGCGCGCTATGTCAGGAACGATTGTTATGCGTATAGTTACAAATCACGTTCTTGTTACGGGTTTCTTTTTTTTACGTTGAATAAAATGGTTTATTGCATCACTCATTAATTATTTGGCGTGCTCTCGCAAAGTCTACTTTTTATTTTTTAAATAAACGTACTTTCCATGAATAGGTTTTGTTTTTATGGATTACTATACATGTGTTTTTTTTTTTCTTGCATATAGTAGCACCCACGGTCTCACCTCTAATTTTCAAACTTGATTTTAGAATAAAATGTGCGATGCTTAAGTGATAAAAACGGTAAATTTGTTATTTTTTTTTTTGTACAACTTCCTAATGCTGTGATATTTTTATTAATATTTTTATCCTCGAAAGTCAAACATGCTAAATAAGGTAAACTGTGATACTTTTTATGGTCTTCCCTTTATTTTCACTTTCCCGCTTTTTTAATTTTTTTTTTCTTTTTCCAATTTTCTTTTTATATTCTCAAATTCGATTCGAAAAAAATTCGAAACTCGTGAATTTTTTTGAAATTTGATTCGAAAGGAAAAATCACAATTCGCAGATGTCTACATAACACCATACAATTTTTTGCCTTTGGAACTTTATAAAAGATTGTATCTACAGTAGAATCTCAGTACTAAGTACTTACAGGGACCCCAAGTTATTGTACTTAGTACTGAAAGTTCTTAGTACTGAAACATACATATCAATTTACAAATAGAAAAAAAAATATTTAAAAAAATAGTGATATTATAAGATACATTATTTTTTGACCAACATCTGACTTCAGTTTAAACATTGGTGTGTATGTATAATTTAAGTTTAGTTATTTTTTAAAAAAATCTGTTATTTCAGTTTTTCTTTGAGCTTGAATAATGCTCTGTTGAACAAAATGTTCTATCTCATTGAAAGATTTCCTGATCCCCACTGGAACCTTTTCGTGTTTAGAGATAAATTTGTCCAGTTTTTCTAAGCTCTGAATAGCTTCTGTAGCTGTCACAGGCGGCTCCTCAGAATCATCATCTGATTCGACTTTTGATGACTGATTGAATGACTTCACTAACGATGTCACTATCAGTCAACACTAGTGTTGTTTCTGTTTCATTATCGACAGAGACATAGTCTGTGAATGAAACAGCATCAAACTGCATGGACGTTGACACTTCTTGCCATACTTCAGGGTCAATGTCATTGCTTTCGCATGTTTGTGCTGTAGTATGTCTTGCATCCTAGTCTGATGAAGTTGCAGTGAGCTCGTCAGTGTTACAGTTCACAATCCCAGACTTTCTCCAGCAGTTGGCAATAGTTTCTGGCTGAACATTCCACCATCCACCAGTAATCATCTCAATTGCCTGACAAACATTGATGTTGGTGGGCACTTTCAACCTAATGTTGATGAGCAACCTCTTAACAAGACATTTTCGAAAATGTACTTTGGCATTCTGAATAGTGTTGGGCCGATTCCTAAAATATACCGATTCCGATTCCATTTTCGATTCTTAAATTGAAGGGTCGATTCTTTGAATCCGATTCCGATTCCTTAATTTTTATCTGACAATGTTCAACAGAGTAATTTACTCAGAAAAAAAAGATTGTTTATGATTTTAAAAATGTAATTGCATTGGGTTTCATTTTCTGTGCAGAAATTAACTTTATATACAGCTTATATGATGTTAAAAAGTATGTTCATTACTAGTGGTGCACCGATATGACTTTACCGATTACCGATTCGATTACCGATTATGAGAGCAATAATCGGCAGATACCGATTCAGTTACCGATTATAATGAAGAAATTTTTTTAAGTGTAATAATGCACACAAAAATTTTTATTCCCATGTGAATTTAATAACAAGATTAGGTAAAATCGAGAATACAGCTATAATAACAGTATAAAAATATATAAAATACACTATTAAGTCATTGCAAAGTGTAAATTAAATTAACTTCTATTTATATTTGTTATTGTAAACAACTTGAACTACAGTCTAATAATTTTAATTTACAATGGGTAAGTTTTTGTTGCAGAAAACTAGCATTATTATTGACTATCACATAAGGTTGCATCAAGAAATTACCGTTTAACATGTAAACATGCTGCTTTATTTTGTTCACTTGAGTTTATAGAAAAATGTTTCCACACTTCACATTTTTTCTCCCTACTCGCCATCTCACTATAATTATATAAAAATGACTAAAAACCAATTCTAGCACATGTGATTTTATTTATGTTGACTGAATATTATATAAAATTATAAATACTTTTTCACTTTTCACGTCATACAAATAACAAACGGATAATGTTACCAAAGACGCCCATAACTAGTTTGTAAAACGCAGTGATAAAAACTAGAAGGTATCGGGACCACGATTTTAAACCGCTACTACGACTCGAAAAGATCAATTGTCATAGAATCCACTGCAACTGTTTGTGGTATTTTGATTGCGTGCCATCTATTTTACGTCTCGGGCTATAGGTAATGTACAAGGCCACTAAACAAAAGACGAAACGTAAATAAACGTGTAGGAAAAATGTCTTTTTTATTGTTCGAGGCAATGAGATTTATTAAACTTAACTATATATCTTTATTTATGATATGACGGAGTTAGATGAATTTTGTAATATATACAAATAATACCGTATTTCATCCTAAAATGTGTAACAAAATATTACACTGTAAAAACCTACTTAATTACGCCGGGACGTAAATAATCGGCAAAGTAATCGTTAAGATAATCGCCGATTACGATTAATCGGTAAGTACCCATAATCGCCGATTACGATTCATCGGTATCCGCATCGGTGCACCACTATTCATTACCATCAAGTTACGCTACCTTGAATTTCTAGCATAATTTGGCCTTTTAACCTTGCATATGGTTAGACAAAACACATGTTCAAACACTGCCAATAATCAAAGATGTCTTATGACGTAAATTGTAAATAATAACTTAACCAACTTTAGATACCTACCTTACATTATCAACTTGAGGGCTGATCGCGCATTGCCGGTGATTTTGAGATGTTAACTATGGGCGCCACCACGTGGAAGGGCACGTGGACCCGGCGGAGTCTCTCACTCAGGGCGTGACGTAGCCCAAGTGGGGACGAGTTACCAGCCCTTTCTATCCTAGCTACCCAGACCTGGCCCGCTCTAGGCGTCGGGCACGCCACACTCCTAGACTCCCTCACCACGTGATTAAATAAATACTCACTTTATATTTATTTTCCAGATTTAATTTCACTAACACGTCTCTCTACACGCCCGTTACACGTTACACATTACACGGTTAAAAAGCCTGAGGCACGAATCGGTTTAGGTGAAGGCATGGTCCGCACACGTGGCCATGCTGCAAAGTTTACTTATTACACGGTGATGAAAGAAACTCGACTGAGACAATTAATTAATTAAACAGTCCGCTGACCGAGAGCTGCCCCGAGGATGACGAACGAAAGCGATTTAAAAAGAATTAACGATACAGAAATTACTTGGTCAGAGATGAACAAAGGTTGAGGTCCCCGGGGTGCTGGCGCGTCTG
This sequence comes from Bacillus rossius redtenbacheri, assembly GCF_032445375.1. NCBI lineage: Eukaryota > Metazoa > Arthropoda > Insecta > Phasmatodea > Bacillidae > Bacillus > Bacillus rossius. Next base: position 74,382,952 of record NC_086332.1, read on the forward strand.
CTCTCGGTCAGTGATGAAGATGGACTGCGCTGAGCTCATCGCTCGCAGGTGGCAACATGGCGCCCTTCGCGCCAACACAATTACCGTTACTATATTCTACGACTCCGTGCCCCGGCGAAAGTTGAGTAAATTACAGATAAACATTAAAAATATATAAAAATTACTGACAATGGAAAGTTTGTTACTATTTACTTATTTAATGATAATTTATATAAAAGCATTCCTACCCTCGTCCAAGTCCGTGCCTGTTCGGGTCCGCCCGGGCAACGTCTATAGTTATTTAAGGTAACCTATTTAAATTAAAGAAAACACAAGTAAACTGCACAGCACTGGGGCGAAGATGGATGAAAACAACAAAAAGGCTTACAATTAATATTAACATAGCAATTTTAGGGATCGCCGCACTGCTTCTACGCGCCCTCTTGTGGTAGTTCGTGGCGCGCAATTCAAACACACGACTACGTACATGGCGGTACAAATGCCGGGGAAGGGGAGAGGAATGTTGAGGAAACGGAGACTGACTAGGCTCATGGGGCGTAGCCCCGGCTGACGTCAATTGCCCCCCCCTCGAATAGCCGGTCATGTCGACGTTTCCGCTGGGTCGCCTGTGGGCGTGGTCGCCCCCTTATCAACAACAGCTGTGCTTCCTCGCGATCCCTCGGGGTCGTAGCGTGTATCGCGGAGCCGGAACTGGGTCTTGTGACGCCCGGTCTCCCCTCTCTTCCCGCGGTGTTTCGTATTCCTGCGGTTCGGTTACTGTCACCCTGAACGTGGAGTCTGCCAACGAGTAATGCAGCGGCCATAATGGCTCGTCCGGCGAACCCGGCCTACTCTCTACTTCCTCCGGCCACCTTATCAGTGGTTGGGATGTCGACTGGCCCTCCGTCACTCCGGGCGTGTCCCTGAGAAATCCCCTGAAAGGCGAGACGTCACTCCCCGAGTCTTCGAACAGCCGCCTCGGCCGGACATCTGTGACTGCGAGGGGCGTCGCCTGTCCCGCCCCCAGGTCCGGGAAGCCTCTGAACCCGCCCCCGTCTGTTGGGGTGGACGTGACCAGCTGTGCGGCCGCCCTCCCGTCTGTCTCGTCCGCCGCCTCCGTCTCTCTCTGCCGCGTCCCTGCTCCGTCACGTCTCGTTCCCGTCTCTTCCGCCCCGTCCGCCGCCTCCGTCTCTTCCTGTGCCAAGCGCACATCGTCCCGGTGATATTTCGCGGCCCGGCCTGAGGGTAACTTTATCACAACCGCCGTGGGCCCCGCCTTGACCACCGCCACCGGGCCAAACCACTTCGGCGCCAGGCCGGCGCAGAAGTTGCGTCGGCCGGAGGAGAGGGGGTGGAGCCTCGCGTAAACCAGCTGGCCTGGTTTCAGTTCAGGGGGCGGGCGGGTCGTCTCGGGTGTGCGTTGTGCTTGGTAAGCTGCCTGGTTACGTCGCGCCCTATCGTGCGTCTCGGCCAATCGCCTCAGGCGTCCTTCGGGGCTCTCTACGTCCGGGTCCGTTTGTTGTTGCCGCACGTGATATTCCCCGGGGAGGGTGAGGTTCCGCCCCTGGACCATGGTGGCTGGTGTTTCGCCGGTTGCCGCGTTCACCCGTCGCCGGATGCAGTACAGAACGTCCGGGATGTGCGTGTCCCATTGGGCGTGGTCATCCGCGAGCCTCAACCGCAGTTGAACCTTCACCTCTTGGTTGCGTCGTTCCGTGGGGTTCGCGCGGGGGTGGTACACGGGGGTGGTGTGTAGGATTACCCGCCATTTTCTCCCCAGCTGCGCCCACCGGCGCCCGACAAATTGGGTGGCATTGTCCGACAACAGGACCCGGGGGTACCCCCACCTAGGAAAAAACTCCGTTTCCAGGCTGCGTGCAATGGTGCCGGCGCGGATGTTCGCAAGGGGGTAGGCCTCCACCCAACGCGTGTAGCAGTCTGTCACCACCAACAAAAATCTTTTCCCTCGGGGCGTGCGGGGATATGGTCCCATTAGGTCTATGGCGACTGTATGGAATGGCTCGGTGGGCTGCCTGGGTACCTGCTGGGCTGTCCCGTCGGTGCGGCGCGCCTTGTGCCTCTGGCAATGTTTACATCTCCTCACGCAGTCCCGTACAAACTTGTTTACCCCTGGCCAGTAGAACTGTTCCCGCAGATCGTGTCGCGTCTGGTCTGCGCCGGGGTGTCCGGCTAGCCTGTTCACGTGATACATGTCAAACACCTCCCGGCGGGTGGCGGCTGGCGCGAACGTCCGCCATTGGCCAGCTGTCCCCTTAGGTCGCGCCTGCAGTGTCCCGTCCAATACACGGTAGCCTTCACATTCTCTGCTCCCGCAACGGCGCACGATCTCCTGTGTGTCTGTGTCCGTGAGTTGGGCCGCTCGCACGTAGGCGTCTAAGTCATCAAGCTCCGCGCCTGGCGGTAATGTCGGTGTGACGTCAAGGTTTAGGGCACACAATGCGGCTTGGGTTGTCGGGGTGCGCGGGGTCCTGGGTATGCGCCCGCTGGGCGGTGGCAAAAGCTCCTCCCACTCCGCATCGTCACAGGCTGTGACGGTGACGTCCAGATTTCGCGACAGCTCGTCCGCTAGTTCGTTCTGTTTTCCCGGTACATGCTCGACTTCGAAATCTAAGGCCTGTAGAAGCATGGCCCAACGCGTCAGCTTCGAACGTCGCCCCTGCATCGTGGCCAGCCATTTGAGACATTGGCTGTCCGTTCTCAGTACGAATTTCTGCCCCTCCAGGTGTGGGCGGTAGCGTCTGAGGGCCCAAACTACGCCTAGACACTCACGCTCGTTCACGCTATACCGCTGCTCGATGTCGCCGAACTTGGCGCTTGCATATTCAATCACCCGAGGTTCGCCGTTGTCGCCGAGTTGTAACAGGATGGCCCCGATGCCCTTCTCGCTCGCGTCTGTTTGTACGATCAGGGGTCTGCCTGGGTCCAGCCGCGCGAGTAAGTGGCACTGTTGAAATCTGCGTTTTAGCTCGTCAAGAGCGTTTTGGGCTTCCACGGTCCACCTGAACGGACGTTTGGGTGACAGCTGTTCTGTCATCGGCGCCGCTACTACCGAGAACTCTGGGACGAAGGCTCGCAGCCAGTTATCTAGCCCCAAGAACTTTTGCAGTTGCTTGCGCGTGCGTGGGGGCTCCTTGTTGATAATTATTCTCAGCTGTTTTTCCGTGGGTCGGTTTCCGTCCGCGTTAACCACTAAGCCCAGGAAATCTAGTTCTGTGGTCCCCAGGTGGCATTTTTCGCGATTGCATGTAAGACCATGGCTCGCCAGGCGTTCCAAGACTAATGCTAAATGATGCGCATGTTCTTCCCACGTCTGAGACCAAACAATTATGTCGTCCAGATACGCGGCCGCAAACTTGCCCGAGTAGTTGTCTAAGACCCGTGTCATCATCCCTTGGAAGGTAGCGGGGGCGTCCTGTAGGCCGAATGGCATCGCGCAAAACTGAAATCTCCGCCCGTCCGGGGCTGTGAACGCCGTCTTGGGTCGGTCCGCCGGACGTATCGGCACCTGCCAATACCCAGATTTTAGGTCGAGGGAAGAAAATATCTTGGCGTTACCCAGGCCTGAAAGTGTGTCGGCTATGTTCAGCAGGGGGGGTGGGGCATTAATTGTCACTCTATTGATAGGTTTGAAATTGACACAGAAGCGTAGTTTCCCGTCTTTTTTTTCTGCCAACACGACCTGGAAATTATACGGACTTTCGCTAGGCTCAATTATCCCGTCATGCAACATGTCCTGAACCTGGTCTAGGATGGTCTGTTTACCAACGTGGCCGTAGCTACCGGGTGGGATAAACATTGGCTCGTGAGGATGGGTCGGGATGGCATGCTCAGCTATGGTGGTACGTTTCAGCGGGTCCGCGGACGCAAACACATTACACTGGTGGTCGAGGACCTGCTGGATGGTAGCACGAAACTCGGGGGGAACTCCGTGCTGGAACTCGTCTAGACTGACCTGGTTTACTGCTGGTGGAGTAGGCTTACCCAGCCCGTGGATGGTCCGCCGCCCCTGGGTGCCGACGTGGACGCAGCCGGCCCGGATGTCGATGGCTGCGTGCTGCTCGTAGAGCCAGGGTAGCCCCAGAATGACGTCATCACGTAACTGCTCCACCACCAGCGCCGTCGTGACGGACCGTTGGTCCCGCACGTCCACCTCCAGCGTCGCGACGCCCTGGGTGTAGCAGGCGTCCCCCGTGGTAGCCAGCTGGAGTTGGCCCGGGTGGTGCTCGAAGTTGTCACGGCCAATCACGCGTGCCGCCACACAGTTGTGGCTGGCGGCGGTGTCAACAAGCGCGTGGACTGCGCGCCCGTTGACAACCACCGGAATGCGCAACAGGTCGGCCTCCGCCGCTCCCACGTGACCCAGGAGAGGCCCCGCCGCCGTAGGTCTGTTGTTGTTAGGTGAGGCGGGGGAGGTGGGCTGTCTTAGCGCGCCGCCCCCTGCCGTCCGTTTCCCGACGGCTGCTGCGCCGCGAAGTCAGGCCGGAACTTGTTCCTCACCGGGCAGTTCTCGTGCCAATGGAACGTGCCTGGTGGACACGTGTGGCACTGAGGTGGTGGGCTGCCGCCGGTAGTCCGTCTCCGCCATGTCAGCTGCGCGTGGCCGCTCGGTCCGGGTTCGTCGCGCCTAGCTTGGTCTCGGGTGGGCGCCGTGTAGGGCACCAGCGCCTTGGTGTCGGCGGGCGTCGTGTCTTCCTGCTTGGTGCTCAGGGTGGCGTGGATCCTGGTCGGTCTGACAGCTCGTAGGTCCTGCTCTAAGACGCGCGCCTGTTGGACGAACTCCTCTGCCGGACGCCGCGTCATCGGGCGTAAATACGGGCGAAATTCCGGGCACATCAGCTCAACTACCCGCTCCAGCACTAAGGTAGGTTCTTCTCCGGGAAACAGCCGCTTGTACAGACGTATTTTTTTCATGATAAACGCCTCCGCCGCCTCCGTCGCGCCTTGCTCGAGACAATACAGCTCCGTCCGCACTCTCATCTCTGTCTTCACGTCCGCGAATCTGGCCTCGAACAATCTCGCGAACTCGGTCCACGGCATGTCATACTCCTGGACGATCTGCCACCACGTCTTGGCGTCGCCTTTGAGCGCGGTGCTCACCCTGTTCGCCCACTCACACTCCGGCACTCCGTAGCGATTCAGGCGTTCCCGACACGCGTGTACAAATCTCCGCGGATCGTCTCTGGTTCTGCCCGCAAATTCCGGTAGCTCCACGTGTCCTATGAGAGGTACCCTGCTCCGTGGTGTGTCGGCGGCGTCTCTCACCGGGCTGCGGCCTGACGGGCCCGCTATTCTCACGTGGTGGCACCACTGGCACGTGTACCACCCGTCTTGAAAGGAGATTATTTCGGACTTCGCGAAACACGCCGTGTGCTTGAACGCGCGACAGTTCCGGCACCAGCCTCCCTCCTGCGTCTTGCCCTCACACTCCGCATCCGTGCACTTCCCGTGTCCCGCCTCAAACTGATCCGCCCGTTCTGCCTGCTCGTGGTTCGGCTGCGCTTCATACTTTCCTACGCACACGCACGTGTCCGTCCACGAAGAAATCGCCGTCCCGCTCACCTGGCGCGGTCGCGCGCACATAACACAATATAAGCTATTCTTTTGAAACAACTCACTTGCCTTAATCGCGCCCGGATTTTTGTCAAGTCCGTGGTTGTCCGACATGGTCGTGTGGTGGTGAGGCCGGTCGATTGCCCCTCTTCCCTTCGCTACGCGACGCGACGCGGATGGCGGTACACACACACACTGACCTGGCCCGGCTGCTGTTGTCGCGAGGAATCCGGCCACCTGGCTGCTCGCAGCGAATTCCTGGAAGCGCGCGCCCGGCTGGTCACGTGGCCGGCGCGCCAGAGTCCCGCTATGCGCTCCGCGCGAACAATAGTTCCGGCGCGAACTTTAGTTCCGCGCGCTCCGCGTAACAACCGCCTATCTCACACGCTCGTACAGGTCTGGTTTTCGCGGAAGATGTAACTCGCCCCACGCTCTTGGGCGCCATTTGAGGGCTGATCGCGCATTGCCGGTGATTTTGAGATGTTAACTATGGGCGCCACCACGTGGAAGGGCACGTGGACCCGGCGGAGTCTCTCACTCAGGGCGTGACGTAGCCCAAGTGGGGACGAGTTACCAGCCCTTTCTATCCTAGCTACCCAGACCTGGCCCGCTCTAGGCGTCGGGCACGCCACACTCCTAGACTCCCTCACCACGTGATTAAATAAATACTCACTTTATATTTATTTTCCAGATTTAATTTCACTAACACGTCTCTCTACACGCCCGTTACACGTTACACATTACACGGTTAAAAAGCCTGAGGCACGAATCGGTTTAGGTGAAGGCATGGTCCGCACACGTGGCCATGCTGCAAAGTTTACTTATTACACGGTGATGAAAGAAACTCGACTGAGACAATTAATTAATTAAACAGTCCGCTGACCGAGAGCTGCCCCGAGGATGACGAACGAAAGCGATTTAAAAAGAATTAACGATACAGAAATTACTTGGTCAGAGATGAACAAAGGTTGAGGTCCCCGGGGTGCTGGCGCGTCTGCTCTCGGTCAGTGATGAAGATGGACTGCGCTGAGCTCATCGCTCGCAGGTGGCAACATGGCGCCCTTCGCGCCAACACAATTACCGTTACTATATTCTACGACTCCGTGCCCCGGCGAAAGTTGAGTAAATTACAGATAAACATTAAAAATATATAAAAATTACTGACAATGGAAAGTTTGTTACTATTTACTTATTTAATGATAATTTATATAAAAGCATTCCTACCCTCGTCCAAGTCCGTGCCTGTTCGGGTCCGCCCGGGCAACGTCTATAGTTATTTAAGGTAACCTATTTAAATTAAAGAAAACACAAGTAAACTGCACAGCACTGGGGCGAAGATGGATGAAAACAACAAAAAGGCTTACAATTAATATTAACATAGCAATTTTAGGGATCGCCGCACTGCTTCTACGCGCCCTCTTGTGGTAGTTCGTGGCGCGCAATTCAAACACACGACTACGTACATGGCGGTACAAATGCCGGGGAAGGGGAGAGGAATGTTGAGGAAACGGAGACTGACTAGGCTCATGGGGCGTAGCCCCGGCTGACGTCAAACTCAATTAATTAATTGTAAAAAAAAGAGGTTTGTATTGTTAGGTTAAGAATTTTATTTTCAAGCACAACTAAATAATGATACAAATAAAATGACAATATAACCTCTTTGATACATATTTCAAGGGACCATGGCGAAAAAAAATAAAAGGGGGGAAATGTAAAAATAAAACTTTATTATCTCATTATGATGGAAATGACAAGAAACAAATATGCACCACACTAAAATAAAATGTCAGAAATGCTTACGTTTTAATATATTACCTAGAACTTAATTATCTCACTTGGTGAAAAGAATATATCCATCCATTCTTGCAGTTCTTCACAACCATAAAGAGAAAATAAATTTTCGGTTCTTGACTAAGAACATTCTGTGCATGTTTTAGCATCTCAAAATTTCCACATTTTATGGTGAGATTTTCTTACACAAAATATTTAAACTCTTCAAAAAATCGCGTGTTACCATTTAATTCATTTCAGAAATTTATCGGAAACAATTCTGTTAAACTAACACAACTATTTTCAAAAGATTGTTTACGTTTGGTAATAAAAAATTACGAACGTTTCAGCAGCAATGTTTGGAAATTCAGGTTAGCCAACTGCCTTTCCAAAATATATCTAATGTAAAACGAGCATCGCCGAACACGCACAAGAACTCCGATTTATAGCAATTTGGTTATGTTGCTTTTAAACTTATTTTAATATGGTCGCAGAAATCCACAATGTATTTGGGTAAAATCGCATTCAAAAATTATTTCATTTTAATTCTAGAAAGTTTAAAGTGCAGAGATGTGAAACATCTTATTTTTCACGTTCACGTAACCAAAGATTTGGTTCATGGCCGTATGGTTTACCATGGCCGGTAGCACAAACAAAAAATTAGGTTGTTTACAATGGCAAATGTAGCTGCCATGATCAAATAGTTAACGTTTACGTTATTTTACTTGCCGTTTATATTTACATAATTTTCTTTAAACATTTATGGTTTTGTCTAATTATTTTTGAAAGTTTACTATTAAATGAAGTGCTGCTGCAACGTAATTTTCGAAAAATGCTTTCGCTTAAAGCGGGAAAGTAGATACTGCATTTGTACTGTAGGGAAAATGGCGGTGCAAGTAAATAAATATGTTAATCACCGTAATTCGTAAATCAATTCCGTAAAAAAAGATTGTATTAGGTAGTTTAAAAATTATATTTGCATGCATTTTAATATTTTCTTACGTTGCGTAGGAGATGTATTTTGCAAATTTAAAAACAATGCAGGAATCGGTCATGGTCGATTCCAAAACCTTTGTATTCTGAATCCCTCGATTATACTGGAATCGGTGGAACCGACCGATTCCGGAATCGGAATCGACCCATCACTAATTCTGAATAATGCCTTTGTCAAGGGGCTGTAACTGAGGTGTGCAATTCGGTGGCAGAAACATCAGTTTGATGTTTTCCAGTCGAAGATCAACAGTGTGTGCTGCACAGTTGTCTACTAACAAAATAATTTTTCTTTCCTCTTTCTTCATGTCCTTATCGGTTTTCATGAGCCAGTTTGAGAACAGTTCTCTTGTCATCCATGCACGGATGTTGCTTGCATAATCAGCAGGAAGACAAGAAACTCCCTTGAAACACCTGGGAGACTTGTGTTTACCAATAATAAATGGCCTCAATTTTTTTTGTTCCTGTGGCGTTGCAACAAAACAACACAGACAACCTTTCCTTTGCTTTTTTCCCTCCAGTACATTTTTCACCCCTATATGCCATTGTCCTGTTCGGCAAAAGCTTGTAAAAAAAATGCAGTTTCATCAGCATTGAAAATATTGTCTACTGAGTATGATTTAAAAATACTCTCCCACTTTTCTAGTTTGCTGCCTCTGAGTCTGCATCTTTGTCCTCCCCACAAACAACCTTCCATAATAAACCATGTCGTTCCCGGAACCGGTGCAACCACCCCGAACTGGCTTAGAAGTCTTGAATGTCAATAAGCAATGCAAACTGTTTAGCTTTAGCTTGCAACATTGGGCCAATTACTGAAACATTATTTGATCGTACTTCCCTCAACCATTTGTTCAGGGCATCTTCCAAACCTTGATGATCGCCAGAACGAAGCCTTTTGCAGTCACAACCAAACAAAGATTCTTCGTACATCTTTTCGATCTTTACCCAGTCTTTTACAATGGTACTAAGAGTCGTCGCCGCAATGCCATATGTCTTCGCAACTGCGACTTGCTTTTTCCCCTTGTCTAGTTCTCTGAGTATTTCCACTTTTTCCTTCAGTGTGAATTGCTTTCGTTTCTTTTTATCTCCAGGATCACTCATTTTGTAGCACAAAAACAATGCGGTGTCTAAATAATGTAACCTGAAAATAAACTCAACAATAACAATAAACAATCCCGGTACACGTCAAACAGTATATTAGCATAGCGCAGGGATGCCACCAAGAATAGTTATAAAATCCTGTATTAGACCATAAAAAATCCTCTAAATTCCTGTATGAAGAAAATTTCTGTAAACAGGTTTTTCATTTGCGCCAACATTTTTTTTACAGCTAAGACACAGGAGAAAACAAAGTATTATAAGCATATTTCTTCAAAAATCAGATTTTCCTTCCTTCCAGTTGCATAGACCTACTTTAATATAATAATAATGAAGGTAGAAAAAAAACTGATAAGTTTACATGTAAAGAGTTAAGTACCAGTATGAGGTTCTCACAAAAATCTCTTAAAAAATATACACACAGACTATGACGTATTTGCAGGCATTTCTTGTCTGAACACTCCAACTGCTTCACTTCTTCAGGTTCCTGTTTTTTTCTCAGCTCATCAGTGAGTTTGTTTTCTAACCCCAAATTTTTGGTCCTGTTGTGGCAGTGCAGCAATGCATTCAACATTGGCATTTCTAAACAACAGCGACCGTTTTACCGGGTTTCAGCCACTTTAATTCTACTTCCCACTCACGTTTATATCGTTATTTATACAGCGTTCGATCTGGAGATGCCTTGCGTTTTCTTTCCATTTCTTTCAATTACAATCTCCACAAAGATGCATGCCGATCTTTTTGTACGTAACAATTACTTTAAAAATAACAACAAACTGTAAACATTCCATCAATCCATCATAGAAATTGTGATTGCATGGTATAACAACACAGACTGTAAAAACACTGTCACAGATATATCTTCGCACAAATATTACTGGGCGTGTTCCGTACGCACGAACGCACCATCGCGCAGAAGGGAGAAACAGAACACGGTGTCTAAAACAACTGTCATAGATATTACGATGCACTGTATACATTCATCTGTGAAATTAAAAAATGCTTCCAGACATAAAAGCGTGAATTGTTATCATCTTAGAAAAACTGAAACGACGTAACAAAGTGAAGTGTCTCTTGATGAAATGTTATCTATGAAGTGGAGTGGGAGCAGTAAGTAAATATTTATGTTTGTGCATTCGTCAATTAAAATATCCGTGATTCAAAGTGTGTATCCGTTAATCTGGTGTAACTCCAAAATATCCGTGAAAACGGATAAAATCCGTAAAAAGGCATCCCTGGTGTAGCGTAACACTTTTGTCTAAATAATTAATACTTCTCTCAAACTTCCGTGTTTCCATGTATCGAATGGTGGTGTGTTGCTCACGTCGCATACTACGTACGGTATAATCTATGGTAGTGCACGCAACTGTTTGTAACTTTGTTTTGCGGGTTTAGAGGTTAGATAATACGTTGCGGTGGTATTTGTGTATGTTTGTTCTACAACATTAATCATTTAGCTGGAAATTTATTTACCAGTATAGAGTAAATTTTGGTGTAGTAATGCCACGCTACTAGTAGAATTTATACGTTATAGTGAAAATATGATACTTTAAACTGAAACCGTTTTGCATGGTGAAGATACAATTTTTGGCGGGGACTTAAAAAAAATACGTTAAAGTGAAATATACATTATAATGAGGTACGTTGTACCGGTATTCTACTGTGCCGTGTTTTCTCGCATAATCGTCACAGTTTTTATTCTAAAATCAAGTTTGAAAAGTAGGGGTGCGACGATTATGTGGGGAAAAAAAATTTAGTTTGTTAAAGTTATTCATAAAAACAAAACCAATTCATGGAAAGTACATTTATTTAAAACGTGAAGTATAAAAGAGCACGCGAAACTATTATATTAATGAGACATGCAACAAAAAAACCTTTCAACTTTAAATAGAAAAACAAAATCTGTGATCCAAATGCATACCTGCCAACCCTCCCGCTTTAGGCGGGAGACTCCCGATTTTATAACCTTTCTCCCGCCCTCCCGATTTGTCATTCAAATCTCCCGCTTTTTGGTTCTGTTTGTCTTGAAGTTTTTAATGCCGTTAATTTATAGTATTAATATGTTTGTACCATTATTTCGTAAAAGCGTTTAGTAACTACGGTTCGTACCATAACGTGTGGTTATTTTAATAGCCTCAATGCCCACAATTGTCGGCTAAAACTCTTGGTTAAGCGTAGAAATAAACGTAGTTATTTACGATAATTATGGGAGCTGTTTTGGTACACGTTCGTCATTGGTGTTTGTTAGCCAACCAGAAAAAGGTTTCATTTGTTTTCCAAGATGGCGTGTGTTGTCAACATTGAAAACTGTGTTTTCGGTGGTGGTGGTTTGAAATAAAGACGGACTGAATTAATGAGTTTATGATACCACTGTTTGCATTCGTGCCCAAATTCGCTTCGGTTTCTAAGCCGGCTATGTGTGAATTGTTAGTTTGTGCCCGAACAAATTCGCCTTTCAACGGTGTATTCATAAAAATATTATTTTGTGAAGCAGTTGCGTGATGAGTATTTTTGTTTAGTTGTAGGTCTACTCCACAATAGGGATTTAATAGAAATGGCGTTAAGTAAGCCTACAGTGAAGTATCTTGCTGTGTACAAGAAGACATTCAGTGACGAATTTCTGTGCATTTTGCAATCGAGGAAAGGTGAACATGCTGCATTTTATAAAGTGGTACATTTCTATAAAATATTGATAATGACATAGGACTTATTTAGGCATAGTAAATATCAAGAAACTGAAAGATGTTGATTGAAAATTGGGGAAAAAAATTTAACAATCTAGAATTAACGCATGTTAAAGATGAGTAAATTTTAAATTTGTTTTTATATGGTGTGCATGTACTATGCCCTCTTTTTGTGGCCCTCCCTACCCTATATTTTGTAAATGGGAAAATCTTTCTCTTTTGAACTCTCCACAGTAGGCACGTGCAGACAATTCTTAAAAATTGCAACTAGCCCAATAAAAATATTACAATTTCAACCAGCTGTTTTTTATAATTTTTACTTATAAATATGCTTAAAAGCACTATTTTGCTTCTTCAAAACAAAATTTTCCCGGGGGAGAGCCCCCGGACCCCCCGCTTTATTGGGGGAACAAGTATTTACTCCACTAAAAAAACCTCCCTCTTTTGGACTGGTTAAAGTTGGCAGTTATGCAAATGCAAGCCGAACGAACGCTTAACTATCGCCACAGTAAGTACACACTCCACGAAAGAGAGCGGGCCATCAGATCTAGTTAACTCGTCACTTGACAGAGAGCGCTCGTTGTTTGCACTCGACTAGATATCAATATTCAGCTACGTGTGCGCGCTCTATACGGGAAGCAACATAACCAAACAGAGAGCGTGCGTTGCATGAACTCAGCGAGATATCAATATTCGGCTACGTGTGCACGCTCTATATGGGAAGCAACATATAACCAAACATTAATGATTGCAACGAGCGCTGGCTACATTTTTGTAAGTGGTACACCGCGGTGACACAGACGAAAAGATGAAGGTTATAAAGTTTAAAAATGTTTTTAAAAGAAAATTTACACATTTGACAACTTAAGTGGAAACTCGTTACTACGAGAGCTGATAATGGCTGCAAAAATTCTCGTAACGAGTACTCGTAATAAACAAATTAAAAAAATTAAAGTCAAGTTAGTTTCTGGACCGTCCAAACAGTCTTAATTTCACACCGTAACTTGAAAACGGTGCACTATAGTGAAAAAAAGTGTTGAATAAAAGTTGTAGCAAATTAAATCACGAATAGAAAGTGTGTCTATGCAATTTTTTGTATCTACAACGGTTTTTGATTTAATCGCGAATGAAATGGCCCGATACAAAGACTGGCGCTGTTCAAGATCACAGAGGAAGGTATGTGAAGCGTTGGGGAAAAAAAGGGAAAAAAAGAAGGGTGTTAGCTGGTCTATTTTTAGATTTACCCCTCCGCCGACTTAGGATGGGAAGCAACTGGCACTGTCAAGAGAAAGACAGGAAGGGAAAGAGAGAGAGCGCATGTGTTTGTCACCAGTCCCACTCAGTCCGTCTGGCACCCACGTAGCCACATAGCTGTCTGTATTTACTGCGTGAACATTATTTTTTTAACTGACGGTGGTTTTCCTTTTTTGAAAATGCCATTCAAATCACTCGTACTTACGAAAGGACCAACAAGGAAGCACTCGTAATAACCGGTTTAATTTACTATGATTTACGTAGTCAAACTGACGGTGCATCACAAATATGTCGTAACGAAGGTTTCGTAGTATCCCGTACTTGTAATAATGAGGTTCCACTGTACGTATTTCCGTTATTTAAATAAGTAAGAGGTAATGTCCGAATAAATATTAGATTTCTATTTTAAAATACATTGTTTTGTACTGAAAAAATACCCACACAAAGCGCTCGGAATTTAATAGTGGGACCAAAAACATCATGCGACGTTTACGTGAGAGTTTTTTTTTTTTTTTTCTTTATATCCAAATTTTGACGACCAAAAATATGGGTGCGACGATTATGCGATAAAAGAGGGTACTTTCCGCTGCTACCTAATGATTTTGCAGAGTGTGACACAGAAATGAGGAGGCTATTGTTTCCATTACTCCGGATATGTTAACCAAAGTGTGGGAAGAATTGGACTTAAGAAAAACTATGTTAGTTGACCTTTAATTTAATGTATGATTTGTTGTAAATAGTCTAAATGAAACTATTATAATATATATCATTGAAACTGTGACATTCCTTTATGGACATCCTGTCTTCTATATGCTGCTGACCTAACAACCATCTACACTATTTTATGTATTCTGATATGACTAACCAAACCTAGTAATTTGTTAAAATGGTAAACCCCTTAATATCACTGCACCATTTTGGAGAATGTTTGAGAAACATTTCAGGAAATAAATAAAAAGCAGTTATATAATTTTTGTTTCAGAAAAGGTGCTCTTCTTCAGAGTTACAGATTAAATATACACCTAATCCTGTCTATAATTTGAATAAAATTATATTCAGGAACTAAAATAACTTTCTGTTAAAACATTAAGACAAATGGCAGGTACTAAATAATAGCAATATACCAACTCTCAACATTTGGCATAACATTCATGATGTATACTTGTCTAGAGGTTGTATTAAAAACTTAAGTAAACGTACATAAAACACATTGGAATATGTTTTCTCATACTGTTTACACTTATTTATTAGCTTAAACTATAAATTAAGAAAATGTAAAGTGTAAACAAACAATAGGGTAGATCATTTCCATATTACCTGCTAAACAAAAATTTTCTCCGCTTAAAAAAAAAAAAAAAAAAAAAAGCCACATTTTTTGTGTGACATCAAGTAATCAAACAAAAGTTACTTATAAACCAGGTATAATATAAAATGTGTACTAACTTATGTAAATAAAGCCACCCTGTTTTTAAAAAAATAACCAAAGATATAATAAATAAAATAAGCAGTGTAACTCTGCATTATATGCACAGCAATAAGTGCATGGACAAAAACCAAAGTATCACGTTTGAGGCATTCATAAATAATTTCTATATGTGCTTTTGTAGAAAAAATACTACGTCCAATATATCAAAATAATATATTATTGAAATATTTTTATTGTGTTACAAATCTATGACCAACTGCATGAAATTTCAGAAATGGCATTGATCATCTAGTGAAAACAGCCAAACTTTGTATTTCATTAAAAAGATTCAATTTTGCAGAAAAACTTTATTTTGCAGTATACAATTTTTCGGGGCCCCCTATGCATTAGTTGAACGTGCATATTGCATTACTTATTCAGACCATTAAATAGTCATTAAAAATTTGATTAGATGGTTGATGGAGGAATGTTTATTAAAGTGGAAACGTTATGTTCACAAATAAAAGGTTACGTTTATACCTAAATTGAATCTTGAAGTTTTTTGTTATTTTTTCTGTAACTGTGACTTATCCATATAAACAACTTTTTTCACTATTCTTTTATGTATTAGGTCACTATAAAATTTTAATTAATACAATGGTTATAGGGAAATTTAGTGGGCTGTATTAAAATATGTCAGTAGATATGTATTAGAATTGTGTAGCAGTTGGAGACAAAGCACGATGCTGTAGTCTTGTGAAGGTGTTGTGGTGGATGTAAAATAGTGGAAACCCAGTCTTACACTCCTGAAACTAATTCAGCTATCTTTAAAAACAAACTACTGAGAAACAAGATCTTACATTTGTTGCATATCTTATTGTGTTCAAGTTTGTCACCAAATGGGATCCCTGCTGCTGAAATTCTCAGGATGCAAAATGAGCATTACATTGGTAACAGGCCGTGACTGTATAGCTAGTGATTGTGAATCATGAGTAGTGAAATGTTACATTCTCGGATGATATGGGCTACAGCAAAACTAGAAAAGGTAATGGCACTGGTTTCTACGGCAAAATTAATGAGTCTATTCTTTCAATTTTCTTCATGAAAAATTGCTTGAATAATTGTATTTGAAATAATTTGTTATTACAAAAACATGATTATGAGGGCACACCTACATTGCAGTGTTAGCGTTTGCTTTAAATACTATATTTAACTAACCATCGGATCTAGAATTCATTCCATCGAAAAGAAAAAATTCAGGAAACAAGTATACCTGCTTGTAATTATGCTAGTAAGGTGCCCGGACAGCCGCACAAAGAGGAGGCGAAAACGGTCCGCGCGGGGTGGGGGTGGTGACGTCGCTCCGTTGCTCGCCTCGCCGTGATGACGTGCGGGGGTGGGGGGTTGGAGTGTCCTTTGTCCGCTCGCCTCGTCGCGCCGGTCTGTCTGGCCTTCGACCCTTCCTGTGTCCAAAATGGCCGTTTCGTGTCTCCGCTGTTGCCTGTTGGTGAATTTATCTCGAAAATGTCCAGAAGGGGGGAAAAAAAAATTCACGTTATTTTCTGCCCCATTCAGCGGGCGCCAAATGCCGTCGTCCGGGGTCTCGGGCTCGAGTCCCGGTGTGGCTCCTAGTGGGAAAAGGCGGCTCTTGATACGTATGGTCCGGGTGGGCGCCAGACTAGCTCGGCTCTAGTCGTGAATTTGGGGTCGTGGATGTATGTGCCCCTGCGTGGCCCACTAGGGCCGGCGGCGGTGTTGCGTGAGATGTTTAAATAATAGACGTGGAGTTGAGGTGGCGGTGTCGTACCTTTTATTCATAGGAGCGAGTCGTACACAATACAACACTCTACAGAGGTCCCCGGTGGGAGGGGGGGTTTACTCGTTATTCCGTGGCGCCGTATTGTTTGTGTTCCGCGTTACGTGGGCCTCGGCCGCTGTTACGTCTCATACGTCTCACTGGTTACGCGGGTAACGTAATTTCGTAACACAAAGGCGGGACACAAAAGTACACTGAATTAAGGGGGTGCGCACAAGTTACGTGGCACTCGTTACTCGGGTAACGTAAGTTAGTAATACAAAATACAGGACACAAAAATACACTGAATTAAGGGGGCGCGCACAAATTACGTGGCACTCGTTACTCGGGTAACGTAAGTTAGTAATACAAAATACGGGACACAAAAATACACTGAATTAAGGGGGCGCGCACAAATTACGTGGCACTCGTTACTCGGGTAACGTAAGTTAGTAATACAAAATACGGGACACAAAAATACACTGAATTAAGGGGGCGCGCACAAATTACGTGGCACTCGTTACTGGGGTAACATAAGTTAGTAATACAAAATCCGGGAAACAAAATACACTGAATTAAGGGGTGGACGGTTGGAGACGGCCAATCCTGTATACGAATGTCTCTGCACGGGTGTTGTGCCCACTGTGGTGAAACACGCACCGCAATTAAGTTTGTCCAAGCTCCCTTGCGGGTTTGTGGTCAGCGCCGTGCGCATGACCTTAAGTAAAGTTCTGTGAATTGCGGGAGGCGGCCCGTGCCGTATACTGAAGATCAACCCCGCTGACCAAGTGTGGTGCGTCTTTAAACTGATGTGGTCGGACTAGGTCCTGGACCGAAAAGGGGGACCAGGTACTCACGGAGAGGTTAAGTAAAAAAAAGGGGTTCTGTTAATTAGTGACTATATTTACCGGACGTTACTTTCGATGAAGACAAAGGCTGTTGGCCCTCCGTGGGACGTATGTCCGCCCTGGTCCGTGAGCTGTGCTGAACTGCCGATCTGGCATAGCGTCCGAGGGAGGCTCGGCCTCTCTTGCGCCAGGTTTGACCTCATTACGCTAGACTCTAAATGGGTGTGTCTGGAAGAGACTTTATTGTCGCTAAAATCCTAATTTAATGTTCCAGGAGGAATGGGTACGGTTCTTCTCTTGTCTACTCAGGTTTTCGCAGGTTTGCCTTTAATCGCTGTTCGGCTCGCCTGACTCGGGTGGGCCATGGCCAGGGGTGTGTTCCGTTAGCGGGAGCGTATACTGGCGGGTGCAGGTCGGGCTCTGGGGTGGTCGTCGGCCGGACGACGTCAAAACAATCTGGGCTAGATTGCAATTTACAAATATATGCTGCCTTTGGCTAAAAGAGAATAACTACCTACTAGGTTCTCTACATCTTGATATTTTTTTTGTCTGTTGTGTAGCATACACTAACGAGCATTTAGAACCTGATGCTCCTAGTATGGATAATAGTTCTTAAAACTTACTAGAGAATGAATATTTGTGACAAATGCCGGCAGGAAGAAGTGCTGTATGTACAGTAGCATCAGATTTATTAGGATTACAGCATACACATCCAAATGTGCGCCAGGCACCTTGAATCCCATCTAAAACATCCAAATGCTCTTTAAATCTGATGACAGTAACAAATGTGCCAAACTGTCATTGAGAGCTTTATGGAGACATCAACTTTGTAAGTATAGCCATCTACCTAGTATCTGTAAATGCAAAGGGTCTTAACTAAAATTGTGCTGTTAAAACTTTTGATTGGCATTGGAGAATCGATTAGGTGTTCACAACACTGAAGAGAGCTGATACCAATTTGTTACCCAGAGGCATAAGTAATGTCAAGCTAGTTAGGGCTGATGTTATGTTCTATTTATTGAGTACCTTCAACTAATTAAGGGAACCAGTGTATAATAATGAAAATCAGAAGTGCCACAACTTTTATTTCACACTTCACCCACCAGAAAACTCCGGGAATTCTTGACATTCCAGAAGCAAGTTGTACAATCCTTGCCATGGAGATCATTGGTAGTTTGAAAATGACGTCGTTCCGACCGAAGGCCATTAGCCCGGCCTCAGGCCGCAGTACTGGTTCCTGCTGGCGGAACGCACCACTCGCCAAGTCTCCACTCAGATGAGACGAACAGCGTAACCTTGGCACAAGCCAACCCATGCAAGAGTTCTGATAGCTCGCGGACGTGCGTGTACCGTGGGAAGCCTTCAAGTTTTGTCTCTGATTCTTCACGACTGGTAGCTATAGTCATCACCAAATAACTTTTTCAAGCGACTCCAGGTCGGTTTTTTTCTGCGGTGCAGGGATTAACCCGGCCGTCGCTACTTTTCAAGTCAAGCCACCGAGTCTAGGGGACACGCTGGGGCCGATCTACCCACTCACGGTTAGACGACAGAGCGAGCCTTGCGCCCTCCCGGAAAAAGCCCCCAATTTGCACGTACAGCTCGTGGGAATCGCACCCGAAACCCCGGCTGATGGTAAATGGCGCCCCTGCGTGTGGCAAATAGTGCAAAATAAATCAGCAAGAGAAACATCTGCCAAGCAAAACCGTACAGAAAACAAACCAGGAGAAATTTCAAAACAGAATGCTTCATGCAGTCCAGAGGCGACTCGGGGCAGACAGGCCGGCGCGACGAGGCGAGGAAACAAAGGGGCTCCAACAACCCCCCCCCCCAACCTCCTTTCTAAATAAACATTTCGACCTAGCGCATGACGCGGACCACCAACACCACCCACACCCCTCCACTGCGCCCGTTTCCGTCCGCCGCTTTGTGCGATTGTCCAGGCACTCTCAGCCGCTGCTGCGCACGGCTATCTGCACTACCTCCCCCCCTCACCCAACAAGGCCGTTTTCGTCTGCGCTTTGTGCGGTAGTCCGGGTGCTCTCGGTCCCTACCTACACACGTGTGTCCGCACCACCCCCTTCTACCGAGCCACTGGAGTTGCGGACGCAACCAACCCGGCCCTACAATTGCGATCTTTGCTTTGTGCGACTGTCCGGGCACCCAGCCCGTGGACCCGCTAAGGAGCGCGGGGTACATCACCAATATCAGCTGTCCAAAGCACCACGAGTCGCAACACAACTATGTTTCACCAAACATCCAACGGGACATGCGCACACTGTAAGCAACCGAGAACCACCGACTTGCTGACAGGTTCACTGCCTAGCAAAGCACTTGCCAATGCGCAGCACAAACCAATACAATGTCACCAACTAACCAAGCGAACCACGAACAGTGGAACATGGACTTGGAGACGATTTGTCTGGGAAAAGTAGAGACAGGGTATACAATACTACCACAACCCACACTGACAATGCCAGCCACCGAGAACAAGCCAAACACGTGTTACGGCATGCCCCCATACAAAACCACAGAACAACCGATTGGGCACGACATCGCAACGCTACCCACCAACATGCGCATGGAGTCGGTGCGAACCGCCCCACGCTCATCGAGGTTACCCGAATTCAGTGGTGCACCTCACGACACCCGCGCATACCTCCACCAGTGCAAAATCTGACTCACGCGAAGCGGAACCCTAATCGACGAGTGGCCGAAGCGAACCAGCGAACAGCTGCGGGGAAACGCCCTGACCTGGTGGTGCCTATGGGGCCGTTTTGATATGGAATGGCAGGAGTTTACGGCCTTCAGCCAACGATTCGATGCAGGCGCGACGATTGTGCAATGCACCGCGCAATTCTACGTGCACAAACAGCGAGACGGCGAGCCCGATGAGAATTTCGTGGAACACAAGCTACAGCTCTTAAAGCGCATAGCACCACTCACAGAGCCCACCAGAGCATTCCTTACCATCACCGTACTGTTGAGGGACGAGCTCCAGCCGTTCATGTAAACACCGTCATTAAAAACGTGCAACTCGCTGTGGCGGTGGAGACAAACATTCAGAGGATGTGGGGAAGGAGCGCACGTGGCCCCGAACTAGAACGGTGCAGCCCACCCAACTGCCGACACCTGCTAGCAATCCAGGCACCACCACCCCAACCACAACAGAGGGACCCCAACCTCAGGGAGCCGAGAACGCTAGGCACCGTCAGCCCGATGCAGCCGGAGGCCAGCGCGAATTTTCAACCGCCGCAGTGCAGGTTAGGATGCTCCAAGGGCACTTACCACTGGCACAGCGACTGTCCTAGGGGGGTATATGCCCGGCGCACGACACAACCTGCCTATCGGCCACCCACCACCTCGCACAAACAGGAGCCGACGGGAAACGAGTAAGGGGGGAACACAGATGGAGCCTCCCGCCCACAATACCGACACGCGAACCAGGTGACGCCTTGACAGCTGAAAACCCACCCGCGACAAGGGCAGCACGACGTGAACCACCCACCACGACACTCACAACAGGACCTAGCGACTACAGTGCCGCACCATGCTCAACTGCCAAGTGCATCCACAGTGCCGACATACGCCACATGAGCGCCGGTGACAACCATGACGAGCCATGACAGGAGCTGCCCACCACAACACCTCGCTACCTAAGACTACTGGGTATACCAACCACGACAGAACCCACCACGACACTCACGACAGGACCCGGCGACCCCAGCGCCGCACCACGCTCAACCACCGAGTGCACCCACCGTGCCGACATACACCATTCCCAACAGCCCGGCCACGGTGGACCAATCCAGTTACAACTCCCCAGGATGGGACAACTCACACAGCCCAGCGACCACCTGCTCCGCGTGCCTGTCGAGGTGAACGGACATTCGACCCTCGCTCTCATCGACACGGGGGCGAGCCAGGTGATCATCCATCACTCGCTGGTACCACCCGGCACCCTCCACCCACACCAGGGCGAACTCCGGCTGGCAACCACCACCCACGCCGGTCGGATGATAGGACACGCGGATGTGAAGATAAGCCTTCGGGAGCTAACTACACCAGTGACCGCTGTTGTTGTGGGGGACTATGGGGAAGAACTTGTGTTAGGGCAACCCTGGCTGGCAGATCACGATGCCGTGTTGGAGATGAAGCCAGCTAAAATCAATGTGGGGTGAACTGAGAGGTTCGCGGTGTATGCGTTGGGTCGAACACCTAGACCATCAGGCCCGACCGTAACCCTAGACGACATCCACCACGATGTGCCGCCGGAATTATGTAGCGCCATCAACAAAGTCCTGCACGAACGATGAGATGTGTTCGCGACCGCCGAGCCCTTTACGGCGCACCACTGTAACCGAGCACTCCATCCCGACCACCACCGACCAACCAATCTATGAATCACCCCGGGGTTATGGGTACAAGGAGCAGAGGATCATACGGGAGCAGGTCACTGAAATGCTGCACAGTGGGGTAATCGAAAGTCTCCAACTGCCCCTACAATGCGTGTATCGTTCTGGCCTCCAAAAGGGACGGTACCCTCCGTATTTATACAGTCTTTCGCCCCCTCAATGCCGTAACAATTAGCGCACCACCCCCGCAGATCACCGTCGAGATGGCAGTATCCGGCCTCGGGAGTGCCCACGTGTTCAGCACGCTAGATCTGAAGTCGGGGTACTGGCAGGTGCCAATCAAACACCAAGACTGGGAGAAAACCGCCTTCACCGTCCCCGATGGCAGGCGATTCCAGTACAGGGCCATGCCCTTCGGGCTCAAGTGTGCACCAGCGACTTTCCAAGCAATGATAATGCGGGTGCTAGAAGGGTACCTCGGCCAGTTCGCTCTCGCGTATCTGGACGACGTTATCATTTTCTCGGAGACGTGGGAGGACCACTGCCGCCACCTAGCACTAGTGCTCGAGAGACTCGCCACCCACCACCTAACCTCGAACCCCGCTAAATGCCACCTGGGTACCTAAAAGGTGGAATTCCTGGGAGACCTCGTTAAAACGTAAGGGAAGCCAGCCTCAGACTGGCCACCTCCAAATGATTGCGGCCACGGAGGCCCCACTAGGAAGCAACTCCAAAGGTTTATCGGCCTGGTTGATTGGCTGAGGGTATACATACCTAACTTCTCACGGATAATCGCACCCCTCACCGACCTGCTTTCACCGCAAAGGCGCTACCACTGGGGCAGCGATGCACAACGCGTGTTCGATGAAGTGAAGGGCGCGTTCACTCGCTGCGACACCCTCGTGTGTATTGAACCCGAACGCCCACTCATCCTGCAGACCGATTCCAATACACTAGGGGTATGCGCCGTCCTGTTTCAAGTTGACCACCTAGGAGACAAGCACGTCGTGGAGTACGCCAGCGTGACGTTCGGGCCTGCTGAGCGTATATACCACAGCAATGAGCAAGAGTGTTTGCCGGTGATCTGGGCAGTAAAAATGTACCGGCCGCACCTCGAGCGCCGGAGTTTTACTCTCCGTACCGATAACTGCTGCCTCACCTGGCTCCAGACAATGCAGGGCAGGAAAGGGAAACTCATACGGTGGGCATTACTCAACCAGTCCTTCGACTTCGTGGTGGAACACATGCCAGGGCGAGAAAACAAGCTGCCAGACGCCCTGTCGCGGCAACTGAGCGACCAACATGAGGTCTTCGATGTGGAGGAGTGGGAGGACATGCTGCCGCCTGGTCCCAACGCCAAACACTCCTCGCCACTGAACACCTATTCACAGATCACGACCGACGCCAACCAAATCGACCCACCACCTGACACCGCATCTGACGTCGACCAACGGGTCATGACCGATCAACGACAATCAACCAAAATGACCCGACGACGACAACAAGCCGGAGACGAACTACATCCGACGTGGAGAGACCAGGACGACCCATTCATGTACCGAGCGCTGGGAGAGGCTGGGTCGTGGAAGACCTACGTGCCCCCCGAGGCGCGCGAGGCCGTCCTGCGGTTCTACCATGACCACGACCTGGCAGGACCCCACGGTACAGATCAGACACAACACGCGGTAGCCCAGCAGTACCATTGGCCGGGTGTGACACGAGATGTGAGGGAGTATGTCCGGTAGTGCGAGGTCTGCAAGGTCTGCAAGGCGCGCCGACGCGATGGGGAGCAGCAGCAGAACCCACGAAAACCGACCCACGCCTTACAGACCATCGCACTCGACCTGATGGGGCCCTACCCCAGGTCGCCCAGAGGAAAGAGGTTCATACTCGTCATGACGGATATGTTCACAAGGTGGACAGAGGCATATCCGTGCAGCAATGCCTGGACGTCCACCACCATCCACCTTATGATGCAGGAGTTCCTGCCTCGGTGGTGCTACCCACAGTCGGCCTTAACCGATAATGGCAGCCAGTTTATCGGCAAGAAATGGCAGGACTGGTGGGCGCGGATGCATATCCAGCACCACACCACCCTGGCTTACCACCCCAGAGCCAACCCCACCGAGCACAGGAACCAGGACTTGAAGATCCAACTGCGACACCGACTGACTGACGACCACTCGAAGTGGGACCAACACCTTGCCGACAACCTGTTCTGCACCCGCCATCGTGTGAGCGCAGCCACTGGCCACACGCCCGCCGAGACGGTGCAAGGAAGTAACCTGCACTTCCCAGGCGAATGGGCCACACGCCCGCCGAGATGGTGCAAGGAAGTTACCTGCACTTCCCAGGGGAATGGGCCACCCACGGGAACCGCACGATGGAGAAGGGATGGAGGAATGCGACCAGCGCAGTACGAACATGTATGAAGACGCACGACGACGACAAACGACCTACTCGCAGAAGATAACCCCCAAGACCATGCAGGAGCCACCCCTAGTCCGAGTGGGAGACCAGGTCTACGCCCGGGTCCACCTGCTGTCGGCAGCCCCCCGCAACTACTGCGCCGAATTGGCACAGCGCTGGTGCGGGCCTTACAAAATACAGAGACACGTGGGCAGGTCCGCATATCTGGTCAGACTAGGGGAGTGGCGCATCCGGAAGATCCACCGCGATGATCTACGACTGGCCACAACACCGGGTGAGTTGATGCCCGAAGAACCCGACCATGACGAGACACATGACGACATGCACGACGACGAACAACCGGTAGCAGACGAGCTCGAACTGGCTACCGGAGAGCATGACCATGACTTCCGAACCAGGACACCAGAAGAGGCCCTCGACGACCTGGAAACACCAAGTGACGACCAAGATCCCATGCACGAGACGACAACGTCACGCCAACCGGGACAGATGACCCACCATGGACAGGTGACCATCACCGACGTCTCGCTGAGCAACCCGGATGGCCTATTGGGAGACACCACCACCGTCATCGACGAAACCGACGACGTGGTACTCAGTGCCGCCGGACAACAACTACAACTCTGTGCAGCGGGGCTATTGATCGCCCACACATCAGAGTAGGATGCGGCCACCCTACCTGAGGGCACAACACATGTCGTGGAGGAACCCGACGACGAGGCAGGAGAAACCCCAGGTATACCCTAACGAAGGAGGCAACCTTACTCTAGCGGGCCATTTAACAACCACGATGCGAGCAACTGCCGTACAACCCCAACGGAAGACCACAACACCACCACGACCACCACTTGAATGCCTCACGACCCACCAGGAGCGCCCGACGAACCGCCCACACGCCAAGTGACGAGACACGTCAGGGACAGGCGGCCTCCGGGGTACCTGGCCGAGTATGACCTTGGGAGGGCCCAGAGGGGCCACCGCGGCCACCGCAACCCCCGCAATCCCGAGAGCACGACAGAGGAAAATCGGCCACTAGTGGACACGCACTACCACCTGCGATCGCCCAGATCCCCAGCTGCCTGGACATGCTGTGAAAACTAGGCCAACACACCACACCACCACATGACCACATCACTGCACACCACCACCTCATCACACCTCCACGCGGCCCCACCAGCCGCAGCTACCCCAGGCGCCATGATGGGGAGTCAACGACATGCTAGGGGTGCAAAAAGCCGCAGAGCCTGATCGTGTGCAAGGCCGGGATTCTTCAGGGGGTGGGGGGGGCATTTGATGTACCAACCGAAGGCCATTAGCCCGGCCTCAGCCCGTAGTACTGGCTCCTGCTGGCGGAACGCACCCCTCGCCAAGTCTCTACCCAGATCAGACAAGCGGTGTAACCTTGACGCCTGGAGGGAGTGTCCCACCCCTCTGCACGCCAACCCCTGCAAGAGTTCTGATCAGCTCGCGGCCCGGAGCGGACGTGCGTGTACCATGGGGAGCTTTCAAGTTTTGTCTTTCTGATTCTTCACGACTGGTAAATAAAATCATCACCAAATACCTTTTTCAACGCGACTCCCCACGCGACTCTGGGTCGGTTTTTTTCTACGGTGTAGAGATTATCCCGGCCGTCGCTACTTTCCAAGTCAAGCCACTGAGTCTAGGGGACATGCTGGAGCCAATAGACACGCTCACGGTTAGACGACAGAGGTAGCCTGGCGCGCTCCCAGAAAACCCCCC
Organism: Bacillus rossius redtenbacheri; assembly: GCF_032445375.1. Taxonomy (NCBI): domain Eukaryota; kingdom Metazoa; phylum Arthropoda; class Insecta; order Phasmatodea; family Bacillidae; genus Bacillus; species Bacillus rossius. The sequence continues at coordinate 74,408,868 of NC_086332.1, forward strand.
CAAATTTCACGTACAGCTCCTTAGACTTGCCTTGGGAATCTCACCCGAAACCCCGGCTGATGGCAAAAAGTTAACATTTATTTACAAGTAGAGCAGTAAAAACAATTCATCCAAGAGTTTGCTTCCAGGATTACGTTATGAAGATGGGCTGTTTTATCATGATGAAACACAATATTTTAACCAATGAAAATGCACATCAATCCATCTCTGATAAAACCAAAGCCCTTAATGTGATACCTTTGGAAAATAAAGGAATCCATGACAAAAAAATGACATTGTCAACAAATGATCTGTTGTTCTATTGCTACCGATACTTGCCTTGGGGTTAGATTAAAATGGATGGTAATGTAAAGTGTGATGATTGTGAAAAAGGGGTGTCATCAGTCAATATTTTTAAAAAAAATTCTATAATTAATTAGCAGTGCGTCACCTCATGGAATGACGCCAAACGTTGGGGCTCAATCATGCAGTCCCTTATGCCACATTGACGCCCACCCCGATAGCATGTGAGTACCAAGAACACATTTGCAGTGCAGAAAAGTGCAGCGAGGAGAACGACCACGAGGTCGATGCCCATCCGCATGGCTATCGAGTATTCATGTGTGCATCCGCTAATAGTTTACTGTACAAATCTTTAAATGTAATTTTTAATCAAGATCTTATCGTCACTTTTCTGGCTTAGTTAAACAAAGATTAGTCACGGTACGACTTTGCAAAAAGTCTAAGCCCGAGTCGCTACTGCTCTCTGTGTACTTCGCACTAAAAACACAGCCTTAGGCGGCGCGGAGCTGCCGGAGGCGGGCCAGTCACTTTCAGCGGCCTCGTGGCCGGCCCCAACTTCGGTGTAGTTGTAAAGAGCTCATAGAATAATGTAAATGAAACCTTCGCGAGTGTTTACCTTTTTCCTTTGTAGTCGATGTGCCGCATGTGCACCCCATTCTGACTTTACACTTTCGCCCGCACTGGTCCGTCCAAGGATGAAACGTGCAAATGCTCCACCGAACTTTCTTCATATTAAATCACTTCCATGGGACTGTGCTGTAGACCGCATCTACCCACGTAAGAAACGTGTAAATGAGTGCCTTCGCCCATGCTTAAAATCAGATAGGTGCGCGATATATCCTGTGCAACTTCGTCATTGTGGCGATTCTTAACTTAATGTTTCTTAACTCTACTCTTTGCGAGATGTGTCAAACATATAGCATTCACGCATGGACTCTGAACCGCGCGCATATGTATTCATAGTGTTTTTTTTTATGTTAATTATTCCGTGTTTTGTCATCCTAAAGTGTTCTCTGTGTAATACAACCCGGAATTGAATTGTCAATCAATCTGTTGCCGAGTACCGCCACCTGCAGAGCTTCACACCGCATCGTCTTTGAACTGTTAACTCCGCGTAACAAAATTTTTCGTAACCATAACACTCACATTCTATAAGTTCGCAGGGCCGTGCTCCGGCACTGAAATGCAATGGGCTGAAAGATACATTTGACGCCGACCGCCAATGCTGCTCTATATCGCATAGACAGCTATGCCTCATTAACGTCTAACGAAGGTGTGTGCACCGAACGCGCTCGGGCGCACACCGGAGTGTAGAAAGTGCAACGCAGCGAACACCATGTAACAAATGCCAAGTCGGCGGAAGGATCCGGCCGGGTGTGGCATATCCCTCCGCCGAACTACAACAAATGTTTATGTGTTTTTCCACAGGAACATATTAGACTTTATTTTCATTGTTTAACACTTTTTTCTTTCAAAATTATGTTTCACCGTGCACCTTGTCCCAAACCTGGCCGGTTCAGTTTCCCGGGAAAAACACTCGTTTTCCGCAGGAAGGCGGGTGGGGAGGGCGGTCGCGCGCGGGAAAGCAGCAGTATCCTTTCGGAGCTCACAGAGGCCGGCAGCCTCCGCGCGACCCGGTACCAGCACTTCTTATTTTCACTGATATGTAGTTTTCAATAGTTGTATAATTCTGTAAACATTTTCTTTCAGTTCCGTGGTCGGTCTCGACTTACCGAGTGGTATGTAACCTAATTATTCAGTGCTCCAAGACGGGCGTTCAATGTGATACGTAAGTACTATGTGCGAACTGCAAGATGGTACGCCGGCACTTCACGTGATAACCTAGCCAATCGGCTAATTAGTTTTAACCCGCACGGGGCAGCCAGTAGGCAACACGTAACAAACAATCTTACTACCGTGTCAATTACTGGGACAGTCCTAAGATTCATGTAGCGTCGCCGGAGTTACGGGCCTACGCGTTCTTAGCCCAGTGTACTTACGTAATTATAATTGTGAAGTGTAATTTTGCTCAGGATTCTAGTGTGTTATGTTAGGGTTTGTTTTTGTAATCATCACATCATGTCCAAAGTGAATGACCTTACCGGGTAGTAAAATCGTGAGCCGCCACTGAGTGAGTGGTCGCGCGTGTGACGATTCGATTCGTCCAGACCGTTACGGCCAGGACGGGAAGCACACTATGTATAGGGCTGTGCCGGAATAAATTAATAAGAAATCATCCGGTACTTTCTTGTTCTTTTCAGGAATCCCGAGTGGCCGAAACAGCTCGGGGGCCCTGCTGTGTCGAACCACTGCCTCTAGCCACAAGGCCGAACCTACCCTGAGATTCCGAACAATACTTAAGTCACTTAAATTTACATTGAGGTTGCGGGGTTCGCGTCACATAAACACCATGAATGGGTTATTTCTGGTATTAAATCAGCATCGTTTTGTATTTCTGTCTTTCAATTCGTCATTGCTTTCTCCCACCATGTGACCAGAAACCCTATTGGAGAACTCATCGGGCACAAACTTTCATAAATTTACCCACGAGACAGTCGAGATGACGACAGGTATGAGGCAATAAAAGTTAATGTGATATTAAGAAATTTATATACTGGCATACAGGTTAACTTCAGATGTAGAACTATGACAACATACACGTTACCGAGTTCATCTCTTTTTGTAAGACATGTCTTATTAGCGAATAACATGTGTCTTTAAAATGTCAAAATAAATTTTAATATGCGTACTCTGCACATTTTGTACTGACACTGTAAGAAAGAATGAATTCAACATGTGTAAAAATGCCTAACATGGCAAAAGGAATAATGGTGTATAAAACGTCCTGTGGCTGTGAATTGAAGATACTATGTTCGGCATACAAAACATTATGTAGTGCAAGGATGTTAATCAAGTGGGCTGAAAAAGCAGCTTGTTGCAGAATGAAATACAAAATTATTAAAATGAGAATAACAATGTATACTTAGTAGCAATAGAACAAATATGACAATGTTAAGTTACTGTCTATGGACATGAAAGGAATAAAATGGATCATGTTGGTTAGTCTGAAATAGGAAAAAGATCATTTAAATGGGTGCCAGGTGATGGGTTGAGGAAAATTGTGTAACACCTCACTGCAGAGCATGTGGAAATGGTAATCTCATGGATCGGATTTATTTATGATATTTTTTTTTTTTGGTGACGGTTTTCCTTGTGAAACAGACACAAAATCTAACTGCCTATTATCGGGCACCCTTAACGCAACGCAGAGCACAATAGCCTGCCTGTATGCTACCACGCACAGGGGTGGCTCCATGGTGATATTCTGGGAATGGCTGTTGTACAAAAAAAGATGCAGTTGCAAAACATGACTTTAAAAAAGAACGAAATGTTTTCGAATATTGTCAAATTTATGTCCACAAATATTGAACTTAATTATTTCGAACAAATTTGGATGGAAAAAATATATAAATACATATATGAATTCAAATATGCCCACCAAATAAAAAAAAATGTCCGGCTTGGGAGATGCTTTCTAATCCTGGCTGCCAGTATCCAGGCTTGCAGGCATGCCACAATTGAAACACGATCATAATTCCGAAGCTATCATTCTAACTTGTCATGCACGTGGCACATAACCCTTGCTACCATATGGGCTGTCTCATGGTTGGAGTGTACTGATAGAGGTGCCCGGTGAGCTTTCAAGGGGGTTCCTGGCCACTTGACTGTAGACAGCAATGGTTCGTTGCAAGTGAAAGAAAGTAACTCCGAATGGATGTTGATTTATTACACAGATGTAACACTTTACATGGTGCTACCACAGCACTAAGCTTGTATTGTGATGGTGCCGAAGCACAGCCCTACATACTTATGATATGAAAGCATTACAGTTATGACTTGAGCAGGGTAACAAAGGTGAAAACTAGAGTCCATTGATTAAGCCGCGGGAATGTCCACGAGTTATGAAGCGAAGATGCAATCTGACTGACATGTTACGTCCATGACGCATAACACAGCAAACACTATACGAACGGAAGAATATGAAACAATAAACACTACACAAATACGTTAATATTACACTCTCAGCTGGTAGTCCGTCTGTCCATGTAGCTGCTTGCTACGAACACGAGCAGATAACATGTCTCGCGAGGAGGTGAGTTCAGCTCAGTTCTGTTATATGTCGGAATGGTGACGATGTTACACAAGAGAAGACTAATTTCTAAGGAGGGCCCTTGTAAGCACGTTCTCACATGGACGAAACTTGGCCTACTACAGACTGCCATGGTTAATATATTGGTGTTAATAATTATGCAGAAAGTTGGCACGTTTAGCCCATTCAAGGCCCAGTGCGGGCGATGTTGGAAAGTTTACGAATGATACCTCCTACCTGTAGCAAACCACGGTCGCATTACCATTTTTGTGCTGGGTGGATCTTTAAGGTTTCACAATGTTATTAGTAATGAACAGAAACAAGGTGTGATTCCGTCTGAAATATAATTACTCCATACTGAGTAAACTTATAACAGATACAAGAGAATATTAACGTACAATATTAATTACATTCTTAAACAGCTCTCAGGTATATTCAGAAAGAAAGAAAAAAATTTGTGGGTCGACCCTACATTCAATTATAAAAAGTTTCATTTACTAAAAATACATAAACCAATAAAAAAATTACAAATATGTTTAAACTATCCCAGTATATATACTTAAAGTCCAGAAATTATGTTTATCTAATGAACTGCATCTGACGACGTAATTTAAAGAAAGTTCAGAAAAGGGTCAAAAAATACAGAAGCACCGGAGGTCGGGGCTTCGTTTCCCGGAGATCACGCGGGAACATGATGCCAGGGCGCTTGTGTCCTGTTGAGGAAGGGAGATGAAAATGCCAATTCGGCGTCCGGCTCTCGGACCCTGTCTGCGAACAGTCCAAATCAAAACTGATCAGAACTAGAACACACAGTATACGGGGCAGAAAATGCCCGGAAAAGTTATGGTTTGGGGGGGGGGGGGGGGTGGTGGAGGGGGGGGGGGGGGGTTTGGGGAAGGTCGCGGATCGTCACTCACCAGACAGGGAAGTTGGCTTCTATTTACCGATGCGTCGCCCGCCAGGAACTGGATCCTGCGAATGGGCGGATGGACACGGATGTTTTCTTCATTTCAACAGAAATAAATTAAAAGAAAAATAACTATTATTCTTGTACTAAGCAGACAGACTAAACTACTTGAAAAAGATTATAGGGATAGCATCCCTTATTTAGGCGACTACATAGTCAGTTGCGGCCGGATAGAAGTCTTGCAGTGTCTCGTCGACTCGCCGATAATCGCAAAAGGTCCGTCTGCAGTCGCGACGCGAAGTGTCTCTCGAAGAACCGCGTCTCGTAATTAAAAGTAACTGTTCTATCAAAAGTTGAGGGGAGAGGGGACTGGGAGTCCGGACCGGAAGGTTCCGAAGTTCCCCGAGTGAGCATCATAAAAAAACTCTGACTGATGTCTCGAAGTTGGTAGCACTGGCCGACCTTAGCGCTACCTGTTGAGGGGTGTCTGAAATAAAAAAGAATCGACTCGCCCAAGGCGTCTGCTTAAACCAAGGGTTAAAGGGCAGTCAGGTGCTACACTCTGGCGGCCAAGATAATAAGTTACTGTTTCTGCCGTGAGATGTCGTGGGGACACACATTTTTTATGCGAGGCGTCCTTGGAGACGGTCGCTGTCTGCTGGGGTTTATGACCGGTCATTGGTCTTAGGCGAATTCTTAGAACTGAAGGGGGGGTGGAGTAAGGGGGAAGAAGAAAACGCAACGACGCTGGGAAATAGCGTCCATGACGTGACTCCAGGGTAGTGAACCTAGTACCTATTCGTGACGGTAAAGGCTATGGTCAGCTCGTCTCTGAGAAATTGTAACAACTCGTCCAGAGCTGCTGTATGCAGTTTTAATCATGAAGTGAAGTAACGTTACAGGCCTGGGACGTGCCTGTAAGCGAGGGAAATTTTAAGCGCTCTGCCAACAAAGTCTTAGATCTGCAAAATATCCTATAGGTCTCTGGGAATGGTGCTTCAGACTACTGGGACAAAGTTTAACTAAGGGGGGTACACCAGCCTAACAAAGAGTAAATCATCCTTTAGAAACCAAATTATAAAGAAAATAAAATTTCGAAAAATAATTTAAAATTATAATAAAAATTAGGAAAAAAAAACGTGTCGAAATTCCTAATTTCCGGCACATACTCCCCCACTGAAAGGCGGAGCCAGGATAAGCAACCAACACTGAACATAAAATGATTGAAATCTGTCATACTTACCCTGTACCAGAATTGACTTAGTTAAACTAATTACAATACCTGATGAATTTACTAGGTAACATGGTCATTCAAAACAACTTAAAAAACTAAGTCACATGCATATTCATTGTTTACACATAACATTATGAACTAGGTATCATCATTCTCTTACGAACTAAGTTACATATTTATCTTATGTACTAATTTACATCTCTCTTATATGTTAAGTGGATATTTCATGCTAAGTGGATTTTACATGCTAAGTGGCGCCACTTAAAAATAATATCTTATCCTAAAACATTCTTAATACTAAACATCTGAAATGTAATCACTCTTACGAACTAGTACCATGGATTTTTATTACTTTTAATTAGAACCTAGTATTTTTATATCTTTCAACACTGCGTGTTGCAGATGGCATGCCGAAGCTTTGTTTAAGACTCCTCGAATAGTAGTAGAGGGTTGCACATAATTTAAGTTGGGATGCACCTTCTTTAGATGCGAAATGTGCGCGCGCGTTATGTACGCACCAGAACTTGGGTCGGCTAGGGCGACCGTTACTGGGGTTAAAACGCGCTGGATTTGCCACGGGCCATTCCAGCGATAAGCAAGTTTGGCTGATCGCTTGTCGATCGCCTTACTTAGTGGGTGTGATCTGCACAACACCATATCACCTACTCTATGGATTAGGCGAACGTTTCTTGTTATATCTCTGCCTGCTTGCCGCATGGGCTAAGTTCAGGTTATGCTGAGCTCTTCTCCAGACCTCTTTTATGTTGCGAGGATTATCTGGCAGAAGCTCTTGTAGTGACCAGAGATTAGAAAGTGATTTAAAAAGGTGTGGTTTTGTGTCCCTCATGTCGGGCATAGTTGAAAGCCATTTGTAACCAGATCAAATTAGTGTCCCATTTATCCTGCGAGTTCGCATGAAATGCTATTAAAGCGGATCGGAGGTTCCTATTAAAAGCTCCGCATGTGAAGGCTGTGGATAATAGGGAGAAGTGGTTACGTGTTAAATACCATGGGAAAAGCACATATTCTTGAAAAGTCTGGATGTAAATAGTGATGCGTTATCTGACACAATTATTGAAGGTAAGCCTGATATTTTAAAAATGTTATTTTGCAATGCTGGTATTGTGGTTTCTGCGGTGGCTCGCCGGAGGGGAATGAGCCATACAAATTTAGAGAATGCATCAATAGCTACGAGAAGCATGGTGTATCCAGTTTTAGAACGGGGGAAGGAGCCAACAAAATCTATAAATAATTTTTGCATAGGCCTTTCAGCCACATCTGATGTTAGAAATCCAAATTGTGTTTTCTGTGCTGGTTTACTCAGGGCGCATAATTTACATAATTTTACCTTCTCAGCAATGTCTTTATGCATTCCATCCCAAATAAAATGGCGGCGTATGCCGTCAATTGTTTTGCATGTTCCCAGGTGTGCTCCAATGGGTGAGCTGTGATATTTAAAAACCATGTCTCTTAAATTCTGAGGAAGGGCTATTCTGTAAGTTTTGCATTGTGCTGTTCGTCGATACAGGAGACCTTTTGAAATCTTGCAATATTTTGGCGGTGTACCTGATCTTATTTGCTGAATAATATCTTAAATGTAAGGATCTGAATTTTGGTGACACTGTAAGTCTGAAAACGCTAAAGGAAAATCAGTGAGTAGAGCATTACATGAAACTGGGGGTTCCTCTTGAAGATTAGAATTGGAGGGATTCTCGAACATTCGAGAAAGAGCATCTGCTACAATATTCTGAGTACCTCTGATATGTTGAATAGTGAATTTAAGTGAGGAAATTTTTGCTATCCACCTGCCTAGTTTTCTTAGTTGCTTGGGGTGAGCCAAAAGCCAAGCAAGAGCCTGATTGTCGGTCTCTAATAAAAATTCCCTGTGTTCAAGGTATTGCCGAAACTTGTCGATTCCGAATACAACTGCTAGGCACTCGAGTTCATAAACTGAGGAAGATTTTTTCTCTTGATGAGTTAGGGTACGAGAGGCGAAAGCTATTGGTTGCCTGTGGCCATCGAACTCTTGTGATAGAACTGCACCAATGGCGACACTCGATGCATCTGTCTGTAGTATGAATGGTTTAGTAAAATCCGCCATTCGAAGAACAGGTGGGCTGGCTATAGCTTGTTTCAAATAACTAAAAGCTTTGTCTTGTTCAGGACCCCAATTGAACGATGTGTTTTTCTTCCGAAGACATTTAAAGGGGCTGCATGTTCTGCAAAATTTGGGATGAATTTGGCATAGAAATTGGCCATTTCAATAAATCTAGAAATTCCTTTTGGATCTTTTGGAGGTTAGAAATCTGCGATGGCTTGAGGGCGGCTTGGGTCAATTGTTACTCCTCTACTGGAAATTATGTGTCCTAGGAAAGAAATTTCAGAAACTGCGAATTTAATCTTCTTCATGTTTACTGTCAGTCCTGCTTTACGCAGCCGTGTGAGAACTTCAGACAAATGAGCTAGGTGGTCTTCAAAACATTCCGAATTCACAACAACGTCATCCAGGTAATTAAATACAAATTTAAATTTTAAATCGCCAAAAACGCTAAAATATTTGGCTTTGCTAAACCAATGGCAAGCTGAATTCAAATCAGGTAATGGTACCATTTGTATGTCTATTTGTTTGTTAATTTTTCGAAAATCCACAACTAAGCGGTGACCTTGACTTTGGGGACCAAAAATGCTGGAGAGGAAAAACTAGAAGTCGACGGTTCAATTACATCCTTGTCCAATAGGTCTTGTATGTGTTCGCGCATGATTTCCATTTTGGGACCCAATAATTGATACGGGTGACATCTGACTGGGGATTTGTCTAAAAGTTTTATATCATATTGCACTAAATGAGTGCGACCTAGTTTTTTTGTCAAGACATCTGGGAAGTTATGAAATAGATTTTCCACTGCTTTTCTTTGCGATGTGTCGAGGTGTGTCAGGGATAACTCACATTCATCCTCAGCTTCGGTATGTGTTGCATTTACATTACTCTGATGCTTGATTTTAGATGAAAGAAATGGGATAACAACAGTTTAATTAAATTTGAACTTGAAATTTCTTGCTCGCAAATCAATTACTAAGTCTGTTTTATAAATGAAATCCGATCCAAAAATTAGATCAGTAGCTAAATCCTGTGCAACTAAAAATGGAAACATCCAGGTAAATAAATCAATTTTAACTTTAATGACGGCTACTTGGTTAACCTTTAGTGGTTGCTCTGATGCGGTGAAACATTGTATTCTTATTGGTTTAATTTCCTGATCCAATTTCTCCTTTTGTAAAACATGAAAAAGATTTGCTGAAATAAAACTTCGGACTGAGCCTGTATCAATCAGTTCTGGAATTTCGTGTTTGCCAATTAAAGTGCTCGCATAAGGTAATACAGTTGATATACCTGCAAACATATTATGACATGTCCTCTTGCCTGAATTTTTTGGATTTATGCAATTTTCACCATGTGCCATAGGGTCGGTAGAATTTTTTACCTTATTCGAATTTGTGTACATTTTGCGTTTTTTCCTTCTACGAGACTTGTTTGACTTTTGTGACCTATTTGAATTTTTTGTGTGTTTTTGTTGTTGTATGTAGTGATTACTCTTTGGGTGGTAATTAAATCTTGTATTGTATCTACTCGGTGCATGTGGAGTAGTGACTGTATTGCAGAAATTATCTGAAGATGATTTTTGTTTAGGTGGCACAGAAGGATTGCTTTCTGGCCACCTCGTTACTCGTTTATTGGGTTGTTGTAATTGTTGTAGTAGTAATGATTTTTCTGTTTATACTTAGTGCGGCATTGTTCAATCCCATGCCCGGTTCTTTTACAGAATTTACAAAATGGCATCTGTTGCTGGTTATGATTATATCCACTCTGATATATGGTGACTGTAATCATTTTGTTTTGTTTTGTGAATTGTGTTCATGTTCTCTTTTCTCGATCGAGGTTGTGATACTGACAGAATGGGGTGTTGATCAAGGAAACTCGGGTAACAATTCCTTTGGTAGTCGGCGAATTCTACATTGGTGGCAAGTATACACAAACGGTCCAGTTCCGCAAATGTATGTGTTCTGCACTGAAAAACTTATCGCGATCTCTCTGCAGGGCTAATTCCATCTAGGATATTGGAAACGATTTCGCACTCTGAGGCGCCTAATCGAAGGACTCGAGCGGCTTCCTTAATGTCAGCAATGTATTTACTTAATGGCTCGTCTTTCTGTTGAAGTCTGTTGTACCAATCAAGTCGCAGGTTAGTGAGCATGCACGCTGGAATAAAAAAATCTAATATGTCAGCATGGTACTGATCAAAGGTTAGGTTATTTTCTATTGCCAATGAGGTTTGTTCGCTGAGAGGTAGGTAGGTGGGTAAGGGGAAAAACTATCTCAAACAATTCTTTGTCTGGTAGGTTGCATTTTTGGTGTAGTTTCAGTAGCTGTCGCAAAAACTCAATCAGTTTTTTAGGATCCAATCCATTGGTTTCCGGGAGATTGGTGAGTAGCCTTTCTGCAGGGTGGGCGATTTTACTGTAGAAATGGGTTGTTTGACCTTGGCCAGGTGGTGGTGGGCGGTGATTTGGTGCAGGATTGGGGTTGTGTGGAGGGAGGGGTGCTGCAGGTGCCAGAGGGAGGTACAAGGTTGAAGGACTGACTTGGGGAATTTGTAGGTCAGGTTGGGGAATGGCTGTCATGGCGGTGGACTGTTCAAGTGAAGTCACGGTGCTAGATGCACTTACCTGCGGTAGGGGTGAGATTTGCGTGCCAACGGCCGCAGAAGGAGTGTGGAGTTCTGGGGTGGTCTGGAAGGATGAGAATGCTGACTGGAACTGGTAGTATGGGTTAAACATTCCCGCCATGTTTGGTGGGTGGTACATTGGTTGGGTGAGGTGAGAGTGGTGCGCAATGATTTCGGGAATAGGCCGAGTGTAGGTGACCTTGGTGACTGGCTGGGGTACCGGCCTCGCGATAGAGGAGGAGGGAAACCACATGTGGGTGGATGGGTGGCCAATAGTAGTGATTGCCGGAAACGGGATTGATGTAAAGGAAACAGGTGGCGGCGATGAAGGCGGAGGCGGGGGCGATACTGGTAATGGAGACACCAGAGTGTCCTTGGTCTGTAGTCCCGGTATTTCTGTCGGTGTTGCTTCAGGCTGTGTACTTGTAACAGGCATCTGTTCCTGAGGGATGGGAATTACGTCAGTAATACTCTCGAAGAGTGGGTCCTGTATGGTGATGAGTTTTGCACTCAACTTATGTGTGAGGTCAGGTATTTGTTGTCGGCATTTGTCAATTTTTTTGGTGTAGATACCATTCTATTTACCTCCTGATAAAATGGACAGGTTGTGGAATCTAGTGGCGACGTGGCCAAGTCGCGTGATGATTCGTAACATGTTTGTTTTGTTTGTTTCGTTGTGAATGTCATTAGCATAATCGCTTATGTCTTGGAATTTACCACAGACAATATTGAACTCCTCTAGTGGGTCCAACTGTACATTCCAGGCAATTGGCTGTAATTGTTTCTGGCAAACAGCTCTGAGTCGTTTCCTGAGCTCTTGGACATCTCCTGAGGTAGGTTGTCCCCGGAGTGTGAGCTCATAAATTATCTCGTTCTTAAGGAGATACTCCGGAGTGATCATGTTTAACTTATTTTAAAAACTCTTAGAACCTATAACTCTTACTCTAGGTTGACATGCAATGCACAAAACACTCTTAACTTAAACTTAAATTAACACTTAAATTATTTGGTTGCGCCCTGACTCTGCATAATCAGTGGGTCGCATACTTATAATATTTTGCATTCCCGCCGACGAAAAGGGTAATGTCCTCTCAGGTGATGAGGCGGTGTGAAGGGGGGTTTGGGTAGCCTCGTGCGGACACGCACGCTTGATACGATTACAGCTGTCAACAGACGCCGCGGCCCTCGGCCGTGGGGCTGGGTGAAAGGGGGGAGGGGTGTCTGTGACCTTGTGTGTGTCACGTCTGATACCGTCGCGGTGCGGTCGGGACAGCTGGAACTTCTGGGCGACGTCTTGCGTGAAAGTTAGATTAATATTACATATAAGGTATTAAAATTAAAGTTACTTATATTCGCGCTAAAAAAATATAACTGGGAGTCCGGACCGAAAGGTTCCGAAGTTCCCCGAGTGGGCATCATAAAAAAACTCTGACTGATGTCTCGAAGTTGGTAGCACTGGCCGAGCTTAGCGCTAACTGTTGAGGTGTGTCTGAAATAAAAAAAGAATCGACTCGCCCAAGGCGTCTGCTTAAACCAAGGGTTAAAGGGGCAGTCAGGTGCTACACTCTGGCGGCCAAGATAATAAGTTACTGTTTCTGCCGCGAGATGTTGTGGGGTGGTCCATCTTGGCACACACATTTTTTATTCGAGGCGTCCTTGGAGACAGTCGCTGTCTGCTGGGGTTTATGACCGGTCATTGGTCTTAGGCGAATTCTTAGAACTGAAGGGGGGGTGGAGTAAGGGGGAAGCAGAAAACGCAACGACGCTGGGAACTAGCGTCTATGACGTGACTCCAGGGTAGTGAACCTATACCTATTTGTGACGGTAAAGGCTATGGTCAGCTCGTCTCTGAGAAATGGTAACAACTCGTCCAGAGCTGCTGTATGCAGTTTTAATCATGAAGTGAAGTAACGTTACAGGCCTGGGACGTGCCTGTAAGCGAGGGAAATTTTAAGCGCTCTGCCAACAAAGTCTTAGATCTGCAAAATATCCTATAAGTCTCTGGGAAAGATGCTTCAGACTACTGGGACAAAGTTTAACTAAGGGGGGTACACCAGCCTAACAAAGAGTAAATCATCCTTTAGAAACCAAATTATAAAGAAAATAAAATTTCGAAAAATAATTTAAAATTATAATAAAAATTAGGAAAAAAAAAACGTGTCGAAATTCCTAATTTCCGGCACATACCTGAGGATAGGTACGGAATTGCGGCCAGTAAAATACAATGGAAGGAGACATTAATACTCGAAAATGTGTTACTCAGAATGAAAGAATTATATTATGCAGTGGGTTTCTTCAAACCTCACCGAGAGTGGGACAGGCCACGGGGGTCTATGCCAGAGGGATAAGAAACTTACGCTATGAAGGTACAGTCTGTGATGGCAAGATGTTGTAGATCACGTGGTGCGCAAAAACGTTGAACCCTGTGCCGAGCGAGCGGCGACTGATATGGCCCTGCAGCCTGGAGCTCCCCGGGGAAACAGTTACAGCGTGTAGTACACAGAAAGTGGGAACGACTCGGGCTAAGATTTACAAGTTTCACATTGAACAATAGTCTTTTTATTTCGAAAAACAAGTAATGAAGTTAATTTAATTAACAATTATTGATTATATAAAAATTACTATGTTGGGTTCTATGTCTGATGGACGAATACATACATGGCAAATGTGGATAAACATATATACATTAATCGACAGACGCGTGGTCAGCTATCGCCCTATCGACTTCAGGATCGTTCCCTTTGCTGCACTCACACTACGATGCAATCGTTGTATGCTTGTGTAAAAGGGGCATGGAACTGGCTTATTTACAAGTTCGGCAATGACATGGCTGCACACATAAAATAATTATTTATAATGGATAAAATATAATACAAATCTTGTTACCAACAATAAATAAATGTGATTGTTGAAAATAAACTATTACACACCATCTGCTCAGTTGTAAGAGTATACTTAATAGATTGAAATTGTACATAAGCAATGGAGCTTCGAGCGAAGCATTCATTTTCGAAAGCCTCAAAGCTCCAACACCTCCCGCACACCACCAAAGCCATGCATTTACACTCACCCACGGTCTAAGAAGGGGAGGTCTGGACACTCCCCAACCAGGCCAGCATGCAAAAGTGACACACCTTGACGCCGACCGCCAATGCTCCTCTATGTCGCATAGACCGCTATGCCTCATCAACGTCTCGCAAAGGCGTGTGCACCGAATGCGCTCGTGCGCGCAACAAAGTGTAGTTCGTGCAACAAGGCGAACGCCAGGCAACGAATGCTACGTCGGCGGAAGGATCCGGCTGGGTGTGGCATATCCCTCCGCCGAACTACAACAAATGCAATTATGTATATTTTTCCACAGGTTTTTATTAGACATTATTTTCATCATTTAATATTTCAGTTCTTACAAAATTATGTTTCACTGTGTGCCTTGTCCCGAACCTGGCCGGTTCAGTTTCCTGCGAAATTCACACATTTCCGTGGGAGGGCTGGCGGGCGAGGGGGGTCGCGTGTGGTGAGAGCGGCAGTGTCCTTCAGGAGCTCGGATAGGCCGGCAGCCTTCGCGCAACGCGGAACCATCAACTCTTGCTTTCACCGACATGTAGTTTCAATAGTATTTTCTTAATCTTTTACGTACAGGTCCGTGGTCGGCCTCAATTTACCATGAGGTATTTCACTTAAATAAATCAGTGCTCCAAGATGAATGTTCAGCATATTAGGTAAGTACTGTGGGGAGTATACGAGATGTTACGTCGGCGCTTCACGCAACAACCTAGCTTACCGGCTAAATAGTTTCAGCCCGCACGGGGCAGCCAGTAGGCGACACGTGCCACCAAACTTATTAATGAGTCAATATCTGGACAAGTTTAAGAGTCGTGTAGAGTCACCGGAGTTACGGTGTCTACGTGTCATTTGCCCAGTGTAATACGTAATATGTATTAGTGAAGTTTTTTTTGTCATCAGGGTTTAATATGTCATGTTAGAGTTAATTCTGTAACCGCCGCACGGTATCGTGCCACCAAAGTTACTAACGAGTCAATATCTGGGACGAATCTAAGAGTCAGGTAGAGTCGCCGGAGATACGGGCCTACGTGTCATTAGCCCAGTGTAATACGTTATGTGTAATAGTGAAGTGTTTTATTCGTCAAGGTATAATTTGTCATGTTAGAGTTTATTTTGTAACCGCCGGGTCGTGTGCAAGAGTATGTCCTACACGCTTAGTAAAATCGTGAGCCGCCACCAATGGCGTAGCCAGGATTTGTGTATGGGGGGTGTTAAGGAGCATTCCCCCCTCCGTATTAAAGCGTTGGGTCCGGGGGTCCTCCCCTGGGAACATTTGGATTCTAAGATGTAAAATTGTGCTATTTTAGCAATTTTTCGGTACTTAAATTTAAATATTGTAATGGTAAAAATTTTATTAATTTTTAATATGAAATTTGTTTGAGTGATGAATAAGAAATTTAATTAAAGATTTTTTGGCTAAGGGGGGGGGGGGGGGGTTTAACCCCTAAAACCCCCCCTCTGGCTACGCCCCTGGCTACCACTGAGGAAGTGGGCTGCGCGTGTGACTATTCGATTCGGGACAACCGTTACGGCCAGAACGGGCAGCACTATGTATAGGGCTGTACCGTAATAAATTCATCAGGCATAAACCAGTAACTTTGTGTTCTTCTTCAGGCGTCCCGAGTGGCCATAACAGCTCGGGGGGCCCTGCTGCGTTAACCCCTACCTCTAGCCACGAGGCCAAACCTTTCCTGAGATCACGAACCGTATAAAAATCACGTACAAATCAAAGGAGGTAGAGGGGATGGCGTCAACCTAATGTCTCTGTAGTTCCGCTCCGCTCCACCAGCTGACCTGTAGCACTGCTTGTTCTGCGGTGGTATTTTAAGCTTTGTTGTTATAAACAACTTAACATAATAAACATTTAAATTTTCATTTAAATGTTAAAAATGCATTAATCTCCATATATCAATACAGTACTAAATTGGATGTGTTTTTGTTTTATAAGTTTGGGGATTATTTCATAAATTAGGTAAATTAGGTTACGTAGTATTGTTTTCACATTGGTATTGGCAGGAAGCCGGGAACTTCATTGTGAGCAAGGAGCATTGATTGTTAGTAAAGAGAATAAGCGTATATTATTGTAATTGTGAAAATGCCTAACCATTGTGTTGCACCTGGGTGAAAAACCAATTATCAGGCAAAGTCGGACGAGAAAGTTGCGATATTCCGAGTTCCTAATGATGACAATGTTAGGCAATTGTGGCAGAAAGCAATTCCACGAGACAAGTTTGTCCTTAAAAGATCCCATTATGTATGCGAAAAACATTTTGTGGAATACGACATTCTCACAAAAAAAAGAACATAAAGATCAGTTCGGAAACGTCATTGGAATAGTAAGTTAAATTTTATTATTTTTATGAATGTAGTCTAAAGATTAGTTATTTTTGTATAGCCCCGACTTTTTAAAAATGGAATGTATGTAGTCGAAATTTATTAATGACCAGCACAACCCTTTTAATACCTGTTTATAAGTAGTTTGACAATACACCTGACGCCAACCGCCGGTGCTCCCTTTGGTCCGAAAAGGCCGTTATGTCACAACAACACTTACTCTTAAGTTCATCGAACACGCCCGAGCGTGATGTCAGCCGAGTGGGTGAAAGTGCACCGCGACGAACGCTAAACTAAATCAGTAATTATTCTTTTAACTCAAAAACAACCAAATTAATAACAATTAAAAATAATTAATTCAAGGGAAATTATGTCCAATTGTTCTATAATCTAATATTGTGAAATATGTCATTTAAGTCTAAAACTGGTCGGAGCTGTTTTCCCGCGCTTCACGTGTCTCGGCGCGAGGTCGCAGGGCACCCTCGCGCTCAGTTGCCGTCGGGGACTCGCAGGGGTCGGTCGCTCCGCGAACGCAGAGCCTTTAGATTTCGCGCCTCATCCAAGTCTCAGCAATAGTGTTAGTTCTTCAAATCCTTTAATCAGCTCTGCACCGACCCCACTCAGTCGCACGTCTTTTCGTGCGACTTGTTAACTAATCATTTATTCCCAACAGGGAGATTTTCAACTCTTTACGTAATTTTCCTGTTCAGAGTTTGACAGCATAAATGAGTCTTATGCAGTTTTCAGGCTTCGAAGCCAAGTAATCATTCTCTTCAAAAGCTCCTAGCCAGCCTCGTGAGTCGAGTTCTAATTCGTTAATCTACATATCTAACTTTCATCTAATTTAAATGTGTAACTTCTACATGTAATCTAACCACATCATAACTGTTTAATAAGTGACTGTAACTTGTATGTTTGTATCTAACCGGACCTATGCACTTTTAGGGACTTTTATGTTTTGCAACAGGTTAGATTGCAACTAACTTTAGAACATTCATTCGTATGTGCTGTTTTGCATAATGTCAATCTCTGCATAAGCTGTTGCAGCATTGCAACTCCGCGACTATCCGCCGCATCTTTCATGTTGATAACGGCCACAGTATAAGTCCGCACATACTATTTTGCCAATTATCCTGGTCGCGCGCATCGTCTACGCATAGAGACTCGCGTGCCGCGACGGTCAGACAACAGACACAGCAAGTACTTGGACCAGTATATGTAACGGTTCTTAATAAAGTGCAGTGTCATGTCAACCAGTTTACTATTTATTTATAAGGCATCCTGGGTGGCCTGAACAGCCCGGGTAGATTCGAAACCGCGACGCACTCCTGCCTGCAGCCACGGGGCCGAACCCCCGTTATTGCCCCTGAGATCACTTTTCAAACTAAAAATTGCTTAAAAAACTTAGACAGGCAGCGGGAGTGGCATCAAAGTGTAATTGCATGTGCACTATGTTTAGATTGCGCATTGTCACACCTAGCCGGGCGCTCGCACAACATAGCCGACCGTGACTAGTGTCACACCGTTCGATTCACTGCCCTACCCTACTTTACTTGGCACACATGGGCGTGTTCGTTACACTTGTCCTAATTCATGTGTTGGGGACAGATAACGGCCTGTGCTCTCAGAGGGAGCACCGACAGGCGGCGTCAACATATTACCTATTACTAAAATTTATTTTTTGAAATACCGGCCATAAGCCCACATTTTTATCTGGTTTGGAATATTGGCTATACCTTTGTCAATCTTATTTAATTAGTTGTAAACACACCATTCTTGAGCTTTAAACTTAGACACATGTGTCCGTTTGAGATTTGTCGATGTGTTTATAGCATTGCCTATTACCTCCATGATCTATATAATATCAAATGTCTATGGTTTCATTAGATGTGTATTTACATATTTTTGTTGGATAACATTTTGTTAATTTTAATTCGGAATTTTAATTAGAACTGTGTGGATACAATGGGTGAAAGGAACCCAGGTTGTGAATTAGGTATGTTCGTATACTTCATTGAACTTACCAATTCTTTGGACGGTCTCTTTCATTGGGTGGTAATTCAAATGGATTAAAGATTTAATGGTTATTAATTTTTTAGCAATTCATACATTCTTTTCTAAAGTTGTTAAAACACAGAAACGAGTCACATTAACAGGAACCTGAGATGAGACGGGGCGTGTGCCCAGGGTGCCACATTTTGGGGAGGGCTAAAAATTGGCAAGAGTTCAAAGTTTAGAAATATTATAGTCCTTTAAAGGCTCTCTTTCAACTCATTTATGACAGATTGAAAATTCAACATCCGAAGTATGATTTAATTTGATTTTTAGGTGTAAGTACTAAAGTTAAAAAAAAAAAAAAATTAAGTACACACAGTATAGCACTATTAGAAATGTAAAATAAATGATTTTGGTAAATATGTAGTTGAGCGGTATTTGCGAAAAAAAAATGTTAAAAATCCGAAAATACCTTTATTAGACGCTCTTCAACTTCCTCTTTTCATTAAAAGCGGCGGAGGTAAGAAATTCCAAATACTTTATGAGATATCGAATTTTTAAATTTCATCATTAGTAGTTGAGCGGTATTTGCGAAAAAATATGTTAAAAGTCCGAAAATACCTTTAATAGATGCTCTTCAACTTCCTCTTTTCATTAAAAGCGGCGGAGATAAGAAATTCCAAATATTTTAGGAGATATCGCCGTTCTTATTTTGCAAGACCTGTGTTTACCATTCGACCGCCGCCATTTTTTTATTTTGTCGTGTGTTTGTGAATGCCTAATTAATGAAAATGGTCGATTAGGTCAGGTCAGTTACACTATAAATACTTTGAAACTAAGCGTACATTAAAAATAATATGAAATTATTTCAATGGTTCTTTAGTTTTAAAGTATTTATAATGTAACTGACCTGACTTAACAAACCGGGACAAAAGATGAACAGTAACAACTCACGTAAAATTTTTTTGTTACTTATTACTTGCACAACAATAAAAAATAAGACTTTAAAATTAGAAACGTTAAAAACTCGCGTAAGTTGGAGGCGGTAATTAAACACAGTTTTAAAGCAATAAATGAACTAAATAATCACGTATTGGTTCATTTGAATTCTGGCCTATCACGATCAATCACATGAAATCATTATCCAATAAAAAAATAGATACTCGTAAACAAGAAACAATGTGGAATGCCAATTGAATGCACTGGTATAATTGTGATGAAATTTAAAAATTCAATATCTCCTCAAGTATTTGGAATTTCTTATCTCCGCCGCTTTTAATGAAAAGAGGAAGTTGAAGAGCATCTACTAAAGGTATTTTCGGATTTTTAACATATTTATTCGCAAATACCGCTCAACTACATATGATGAAATTAAAAAATTTGATATCTCCTAAAGTATTTGGAATTTCTTACCTCTGCCGCTTTTAATGAAAAGAGGAAGTTAAAGAGCATAGAATAAAAGTATTTTCGGATTTTTAACATTTTTTTCGCAAATACCGCCCAACTACATATTTACCATGATTTTACAAAAGAAAAATTGAACCAATTTCAAAGTAAAGTGTAGGCTGGACTAGAATATGTTTGTTATCACTCAGTTTTAAGGGGTTGTTGGAAGTTCGAGGAGGATTGCCCCTCCCATAGTAACGCCTCTGGACCATGTGACTTGTTGCGATAGACCTGGGCTGGGTGAGCGGCGTGCGGGTGAACCTGGGCGCGGTGAAGCGTGCCGCGGCCGGCCTGGGCACGCACCGCGCGCTCAAGCAGCAGTGGCAGGCGGCGTGGCTCCTGCGTGCCGTCACGTGCATCGACCTGACCACGCTGGGGGGAGACGACACCTCCGGCAACGTGACGCGCCTCTGTGCCAAGGTGAGTTCACGCCCGCGTCAGGCACACAACTGGATAGCCAAAATATAGCCACTAATAAACTGTGAGGTTGAGAAATGCCAACATCAGTTATTGTTTCCGTCTGCTGCTGTTGACAGTCGTCGTGTACGACCAGCGGAAAAAAAAATTGGTTGTCTGTAAAGTCGGTTTACGGACGATAGTCTAACTTGACAACATCATAACATAGATGAAATGATTGCATACTTTTTATGAATAAAATTGAATCATTTTTATTGAATTATCACTATTTTGTATGGATACAAAGAAGGAGTGAAATGAAATCTACAATTTAATATTGATAAATTTACTTTTATTTGCACTCATTAATTCAAATATGTTTATTACTTTAACGAAGATATTATTTTAACTATAACTTTTATACATGTTTTAAATATAAAAAGAAACGTTAACAATATCCTAAAAATAATGACATAAATGAAAAAGTAATTTTACAAACATTCTTAGCTCAGAACTTATGGAATGGTGTGTTAACGAAGTGGCGTATTGAGTATAACTACAAAATATACTTGGGAAAATTTTATTTACAATGTTGAATTATCTTGGTAGCAATGAAATACAAACATAGCTGCCATGCGTGCACGTGCAGATGTGTCCCAGTTTGTATATTTTTTCAATTGAAACTAAAGTGTATTTTCAACTCTCATACTTTGCAGCTACCAATGCAGTTTTTAGGTTTTGAAATGAGATAAAGCACTTTAACATAGTGTTTTGGTTGTTCCGTATTGGAAAATAGATAATATGAAACATTTATGGTGAATATTCACAGCAACACGACCAAAAAAAAAATCAAGGTAGCCTACATTTTCTTTCGAAAAGTTAAAGACTTCTAGGTTGATAAAGTTGCAGATAAATACAGCACAGTTAGTTGATTTCCAAAGAAAGTAAGAGCGTGAGTTATAGCATTGAGTTGCGACTGTTTATCTTCCTTGCTTTGTGGCCCACACCTCCAGGCATTGGGCATTTGACATCACTGAGGTGTCACGCTTGTGAAGCGGGAGTCGAGGGTTCAATCCTGACCCCAGGCATGACTCTGTGTGACAGAGTGGTCGGGAACACACTATCATCTTGGAGAAGGGTTCCTGCAGACAGGGAAAAATCTGGAAAACAGTAAAAACTCAGTGAATTGGAAAGGTGTCTTCAAAAACTTAAGAATGGACTAAATGGGAAATGGACTAAATGTTAATTTCCAAACTGGATAAGTAAATTTTTTAATACTAGTGTGTTTCTTTGATGTCTTTAAACCCATCTGTTATCATTAATTAATTGCAAGAACAATAACTAGTTAATCATCTGTTTATTGATATAATGATTTTAAGCATAATGTCTATAGTAGTCATTCACAGGGTCACAATCAATAATCAATTGTTTCATATTTTGATCAAATATATTGAATTAATGTTACAGATTGGCAGTTTTGGTTGCATTGCATTGATAGAAATAATAGTGCAAACTTTGTATAGGGAAACATTTTATGGTCAATTTGACATGTTACATGTGGTCGAAATTTATTTTAATTCATATTTTTAGTGCAATATATTTATGTTATCTTGCATTGGACAGGGAAAATTCAGGGAAATTTTCTACAGTAAGAGTATGGGAACTCTGTAGAGTAATGGGCATAGAGCCTGGGGGAGAGTGCTAATTAAAATTAATAATTAAAAAGCAGTGGAAATTTTTTTATGCTCCATGCTGTGTATCTACTTACATATTAATAATTGCCAAAACATATGCTGTTCTGCTCTATTTACCTGGTTAACATAATGTATTTGAATATTTTGTTATCTCCTGCAGCGACTCGAACAGAGTTGCCAAGGGAGATAGGGTTGGTTTTTATCTTGCGAAAAAAACTTAAACAGTTTTGTGTACAAGACGCTTTTATTGGTTATAACATAACACACGAGAAACATGCAAACTTGATATTTATACGTCGCCGTTTGCTTCAGTAGCAGAAGTCGGTTAACAGCAAATGGCTGACGGTGTCTGTGAACACAAATTACACACTTTCAATTCCATGCAACGAGTACCAATGCAGAACGAATAATAACCCTGACAGATACGTTTAGAGATTATGATAGCAATGGGAACAAACAATGTAACTTTTGTATTAAAATATTCTTTGAATTATTTTACTGATACTTCCAAAAACTATGTTACAAAATTAAATTTACTTTACCCAATTCAAATCATTAACTGGACTTAGACTTATAACATTACGCAAAATTAGAAGAACTTTATCTTACACTCAATTCAGAATATATACTTGACTTAGACTTATACTTATACTATTAACCTACG
This sequence comes from Bacillus rossius redtenbacheri, assembly GCF_032445375.1. Classification (NCBI taxonomy): domain Eukaryota; kingdom Metazoa; phylum Arthropoda; class Insecta; order Phasmatodea; family Bacillidae; genus Bacillus; species Bacillus rossius. Next base: position 74,431,757 of record NC_086332.1, read on the forward strand.
CCGCGAGTTTGGGTCCGCCCTCTATTTATATAACAAACACTTAAATCAGACCCCTAGTGGCGTTTTCACCTACACTCTATTGAGGTGCGGCCAACTTGTAGTCTTTATTCGTAGTTTCGGCTTTCCGGCGTCTGTCCGGTCTCTATTAGTTAACTACTCTATGTACAAAGTCAATTCCGGGTAAGTTCGCCAACGCTGCCTATAAACCCTCGTTGCCGTATGCGGACGACATAGATGTTGGTCTCTACTCTCGTTGCGCCGACTCGCTCCTTCGCCACTCGCTGGGCGAGTGTCCCTAATCAAAAGTCTGCTCCCCTCTCTATTTACCTTCAGGGGGTATTCGCCCACCCCTGAGGACGTCAAATTCCATTAGCAGCTTTCCTCAAAATTACTCGCCGAGCGAGTTCCTACTCGCTCCTGGCGAGTATTGGTGGCGAGTTTTTTTTTGTCGTGGCGTCTGAGGTTAAGTCCGTTTCTTTTTTGGTATGTCGTCTGCGGCTAAGTCCCGATCTAGAGTGAAAAAGTTAAAGTTCCCCTTACGGCCTTGTTGGAATTCGGCTAAGTCCCACCTCGGCTTTGGACGGAGCTGATAGACTCCGGAGGTGACGGCGCGGCCGCCGCAGGCAGAGTCCGGTTGGGACCTCTGGATGCAGAGTGACTGTCTCTTGTGGCGAAGCAGCGATCCCTTCTGCCCCGGGTGCGGATTTTTCTAAGTCGGCAGCGTCATGGTGCAGCGAAGTTGCGGACGTAGTGGGCGATGGTGACAGCGTGAAGATTGTAGTCTTCTTCGGAGCGGTGGTGTAAGCCGAAGCCTCTGGCTAGTAGCCAGGCACCTTCTGCTTGCTGCTTGCTAACAAACCCGTATTTATACCCGGCGAGCCCCGAGTGACATCATCAAGAGCCAATGAGCGCAACCCCGAAGTGATGCCATCAAGAGCCAATCAGCGCTCACTGCGTTGTTGCTAAGGGCTCGGTCGCCTGTGAGCCTCGGGTCGTGTCTGCCTGTGAATCCCGGGTTTCCTGGTGCCTAGGAGTCATGCAACCTCTTAGACTCCCGTGTATTGCTGTTGTCCTGCCTTTTAGGGAATTCTCGTTAGGTTGGTATTTCCTACCATAACATTTTAAATATATCTTATATTTTTAAACGAGCAAATCTTGTATATATATAATCTGAATCTCGGAAACGGCTCCAACGATATTCATTAAATTTAGTATGCAGGGGGTTTCGGGGGCAATAAATTGATCTAGCTAGGTTTTATTTTTAGAAAATTTCGTTTTATCCGTGTTTTCAATAATCAACTTTATCGATAATCAACTTAAAATAAATGACTCTTCCTGACATCTATTGGTGAGTAATAATACCATTTTTTTAATTGGGAGCAACTAACTACTTTAACGACACAACACTATAGCTACTCCAGTAGATGGCGTTGTTAAGCAACACTAAGCCAATGAGTGTTTGGTTTGATGTTAGACCAAAAAAATCAATTGTTTACTTATATTATTTGTGTCTTTTTAACACATGTATTCGCTTAAAAATGCCTAAACGATCTTTGAAAAAAAACGATTATTATTATTATGTCGGTAAGATCGAAAAATATTATTCATATTTCATCAGTATGTAACTCGTATTTAAATATAATTTTTAAAAAACACAATTTACCAAAAAATAAAGATAAGTCATCCAGGTACTAGTTATTTAAATAAGGGAATAATAGTTTATTTAGAGATTACTTGTTTCTGTTAAATCTATGCGCTAAACTCTTTGGGCCCACAATTTTGAGGTTCTCCCTTCCATTCCCCATGGACTCTTATAGTTTGGAGGTCCTGTCGCCTCCGGCCCTTGTGCAGTACCGTGTCTCTTGCCGTCATCTCGGTGTTGGACAACATCACTTCTGACAAGGTCTGGTTGGTTGGTTGGCTGGAAGTCAGCTCTGGGAATTACACCTCACCAGCAGGGAGGTTGGACAAGGTGGTGAGGTCTGCATTTACTGCCAGGCCACTGGGTCAGGAGGTGGCCTCACAAGTGACAGGACTCACTCTGCTGTGCCCGAGGTGTGTGATCGTGTTGTCTTCGACTCGTTGGTTCTGGGCGAGTAGTGACCCATGGTGCTTGCAGAGGCCATACAGCGAAGTAGCTGATGTAATCAGTTAGTGGTAAAGGTACTAGTATTTTGCAAATCAAAACATCTTTCACAAATAACATTTACTTTCACAAAGATTAGTTGGATTGTTTTCTGCAGTTTAACTTATGATTTCAAAATGCTACACACCAATCCCTCACTTAGCACGACAAGTGCATTCCTAAAAATGTTTGTGGTATTCAAAATCGCGTATTCTGAAGCATTAGTCTCATAAATAGCAAGGCTAATTTACTTAATGTGTTTCAAAATGTGTAGGGAAATGTTCTTTACGTAATATAAATGCGTAGAATAACACTAAACGATAAATATGTCACACCATTTATCTTTATAAACCTGCCATTGAATATGTTTTTATGACAAATACAACACCACGTAACGGTAGATAGGTGGTTATTTACTTATCGTCAGTCGGCTGGTTGGCTTGCCCGCCCAGGCGTGACCTTCAACTCACATCGTGTACCTTTCCAAAAACTGCCCGAATATTTACATTTATTTTTAAAAATTTAGTGCTTGGTTCACGCCAATCCTGTCAGGCCTGTGATTTTTTTCCATTGCACCATTCATTTAACAACTTTTTCCGTGTGAATTGTCTGTTTATTTCTGTACCGGTATCTAATGTCAAATACATTCCCGCTAGTACAACTAACATCGGTCTTACATAAACGTTGATAGAGTCCTTATTTTGTACGATTGTGCTCACAGTTGACTTGCTTAAAACTGAAGTGCGACTAACATTTGTGTGGCCTTCATGACATTCTGCATGCTGTAATACTAATAGTTTTGTCTCAAATACTTGAACATGATGTATTACGCTCTCACTTGGATGCCATCATTCAAATATTATTCCAACTGCAGGTGCTTGCTCACGTACAGTTACCGGCAGATGAATGGGCAGTCGTTGTTTTGTGTTCGTGAGTGTGAGTTCCCTGTCACTGGCAGGTATGTGGCCGGGCAAAAATGGTATGGCCCGGCGGCATACGCCTGGATGTAAAAACATTTGGTCCTTTACACTCTATAGCTGTAACTTAACTTGCCGTAGCTGATGGTTGTACAATGGCCGATAGCGTAGTCAGACCTGCGTGGGCATCTCTTCCCCCTCTCATATGTCTAACTGTAAGCCACGGTACATCTGTTGTTTACCGAGTTGAAACAGACTTCATGGGACATGCCTAACTTTTTTTTTACCTGTGGTGATTTCATGCTAACTCTAGTTTACTGACGTGCTATTCAAGACTGGGGCAGTAAAATTAAATTTGTTCTAAATTACTTTGCGCAATTTGAAGTGAGGACAAATTCTTAGGACAAATTTAATTATGGTTTGCAGTATATACTATATGATGTATATTGTATACGAACAGTTTGAGAAATCATTCACCAATATTGCATTATTAGCTATACCAGTCCTTCCATTTTCACAAGCATTAAATAACTTTTCTAAATACTGGGTGACTCTTCGTGTTATTTGAATTTGTTAACTTAAAATATTTTAGAGTTTTATTTAATTTAATCTTAAATATGTTGATATAAATTTCATTCCCTACATTTTTTTTTACATAAATATATTTATTCATTGGTACAGTATTGAAAACACGTAAGTTGACTGATGTGCACTTAACACAGATTATTACTAACATAATTTCTTGGCTGTTATTAAGGGTGGACTGGCCACTGGAACTTAAGAGAATATTACTGACTCAATTTTACCTTGGGAAATTGGAAGCATAACATTTAAATGACATGTTATCTAAATTATACATACTTCCTGTGTAAATAAGCCCTCACATTTATCTATTAAAATCCTTAAATATGATATTGAACATTAGATTGATATAATTATTATAATGTAAACAATGCCACCAAAGTATTTATACTTAGAAAGCATAAGTGAACTCTAAGTATATATTTTTAGAAAGTTGTCTCTATTTACTGGCCTTCAATTTGTTAAGTGATGAAGTATATTCTGTGTCGCAGCAAACCAGACGAGATGTACTTCATATTGATCTCTTGTTGGCAACACCTCTATGTTTGTTCTCTAATGCCCCTCGTCTCATATTCACCCTTTCTTCTGATTGGTGACCCCTGTGTCAGCGCAACTGGCGCCACTTGGCACCACACACGTCTTGCTAAGTCGGCTTTGCTTTGGCAGAAACATGCAATTAATCATTTTTGTCAGTAATACTATTCTGATAGAAGTTGCAAATTATCTGTTGATTTTGGTGTGTGTACATTGTGATTTATTTGGTTGGTTTTGACTCCCTTACTTTCAAGTAAAAAAAAACTCTTTCTTGTAATAAAGTTTTATAAAATAATATAATAGCAATAAAACTTCGATTTACCATCACTCATCCAACCATAAGTTTCTGTTATCCATCATTGTCTAAAATAATATTTGTGAGTTATCAACAAGCAGACATCTTTAATATTGTCCCTGGATTACTTTTACATCCAACTGTATTAAGGTGGAAGTGACTGTATTGGATGATAGCAGAAGTGACTAATCATCAGTCTGCCACAAATCCATTACTAACCAGTCACTATTGTGTTTTCATACAGTACTGGTCTCAGTCGTGATAGAGTAGTCTGTGTGTTTGAATGGATTTTATTTCATAGAGCCCTGATTAACATTTTCAGCATAAAGATATGATAGTGCTACTGTTCTATTTTTATTTTTAAGCTGTGTGTGTTAAAGAGATTTCTGTTGTTCATCTGTTCAGCTATCCGTTACAGCCCTGGTCTGTACGGTGACAGTTAGGCTGGTATACTGGTCATGAAATATTTTATTTTTAGTTTTTTAGTCACTTAATAAAATAATCTTGTAAACTGGGCTTGAAGCAGATAACTTTTTCAATATATTTTTTTTTTGAATGTTTGAATTAAATTGTTTTTCTTATATAGTAGCGTACTACGTACTGAAGGTCATATAGAAAATAAATATGGCCATGTGTTTCCTGCCCCCCTTTCCTCCTAATGCTTATTGATTAGTAATAAATTTATTGCTTATTGATGGCGTGATCTGTGCAAATAACTTAATTCCTCTTGAAGATATTGTTATCATAAATGTCCGTAAAGGCATGTCTGAGATGGAAAAAGTGTTGTTAATCCATATTGATCAAAAGCATTACATTGCAAGTGTAAGACACATCTCAAAAGGTCTTCACATATTTAGTATTTTCTTCAGAGCTTATCTACACTCAGATCTGATAAGAGGTATGCAGAGAGCTATTATAGACTACTCAAGATATTGAAATCTTCTTTGGAAGACCTGACTGATATTTTTGCTGATAAAATTAAAACTGCTTCAAATCAGAGGAGAAAAAATTGTCTGCAAGTCAGCCAATCAATGTTTACATGTACTTAATTCATGAAGCTTAAAGGAGAGAGATAGGAAGAGAAATGCACTATCGTGATTGTGAACGTTTTTATGCCATAACCATTTTATGTTAGTTTTCAAAATTTGGCTTTGTGAAAACATACTTCATAATATAATAAAATGCCTGAAGTCAGTAATGACCTGGCTGTTACTAATAGATTATACAATAAAGTCACTGGCATTTAATCTATGATTAATTTGTAGAAATGATTAGCACTGTAATAATACACACTTAGTTAATGGTCTTTTTAAAACTATTAAGTATGATCTATGCTTAATAAAGGCATATTTTCTATGTGGCATGAAAACTGATGAAACCAGCATTCTGTCTTTTGGGGTCTATCTCTTCTCCTTAAGTACTTGTGCGGCTCTGGTCACGATCACCCTGCCTTAAGCTGCAGTGTCACACTCACATGTATAAGGCAGTGCACATGTGGAAATAATGTTTTAATCCTTGTGCAGATAGCTAGCCATTGATTTGAGCGTTAATGTGTGAACCATCATTGATGAGTCGTAATTAGTTCCTATGTCAAATGAACTGAAAAAATTTGACATTTGGCTTTTGAGAGCAATGTGTACTGCATACTTAAAAGAGGATGTTAAAATAAGAACAATTTGAAAATTAATGGAGGGATCAAGAAATATAAGTGAGGCAGAAGGGCAAAAATTAAAAAGAAGAAAAAAAAGTTAAGAAAAAAAAACAAAGAATTTGGCTGAAAACTTATAGAGCCAGAAAAAAAATTACAAAGTCTTTGAGAACTAAGAAAGCATATTTGGAAGACCTTGTATTGGCTCAAGCAATGGTTAAGAGGCCAATATAATTTGAAGCTGCTGAAACTACAGTAAGTCCTCGGTTTACGTCGGGGTTACGTTCCTGAAAACCGCGACGTAAATAGAAACGACGCAAAATGAGCCATGTTTCATGCCACCGGCCGGCCACGGCCCAAGGTCGGCCGGAAGCGCTGGCATACAGACGTGACAACGGGCAATTTTATCAGCAAATGACAACCGACAGCGTGGGAAACAAGTCCAACTAGTACTTCTCAGCTTTATAGAATGTTTATTTAACCAGCTGCTTTATTACCTTTATTGATTGAAATATAAAAACAGATATATAGTACATACTGTACGTAAGAGCAAGAAGCGTCCCTCATGATGTATGATAAGATAAGGCGGTGAACGTGTAGCTTACGCTACATAGCATAAATTAACTACCGAAGGAAACAAAGAATTATAAACGAATTATATACTGTGTTTTGGTTAAAATAAAGATTTACGGTCATTGTAAACGACGTTATTGTGAATCGGCGACAACTTAAATTGAAACATGAGTACTCAAACATTAGCGACGTTAATCCGAAACGACGTAAATCGGTACGACGTAAATAGAGGACTTACTGTATATCAGATTTTGAAACACTTAGGAGAGAGAAAAATACTTGTTAGTTACAGATTTCTTTCAGCACTCATTAAAGAAGTAGAAAAAAATGGTTTGTAATAATTTTTTTTAAATATTTCTTTTGTATTTGTCATAACATGCATTTAGTTTGTATTGTAAAATAGTTAAAGAGTAAGAAATGTGTGTTATAAAAGTAATAAATTATATATAAAAAAGGAACAAAGAGAAGTGAGGTTTGGGGTGGAACTTTTTTAAAATTTTTTATTTGTTCTTGATCACTTATTCCATATGCAAGTTTCTCTAAAAATCACTTTTTTGTATGTATGTTTATTTATATATATATGTGTGTGTGTGTATATGTGTGTGTGTATATATATATATATATATATATATATATATATATATATATATATAAATAAATAAAAATCACTTTTTCAAAGTTTTAATTTTCTCAAGCTGTGTGTAAAAAGTTAAGGAATAAAATGAATTGAAGTAGAAGAATTAATTCAGTTTTACTGCTGTCAAAAAAAAAATATTAAATTTTCATTTTTCTATTACAAATCAATCCAGTAGGTGCTATAGCTGAGTCTTAAAATCAGAATCTTTGACTAAACATTGTAGTTAGTGTGTTAAAGGTTGCGAGTGTGTGATGAAGAAGGCAGTGCGTACACAAATCCAATGGTGGACGCGAGAGGCGTGAGACGGACAGCACGTGTGTTCTGCAGGCGGCAGAGCCGTTGTCCCCGGACCTGCTGAGAGCGCTGGGCTGGGAGGGGCCCCTCACCACGGGGGCGGTGTGCGTGTACCCCGCGAGGGTGAAGGATGCGGTGGACACTCTGGCACAGCTGGGAGCATCCCATGTTCCTGTGGCCTCTGGTAATCCATTCTCTTTCACCGAGTGCTGCATTTATTTGTAAGATTTGTTAGAGAGAAGCCGGAATTTCTTAAGACTCACAATGCCGAGTTGTTTCTTTAATCTTTTTGGTCATAACTATTATTTGAGAAATATTCTGTTAAATTAATTTCAGTAGCTTTCTTCCTGCGTTTTATATTTGTCCCTAATTATGCCACCAGAGATTTACTAAGTGTTTCCAAATAACTGCAAAAAGGTGTGTAAGTAATAATAATTATTGGTGCAGTTAGATACTACTTGGTAAATATTTAGTGACAAATTTTTTGCTGAAACATAAAATGTATTAGAGATAATAAAGATTACTTATAGTTTAGCCCTTAAAACTAAGTAATGTATAAAAATGATAGGAAATGAAAGTTGCCATCTTGCTTTTAACTTTTTTTTTTGGCTATTTTGTTAAAACTTAGTACTATAAATCTTTGAGGCCTGCATGAAGTTAGTTATGACTGGCTACTACAGATAATTCCCCCATGTGAAGTCTTTGGCATATAAAATTGAATTAATTAATGGAAATGACCACAACTGTATTACTGCCAATATGCACTATGTTACAGTCTTAGTAAATTTCTTAGTGTGTGATCTCTGTCTTAACGGAGGCAAAGTTTCAATACTAAACAATAAAAAATGATGACATGAAAACTTAATCAGTGTGGCGACTTTCGATGCCTCTCTCCTCCTTAATGTTAGGTTTAGAGGTTTCCATCATCAATCCCCAACAGCTCCCCCTCAACCCCTAATGCCTGCCACAGCTAGAGCTAACACAACCACCATGTCATGCCTGAGAAGATGCACTGCTTATAAAAAAAGGTGATGTTAGGTAATATGTTTAGCAGTAAGGAATCCACCTGTATATACAATACTTGCATTACCAGCCTTCAAAATCACCAACATGCAGAGCCACTGTCCCATTACTTGGGATGCAGGGAAGAATGTGCATTGTAGTACTGTAGCTCTCAAATATGCATTCAGCACTTAAAGGCATTGTTCACAGCTTGACCGACTTATTGACTGGATGTGTTCCATCTTCATCTCCCCTTCCCTCCCCTGAAGCACCTAACTTGAGATTATCAGTAGCGCAGGGGTAAGTTTATATTTCCTTCCAAACAAAACAAATTCCTTGCTTCTACAAGTGGTCAGATTATTAACCTATCACCAAGGGCATCCGGGTTTGATTCTCGGCAGGGTTAGACCCAGAGTTTTAGTTAGTGGGAATTGTGGTGGACATACTGTCTGCCAGTGGCTTTGCTCTGGGTTCTCTCGCTTCCTCGCCCATCGATTCCCTTCAATGCTCATTTCTCAACTTATCACCCTACCTTGTCTCAAATGACTGTGATGTTGAAGAGACGTTATGCTTATTCGTGCATAAATTCCCACTTCTACGGTACTGAATATTTGGCCAATATCTGTAAGGAAAATAAAATTTTATGTTTTAAATATTTTGTAGCAATGGCATTTCATTGATGTTATTGAGAAATAATGACAAAGTGCATTGCATGATTAGGAGTGTACTGTGTTCTAACTTGTTAGAGTGAGAGGGCTGTGTGCTCAGTGGCGACGGGCTTCCCCAGCGGGCAGTACCCGCTGAGCACCCGGCTGGCGGAGATCCGAGCCGCGGTGGAGGCGGGGGCCCGGGAGATAGACGTTTTGGTGGACCGGGGGCTGGTGCTGACCCACCAGTGGGGCCCCTTGTACCAGCAGCTGCAGCAGATGAAGGAAGCTTGCGGGCCGAACGCCCACATGAAGACCATCCTGGCGGTGGGCGAGTGTGGCTCCCTCAGCAACGTCTACAGGGCATCCCTGGTTGCCATGATGGCTGGCTCTGACTTCATCAAGACTTCCACAGGTGCATGAGCATTGTCATCTCTCCACTAGCATCTTTTCTGTGTTGTGTACAAGTTTTAAAAGTAAATATGGTTCAGTGCAATCTAGTTTCAAAATGCCTACATATTTTGATACTTATTGTTAGAGACCCCGAAAAATGGTGAAGCGCGAAATTCACGAAATAACGCGAAAATTTGATACTTTAAACGAATTTTGCGACTTTCCTTTGATTTTGACATAGTCGCGAAATTCACGAATTTTCGCGCGAAATTCACGAATTTTCGCGCAAAATTCACGAATTTTCGCGCGAAATTCACGCTTTTTCGCACAAAATAATGTCCTTATGTCGTAAGTTCTATTTATTTACACCATCATAAACATAGGCGTGAAATAAACATAGACTGAAAGACTAGTGCCGTGATATTATCTTCGTTTTGACACGTTAGTGAAATTCACATATTTTTATTACTCTGTTTACAAACAGTAAATATTGCCATCGCAAATGAAAACAAAATGTAAAAATTGTCAACAATCGATATGTGCGCACTACCAACATAACAAATTGACTCCACAGTTTTCGTGTTTTGAATAATGGTCGTTTCTGCCGCAAGGCGCACTGGTGTCGATTTTTCTAACCTAATTTAATCGCATCGAGCTAAGATGGCAGTCATTTTTGCGTGCACATATCTATGAGTGTTTACAACTACCGTCCACATTTTGTAAGTTTTGTGATACAATTGAATTTGTGGCTAAGATGCCGAAAACTTCGACAATGTTTGATCGCGAAAGAGAGATAAAATCGGTTGATTTTATATTTTTGATCAGCGGGACAAAATTATGATGTGCAAGTTCTGCAACGTGCGGGTTGATTGTACACGCAAAGACACGTGCAAAAAGCATGTGTCAAATGACACACACAAAACAAAACAAAAAAGACAATTATTTTGTCAAGCATTCTACCGTGTCTAAACAAATCTCGATAGGCGACAGCGTGAATAAAGCAAACAAGCTTTAAAGTGCAGAAAACAAGAATTTTTTTTCTGATTTTGTTAATATGATGCTGTAAGTTAACATTCCTTTGGAAAAAGCTGATCATCCAGCTATGAGGGAATGGTGTAACACCCATGTTGAAGGTTAGCCTTATTTATTTAGAAATGTTTTCCCCCTCTAATAAAAGTTCATAAGCATATGTAGGCCTACAATATTATTGATTAACTTACCTTTACTTTAAATAAATATGCAAGTACCTCAGATTAACAAACACATAAATAGGATGGATTGCATTGTGAAATGGTGAGCACACCACAATATATTTTTGACTGATTGATTGATGGTTTGACTCTGTAATCCAGTAGTACCTAATCTAGAAAAGGTTAGGTTAGGTTTGGCTAAGAATTGTTTTGAATAAATTAGCCCATTAATATTTTCAGCGATAACCTTATAAATGCTACATATTTATAAGTATATTGTAAGTTATGTATACATTTTAGGTGCAGGGGATTTGCCATCATCAGCCAACACTCTTAGAGAAACTTATGTCCCAAAAATTGGCCAGGCAAATAAGGAAGCAGTAAGGCTATGAGGTTTTTTTTACACCGCCAATGGCATAATTTTTTCACAATTTTTTGCGGTCTCTACTGATTGCTTATTTTTACACAGATTTTTTGCACCGCTTGCTAATTTTTACACCGGTTTTTTGCACCGCTTTTGTCATTTTTTTGCACCGCTTTTGTCATTTTTTTACACCGAAATGAGCCAGTTTTATTTACCATTTTCTGGGGTCCTTACTTATTGTTAATACTACTGTATACTGAATTTCTGCTAAATGCATAACATTTTGTAGGGATCTGAAAATACAGAATTAGTCATAAGTTTCCATACAAATGATGAAAGTGGTGACTAATTATATTTTTGTTTTCAATAAGAAAAAGAGGTTCTACTATATGTACCTATTTGGCTACTGGTTCGAGTCCATGCTTTTAGAAATGATGGTGCCCAATGTTTGGACAGTCCTTGTGGCAGCCATCTATAGGGGCTATTAGTTGTTTATATCTATTAAGATGGCTACCACAAGGCTTGCCAAAATGTTGGGCACCATCATTTCTAGAGTCTTGAGCAGCATCCAAATACTAGCCTATTGGATCCCTTAGCCAAGGCATCCACTGGAAGTGCATCCTAATGGACGCTGCCATCTATTTGTTGCTTACAAATTCTCATAAGGGATGCATCAGTATCCTTACATGTGTCCATTAAAATAGAGGTTTCTAGACATGTGACAGTGGTGTCAAATAATGTGTCCCTACATCCATTAGCTTCAGAATCATGTTTTATTATGTTGTATGTAATATTACTTTAGATGGTTGGGCATAATATTTGTTTAAAGTGATAGAAGCATAAGTGATAACTCAAGTAGAGATAAATAAAAACCTCCAAATTACTGAAAAGGGAACTTAAGCTTACAGGAGTATTTAATTCTCGTTATAAGTATTTTTAATATTTTGAAATTCATAACCAAATTTTTATTTTGATTGCTGACATTCGTAACTAGTCATGCTACATTAAATTTTTAAATTGGTCATTGTTTTTTTACGTTTTGCTGAATATTTGTAGGTATCACAACTCGAAACGGCTCTGTTTACTTTAGTACGACCAACAGTCGACCGGTGGTGCTAGTAGTAACATATCCTTCCCTTATAAATGTGTCCTCTACATTTTGGCTGCATTTGCTAAGGGATGTAGGGATGTGTGTGCTATGGACGCATCCCTGTGTGTTTGGATACAGAAGTCAAGAAGTAGTTAGTGACGAAAGACTACGATCTTATGTAATATTTGAAAAATGCATATAAAGACTTCAGTTGATACATGCAACATGTTAAAGTACATGGATATCAATAATTATTGTTCTAATAGCTCATCGAGTGTGTTATTTCACAAGGTCACAATCATGATTTTGGCGCGGATATTTGATCAGTGTGTGGTATTTACAGGCAAGGAAGGAGTGAATGCAACTCTGCCTGTTGGCATTGTCATGTGCCGAGCTATCAGAGATTTTCATCGACGAGTTGGATACAAGGTACCTACATACTTTATGTTAAGTGTGTTTTTAGTGTTTTTGTTAGCCGTACACTATTGAAGCTGTATGATTATCTCTATATATTATTACTAGTGATGGGCCGAGACTCGAAAATTCGAGTCGAGTCGAGCGACTAGCATCAGCTCAGCTCGGCTCGGCATTCGAGTTTATTTTACTCGACGGAGCGAAACTCGAAAGGAAATTCGGGTAAAACTCTATGATAAAATATAATAAAATTGAATTACAATAAATTCTTAATATCTCCTTACGTGACTTCGGCTGACACTAAAAATTACGTACGTAAGACCGAAACACGTACTTACAAACAATGACGACAATCGGCCATATTATTTATATTTTAGTTTTACATATTGCCAACTTAACAGGTGTGACCACATAGCAAAGAAGACGAACACATTTTTAATAAACAAAACACGAATTAAATTTTATAATCATAATATCGGCAGAAATATTACTTTTTTTTTTTAGTAAATCCGTGCTACAATCGGCGCAACGTTACAATAATAAATTAACGGTAGCGTTATATTTGTGCGCATGTTTGCGACTGATACGCCACCAATCACGAAATGGCATTTAAAAAAAACTTTGCTCCACTAATTTTAGGAAGTATAGGTTGGCGAACATGAATTTTTTTTCCGTGTTTGTTTACACTATTACGTTCGGCGAGATTGCGTTTTGTATAATTGTTTGCTATCCAAGTTAAGTGGCAAGTTAAAATTAATTATGAAGTATAAAGTATTTTATAAAGTGTAACTATTCAATACAAATACAAAAGCATGTATTGGTTGGAAGTGTCAGCTTGCGATTGGCCGGCAACGTAACGGCGTTAGTGTTGTAGCAATAATCTTTAAATGTATTATATTTGTTATGGGAACGTTTATTGTAATGTTGCGCCAATTGTAGCACGGCCTTACACTTCCCATAAGTGAAAGTTTTCAAAAATGTTCTAATGATTGTGTGAAACTTACCCTAACCTTCGCGCCAACAAGCCTAAATTATATTCAATGTTTTTTATTGACTCGTGAATGCTACAGGCCGCAGCTAACTCGTTCGGTTCAAAATAAGGTAAATATGTAGTTGAGCGGTATTTGCGAAAAAAAAAATGTTAAAAATCTGAAAATACTTTTATTATATGCTCTTTAAATTCCTCTTTTCATTAAAGCCGGCGGATATAAGAAATTTTAAATACTTTAGGAGATATCGAATTTTTTAATTTTCACAGTTGGGCGATATTTGTTAAATAAAATTTAAAAATTTCGAAAATACTTTTATTCTATGCTCTATACCTCAATTATTGAATTGTATTATATCAGTTAAGAATTTAACCTAAATGAATTATTTGTATTAATACTTGTATTTTAAATATATTTGATTAAGTGGGCCATGATGTAACAAGACAATCTAAGGACCCTTAGCAATAAAGTGCAAATATTCAAGCTCGACTTAAGTGTCAAAGATTCAAATAAAAATTCAGACTCGAATCGACTCGACTTGAATTTATGATCTACAAACTCGACTCAAACTAATTATTGTAAAATTCGACTCGACTCGACTCGACTCGACTCGACTGACTTAAAAATTTGCAGGTTCGTACATCTCTAATTATTACCAGATACTATCTTTATTCAATCAGTACATTCAGTTTGCATCCACATATTGTATCTCTTGTCAGAAGTTCTTCCGTAATGATGGCTTTCTTCATACTGAAAGTTCTTGTAGTCAAAACTTTGTATAGCAATATAGCATCACTTTAATTTAGGTTTTTGTTTTAAACAAAATTTCCATTCATGAAAATTATTTAATGTGAAGGTGCAATGGATTTATCACATGGTTTTTGAAAATAACTTATGATAGAATCAATCTGTTCCCATAATAATGTTTTGGAGTATGTATTTTTCCAAGAAACGATAAAAAAAAATCACTTTCAGTGTGTTTCTCATTTTTATAACTTGACATCAGGATCACTACATGGAAGTTGGTGAGTGTGTGTGGTCACAATTGTAATGGGTGCGACAAAGGTCAACACAGACTCAGCTAAACTTTTGACACTGGGTGTGATGTAGCCCAGGTGTGGCAAAATATGAGACATAGCCCTCAACAGTTGTGCCTTGCGCGAAAATCTTGTCTGCTCTCAGCATCGGACACACTAACTAAACTAAACCTGTTATTAACACAGTCCACACACTTTTAAACTTCCATACACTCCCACATGGTTTTAGCAGGCGTCCCTTTATTCTATGATTCATGCTCATGGTTGTTAAAATTTAAACAAAACAATGGTCAAACAGATAAAAAGGCCTATGGCACGAATCAAGTTATTTGAAGAATAGCACACCCAAGTGTGCACACCTGGATGTTATTTTCGCGTTGATGACAAAGTCCTGTGTAGGGTTATAATTAAATTAAATCAAATTAAGCAAGTATAATTTAAGAATGAACAGAATTAATACAGTATATACCCGAATATAAGACGAACTCGAATATAAGACGACCCCCAAACTACAGCCTCATGTTTTCAGGAAAACAATTTTATTGTATTAAACACATGCCAACAAATTATACAGTAAGTCCTCTATTTACGTCCTACCGATTTACGTCGTTTCGGATTAACGTCGCTAATGTTTGAGTACTCATGTTTCAATTTAAATTCACAATAACGTCGTTTACAATGACCGTAAATCTTTATTTTAACCAAAACACCGTATATAATTCGTTTATAATTCTTTGTTTCCTTCGGTAGTTAATTTATGCTATGTAGCGTAAGCTACACGTTCACCGCCTTATCTTATCATACATCATGAGGGACGCTTCCTGCTCTCCGCTGCTCTCCGCGCGGTGATGCAATACTAACAGCCCGCCCGCTCGGCCACCCAAGTATCTCACACGTAGAAGTGTTATCTACTTCCCGCAACGACACAGCATTTTCTCCTACCCCTTTTCGTCCAACTCCTTGGCACTTAAGTCGCTATGATATCATTGAGTTGGCCGGAGTTTTAAACGTGCCGTTGTTACGTAAAATGATATAATTTATATTGTTTGAGACGTAAATTTAAAGTAGTGTTTCTCATGAAAAATATTTTACATTGATTTTTATTAGAATTATTCCCGTACGTAAATTGTAAGAATTGCGCCGCGCTATTGTATAACCTCTTTTAGGTGTTTATTACTTCATGTGATTATTTTAAATCAAGGGCTCTCAATGTTTGTCATACTTATAATACTTTTATTGTATGTATGCATTTCTTTTGACTTTGTTCTTACCAGCCTCCAAAAGAAAACAGTTGTTTTCTCCCGCGAATGACTCAAAGTAAAATCTGTGTAGCGCTAAACCACTTTGTATCCTTACACTTTGAATGCATTATGCGTTTATATTACGTACAGTATGTACTATATATCTGTTTTTCTATTTCAATCAATAAAGGTAATAAAGCAGCTGGTTAAATAACCATTCTATAAAGCTGAGAAGTACTAGTTGGACTTGTTTCCCACGCTGTCGGTTGTCATTTGCTGATAAAATTGCCCGTTGTCACGTCTTTATGCCAGCGCTTCCAGCCGACCTTGGGCCGTGGCTGGCCGGTGGCATGAAACATGACTCATTTTGCGTCGTTTCTATTTACGTCGCGGTTTTCAGGAACGTAACCCCGACGTAAACCGAGGACTTACTGTATATATAAAATTGAAAATATGAATGTTACAAAGGATTTCAACCACCACTTTTGAAATACTGTTAACAGTTTATGTACAAACAGAAATAAATACCTAAATGGCTGCTTCTGTAACTGTTGGAAACTGTTATATAGTTTCATTATGCTGATGCATCATCTTAATTGTTGTCATCTTCACTGCTGTCGACTTCAGCTTCAATTGCATCTTCTTCCGAAATGACACTATCTTCACTGCCATCCAATGCATTAGAAATGCAACATTTCTTGAAGCTTTTGATGATCACTTTCGATGAGATTGTGTCCCATGCAGCCTTAATCCACTGACACAAGACTGCTATACTTGGTTTTCTGATTTTGCCTGTTGGTGTTAGAGCATGGTTGCCTGCCAAGAGCCATTCAAAGTACAGCACTTTTAGACGGTCTTTAAATGGTTTGTTGACACACACATCTAATACCTGCAGCTTTGAAGTCATGCCTCCAGAAATAATAACAAGGTCGGTGTTCATACCTTTAATACATGATTTCACCTCTGGCATTAAATGTCCTTTGAATGCATCTAACACTAACATCGTTCTTCTTTAAAAGTGCCCCAGGCCTTCTATCCCAAACTGCCTTTAACCAGTCTTGCATCAACTCACTTGTCATCCAACCTTTTTCTTGACATCTCACTATTACCCAGAAGGCAATTTTTCTTTTGGCATAGTTTTACGGTTAAGAATGACAAAAGGGAACAATTTTCTACCATCAACTAACACTGTAAGCATCACTGTTATCCTCATTTTCTCATTGCCACTTGTCTTCACATTAACTGTTTTAGTTCCAACAGCATCCACTGAATAATTTGAAGGCATATCAAAATATACAGGCGTTTCATCAGCATTTAAAATGTAAATAACATAACTCGCGGAACCGTTCGTCTAACTTAAAAATAATAATCACAGCAAAGAAGTACTGTATAACCTACATTGATGTTTTTTTACAAGAAAATAATCGATAAGATGGACGCCATCTTGTGCTATTGAACATTCCAAAAACATCGGTTGTAACATGTGCAGCCAGTAACTACTGCACAACCTGAAAAAATTTACCCAAAATAAGTATGTTTACCTAAAAATCAATGTATCTGAATATAAGGCGACCCCTTTGTTTTGAATTATAAATTATGGTAAAAATGTCGTCTTATATTCTGGTAAATACGGTAAATCAGTAGCGCACAATGCTGATGTCCCCAGGTTGCAGACATTAAGAGTGTAAGGCATAAAATAATTCACTTCACAAAATTAGGACACTTAGTGATACAAATCCTTTACATTATCGTGTTTAAAATAAAAAAATCTATAAGAACTATTTTCACTCAGGGGTGTGTTCAAAATGTCTAGGTCCACCTAGAAATATATAAATAAGTGTTAATTGTAGCTGTTCATATTGAAAATACATAACCCTTACAGAAAATGAACTATTATTACTTTTATTTGTTAATGAGGGTATGAAGCACTTACACATTTCCCTTTTTTATCTCGGATGAAGGCGTGCTGTTCAAGAATGTCCTTGAACATGTCACACGCATGGTGCTGGTGGGGGGTTTGAAATATGGAGTTGGCGGGCATATAGACAGAGGGTGACAGTGGATTGCAAACTCATGTTGGGCTCCAAGGGATCTATCTCCTAAACAATGTCAGACTATTCAAGATGATTATCTAAATCCACTAAAAAGAGTTTAAATCTATATGTGATGCAATGGAGGATTTAACTGAAATTCAAGGTTATTATAATGAAAGGGGCTGTCTTACTTAAATAAGGGCATTCCAATCATCCCACCTTTCGCTCTGACATCATGCAATAATGTAACAACGTTTTGGTTTAAAAATAATATTGTGCAGTGCGTTTTTCAGCAAGTAGGATAGTTTCTTGCCTTAATTGTGTACAGTCGACTGTAATCTTGCTGTAATGATGGTTGTCCGTTTGTAAGGTTGGTCTGAAGCCAGCCGGGGGCATCCGCACGGCCAAGGACGCGCTGTCCTGGCTGATCCTTGTGAAGGAAGAACTGGGAACTGATTGGCTCACGCAGGACCTGTTTCGCATAGGAGCGTCCGGGCTGCTCACGGACATAGAGCGACAACTGTACCACTTTGTCACTGGTTCCTACGCTTGTGCTGGCCATTTCTCTATGGGCTAATTCCCTGCTACCTTACTACGACTTATGGCGCCAAAGAAAATATGTGTAAATGTAGCAGATGAATTATATTTTTCTATCTTTGACTGTATGGTTTTATCAATTATGTACATAAAATAATAAACCATTCAAACTCTTTCATGTGCATTTAACATTTTTCATTGATGGTGTAATTTGGTGTTGTCGCCATAGGTTTTGTGTCCACTCAGTTTTTTCCCCACCCATACAAAACAGTTTATAGGAATAATAAATCAAAATATATTACAGTTTCCATTTTTCAGTGATAATCCAAAAATTTCAAACCAACATGTTTATTAATGGGAAAAAAAAAATGTGGTAGAATGTTTTACCTTATTGAAACAGCCATACTTAACTCAAACTAAAAGAGTGTGTGCCCGGTATGATTTTTTGTGATGTTAATTTTTTATTGGGGTTTGAAGTTTTGTTGACAGCAAAGTCATTAGATGGTAACTCACGATACACAACAGGGATGGTGGGACAGGAATGCCACCTTGCTCCATGCTTTTCATAAATGTTTAATAGGTTCCTTAGGTTCCATGTTCAGAGACATCAAGTCATCTTCAGAAGTTGTGGCCATTCTAATGCAAAATTTACATAATAGAATAACACAACATTTGCCATATTCCGAACAAACGTAAACTAAGTTTTCTAAATTGTCTAAATTTTGCAATGCCAGTCAGTGTCTTTTAGTGGTTAACAGTATTTAAAAATAAAATGGAAATAATAAAACATTTTTATTGGGTGATTCCTGTGTGTTCTGCTGACTGCTACTTAACTTTTTACATTTGTGACTATGATTATTTGAACGTCTAGATTATGAAGTATAGTACTAAACTGTAGAAGATAAATGTACGTATTTATTTTACAGTAGTCCTAGCTGAAACTGATAGTTTTGTGAAACAGGAGTGTAAAAAAGGGGGTTGCCTGTAAAGTCGGTTTACGGACGATAATTTTACGTGATAACGTCATAAGAAAACATTCATGAAAAATTGCATACTTTTTAATTTTCAAATAATATTTACAGTTTTTACAAATTTAATTTAAATAATTTGTTAAAATATAATCACAAACAAGTAGTTAAAAAGCCCGCCTTAACCTGTTTGATATTATAGAAGATTTTCTCGCATGGTGGTTGGCCGGTTCTTGCACGCTCGGCTTAGGCGGAACGTGACAATGAGTCATGCCTTTTCGTGCGTGCAGCCGGCGTTCATCGATTTATAAGACGTTATCACGTCAAAAAATGGTGTCTCAGTGTAAGAATGAAATGAATTGATGAAAACACGCGCTTTTGATGTGTGGACACGGATGATTATACCGTGCTTTAAAAAGCATTACGGAAACAGTGCTTGTACGTACACATTGAGTAAGAATATTCAATTTTTTTGAGCTATGAAACTATTTATTAAATTGCCAAAAGTAAACCACAGTTTTGGTTTTAAATATGTCTGGTGATACACATGTCTTAAAATTTTTATGATATAATACACACCTACTGTTTTCCATTCATCACAGCACATAACTAAGAATCCACCAATTATAAAATTAAAATATGACTTGTTTGAATAAAGAGATCAAAAATGAATTCATGCAAGTATATTTTCATGAGAGGAACTGCTGCTACTACTACTATATTCATGACTCACTTTCACTTCATATTACAAATAGGGGACATTCCAATGTATGTACCAAATTGGCTTGGAAGAAGAGCAAAGTTCCATGCAGATTGAATTGGCTTGACTTGTGTGTTTTAACTGCATCAAGTTAAAAAAAATAATTGTAAACATTTTAGTTGACATTGCAGTCACCATCCTCAGGATAGCAGTTTATTACCTAGTCAATTCATGCTCTTGCTGGTTGTTATATCTGTTTTATTTGTAGAAGAGTTTTACTACATAGTTGAACTCAATCAAGCTGACAAGAATGTGCATGTAACCACAACATTGTGATATCTCAAATGCACCTTAAAAATTGAAACCACCTACATTATACCATAGGAGAAGCCTTACTGATTAGATTAAGACTTTGCATAAACAATCTAATTCGAAAATTACCTCCAAGTACTTATAGCTAAGATAAAACTATAAATTGACATACCTACATACTTACATTGCAAACTATCTCCACGACTGTCCCATAACACACACATTTTTGAAATTTTCAAGAAATAAACATAAGGTATGATTACGAATCTTTGAAGAACACAATCTTACAACCAATAAAATTGAAAATCTATTTTCAACATTTTCTGTCTTTGAAACATGCACATTTGATGCTGTTATTTTTTTTATATAAAAGGACACCATGTTTCAACGAAAGCTCAAAATTACACATTAAAACACTAAACAGAAATAAGGGACTATTAGGGGTGGATAGGTATGCTCTCTAGCATGGAATTATCCCAGAATTTGACTGCAGTGACTGCTGAAAACAAGAAAACCAAAATCAGGATGGCCAGATCAGAATTCAGACCCATGTCCTTCAAAATGTAAGTCAAGTGTTTTACCACAGCACCAACTCGTTTTGTAAGTTTTTTGTCCGGTAACAGTGTTCACATCACCTTTGACTTCCAGACAGACAAATCTGAAGGTTTTCTCTCTGATGTGGAATTTAAAGATGGATGGGCCAAGGGCTTGGCAAGAGGTCTTCAGAAACCTAGAAGGTAGGTGAGGGCTGTTTAATTGTTTGCAGAGTAAGGCAAATTTTAAGCCTAGTAAATAAATTCTATGAAAAAATGGTTGAGGAAAGTAATCAAAAATTATTTATAGGTCCTTGCCTCAATGAAACCACTTGAAACTACGTAGTTATCACATCAGCTGTTTCTCTACCACATCATTGAAGAAATGCTTTTGTAATTACATGTATGCAAGGCACAACTGCATAAATTTTCACAATTATATTAACTTTGAAAGGTTTGATGAACTGAGTTGGCCACTGCCTGTTTAATTGCCAAATTTGGACTATGTCACATGAACTTTGGACCAGTATGCTCTACTAGAAATATTGTTCTTCAATTTGGAGTTTGGTATTCACAAGACAAGAACTGAAATAGACCTGTATGTACAGAGATGGTTCCAAACTGCATTTTTGAATTAAATGTCTTTAAAATCAGAGTGAAATATACTGATAATAGGATATAAATTTGGACAGTTATGAGAATGTGTATATAATGACGTGCCTTAGTAACTTCTTAACTGTTACTCAGTGACCCAAGTGCCTTGTCATTTGTTAGCACAGAATCAGCTTGCTAATACCACCTTAAGTTTACATAGAGGAGGATCGGAGAAGCGGGAAGGCCGATCAAAACAGGCACTCTTAGTCCTTTCCGCTCAGTGTAACTCACAGCCCAGACGTGGTAAAGGGGTGATTGGAGTATCTGTGTGTAGAGTTTGTTCAGATTGATCAACTTAAGGTGTACTTTGGAAAATATTTGCTAGTAAAAATATAAAGTGTTAAAAAACTTAAAAAATCAGTATGTCAGCTTTAGACCTTGTACGAGTCGGCTGAAAATGTGGATTAGGCATGTGGTTGGAAAGAGGAGTCTCTGGACCACCCACAGGTGCCCCAATGTCCAGTACCGAGTGAGCAAGACTGTTCCAGGAACTTGGCAGAGCTGACGCAGTGAGCTTCTTGAACCACAGAACGAACACCTCTACCGCCGCTGTACCTGATCCAATAGACACAGCGAGAGAAGAGACAATACCCATACATCTGTTGAAGATGTCTCCGAGCCAATAGACATCAACATTAATCGATTATATGTGATGCAGGACCATTGGCTTCAAAGCAGTATTCAAAACCAACTTGTTTTCTCTATCTAGCAGTGTTTGATCAACTTTGTTTTCAGAGACATATGAGAAAAAAAGGCTAAGCTAGGCATTTGTTCAATCAAAATAAAATAATGTATTGTTCAGTGACTGTCTTATGTTAAAAAAAGTACCTTTGTATGCAGTTAATATCCCTATTTCCATTTTAAATCAATATAACAATCTAAAAGTGACTTCCCATATCTTTATGTCAAACCAATGACAGTGTTTTCCAACCAGTCCCATGTGGCCAACCCAACACTAAGGTGAAACTAAAAAAAAAGAATATCAGAAACATACTATCAGGAGAAAATATTGTCTGTAGGGACTATCACGTACACAAGATAAACAGGCAGACAAAAAATTTGTTCTGACTTATCTTACCTTCTAATATTGATAACTACATCATTGATGCAAGACATGAAAGATAATTTTTTTTTTTATGTCTGACGGACTAGCGCAACAGGTGGAAAGTGTTCACGCTTGATAGGTGATACCTGATACGTCACATCTTATTCATGACATGCCATGCACTGATGAACTGGTTTCTCATTTGTGGCTCTGTGATGGCAGAACTACAATACTGCCAGCCAATTATTCTCGCAGATGATAAAATACTTGTGAGAAGTATTTTTGGTACAAGTATACATTAATATATTTATTAGTACTAGTTATAAATTGTTTACTAATTATAAATACCGGAAGAAATATTTTATTTTTTATTTTTAACATGTACTACATCCAAATTAGCATGTCATTAAAATATAGCATTTTTCTCAACATCAAATATTTAAAACCATGGGTAGCTAAGGCTATGTCTACATAGGAAATATGAGTAACAATCATGAACAAGAAAATATTTTTACAAGCGCACTCAATGTTAGTCACGTGAAAGAAATCTTTATAAACAAGTTTTCATTTGTTTACCACAAACTACAAAAATTTGAGTTTGATTTTGGAAGTAATTATATTTAAAATTTTTGGGGTGAAACAGAAATAATAATTATTATTTTTGATCATCAGTATGCATTTCTTAACAAACAGATAAAATTCATAATTGAAATCAGAAGATTTAATTTAATTCCTTTTTTTTTTTAAATAATAAAGAGTGAACAAGAATTTACGCATAACAATCTAATCACAGATTTATGCTTGATTTAATTCAGTTTCTTCTTATGGCCTACAGTGCCATGAATGAGTGTTGTGGTTTTCCTAATGGGTAGTGTATGTTTTTCCACGCAGAGTTGACAAATAGACCACAACACAGGGTTAGCTATTGTCTATTTCACCCGTAGGCATCTCCTAAGTCAAGGAATCTGCGTCGTACTATATACTTCCGACGTTCCGACCCAAATAAAAACATACAAATGTGTGTGTAAACAATGTGCTTCACCACAACACATGTATTGGATCTCTAGTCTTGTCCAAATAAAATTTGGAAATTAATCTATCCATATAATTCTTTTCATTTCTTAGCAGTGAATCATATAAAGTGAACATTATTTCAAATCTCAACCGATTGAATAGATGAGAGTTTTATAAGCGCACTGGGCTGCTATAGGTGAAGATGTTTACTCCTCTACTGACAATGGCAACACACTGTCGCGGGAGCTTTACGACCACCTGCTAACGGAACTGCCCCTAAGTTGGAACACTGAGACCACAATGAGTTAAATACTTGTTCCACCAAGAAATGAGTTTTCATAGTTGAAAGTATATTATATTGACTTCCATTTCAGTGCTATGGAGTGTATTGTCTTCCATTTTTGTGTTATTTCAGTTTTACATTCTTTCAAAGATTCTTGCAATGGAAGTTTGCCACTGCTGGTTCACACCTTTGCCTACAACCTGTTTGGCATGGGTTTGTGTTGCCACAGTGAACCTTCTTTTCCAAGAGATTTCTGGTGTTTTTTCACTTCAGGAATGAAAATTTCCTCGTACCACTCGGTAAACAATGTTGTAGTCATCCAAGCCTTGGGTTGGTTTTTATAACAGAGGGGAAGCTTTTTCACATTTTTAAATGCTCTTGGGCTTTTTGACTGCCCTATCAACAGAAGGGGTATTTTATGGCTTCCTGTAGAGTTCGCACAGTTAAGCACCGTAACACGGTCTTTACTAACTTTATGTCCTGGAGCACTACACTCCCTTTTAGATGCTAAAGTGGTTTTAGGCAGAGCTTTCCAAACAAGACCTGTTTCATCGGCGTTGTACAAAAACTCAGGACTGTAGGAGTCTGCTACAACTTTAAATTTTTCAATAAAATCTTCTGCAGCTTTGGAGTTTGCTGATAACTTCTCGCCACTTAAATATACTTCACGGATACCGTGCCTGGACGTGAAATTTCTTAGCCAGCCGTTACTTGCTTTAAAGGATGAACAACCAAGTTTCTCAGCTATATCTTAGCTTTTTCAGAAATAATTGGGCCTGAAATTGGGTTTCCCATGGAACGTTGCTGCAAAAACCACTTGAAAACAGCATTTTCTAAATCTTTGTTGGTTGCTGCCTTCATTGATTTTCTTGAAGAACTTCCATATTC
The DNA here is from genome assembly GCF_032445375.1 of Bacillus rossius redtenbacheri. NCBI lineage: Eukaryota > Metazoa > Arthropoda > Insecta > Phasmatodea > Bacillidae > Bacillus > Bacillus rossius. Next base: position 74,456,696 of record NC_086332.1, read on the forward strand.
GTTTTCAAGCACTGACACGAAGTTTAAAAGTGTAGGTTTGGGGCCTACTCCTTTTAATGTCTGAAATCGTTGATTGTCCAACACCCTACATCTCAGCCAACTGTTTACCCGTAACTCCTTTACATGATTGCACTATAATTTTTAGTTTATCCGCTATGATAACACAACACGTTTTCTTTTAGAAGCCATGGTGAACGACGAAACACATTCATAAACAAAACAACGCACCGGCGCGAAATAATACCGTCACAGTAGCAGGTAAATGACATACTGACTGACTCATCAAAACGAACAGTGAAAGATGGGCCAGGCCGGCCACCTGGCGACGTACGACAGCCAATAATAGAACTATGAGACGGTGACTCATCATCCCAATAAAGTTCCTACATTCCCACGATCCTACGTTTCCATCTTATCTGGAATCCTGAAAGCGATTCGGATAATCAGCGATTCGGATAGACGGAGTTTGGATAATTGGGGTTCTACTGTATCTGTTTACGGATTCTTTTCAACTCAAATGACGAACGATGAATTTAGTACAGGCAACGAGGTGACCTAGATAGCAAAGTATTCACATTATGTGCAGAGGTGCTTTCTGAACTGTACAAATGAATAATATAACAAAAAACGTGTAGAAGCACTACGTGAATAAAAATAATCTTACCAGATCGCCATGTGTATTTTTTCCGAACAACCACGCGTTGAAAGTAGTTGAGACTAAGGCGTGAATTGTAATTAGTGTGCCAGATACATACAAGAGCTAGTCCTGTGGTTAGACAAAAGAATGGTAACTTCGAGTGTTGTAGATACGTGGGTCATGACCCTGTAACACAGAGTCTGCTGGGTCTGCGTGCCCATTCATGCGGTAGCGCCCATTGCAACACACCGACGATATTTTTCTTCGTTAAAACCCCTTAAACCCTGGGACTTGATTGATTGAGTCTATTCACACCATCGCCTTTCTACTGACACAGAGTTGGTTTCTCAAAATGTACCTGGTAATGGCTCTGGGTACACAACATGTGGATATTTTTACTGAGTATTTCTGTTGTTACTAAGAACCAGCAATATCAAACTGGGACAAGGTGAGCACATTTCCTCCCTATGCAGCTCAGAACAAGGATGGTTTGAGAGCCATTGACAAACGACCTTTCTGGTTGTAATCATCAGGTGTCCCTGGCAGGCCTTCACGATGACGACACGTACAAAGCTCAACAGTCATCGCTCAGGAAATGAAGAACCAACCATGCTAAAAGAAGCCAGAGACAAATGAGAAAGAGAAGGAAGGGAGGGCATACGTTTTTACAACTACTGTTGGTTGTAGGTTATACACATGAAATTTTGATTTTTAATTTTAATGCATACTAATTAAGACAACAGTTTATATCATTTCAGTTAGGTTCAAACACTGTTATGTATTAAATAAAGGTGTATTATTCCACAGCATTCCTGAAAAGAAAATAGTAAATGTATATACATACATAGTATTTTCAGAACACAAATCTTTTTCAACAGTAAAAACATTTTTATTAAGTTAATATAATAAACCTTATTAATGAAACATCCTTCAAACACATTTTACACAATTAATATCTTTGTAATTAATATGTGATCAAGTTAATAAAAACTATAAATAAGTCCTGCACTAATACAAAATAATCAGAACTAATTATACTTATGAAGTGAAACACAAAACTTTCATACAATTTTAAACATTTTATGTTTTATAAATCTGGAAGTTTTTATGTCTCTGCCCCAAGTTTTCATCAGCACCGCCATAAGAGCAATTTCGTTAACAGCAAAATTGGCACGAAATGTGTCTAGCAATCCTAGCAATCCAGGGACTGCTGAGGGTTTGGTTTCTGTTGAGTGGCACCAGTGGAGCTCACGCTCTGCCTTACGAGCAGAATGAGCTGCAGCACGGACATAGTTGCCACGATAGGGTGTGGTGTGTTGTTGGACATGGAACCCTAAAAATGGTTGACTCATTAGTGCAACCATTAGGTAATTTTGACCTTTAAAATTATAGATAAAGGTCAATAGAAACATTAAATAATGCTTACAAGAAGTTCTATATTTATTACTGTAAAACAATAATTCAGAGTGCTCAAAGTATTACATTTGTCAATCTATATTCATTAATCAGAAATTAATTTTTTTTTGTGGTTACTCAATCTAATTCTAGGAAAGGCAGTCGGACATTGTCAGATACCCTTAGGATTGTAAAAGCCCCAAATTTTTTAAATCCGAAAAATTAATCCAAAATATTTTATCCATTTTCACCCTTTCTCCTTCACCATACCTCCAATTAATGGTGGTGTGCATCGTTATAACATTTGTTTTCCACAAGCAGTGATGAGGTCACCCACTACACCCTGAATCCTCTGCACTGTACTGTGGGCTCTCCTTCTGGTATACTATGAATGGAAAATGGAATAAGGGTGTTGTGTTGTGAGAAGAATTTCTGACTTTTGACATTTAACATGACTAACCAATCTGAAATTTGTTATTTTGAGATTTTTACCCTGATTGCTTTTATATTTAAAAAGTTTTGATGCATTCCAGAGTACAGCAAAAACTAAAAACAATTATCTTTTTATCTGTCATTTGAATTGAAAAGCAATCACCTGGAAACTTTGTTCCGAAGGTGATGCAGGTTCGATTCCCAACTGGGTCAACTCTTGAGTTTTCACAAGTTGGAAACGAAGAGGACGTACCCGTGAGCTGGTGGGTTTTCACAGGGAGAAAACTATCTTCCAGTAATTCATTCTACCAATGCTACAGCATCATCTCATTGCCCCAAATCATTCATTCAATCCTGTTCTTCCTAAAACATAACAAAAAAGTGGCTGTACCTTGCTGTTTCTTCAACACAGGGAACTGTAGTGAGCACATAATATATAAACAAAAAGTTTTATTATGCCTGACCTTTTAACATCTTGAGGCTTCTATGCAGGTGGTGGACAAAAATTTTAAAGTCAGAGGCAAGCTAGAGTTTCCCTGAATTAAGCATCTAATCCTTTAACTTCAGCACAACCGAGTTACTCAATTTAGATAAAACATTAAGAATAAAAATTCAATAATAGTGAATACAATAATAAAATAAAACACTGTTGTGATTTGATTTAGTTCATTACCGGGCATCAATATGCGCTAACCTATGCTCCCAGCTCATGGCAATTAAAGTCTTTTAACCCTGATGTAAGCGTTAAAGTTAATACTGACACGTAATGGAATTCTCATGCTAAATACAAGAAAAAGCCAACTTAATTATACAAAGTTTTACAAAAAGGTTTGAGAAAAATTGGACGTAACTATGTGCGATGTCAAACTGTGTTATGTCTCGTGATGGTAAATTAATTGTGCAAAATCTCATGTAAGAAACACTTAAGTCCTTCGCACCACCCTGGCGTTTTCAACAGGCCTGCATGGAAACATCGAGGACGCAGCCTGCTCGCACTTGCTCACGTCGCAAACTACTTATAGTCTGACCCAAAGATAAAGGCTGCACCCAGTTCTCTTTTGAACTGCATGTAATCGTCTGGACTAGCAAATACATTCCCAGAAATGTACGAGACATTCAGAAGGTCTTGGATCATCAATCGGCATGGCATTCATGCATTCTACTGCAATCATTTCACTGAAAAAATAACAGCTTTATCAGTCATGATGAGATTGAACTATAGCTGTTAGTCTGAGTTCGTCAGCGCTACTACTTGGTAGCCGCTTAAACATGCCAAATGCTGCTGTCTCAATACCAGAAAAGTTTCCTCACTATTTTCTGCAACTAATTTCGTAATTCAATTGCTTTAGCAAAACCCAAGCTGTGTTTGCGAAGCAAAGACTGGGGCAGCAAAAATTATTCAAGCAATTACTGTTCATACCATTCATACCACCAACTCCAACACCACTAGTCTTAATGCGGAATGCACTAATGAAAATTACTAGCCCGATATCTGGCTCACTATACCCATGCACCTCTCTTACCTGTGCTATCGGCGTTGTAGTCTCTGCTGAAACGCCTGTTGCCTGGGCGTGTTGGTGATGGAGTCGTAAGTAGTTCACACAGTCTGGGTAGAAACGACAAGTCCAGTGCACGAGTGGTCAGCACGACCACCTCGGTAAGCAGCTCCAATCCACAACAGGCTGCAATGATGGCCACAACTTTTTTTTTTTCCTAGCCTAAATTATTATAAGTGTGTAGGGGAGGGTCCAGGTTAGGGGAGGACCTAAGTGTGTCTCAGGCCGAAGCCTATACACTCTACCATGCGGGTTTTTAACCATGCAGGACAAGGGCACGTGCATCGTGTGCTATTGGGGTTTACTGGCCAGCCATGGCTGCAATTGGCGCCATGACTGACGCCCCATTGGTCGCCTAGCTTAAAAGCTAGCTAATGTGACCCAGGTAAAACCTGCATAGACACAGGGAAAACCCTGGGCCGGGTCATGCGGGGATCAAATAACATGCATTAAGCAAGCAGGTAACTACTGGACAAGAGGGAAGAAGGGTCCAGGTAAGAAGAGTTGGGCGGGGCTGAAAGGTCAACCATGCAGGGGTTGGGTGCTTGGGCCTTGCGGCCCACATTTAATTGTTGGGTACTCCTGGGTTATTATTAACCAGGGGTGCATGCGCCCCCAGGGGCGGGCGACTTCACTCGTCAGCCCAGCCCAGCTGCCCAGGCAACCACAGTTAAGACAGAAGTGGGCAGACGAGCCAGTAAACCGGCTCGAACTGCAGGTGCACGGGGCGAAAGGCAGCCTGACATTGCGCCATCTTCATCTTCCTTCTTCCAGTCAACAGCCAACTAACTTTCAAGCCAGGGTGGGGGTAGGTTGTTCAGGCGAATGAAGTATCTTGCGAGTCGGACCATCTTGTCCTCCACAATCCCGGGACGGTTGAAGGTCGCGCCACCCAGGCTACCACTGGCTGGCCACAACTCCTCGCATTGCCGCAGATTGTCCCGCCGCGCAGTGGTCAGCTCGTGTACCAACACAAAACGACAAAAGTTATGGTACGACCCGTCACACAAACATGGTGCGCGTACCAGAAAAGTCTTTAATCGTGCCCTGCTAAAAGTCTTAATTGTGGGTAACAAACAAATTGAGATTTAGAGTTAATACAAAAAGCAAATTATGCCCTTAATTACTTAGATCAATGAAAGGTGATGAGTTGTATAGACAAAATAATGGAAGAGGAAAATTTAGTGCTCCAAGAAAATATACTGATGCCATGAAACATCCCCCCAACTTTCCCACCTGCGAAAAATTAGGATTTGGCCCTGCCAACCCGGAGTGTGAAAGAAGAGTAATTTGATCACTCTACAAAAAAAATTAAAAATTATTTTACAAAGTATAATATTATGTTCAATTCACAAATAATATTTATAACTATGTACTATTTATCCCTCATTTAACTATGGCTTGTATACTACTCCATGTGTGGAGTAGTGTGGCATCATGCTCCTACATCAATTAGAAGGAACCTCTATGCCAACTTGGTGCAAGTATATAAAAATTTTTAGCTGTTTGTAAAAGATGTGACAGAATTTCTTCATTTTTGATGATTATACAGTGGAGCATCGATTATCCTATGTGTTCTGATAAACGATATTTCAGATAACCGATCATTTTCAAAAAAAAACATACTAGGGTTATATGATCACAGCGAAACAAGCAGTGATAATAAACACAAATATGTATGTATTTTGTACTACAATGCTCATACAAGAACTAATATGTAAACAATTTGCAGTACACAAAGGAACACATAAACACAGGAACAACGAAACAAAGAATTATTTTATGTAAGGAATAAACTGCACTACATGTATCACTATCGAAGGCTCACAAGCCACTGACATTACTTTGGTCACGAAGGCCACTCTCGGCAGGGAGGGGAAAACCATGCATGCGCTAACAAATGCGGCTTGCGGCCGCATGCAGAAATCCTGCAATGCATGACGCGCCAATTTGAATTAATTTTGCCTTCTAGAACGCGTTCAGTTACCGGTCATTTGGTTAACCGAGGTTCAAATAACTGATTCTCCAATGTACTAGTACACATAAAATATAACTGAAAACTAATATGCATGTAGAAGTATGCAATAACTGTTTAATTTATATTATTTAAAAAAATAAGGAAATGTATGTTAAGTGTTTTGCCTTGACATGAAAAGCCAAATATTTATCTTTATAAGCTAATCTACGTGTGCCGCACTGTGATTTTCGTTGATATAATGAAGGTAGCAATTATCACAAAGTTCACATGATAGTAGTGTGATTGACAAGTTCAGTATCGTTATCTGGGACATCTGTTAAGCATTAGACATTGCCCTCAAATAATTTCAACACTGGTTTAATCTGGAAACTAAGCGTGTCTGCAAATCTAGTATAAGTAGGGTGAACATATTTGGGCTGGTTGCTCTTAACTACTGATAGTCATCAATCATTCATCATGATCAGATACCTGTTTCTCACTGTAATAACTGCATCATCTGTCACACTTGGTGAGTGATATTACGAAAATATTCTCAGTGGTTAATTACTGGCGCACCTTACACAAATTAGTTAAGTCAGCTTTTTATAAACCCAAGAATTACTTACATACTTACAAAAAAATTGAGGATCACTCAACATTTTCTTTTAAAAAATGACTAATAAAGTTTTTTTGTTTTTTTTTTTTAGATAACTCTGTTTCCATGTAAGGAGTAAATGATCAACTTAAAAATTAAATTAGTTATTCAAGTCCACAAATTTTTTTTTGCTAGTACAGTAGCAGTCTATAGTTCAGCACCTTCTAAATTAAACCGCTTGCGTTCAGGTTTTTAACGATGGGTTCTGGCTGTTGCGTAGCCGGTGGTATTGCTACTGTTGGTTTTCATTTCAGTGCAGTACTTACTGTTTTTTAGCCGGTTACATTTCACATTAACACACTGAGTTAAAACTCACCGTACATTTTGTCACACATCCACATAGTAGGTATATGATTCAGTGGTTGATGACCGCCCAGTTCACTACAAAGACGTTCTTGAAAAATCATCAAAAGGGCATCAGCCAGGGGCTGCCTCCATAACATCACCCCAGCAGTTAGCCACCGACCGCTCAGTGTCAGCAACCAGCACACATATGTCTGGAGGGTGGGGGGGGGGGGGGGAGAGGAGGGGAATATGAATAGATAATAAAAAATGAAGGAAGTGAACGTCTACCAAATAACTATGGTGTGATTTCAGCACAATCAAAACATTTGTGGAGTCCGGAGTCCCGTATTTTCAATGGAGAGGATGCCAAGAATGGGGAGTTTCCATTTATGGTAAGAAATCTATCAGTGTGAGACTATACACACATTCATACATACAGTGATAGGGAAAGTACTGAGAAATTGTAATTGTATTCAAATACAAATATATATTTTTATTGAATTAATTTAATTATATGTATCAGTTAGGCACTGATTTTAAAACTTACTCAGTTACACTTACAAGTAGATAACAATCACCAATAATTATATTTACCTTGGGGTTGGTTAAAAAACTACTTAACCTTTTTCCGACGTAAAATGTCCAGTTTATATTAAATTTTTTTTTTGGTTCATGTACAATAATTCTACTTTCGGCCCTTACGACAAACTTTACACAACATGAGAATAGTCTATATTTACACAAATTACTTAAACCTTAATAAAACCCAGTATCTTACAATATAGCCAATTGATTCAAAATAGTTTACAAAACTTAATAATTTTTTTAAAAACATATTTTGCAAAATAATTGCTACACAAACCGACTTTGCTGTTTTGATAGTTATTTGTCCAAATGGCTAAAAACGAAGCATTCTTCACTTGAAGTTTCTTTTTGCTGGTGGTCTGAGGTCTTGACATTGCTACCACTAACATGCACTACAAGTACACTGTTACATGAACAATAATGTTTGTTTTTACTAAAAATGTTGAGTATTGAGGATATCATGCTAAAAATAGTATCAAGTATTGAGCACTAAAATTATTGTATTGTCCCTGCTCTAATAACAAAATAGCAAGGAAAAAAAAAAATTACAAGCATGCCACATGCTTGTCACAGAGAGGCAACACAGCTCTTTGAGGTCTCTGTATCAAGTAGTCTTACGATATGCCTTGGAATGCAGAAAAAAAAAAGAGAGAGAGAGAGAGGGAGAGGTAGTGAGAGAGGGAGAGGGAGAGGGAGAGGTAGAGGTAGAGGTAGAGGGAGAGGTAGAGGTAGAGGTAGAGGTAGAGGTAGAGGTAGAGGTAGAGGTAGAGGGAGAGGGAGAGGGAGAGGGAGAGGGAGAGGGAGAGGGAGAGGGAGAGAGAGAGAGAGAGAGAGAGAGAGAGAGAGAGAGAGAGAGAGAGAGAGACTGAATTTTGTCATAGGGTTCCTCCAGCTTCCTATGGCTGCTAGTGAAGGCAGTAGCTCCCTTTCCCCTCCATCACTCCTCCCTGACTCACCCTGTCTATCACCACATTCTTTTATTCTTTAAAAGTTATCTGTGTGTCACTGCAGCTAAACTCTGCAAAATAAATACACAAACAAATACACAAATTTGTCTCTTTAATATAAAATCACATGTGTGTTCATATTTGCTTATAACAATACTTACAATAGTGTGTCTGTTAATTACACTACACTCAAAACAGAAACCATCTATACCCAAGTTTTATCTTTAAAAGTATCCACCTGAAACTTTATGAAGTACCAAATTAATTTCACAATTGATCAAATTTAAGAAAATTTATCATAATATGGTGGAGACAAAAGTTTTATATTTCAGACAGTAAAAAAAAATTTGCTTATACCACTTAAATTCATGTTCACATTGATGTCGGCTGGAGCTATGCCCTCCTCAAGCCCGATGTGCCTCACGTCTTGCCTGGCCCCTCTCCTCCCACCATCTCCCTGTTTCAAACTGCCTGCCAACGAGTATGTGTGCATGTGTGTGGCCACCCAGCAATAGGGGCCATAGAGCCAGTGCTGCGTACCCACAGCGTAGTTAATTATATAAATCTTGGTCATCTTTTCTTTCTTTCTTTCTTTCTATATTTCCTTTTATAGTTAAAGTGTTTACGTTAAACGTAGTTATATGGTCGGAGTAGTGCCCCGTGCGGCCGTTGCCAAAACTAGCCCCGGCGCTGGCCATTGACATTCAAACTTAAATAGTTATTGAGCATAGTTTTTACTAAGGTTATCTTAGGGTTATATGCATAATTTTATGTAATAAGTTGTAAAGGGTTTGTTCTGTTACGGGTTCTCTTACACGTTATTCTGAAAGTAACGGTAAAGGGGGAGGCTTCCTGCGGCCATGACACCCCGGCAAAAGGCAGTCTATCTCGATCGCCATCCGGAGCAGGACGCTGCTGCCACACCTCGTGAACCTCCTCGGTTGTGCATCGGATCCGGTAACATCCGTTTGTATTTCTACTGGTTGTAAACCTTTTCTTTGGCTGCAGGTTGCCCTGGTCTGCGTTAGGTTGATCTCTCTACCGTTTGCGTGTTTACAGTTTATTTCGACCCTGAGAGGTGATAGCCGGGTCCACATGCCCTTAAACCACATGGTGGCGCCCATATTTAGTCGACGCTTACACTGAGTAACTTTTCAACCCCAGTGCGACAGCAACTTGTATACTAAAATGAATGAAATTTACGTTGCCATTAATATTCGCTATATGTTGAAGGGAACACAAAAACCAATCCCGGTGCCTCAACTGCCAGGCGTAAATGTTTGGCTACCAGCACTTTTAAAGCTTCACATCATGTTCCAAGCTTTGCATGATGTATAAAGCTTTACACGAAACGAATAGATAATGTCTTGCGAAGTCGAATCAAATATTTAAGAGATTCATTCACTTTAAGCTTTGCACAAACCTAGGTACTTTGTATTAAAAATTTATGTTTGATAAAAAAAAATACTTGAAGCTAAAACACTAGTATTTTATTAATTGTGTACCTGGTTAGCTTAAGGTAGAATAAGAGTAGCTATCTTTGTAGATCTGCAATGGAGAATACAAAACTAGCAGAACTTCTTAAAGAGTACATCATCTTAAGAAATTATACAATATTATGATAAAGATGTATATGAGTGGATATTATCAAATACTACAAAACAATATGCAACATTCTTAAATACTTACTTTGTACTTTTGTATCATTTTTACAAGAACATTTATTTTTGTAGGAATTCTCATTTAAGTTAATGAGTAATTCAACATTTCCTATCTACAGAGCTGTTTAGCATTCAGCACTGTGAGAATAATTGGTAAGGATTTAAATATTAAATTTTGGTACTTTGAGGAAAAAATTAATAAATATTTAAAGATATTTGTAATTTAAGATTGTAGTTTTTTAATTCAAATAGAAAATTATTTTCCTACATGTAATGTCTTTCCATTTGGATTAAAATTACTTTTCAAAATAAATTTTAACTAGTGTACATGAAAAATACTAGCTTAAATTTCTTTTCACGTAATCAATTTAAGTTATTGCATAAATTTTTGATTAAAAATAATTAACAGTGAATATTTTGATTTGTTTTGTTTTAAAGGTATCATTGAGAGATGGCCTCAATACTCGCCAAATCATGTGCGGAGGTGCCATAATCAGCGAGTACTTCATTCTGACGGCCGGACATTGTGTGGAAGGGTGAGAGAATATGTCCATACACAAACAAGCTCACATATGCACATGAATGTGTGTGTTTGTTGCACACAAATCAATACAAGCAAGTTTTCTTCTTTAAATGTAGAGTACTATTATCAAAATACATATATTGCACAACTATTGCTATAAAATTAAAGATATAATTGTGGGCAAATAAAAAAAAATTACTTGTACATTATATAACCTACAAGTGTCCATGGGATTAGCTAATCTTGCTGCATCGACAAAGCAGATGCTTTCTTATTGACAAGACCATCTTCCAATCAGGGCTGACCTCAGGGACCAATCACAGCTCAGGTGCGATTGGCCCCCATATAAATAATGCACAATAACGGCCAACCCCCGCATGGTACTCTTTACTGTGTCTCCTGGAATATCCTACACTGTTAATGCATGACTATTGTATCCCGCATGTCCCTATGTCTATGCAGGTTTTACCTGGGCCCAACTTATCTGGTTATAGTCTAGAGTTAAGAGTGAGGGAGTAAGTCATGGCAACAAGTGCTGTCATGCAGGGACATTGCCAGCAATTTAGCTAAGTTACAAAGATATCATCTTGGAAATATTATTGTAATCCACAGTGGGCAACATTAGTGTATTTCCTCAATATTACAGCCCTCCTACACAGAAGCGGCAGGAAGTACATGCCAGTTTGCACATGTGTTAGTTACTGTATTTCATTCATACAGTTAATAGTGGAGAAAATGGGTTTGTAAGGATAGCTGAATTAATTTTTATACAGTTTTATTTATAACTAATATTTACATTAATAATTAAATAACCACTCTTAATGTCTGTTCACAAAACACTAAGTATATGTCAAGTCCACAGTTCACACTCCTCACTGGAACTAGGCTCAACAGTGGTTCGCCCCTTTACCGCGCACCTGTCCGCACACACAGTCTCGCGCCACTCTGTCACACACTCACGGTCCCGTCGCTCCGAGTCTGGCCGCTCTCCGAACTTGCACTTCACCAAACTCTCTGAACTCCTGCGGAGGTCGGCGTCGTCACTTTAATACCTGCTGGCCGCCTTTATCGAACGGACGGGAGTGGTTGTGACTTGTCACCACATCTTGGGCCGACCTGACGCTCAAAGCATCCAGAAATGCGGCGCTTATTCACGCCACTCCTCGCAGCGGCCTCTAAGGGATAGACAACAGCGCAGAGCAAGGAGGGAGCATGGCAAGGTTGAGCCAAGCTAATCCCCCGACGGTGTGCACGGATGAAATAATTGGCCGTGCAGGGCGACCAGACACCTGGTGCGCATCACGCCCTTGCCTCCCACGTTTGTAACACAAACTTGAAATGTGTGTTTTATGTATTAATTAACATGCCTTGTCTTAACGAAATCATCAAACAATGGACTTAAGAACAAAGTCTTAAAACAATTTAATAAAAAATAAACAATCTATAAGATGTGAAGCTTTCTTTTTTCGAACAAAAACAATACTAAATAATTTTATGTGCAAACGGTGGAGTACTAATCCCTGGGATTTTAGTGTGACAAAAAATTTTCTTTTAAAAATTCCATTATAAAGAATACTTGTAAAATATGAGATAATGGTTATACTGGACCCCTTCTTCACAAAATCCTGACAACGGCCGTGTCATGGCTGGCCAATCCCCACACAAAGCACACAATGCATGCGACCCTCTCCCTGCATGGCTGATCCCAGCATGATTAGAGTGGACCCCTCCCAAATACACTTAGTCTTAGTAAGGCTAGGGGGGGGGGATACCAGGCCTTGGTTGTTAATAAGTAATAACCCTTGATAATGACTGCAGTAAGGCAAGCGGCAACGTCGGCACTTCATCACTAATACAATGAATACCATGAAGCCAAGAAGTAGTTTGTAACCCTGGCCACGAAAGCCTACAATCTGGATTTATTTCTCTGCCACAGTATAACCAAAAATCATGAGACACCCCGTAATGTGTGTTCCAACTATTCTGAACATGTGGAATCAACTTTTTACATTGCCTGGAAGAAAGAAAGAATAAACTTGTCAATCTCACTTTTCAACTTAAAACATTAACAAGTACAGTACATGGTATAATATTTTAACATCTTACAGACTGCAAGAGAACATTTAGCAAGTATTTTATAAAGAACTCAAATTTAATTTGAATGCACATAAGTTTCTCCCTTCCCAAAACTCCACAGGCCAAACTCTGCACAAATAGCCATAGTCTTGAATCATTGCAGGTCTCTGCCCTCCCCAGCTTTTGTGGGTATTTTTTGATAAGAATAAATATTGTTTTGTCATTCGGATGGACCAGCCGGTTACATATTTTCAAGGTCATAGTAACCTAGTTTTTCATATTTGTATTTTATCATTATTAATATTCTTGTAATTCATTTTGATATTCAGTTAATTTAGAAAAAACCCTTGTAACTTCTTTTTTCATTGATTTTTACATTGTTTGCTAGGTTCCTATTCATGTAGGTGTGCTTTTCAGTATTTTATTTAATTTAAATATAATTTTTTAGCTAGATTTCATAGTGTGTTTGTAACATTTCTAGAACATTTGGTATTGTTTTGGGAAAAGGAAGGACAACAGACAGGTGCATACCACAGCGGCGCCAATTTTTCAGTCGCCGAGACTTCCTGGCACTTTCTGTGTGTAATCTTATGAGGGGAATTGCATTTCCCGCACTATTTATCACTTTACTAGAGAAAGATGGTCAAAAAAAATGTAATTCTATAAAAAATGCTAGGACTTCAAGAAGTTATCCTATAATGAAATGTGTTATGATTGGTTGTCTTCTGAGAGCTGTGCTGTGATTGGTCGGTGAAGTCACGTGGTTTCCTCCTCCCTGTGTGGCTGGAGGCAATTGCAACTTCTCGCCAGTTCTCGGCTCGATAGGAACGTAGTAGGTCGTGTCTGGCAGTGGTCCATGCCTATTAATAATTATGAATCAAGTGATAAACTTTACGGCTGTGGTCTAGGCTGGGTCATTTTTTAAACTTTTTTCTTTAGAAATTAAGAACTACAAATTTTGTGACTTCAGTCATTGGCACTCAGCCAGCAATGGAATTTTATTAATATTTTTGATTTCATTTTTTAATAATATCAGTCCATGTAAATACTTTTATTATATGATTCATAATAATATATTAAAAGCTATAATTTTAAAAATTTGTTTAAATTGCAATTTACCTTATTTCCATTGTTAAAGTGTTATTCATCATGATAGCAAGTTACAGGAGTTAAAATGCAACAGCTGCAGAAATGTATAGCAAATTGAAGGAAATTTAAGGCTCTAAAACTTCGTTTTTGACAATTTTTCTGAGAAACAATCATGGGCGGCACTAGAGGCAAATTGACAAAAAGAGCTAAGAAAAAATAATTTTTTCAAAAATGATTGATTTTCAATAAAGATATACCGAAAACCGTTTGGAATTTAACAAATAAGTATAGAAAATGTTTTTATTAGAAATTTAATTAGTACAGTACACTTCCGATTATCCGCGAAATTAAGTGGCAGGGCCACCGCGGATAGTGAAAATCGCGGAGCTGAAATGGGAAAAGGGAGGGGGGGGGGGGGGGGGGGAAGGAAACATTAATTCCAACTCAAAAAACTAAACATTTATGAACAGTAAAAGTTACAATTAACAATAAAAATTTTTCAACGATGCTAAAATTTTAGTATTTTACTGAATAATTAACATACAATACATTTCAGTAATGTAAACATAAAAGTGCTCAAACATACGACTAGAAACAAAGTGCGACAGAGATAAAAATAGCAACGCACGCCAGCCTACTGCGTGAGTTCCGAGAAGGCCTGTGGCGTTATACTGTATACTGCCTGCAATATACTCAACAGTAGAGTTCAAATTTGCTCACTTGTAATAAAATACAGATTTATTTATGTGTTGTATTTTTTCGTAGCATGCGCGGATAATCCGCACCGCGGATCATCTGCCCGCGGATAATAGGGAGTTTACTGTATTCAATTTTGTTTGGAACATTTTTTCTACAGTCCATTGTTTCCGAGATATAAGCCCATAGCTCACCTCCCTGGGGTGAGAAACTACTAAACACTCCTAAAAAAGTCCTCAAGTCAAAAATTCTTGGATATTCCATGCACTCTACAAAGCATTCATTGACTGGACTAATTGTCCTGTCGTGTGACATTACCACAAGGCTTCTGCGAATCCTGTTTTTTTATTATTTAATATTTATTATATTTTAAATTGACTATCAAATTATCCATAATTTTCAAATATTTTTCTAATCAAATCTAAGCTTACAGTAAAACTATGTTTTTCAAAATTCATAGGTGTCTAAGAAAAACTGATGCAAAATACAGTGAAATGAAAAAGACAAAACACACACACATGCATGCACACATGCCCACACACACACATGCGTGCACGCACAAACAAACAATCACTCTCACACATATAAATCATAACCATAAATTTGTTACATGTAAAAAATATGTACCAACTATGTTGCAGAAAACAAATAGAAATTTCTAAATAAACCTTCTTGACTGTACGCAAGTTACAATCTTTTCAGTAAAATTTTTGTAAATGCAACCCACTTGCTGTAGGTATAAATTGATAACAAATATTCAAAATTTATTTTTGATTTGATACTTCAAACTGAATATCAAATAATTCAATTTGAACTCAATACTGTTCAACACCTAATTGTTCCATGCCTGCACTCCAGGAATCTGCCAGGAGACGTGTTCATTGTCGCGGGAGTGACGAACCTGCAGCAGCGGGGGAAGTGGTTCGCCACCACCAAGATGATCCTGCATCCGGAGTTCAACCGCTCCGACTACATCAAGAATGACATTGGTCTCATGAAGGTAACACCTAACCAGACACGTGACCGGAACATACTCTTTATTGCTTGCTAGTATGTTTATAAACATATAAAAAGGGGGGGGGGGGGGGGGAGATATACATAGTCAGGGTGTCTACAAATACCTAGAGAACCACTTTCAAAACTTCTTCAAAACTTTTTTATAAATAAATTTTATCAATTTACATACATAACCAAAATTAAACATGAGCAAATGCAATACAAAATTTTAGACAGTTTGCAGGATCATTAAGTTATTTGAATTAAAAAAGGCTAAAACATTTTCTGAGATGTTTTCCACATGCGACGATAAACTGAAGTGAGACATCAAAAAACAGTGTCTACGAATGTATTAGTATATTACAAGTATTACATGTAATAACTCAATAGTCCATTCTTGACATACCCAGTTGATGGAACAACTAATAAATGCCTTCAATATAGTAGTTCCATAATATTTTAATTGATGAATTGAAAATAACATAGAATTCAAAACAAATATGCAAGAATCATAATAAAAATGTTAACAACAAAATACATATAATTATTTGAATTAACCCAGGGTGGCCACTCTTACAGCAATATCTTTCCACTGAAATAACTTATATTACTGTATATTTATGACCAAATTATGGTAAAGAATTTCTTAGGGCCATAATTTTATAGCATTTAATGGTGCCTCAGACATCAAAACATCAATTATTGGAATAGTTTTAATGAAAAACCTAATATGGGAGTAGGTTCATAGCAAAGCTCAACCCACAAATAAAACTTTCCACCGACTCAAGTTCATGGGTTTCACTCTTCTTCACTAAAGACAGTACCAGGAGTATAAAGGTAAGCGTCCTAACCATGTATTCACTTGTTTGAATACCATCATGGAACACAGGTGTTTTTAATGTAAGCAGTCCCCCACTAATGGCCAGTTGCACCATTCTGCTCTTCAATCGGTTATCCAATAATCTTACCCCAAGAATGATCTTTGGATCATTCCTCTAAAAGTTGCACCAACCACATAATCTTCACGCACGTGAACTGAAGCTTGCACATTTTAAATCTGCTGCACACAGGTAGCAGCAGTGCTGAAAAAAATATTAGGTGTATTTCTATTGTTGGGCTGAAACAATATGAAGTTTCTAGAGTAGATTGTGACAATGCTAGCCAATAATTAATGCTGTTGCCACAAGACAACAGCACGTGCGGCCGCTGCCTCATCTGTTGAATTTAAATAATGACTGAAAACACAAACTGGTATTTAAAAATTATAATAAATTAAAGCAGTCTGTGAAATATTAATAAGCTGTGACTAAAAAAGCCTCTATTTAAAATGGACAGTAATTGTAATGTGATAAAAAGCCCTATTAAAGCATTAAACAAAATAAGCATGTGAGAAGTGGTTATGACATCAGAATGAGTAGAAGTTTTCATACATGCATTAAGTTCGTAAAAATTCTGGACATGTCTGCTAGCACAATGTCGATCCGAGATCATTGCTATCCACCACCCCGACTTGTTGGTCCACCACAAAGTTCCTAAAGATCTCTATTCAGCGCTTTAAACACAATGGTGCAACAGACAATGTGGTCAAACCACATTCAAACCATTTTATGACACTAGATCACACTTGAACTCTAATGGTTCAAATGGCCTTTCAACAAATGGCATGGATAAATGTTCTCTGATATTATATAAATATTATAAATAATAATTAACATTCATGCTTCTGCATATCTGCTGCAAGTGTGGTGTGTTGTTATAGAAGACTGCTTGTCTACTGTTGACATGGGAGACAAATCAACAATTCTCTCACTAAAATGTGTCATTTAGAAGGTAAGGAAATAAAGAGCAGTCAAAAGTGGCATAAATGATACAGTTTGTAGTCAAGATGTGTAGTCTTTCAACTATGCTGTTTCCAACTCGCTAAACCACATTTAAAACAGAAACCAGTAACTCCCGTTGGAGGTTTCCTAACAGCAAAATAATTCACACCTCATTCTCGTTTCTGTACACTCCTAATTGGGTGGCCACTCTGTAGCTATAATATTTGACGGTACCAACTTGTATCCCAGGCCAAAATAAACTGGTGCTGATAAATATGTATTCTACTTAACTTTTACTTAATTCATGGAAAACCAAAAACATAGATTGTAAAAATATATTATTTATGTGTTGGAATAATTTGTTTGGGAAGGTTAATTTAAAGAAATGTTAAAAGAAACCTTTAACATTTTTTAAAATTTTATTATACCTACAGTGGACGGTCTTTAATATGACATTCTTTGGTTTGACACATTTTGTAATCCGGCAGCAATGGAGCCGCTCATGCTTAGATGTTTTTGAGTGGACCATAGTTGTTGACCGTGGCCAGGATGCACACTGCGCTGCTGGCGTGTTTAGTTCCCTCAGACTTTATCCTTACTGTTGGTTTTTATTTCAATACAGTTTCCTGTTTTATAGCTGGTTACAATCCACATTTCAAGAATTGATTTTGTAATGATTTTTTGAAGAATTTGCTTATGATTATTTGCATGCTTACTCATTGCAACTTTTTTTTAAAAAATATCAAAGTAGTTTATATTCATTTTACGGTATTCCTGTTACATTCGATAATCCTGCCAAATCGCTAATCCAACATGGCCATGATCCCGAACATGCTGGATTGAAGACTTCTACTGTACTAGCTTATTTGTAAGAAAAATGTTCCAATAGTAGATTATGTATTGTTTAACAGCTATTGTGAAGACTAGTAAGTAAAATGAATGCTTTTGGTTTCAGGTTAACGAATCATTTGTATATACTGATGTGATAAAATCCATTTTGCTACCCTCAGTGAGTGAATATTTACTAGGAGGGATTGATGTCACTGCGATTGGCTGGGGCTACAGTGCTTTCGTAAGTTCACCACAATCATTGTAACTAGAACATAAAGAATACAATGCTCTAGCTATTTTCATGCAGTCGAACTAACTAGAAAACTGTTTATTGTTCATAAATCCAAAGAAAGTAGAATTTTTTAATGAAAAGAGTTTACTATTGTATTATTGTTAACATAATTACTTTCCTTTTAGATGCCGAACTTCACATTGCCGAACCAACTGCAGAAAGTCGCCCTAAAGACAGTTGACACTCAGACTTGTCAGTCAGAACTGAAACAGTTCAACGACACCATATACGGAAACCTGCAGATATGTGTAGAAGGTGCAAAAGGCACGGGAATGTGCTACGTGAGTATAAACAATGTTATCGTTCCCTAAGCATAAAACCTCTGAGAGGCAGCTCTCTACATTAGGTTGCACTTTGTTGTGAATGTCAGTGTGTGCTATTCTTAAGGTGTGAAACTTTTCCCAGTGGGCATCATTCAGACTAGGAGTGGGCAAAGTGTTGGATATATAGTGCGACAAGAAGAAAAATAACCTGCGCAGATCCCAAGGTCTCTGAGTAATCACGTAATGAAAGTGTCGAGTAGGGGTGAAGATTAGTAATGCAGCAATCCTGGCTGATAACACCAATCGTGCTTGGCTGTCTGGCAGTTATAACTACACAAATCAATTTATATAGTGGTTTCTATGTCAGGATTTAAATCTTGTATTAAATCAGGCATGCCACTGAGGGGATAAGCTCAAGAGATAGGTCTACAATGTTGCAACATATTTAAGTGAACAAAAAAAGTTGTTTAAATTGATGTACAATATCACTGAAACAACGAATACTGCAACAGGTGTCTCAATATCAACAGTTAAAAGAATTCTAGCAGAGAGCAAGGCAAAGAGCAAACCCAGTTTGACTTTTTTGACATCAACAGAGCACAGGAAAATAATTGAAGTAAACGATTTTACATGTGGTGATGTACGCAGAAAAACTCACAAGTTTTACACTGTAAGAAAATTGGTTTTCACATTAGAGAAGTTGAACAAGGCTTTGCAAGAAGACAGTGTTTTAAACTGTAGCAGGGAATACTTGTGAAACGTGTTGAAGAAGCTAGGATTCCACTGGAAAAAGTGTCAATTGAAGAGAAAGATTTAAATTGAAAAGCCAGAAATAGCTGGTTGGAGGGCACTATCTTGAACAAATATGTAAGTTACGTAAGGCTGGCAGATCTGTAGATTATGTTGACGAAACTAATGTTCATGCTACACAGACATAATCACAGAATCCAGTAGGGAAGGTCCATAATTAATTATTGTGCATGCAGGTGGAGAAGAAAGCTTTATTCTGAATGATTTACTTATTTTTAAGCCAAAACAGAAATCTGAAGATTACTACGGCAATATGAATTTTGAAGACTTTTCAATATGGTAAAACGTAAATTATTGCCAAATTTACCTGAAAAATGTGTTGTAGTATTGGATGTCAGTTATCATAATGTACAACTGAACAGTAAACCTACAACATCATTCTTAAACTTGCTCATCCAAAACTTGCTGTCAAATAAAAATATTTCATTCTCTTCAACAATGATGAAAGGGAGTCTTTTGCTTTTAGTAAAAACAGTTTTAAATACATGCGTTAATCACAGAATGTGGTCATGATTTCATTTGTTTGCCTCCGTACCATACTATTTGAACCCGATTGAGCTGTTATCAGCAGAAATCAAAAACAACATCCGGGAAGGAATCTCTTCATCACTAAATGATAAAAGAAAATTGTATAAGGAGTTGTTCAGCAGCTATTCTGTGAACTAATGGAAAGTGTGTTGGAATCATATGAAAATACTGAAGGGGACTATGTGAAGAGTGACGGGAGAATTGACATTGAAATTGATAAAATAATATAATAATAAATTTAAGATGATCAAATGACAGGAACACTACAAGCTATACAAACAGTGGGGAAAGCAGTCATTGTGATTCAGAATAGGTATTTTAATTGTTTGCTAGCTTTTTCCCCCCTTTTTTTATGCACAGTGGTAATTTTCTATGCCTGTTCCAATGTTTTGAAGCTGGACATTCATGTATAATGGATTCTAAACCACTTTGTTATAATATGGGTGCAAATATAATTTTTTAGCTACCTACACTGTAAATTAGACACAGTGCATCTAAGTTTCTTCAGCCATGCATTTGAATGAGCCTTTAATAATTTGAGGTATTTATTAAAAGTTTAAAATATTTGTGGTTTAAACAACAAATATATACATTTATCTTCAATCAAAACATCATCATAAAATTAAACACAAAAATGAAAATAAAATAACACTTATGCGACTGACTCCATCTGATATAGAAAACCAGTTTCTAAATAATGGGACGTGATCAAGTGGCCAAGAGTGTGATCAAATGATGAAATTAAATGCATGAATTACGCTGTTGCTGATCGTGTAAGACGGACTCATCAGCAACAGTTTGGTTTGCCACCCTCCTTCCCCGGTGTGGTAGGGGAAGGTTGTTGATGCACACAGGGATGTCTGTTAAGGATCATTTGCTTCTTGTTGCATTGAACCAAGTCGAATGGAACATTTATAATTTTAGACTTTGACTAAAATTTTTCTTTAGGCTGTGAAACAATGCAGTTAACAACAATCACTACATGAAAGAACTTATCTTTATTCAAATAAATGGTACAAATTACCTATGTGGTGTAACAAGTAGATGCTTCAGAGATGAAATCAATGAGGTTGTCCAAGATTTTTTGTGTAACTTAAAAAAGTAATTAATCATACATCATCTTACAGTAATTTTTACACCTTGCACTGGTTTATTTTTCTGTTAAAAATAAACTCTGAATCAAAACTTAGTTTGAATTCATAATTTTTTTTGTCTATTTTCATATCAAATTCACCCACCTCTAATTAATTTTTTTTATTTTAAGTTGAAAAAAATTATGGTAACAATGAATAAAGAATAGAAGGGAAATATGAGAAACTGAAAGGAAATTTGGATGCCTTGAAAGTGTCCCCAGCAGTTAAAAAAAAACAGGCTAAAATATCAAAATGTTCATTTGAAATCTAATTTGCACTGATGGGATATAATTTTTTTTCAAAACTGCAGGCGAATTGGGCTGAATCTGTTATGTAGAAATTTTGGTGTTATGCAAAGTTAAGCGTTGGCTTGTCACCAAAGCAGGCTGGCTTGTGTTGCACCAACTATGTACTGACTGCTACTGTCTGCAGGGCGACTCCGGCAGTCCCCTGGTGAGAGGGGGTGACGTGGTCGGGCTGGTGTCATGGGGCATCCCTTGCGCTAATGGCGTCCCCGACATTTTCACCCGCGTCTCACACTACGTGCCATGGATACAGAAGCAACTGGCCCACGACAAGTCAACCACAAAACCTCACAGAGCCACTTGATTTTCTCACATACACAGTTTTTATATGAATTTTTAATCACATATGTGACATACAAATCAATATTGAAATACATATTAAGAAATTCAGTACTGCCAACAGCATACTTGATAATGCACAGCTGTTAATGTTAGAACAGGGATTACTTGTTAGTGATGCAGTGGACTCCCCTTAACCGACCTCCGCTTTCACCACCTGCAATGAGTTGCAGATTATGTTGACTAATGAATGTGCCTTTAACAGCTAGCTTATTAAGTTCAATTGAACTGTTGATTTGTAGTGGTGTTGACAGTTAAAAGGTGGCCAGTTGAGAGGGAGTCCACTGTACTCTATCAAATAAAAGTAAATAAAACTTACTTTTACTATATTATTTACAAATTTCATTTAACACTCCAAACCTCAGCACACTGATCATATTTTCAGGATGAAGTTGAATTATCTCCAGCTGAAGCACTTGGTTTTAGCAACGGAACTTTAATGTTGTGTTTCTTGATTGCTTTCTGCAACACATTACCATCACATTTTATGTTTTTTGCAACACAATATTCTGTACATCACATTTGATTAATTAGTGGTTACATCATGATTAATAAATGGCTCCCAACAAACATGCAGTCCAATGTGATGACAAAGGTCAAAAATGTGAAACAAAAGAAAAGCATTTAGCTGCTTTATTTATTTATAATATTAGCAGAAATAATTAGATGTACACAAGTACTTCACACACTGAGACATGTATTAAGTGCTCTACTAGTTAATTATATTAAAGCTGAAAAAAATTAATAGTACATGGGCTGGTCCATAAAAAAAATCCCCATTAAAACAAAGCATGTATAACCTAATAATATGTATGTAAATGATATCATTACGTTCATACAAAATTAGGATTGTACCAATTCAGATGTGTATTTATTTGGACCGGCAGATATGGTTATTTTGGCAGGCTGATAAACCACATAATAATGTTAATAACGGTTGCAAAGAATTAGAGTCAATTTGATTCTGATTCAAATCCCTGTCAACTAAGACTGTGGGAATATTCAAAATTTCAAATGATACCTAAACAAATAATTTTTTTTTGCATAAGATTAAATTATAAATGCAGTGAAGTAGTTGGGATCACCTGGTGTAACTAACATCATTGTGGTCGAGTCATTGCTGTACAATATAAATATGAATGTGTTGTTTGTTCATTAAAGAATATATGTATATATGTTAATGGACTTGATATAATTGGCCATATTTTACTTTAAAGATGTGCACAGTTGACTGCAGAATGGCTGAAGATCAGACTGCAGGAAAATCTGAAAACTGTTTTTTTTTCTCAATTAGTTGAAAATAAGCAAGACCTACAAAGCTTTGTAAGCACTAAAAAATAGCCCAAAAAGTTTGACGGTATTATTTGTTTTTGCATTTATAACCATTAACAAGAAATATCTAATGTCAATGCATGAAATCATGTATGTACAAGTATTTGTTAAAATATGACTATTAAACTATCATTAACAATAGTAATGGAAAATACTTCTCTCACTCTTGCTACTGAAATTCGGTTCAGATTCCAAATACTTGTACTCCATCTTTCTATAATAGAACATATGAAAAATGTAAGCAAAAATTATTGTTATTCCAGAGGTAAATAATACGTATACTCATACCTTGCACTTAAATAAACTGAAACCTTATTGTCTGTGTATTTAATAAACGAAAAATTTACTTTATACCATTACAATATTTTTCTAGGTCATAATTCACAGCCTTGTGCTGTTGGTGTGGCATGTTACAAATTAAATAATTAAATAAATAAATAAATAAATAAAATAAATAAATTCTGTACTCACCTCCCACATCGGCATTGACAAGTTGAATATGAACTGTCTACGGCTCTCCATATCACTTGAATCAATCCTTAGATTTGTAGGAACAGGTGATATCACAATTTCTCCATCATCATCTACCCAAAAAAAAATTTTTTTTTTCAAAGCATTTATCTACTCTAAAGAAATGTGCAAATCAACAAAATTCAGTTTTGTTGAATTAGAAATCATTGTCTAGCTTTCCAGGATAATACCCTTGAAAAAAGTAGGAAAATTAATGTCTATCTCAGTTGTAAATAGTAAATATATTGCATAACCATAACTGACACTCCATAAAATTAAGCCTTTATTGTTTCCTTCCACAATGAAATTTTTTTTTTTCAGGTTTAAACACATTCGGGTCCATGCTCAAGTCAAGCTAGAGCATAGTATTTTAATACAATGTAAGGCACTTGAGCCTAACTCGAGCAGACGTTTTCTTTGACTGACATGTGCTTGCTCGAGTGGAAAACAAGCTTAGATGGTCATGCATGCTCTCCATATTCGTTGTAGGTTTGTTGTTTGCTGCTAGATGCTATGTGCTGTGCAGTTTTTCGTGTGAAGTGGCTTCATGCATTCTGCATCACGCCAGGGGAATTACCAGGGGAACAGATTGTGCAAGTTTGACATATTTTATGAAAAGGAATAAGTTTATGCTTTTTCTGAATCAGAAGCTGACAACTGCAAATCTGATTCTTCGTATGAACTATCGTCTGAATATTCCAAAACATTAGGTTTGCTGGAGAAATATATAAGGTGCTCTTGTAAACACTAGCAATGGCTGCAGTTTGGTCCTGGTATGTTTAGTTGAAAGTGTGGGAAATCTTATTCAAAAACAATGATTGGGCACAGTTGCATTATGAACATCTGCCAAGATAGATACGTTAATTGTGTGGGTGCCAGTTCACGGGACATTTACAAAGAAGAGAGGGAGGGAAAACCGTCAACACTGCCATATGACCTCACGCACATGCATGCACATGCGCACAAACTCTTGCTCCCTCTCTGGAATTTTTATTTTTAGATTTCCCCTCCTCTCCAGACACGGCACACGCACAATAACTGCGATGTTCACGGAACTTCACGCGACTGCTGAGATATTTTGATTAAACAATTCATACATACTCGTGAAGTTATATTTATTCAAAACCAACATAGGTTAGTTATTTACGCACATATTCAACCAAGCAGTACAATATTAATTTTTTTTAATCCTAAATTTCCATTTGGGTTGGAGGTTGCAATACATTTTTTTACACTAAAAAAACAGCATAAAATATGTGACCCATATGCTGATAAATAAGGTATAAATTGTATCAAAAAGTGCAAACTCTAGTTTTCTTTTAATCACATAGTAGGTATTTTAAGAATCATACTAAGCATATAAATAAAAAAAAATTCGGAAAAACATAAAAAAAAGCTTAGTATTCTGTGATTTAAACCAGACATAAGCAGTAGACTCGAATGTGTAAACGGTATGATAACTGAATCACAAAGTGTAAACAAACTAGGAAGAAAGTTAGTATGTTCATGCACTATGCCAGCCCACAACACTACTGCACTATCTTCCTGGTGCAAGCACTGCACAGGGTTACAAGCAGCAGTTTCCAGACTTCTCTAGACCGATCCAAGATGGCGGCCTGGCATCAGGCAGATGCACATCTCGTCCAAGAAGAACACATGGTATGATGAATCTCTTTGTGAGTTAATGTCAGTTTTATCCAGTGATGTACCAAGATATTTTGACATTGGAAATGACAAATAGTTTGTTGATACAATCTAAGATATTGATGTAATTTTTTAAATTTGAATAAATAAGTACAGGTTTATTACTGTACTGTGATAGTGATTCAAAAACCATCATTAGTCATAAACAGTACCAATGTACTTTTGTGACACTATTTACTGGTAGTTAAGCTTTAAGGGAAAATAAAATTTTTGTCTTTACTACACAACTTGGCATGTTACTTGCACATCCATCTATTTATAAACAGTAAATTTATTCAAAATACATTTAATAAATACAGTGTATAATGTTTTTGAACACCAAAACAATGTCATTTTAACTATAATAAAAGCAGTATTTTTTTGGATGAATTCTGTTTTTTAAATTCATGTCTGGGGTATATTTATTTAGAACAATATACCGTGGAAAATTTGAAGCAAACTGTGTTTGAAATATATACAAGTATCAGTAATGACTTATGAGTTAATAATGGGCCTATGATAAAACCAGAAAATTTTGTATAAATTTATTTACTTGATATTCAAAAAAATAAGCACAAGATATTATATTAATATTCAGGTATAACAATTTTGAGATTTTAAACACGTTAATTATTTTTTGTTTTATTTCAGGTTTTAACTTGCAATTTGTTCTTATCTACAATAAAATCCCATTGTTGCAAACCCAAACGGTTCTTGGCCATAGGGAAATAAACATTTTGGACATCTCGACCACTATACATAAAAATATCTTTTTTTTTTTGCACCAAGTTTTCAAATTAAATATAGATATATTTTAACAGATGACTTAATAAAAAAGAAGCATACTGAACCACCCAATGCTGATGCCCAAACAAGCATAAACACAGCGCAATGCGTGGTGCAATAGTCTTTTAACGAGTGCTAAGTCCATTTGACATTAATTTTTCTAAGGAAAATGTTAATTCATTAGACACAGGCCATAACATTTTACAATGTCAGGCGGATCAAGAAGATTAAGCACCCTGACATCTCTTTGTTATCGCTCGCACGAATGGGTGGTGCAGGGCAACGCAGGGGGGCGGACAACAGCCAGCTGCGTGCCATGCTTGGGTAAAAGCTTCTGCACTGTGAAGCTACTATGTTTTTTCTTAACCTACTGGAAAAGATTATTTCTTGAGCTGTCTAGAGGGAGGGGAGGGGCAGGAGATGGGCGTGCATCTGAACTGTAACTGTGTATATCTACTTGAAAAACATGTCATAGCATACCAGGATAAAACATACCGTATTTACTCGAATAGGTCGCGGCAATTTTACCAGATTTGATGGGAAAAAAATTAAGTGCGATCTATATGTGAAGAAAAATTTTTTAAAATTTTTGAGGATTTTTTTTTGCAATACAGTAGAATCCCGCCGATGCGACCCCCCTCTGATGCGTCCATTCCGTTTATACGACCGTTTATTGAGAAACCGTGAAAAATTTGAGCAGAGAAAGTCGAAA